>NC_137581.1:11771385-12408326 GCF_963210335.1 Falco punctatus
AAAAGATACAGGTTTTTCAGATGTCCCGTTTCGAATCAGGAGTTGAAGTGGTTTGGTAAGTTTTCGGGCCTAACTCAGAAAATGCAAGTCTGCAAAGCCCACAAAACTCTGTAGAATATCAACTATAGAAAAAGAGCACAGAAGATAAACTCTGCAGTGGAAAAGCAGGAGACTTTCACATTTTATGGGCATTCATATTGTCATAATATTTGAGACTTTGTCCTGGTTTCAGCTGGGGTAGAGTTAAATTTTCTTCTTAGTAGCTGGTGCAGTGCTGTGTTTTTGGATCTGGTGTGAGACTAATACTGATAACATACGATGATTTTAGTTATTGCTGGGTAATGTTTATATGAAGTCAAGGACTGTTCAGTTTCTCAGGCCCTGCCAATGACAGGGCTGGAGGGGCACGAGGAACTGGGAGGGGACACAGCCAGGACAGGTGACCTGAACTAGCCAAAGGGATATTCCATACCGTGGGACATCATGCTGAGTATATAAACTGGGGGGAGCTGGCCAGGTCTGGTTGGTCACTGCTCAAGGGCTGGCTGGGCATCAGTTAGCAGGTGGTGAGCAATTGTATAGTGCATCACTTGGTTTTATTTCCCTTTCTTCCCTTTGGATTTTATTCCTCTCCCCTTCTCCCTCCTTTTCAATACCACAAATACTACTATTATTATTGTTGTCGTTATTAGTATTGTTATTGTTAATTTTATTTCCATTTTTAAATTGTTCTTACCTCAACCTTCAGTTTTACCTTTTTCCCCAGTTCTCCTCCCCATCCCGCTGGGGGAGAGGAGGGGGGAGTAAGTGAGCGGCTGCATGGTACTTAGTTGCCAGCTGGGGTTAAACCACAACAGACTTTAAGACCAACATAGTCTCCTACAGAAAACAGTTGAGCAAAAATTTTTTTTCTAGGAAAACACCTTTTTTTTTCATTTTGAAATTTGTCACCAGAAAACATTGAAATGGCTTTTTAAATTTACATTTTTCTTTTCAAAATTGATAATTTTTATTATCATTTTAATTTTTATCTCTCTCTTATCTCCCCTTCCCTTCTTTTTATTCCTGCCAGTAAATCATGGAATTTCATGAAAACAAGGCTTAAGAAACCACCTGGGTTTTACTACTCTTCCAAAGGAAGAAATACCTAACCTAAATCCCACCTGACAAACGACTATGTAACCTGTTTTTGAAGACCTCTGCATTCATACGTTACCCCCAGGGTAAGCAGCATGTGCTATGGAAGCACCAGCCTAAGGAGCTACAATGCACCCCTTGCATTTCTTCAGATGCATTGGATTGCCAAGGAAGATATCATACAAAATCAAACCATGCCCTTGAGCACAGGGCATCAGAGCAGACTCAGGACCAAGTGTTGTGAAGTGCAGACAATGTCCACCTGCTCTAAACTAGGCTTGTCCTCACCAGTAAGCAAGCAAAGCAGCATGCATGCTTCTCCTCAGACCCAGAGACTGGTCCTTGTCTCCTCCTGTTTAGCAGAACAAGTATAAACTCTGCATGCCTTTATTCTTTTCCCCGCTAGCGAAGATTCCCCACTATCATAAGATTTATGTTTTGGTTGACTGTGATTGTTTCTCACAAAGTCTCATCCACATTCCTGATTTGGTGGCCCACTCCTTTGTCACATGAATTTTTTTCATTTTCATCCCTATGCAGAGTTTTTCAGCACTACTCACCTCCTACTACATTTGAGACCTCAGACTTTGCCTGTCTTTGATATGCAAGAAATACTTTCTTTTCTTTATGAACATACTATGCCCTTTTATATTAATACGCCTATTATGTGAATTTTCTCTTCAAGTCTGTTCTATAAATTAAATCATATTCTTATCATCTGCTTGAATAATTTCAGGTTTAAAGATGTGTTCCCCATGTTTTTATCTTACATACAGAAACCTAAAATGTTTGGCAGTCTGTGCTATGATCCCCTTTGTTACTCCTAAACACTATGAGTGAATATCTCTTCTAGTTTCTTGGCCCTCGTCCAAGTCAGCAAGTCAGCATCGTTTATACCTATTTGTAGTCCACTGTCCCATACTAGTCTTGGTCCTGGATTAAAACTGTCCTCAATAGATTTGCAAAGCAATCTTCAAAGTTTCTCTTCCCCTTTTATGTGTTTTGGACTCTGTCATCAGTCAGTGAATGACTCGTGAAATAGTCTTGGATGAAGCAGTGGAAGTCCTCCTGACAGCACCATCTGCTCAGCCATACATTTGTCTACTGGATACATGTTTATGTGGATGTGTTTTGTCCCTTCACTGGAGGGACAGATGGGAGTCCCCAGTCCTTCATTTTCCTTCCAGCATCTCACAATCACTTTGGATCAGTGCTGGATCATTAGCAGCACTCACATGACTAAGCAGAACCATGAACCATGCCTTGGCCAGTGGTCTGGGTGTGCTTCAGCAACTTTCACTAGTATTTCATCTCCTGGGTACTCTCTAGCACGTCTCAAGGAGTCTCTGGGCCTCTGGGCAGAGGCTTTTCCCTGCCATTCTTACAATGCTGACTTGCTGACTTCTACAAAGTCTTCAAAACTAGAAAATATATTTGCTAGAAGAGGTATTTACTCATTATAGGTAATTACTCATACACTCATTTAGGTCTCTGTCCCTTCAGCAGCATCGGCTACCCAACTCAGCTTACTTTCAACCTGCCCTGAAAGCTGTCCCTGACAGTCTGATGGAACAGGTGACATATAAACAGATATTTTCTCCTCTTTTTTTTAGTTTACTACCATGTTACTTTTGAAATTTCTCAATTTGGAAAAGTAACCCACAAAGATACTCGCTAAAAAATAAAATTAAGCAGGGTTTTGGCATTTGGTAACTCTGCAAAATCTGGAAAGTTTTGAGAGCTGAAAGTAGAACTAAAGAGAAAGAAAGAAAATAAAACTTGACATTTGTGATTTTTTTTCCCTTTCTATACTTGTTCCATCGTTGGTTTTTTTTCTTTTTTTGTTGCTGCTGCTTTTCTTTTCTAGAATTGTCCACTAGAATTCTAGAATTCCTTGCTAAATGAACAATCTACCTTTTAAGAATATAATAGAGCCAAACCATCACATTTCAGCATCCACAAAACCGACATTAGAAAGAAATATCATCACCTTATGCCACACCATCTTTTTTTTACCTTTTATCAATACTAACATCTCCCTGACTTCCCAGTAACCAACATCAGACACTGCAGTTCAGAGCACTGATGTTGTACACTCCCAGGAATTCCCCTCAAACAGGGAAGCAACTGCAAAATGCACCATCTTGCAGATGCATGCAAAATGTCCCCCTGTGAGGGCTTCAAGACTTGGCTCCATATAGAGCATATTACAGTGACTAATGGAGGCAGAAGCAGCGTGGATGGCAGCCACTGTGGTCAGACACCTCCTTGGCGAGATGGAAATGAGAAAGTACCGTGCCTTCCTGTGAACCCTGGGGATGCTTAGGGCAGCGGGATGACATTCAGCCATCTGCTCTCTGCAGGAAGAATACTTGTTGCTGCCTGCTGAGGGGAGCATCGCCCCAAAAGCAGATATTTGGCAGTGCAAGCCCCACATGGCACTGCTCACACACATCAGCTCTGGGGACACTGACTCGGCCATGGGGAAAGTGCTGCATATTCACTTCTCCTCTTTCACCCCAGCTCACCTTGTTCCCCAGCATTGTGGAAGAAAATACAGACAAGCTTCAATGGCAAGGCATGTTTTTTAAATCATATTTACAAGGTTTGGAAGCAATCACCTCTAAGAAGAAACCATAAAGTATGATTCTAATGTATATATATGGTGCAAACATGATCTTTTCCTAAATCCTTCTGTGTCCTATCTTTTCCTACACTCATGCCACACATCAGCTGAGGTTAAGTTGTCCCATTGTTGGAGCAAATCTGGTAGTAACAATTGCATTAGATAATACTGATTAATTTTAATAAATTTCTTTCTCACCATTTCAGGAAGATTTTTACAAAAAGGATTATAAGCAAGTATTGATCAATAGGTAGATATGAGGATTTGGAAGAATCTGTGGTATCCAAAACCTTTTGTTTTGGATACCATAGTTCTCCAGTTTGGAGAAAACTTACTTTAAGCATGGCTTTTACATGCTTTTCTATTGCATTTTCATTTTTTAAATGTTTCTTAATGTAATGGCTCAATTTGTATTGGCTAGTTTAATAATTTTTATTTATATTCGCATTTACTACTGTTTTCCTGCAGCTTTATTATTAGTACCCTTAACCTTGCATTTTATTACTAACCAAAACCAAATCTGGTAAAGAATTAAAACATGCTAACAAAAATAATCACGTTTATATTGTAACCAACAAATAAGACCCCTATAAACTTTCTAAGCAGTAAAATAACTGCCGTATGTCAGCATATCTGCCACACAACTCGCTTATACAAAGGAATTTTTTTAGCCCTAATTTTTCCCAGTTTGCATTTCCAAAAAGCTAAACTCCTCAGTAAAAACCCATTTGCCATAATTGACCAGTTGAAACTCAATGAATTCCAACTTTTTTCCCCTAAAAGTACTAGACTTGGCTTCCTGGTTTTATCTGTTATGACTCTAATATCATTTCATGTAATTCAGTCTTCACATGTTTTAACAGAGATGTCACACCACATCTGTTGACATAGAATTGGAGGCAATCTCAGACCAGGAACTGGGCACTGCTGGCAGCTTTAGTGGGTTGAGGCTCACCACAGGGCATTGGTTCATTGCTATCGTAGGATTACCAGGCAAGAACTGAAAACCAAACAGATCCTAGGTTGTAAATCCAAACCAATCAAATGTAAGCACTTCTCTTGTTTTATCTCCTCAATTTAATGAGTCTCTCTTCTCTCTTTATGAGACTGAACAACAGCCAGATAGCCCATTGTCCCTGACAAACGGTAACATTGAAGAGTTCCAGAGAAGCCCCAATGAAGAAAAGCTGTGCTTTTTTTATTTCAGGCATTTTCTATTTCTATTGCTTCCTGCATGTGGTTTTAATGGACTAGCAAGTATCTGTTAAGAATAGTTACTCTTCCAACAGTTCCTCTAAATTATTACAGGATCCTAGGTCTACTGAACAGGAGGAGGGACACAAGTTAATAACCTTTTTATTTCCAAAATCAAAGCTATTGCCTCCCATGCCAGTACCAAAGTGTAACAAAACAAGTTTCAGGTTGCATCCAGGATTACAGCCTTGCATATCTTCCTAAGATGCAATGTGGTGACACTGATCCTCTTCACCCTAGGGGAACCTCCAAAGGAAATCCCTTTTGAAATGTCTTTTCTAACTTATTTTATATACACTATATTTTGACTTAACAAGCCTTTTCCAAATTATTTTTGTTGAACAATATATTTAAATATTCTAGAGTACTAAATTCTAATAAAACAATGAAATAATTAACTTAATCTTCATCAGCCAAATCTTTATCACTATATATAGTATGCTAAGGCTATGACTATATTACCTTTGCTTTCTACTATGTTGCTAGCCAAAAGTAATTTCATTTAACAATTCCAGCTTAATTTTCCTATGCAGCTAACATGCTTTGCTGCAGGAAGGTGCTACAATTCTGTGAGTAACATGCCAACTTCAGTGGATCATGCCAAGAATTCATTCATATCGAGAAGCTAGTCTTAATAAAAGGGAGTTTTCAAAGTCTGGTTTTTTTCTGTCTGCATTTCTGTTAGTCAAAAAAAAATCTCTGTAAGATTAATATCAAACAACACACATCAAGAGCATCAGACTGCAGCACAAATCAAATTATCTGTTTTCCATAATTCGGGAATTTTAATCTCTATCCAATTAATCAGTACAGGCATAATTTAAAGGTACATTCTTGTTGCTGCTAGGAAACTTCTTATTTGTAATTTAATAGTCTTTATTCCTCACTGTAGATGGTAGAAGCCCACATGCAGCCTCACCAGCGGATGAGTCCTGGCTATGTCGAGTTTTTGCCTGAGAAGAGGCAATTTAATTACTGACAACAGACTGGCAAATTAACAGTGGTCACACAGGACTTGACTACAGTTACAGGAGGTGGTTTCTCTGGCATCTTCTCACTAGCAAGGGAAGAACCAGCAGCCCATAACCTCTGATATAAAACTTGTAGTTTTATTCTTTTGTGTAGCAGAGACCTAATACACTTACCTGCCAATTCCTTGTGGCCTTTTGGTACTCACAGCTTTCCATGAAAGCCAAGGTTTTCAGGGACTGGTAATATATATGACTTTACCTAACTCTTTCTGTCTGCAAAGTATTTTCCTTTAAACATCCAGCAAGCAAATAATTTCTTCCAATGGTCCTCCAAACTCTCTACTGGTGTAGCATTTTCTGGTCACCCTTTAGCACTCAGTATTTTCCACTTACCACTGGGGTACAATCCTCTTTTTGCACCCTGCAAAACTCTGAGGTACCACATTGTTAGTGACACGTCCAGGGTCACTTCCAGTATGCAGTGTTACTTCCATTGCTTTCAGCAATGTCACTGTTAGCAACACTTCCAGTATTTCCTGGAAAAGGTTGAATTTGTCACAGAACGTTAGAAATACTTAGGTTGGAAGGGAACTCTGGGCATCATCTGGACTCACCCCCAGCTCAGAGGACTAGACTCGAAGTTGTCAGGTTCTTGTCAAGTTGGGTTTTGATTGTTTCCAAGGATGGAGGCCCCTCAGCCTCTCCCAGCACCTGTCCTAGTGCTGCACAACCCTCTCAGTGAGGATTTTTTTCCTTGTACTGTATCAGTTTCCCTTGTTGCAACTTCTGACCATTGTCTGCTGCCCTTTTGCTGTTCACCTCTGAGGAAATGCTGGCTGCATATTCTCAACTATCCTTCAGAGAGTGAACAACAGCAACTAACTCGGCCCCTAAGCTTCCTTTTCTCTAGGCTAAACATCCAGTTCTCATAAGTTGTACCCACCTCCATGCCAGTGGTCCTCCGCTGTGCTCTCACCAGTTTGTTAGTCCCTGTAATGCATCAGGGACCCCAAAACGGGACAGTGTAGTCCAGATTCAGCTGTCTTCCTCCCTAGCATGAATATAAAACCTCAGAAGTCCAGTATCTGGAATTACAACTTGTTTTGGTATTGTGTCTGTAGAACACCCAACACTATGGAGCTCTGCACCTGCATGGGTTTTGTCTAAAGAGGGGAGAGGTTCAGGGTAAAATTTCATGGGCTTCAAGCCTGGAAGTGTTTAACATCATATATGAAACGCATACGGAGAAGTGCCTTTAGGACTACTGCATCACACCAGGAAAACAGGATTGAGACTATTAGAAGAAGCTTTGATAAAAGAAGAAAACAAAAAGTTATTAGGATAGCCAAATTGTGGGAGATTTGTAAAACATGAAAGCCATGTCCACACGCTGACACCTGTCCAGAGTACAGAGGCCGTACATTAAAACATGTAAAATTAATCAAGCATGTCTTTTCTATAGGCAGAAGACAGCTGGTAAGTGACCCTGGCCTCCCTGCTGAACGCTGGGCTCACCTCTCTGCACATCCACCTTCTACTGAAAGATTCATGAGCCATTTCTCAGCCAGGCAGAGAAGACTCGGCGCTTCATCCACAGTCATGGGGGGAACAAGTGAGTGGTCCAGGCTGCAGCTAAGCCCTGCAGCAAAACTGGAGAACTAAAAATTTAATCAGGGCATCAGGGGCAGCTCAGGGGCAGCAGGAGGTACTTAAGGATGGCAGCTCAGCCCAGGAACCTCCTGAGCCAGCTGAGGACCTGGGGACAAGCTGGACTCCATCAAAGCATCTCCTTCTGCAGGCTGTCAACAGGGGCACATTTATGGCTGCTGCCAAAAACCTGCCTTCACGAAAGAGGTGTGGATGTAGAAACTACATCCTATTCTTTTGTTCTGATCCAGTTATTTTGCCATGGTTAAAAGTCACACAAAAAGAAAATTTTAAAACATGTTTCTGCGGTACTATAATTCTCTTCTTTTAATAATATGGTTCAACATCGCTTACCCTTAAATCAACCCTTTTTTCTCCACAATAGAAGTAGCCCACTATGAAAAAAAATAAAATACCACAATTGACAATGAAATAGGATGTTAGTCTAAACTTTCTGACTATGACTGACAGAACGTACTTTGGAAAGGTTAATTTCCTTCTACAGCATGAGATGACAAACAGTTGTCATCACTTTCCTGAAGCCAGCCACTAGAATTTCTACTTCATAAAGACAGAATTACTGTGAGATGTTAAGTCCCCTCTAAAAGATGCTTGAACTCACTGAAGGGCCATTAAAATTTATCAATCTAGCGTCGCAAGAGGTCTTGATGATTTTTCTGCCTTTTGGTTTCACCTAATAAGGCCTCAATGACCTCAAGTTTCATTTAAATGTCCGATTAAGATTAGATCTCCATCATAGCTAAATTCTGACTACCCAGTTTGATGTGAACCTATATGGCCAAACTGATATGGGCCACACTCAGAAGCATATTCTATAAGTACTTAGGGAAGTAGACAGTTTTGTCTAGAAAGGCAAAACAGGACAGTAATGGAAAATGTTTCAGGACAGGGATCCTAGATGTTATCCTGAGTTATCCAGCTCAGAAAAAAAGAGAAACTGTAGGCAGCAGTGTCTGGCAAAGTATTTCTTCTCCCGTGTTAGGGAATAAGACAGAGTAATTCAACATATTTTATGGTCAGCATGCTTATATCAGTTTTGTTTGCAGGTCTTCATGGGTGTGCTGATTTTGGCTGGGATAGAGTTAATTTTCTTCACAGTAGCTGGTATGGGGCTATGGTTTGGATTCCTGCTGAAAACAGTGCTGATAACACAGGGATGTTTTCTTTACTGCCCAGCAGCGCTCACACCCAGCCAAGGGCTTTGCTGCCCCTCACCCCACCCCACCAGCGAGGGGGCTGGGGGGCACAAGGAGCGGGGAGGGGACATGGCTGGGACAGCTGACCCCCACTGACCAAAGGGATATCCCATACTGTATGGCATCATGCTCAGCGTATAGAGCTGGAGGAAGAAGGAGGAAGAGGCGGATGTTTGGAGTGACGGCGTTTGTCTTCCCAAGTCCCTGTTACATATGACGGAGCCCGGCTGCCCTGGGGATGGCTGAGCCCCTGCCTGCCCGTGGGAAGCGGTGAATTAATTGCTTGCGTGCGCGGCTTTTGCTTTCTCTATTAAACTGTCTTTACCTCAGTCCACGAGTTTTCTCACTTTAACCCTTCCGATTCCCTCCCCCATCCTGCTGTGGGGGCAGTGAGCTGCGTGGGGCTGAGTTTCTGGCTGGAGTTAAACCATGGCAACAGATTAATCAAGCTACTGCAATTAAAATCTCCCAACAGACATCCCACAAACCAAGACAGTGTGTCATGTTATGATGTCAATTTTTAAAAGTAATTAAAAACTTACATATCTGAGAAAGAAGAGTAGATATTGCCCTTGTAGTAAAGGGTAGCTTAGCTGCTCGGCCAGCACATGAGAAGCCCTGGCAGGCAGACGTTGCAATCAAAGTGCCTTTCTAATCGTACATGCCAACACATTGAACTTCCTCAGCTCATTTTAGAAGCCATCTCTTTGTTTCTAGTGGAGGTTTCAGATACTAGCAGTCAACAGCATGAACTGCCTGGCTGATCCTTGTAAAATAATCACAGGTGAGATCGCCCAAATACAGAGTTTTAAAAATCATGAGATCTAGAAGGTAATACTTGGAAGCCCTGCTTCTTTCTGCTAGGAGCCTTTTGTATTTTAACCTTCAGGATTTTAACCTTCAGGATAAACACTAAAGTTTATAACTGAAACAAAATGGCTGTTTTCTGCCAGTTAGGATAGGTTTGTGCGCATCCACACAAAAATAGAGATTTTCTCTTTTGATTTTGTCAAAAAAAAAAAAAATCAATAGCCCCCAAACTTCATAAAAAGAAAAAAAAAAAAAGGCAATCTAATGATTCCCATGAACCTTCAAAGTACTTTGTGTAACAGATAATTAAGGAATGCCTATGCCTCAAGTGCCAAAACACAGGGTCTCTGGATACGATTCAACTCCAGGAGCTGGCAGACTAGAAGTCTGTCACCAGAAATTATGTTCGGGGTCATCCTAATATTCTTGTCCTTGAAGACACGTAGCCCAGATTCTTCAAAACAAAAGTGTCATTTCATGAAGTTTTATCATGCTTGACTGTATCTATAAGTTAAGTTATCACCTTGCACATGATGCGTCTTCAAAGCAGGCAATAAAACTGTGCCCTCCCTCCTGCAGTACAGTTGAAATGGTCAGATAACCTTGCACCTCAGCTTGTCAGCCCCAAATACCGCTGTCAGGATTACTCACAAAAAGATCAAACTGTCAGAAACCGGTGGCTTCCAATACACTGTTCTCATTGCAGGCTGCTCTCTTTTTTATATTCGGTGCCAAGGTAAATGCTTGTTATGGGATTTACCGTCACTGCAAGACCATGCTGATCATGTTCACTTCTAGCCTAGGTGTTTCTCAGCTGTGTGTCACAGCTCACTGCACAACAGATACCTCTGTGATCAAACATGGGTGGGGAAAACTACTCAGCCTGAATTTTCCACTCTCTGTCTCATTTGTTACTAGGGGCAAAAGACAAGGAGCATCCAGCACCATTGGTATCCAGGACTGGTGAGAGCTGCCAACTGTATAAGTCAGTAAGGGCTCCACAGCACATGAGTTTGCATTACAAAAGGTCACACCAACAACCTCACCTTTTGGGCATTCAGAGGCATTAATCAGGACACTGAAGTGAGTGGAGCTTAGTCTTTATAGCATTAAAATCTATTCCTTTGCTTGTTTTGCCATATACTCTTCCTAGCTGGCCAGGACATAAGTTCTGTCTATTCTGATTAAACTTCACAATGTACTGAAGCAAATTATTACTGGTATTCTTAATGGAAAGCTCCTTCCAAAAACGATCACAGTCACCCAACCCCATAAAATAATCCAGAATAGAGTCTCACGCAAGTGTGCCTTCCTCCCCACCCAATCATACCACGCTCTCCTTCTTCCTCTTAACCACATATGCACTCAGGTAGACACACTTCAGTGACAGCTTCACCTTAAATTTATGGATGGATGGATTTTTGCTATACATCACACCATTTGGAGTTGATGGGACTGTATTCTCACTTTGAAGAATAATCTTTTGGACTACAAGGCTCTAGAGAAGTGACAGTTTGTTATCTTGGGTTAATGTTATGTGTGTTTCCTAGTCCAAATACCAGAATAATAATGGCAACCTTCAGTTTGCCTTCTATAAGATATTTCCTCATTTATCTCTCTCATAACAATAATAATAATTACCAAAAAAACCCCCACAACCATACACACATACACACACACACAAAACCAAAAAAAGCCCAAAACTAAGACACAGGGTGAACGCTGGAAAATAGATTTGCCTCTGTCTTGCCATCTGGACTGTGGGTATTTTTGTCTGCTATTTGCTTACGTGAATCCTGAAGCTTGTTCTTGTTTACTGTGCTGCAGCAGAGCTGGAACACATCCACTCTCATTGCTGTTCCTGTGGTAAATTCTTCTCCAGCTTTCAACTCCCCTTTGGTGCCTTTCGTTTGGCACCTAGCTCTGATTTCATGCTTTGTTCTTGTCAGCAAGTCTCAGAGCATTAATTCCTTACAACTCACAGACATTCAACTTTCATACTGACAGGATGGTCTCGTGTCATGGAGTTCACTTTGCCTGTGGATTGGCCAATGGACTGTCCAACGCTCCCCCAAGAGTCAGTTCAGTTTAGCATCATCCTGCATTAATGGTTCACAATAATATGGATCAGATGCTTCCTCAATGCTGGACCTCAGCAGGCTGGAGAAATGGAGTGCCAGGAACCTCATGAAGTTCAGATAGAAGAAGTGCAAAGTCCTGCACCTGGGGAGGAACAACTCCATGCACTACTATATATATATGCTGGAGGCCACCCAGCTGGAAAGCAACTTGTCAGAAAAGGACCCGGGGGTCCTGGTGGACACCAGGTTGAATAAGAGTCAGCAATGTGTCCTTCCCACAAAGACAGTGAACAGTATCCTCAGCTGCATTATATAAAGTATTGCCAGTACATCAAGGGAGGGAATCCTTCCGCTGTTCAGCACTGGTGCAGCCACACCTGGAGTACAATGTCCAGCGCTGGGCTCCTCAGTACAGGAGGGACATGGACATGCTGGAGAGAGTCCAACGAAGGGCCACAAGGATGATTAAGGGACTGGGGCATCTCTCCTGTGAGGAAAGGCTGAGGGAGCTGGGACTGTTTAGGAGCATTTTATCAATGTCTATAAATACATGAAGGGAGAGTGCAAAAAGGACTCAGCCAGGCTCTTTTCAGTGACAGGACCAGATGCGATCGGCACAAACTGAAATATAGGGAGGCTCCCTCTGAACATCAGGAAGCATGTTTTTCCTGTGACGGTGAACAAGCACTGGCACAGGTTGCCCAGGGATGTTGCAGAGTCTCCATCTTTGGAGATATTAAAAAAAAAAAAAAAGCCTAGACAAGATCCTGGGCAATTGGGTTTAGGTGGCCCTGCCTGAACATGGGGTTGGACCAGATAACCTCCAGAGGTTCCTTCCAACCTCAACCATTCTGTGATTCCATGATTCTATATTAAAAGAAATATTAGCATATTTCCCTTATATAATCTTTCAACGGGCCTAAGTGACAATGTCAAAATCATGTCACGTTGTCACATTATTGGAAGCTGTAGGGGGAAGGTTAGGATCATTATATCGAGATATTTTAAGTGTTTTAGTGACAGGAAATGAGCACCATGTGCATTTGGGATGAGGAGAATCAGGATTGCCAGGTTTTATTGCTAGTTCAGCTACCGCTTCGATGGATGAAATAGTTTAACCTCTCTGTGCCTTACTTAATTCACATGAACAATGCAAATACTTTTTATTCCCTTATATAATTACCACTGGATGAGGTTTCTAAAATAACGTCCTTTGAGACAAAAATGCTTTGAGAACATTATGTGAAAGGCACCACACATAGTACTAACATCAATTACCGAAGGGGGTATACTAACAGGAGACAGAGATTAGCAGGAGAGATTAAAAACCAAATCAACATGTGGCTTTATGGGGCTGTACAACTGGTTGACACAAATATCACTTATTAGTTAAATATAGTCTACAGAAACACAGATATTGTTAAATGCAGTGCCCACTTGAACAAGGCAAAAGCTATCTCCAAACTTCAGAACAAGAAACTGAGTCAAAGCATAATTAAGAGTGTAAGCTCAAAACTCAAGTCATTAGTGTTAGATGTCTTCATTAATACAGCCTTCATGTCATCACTTGAGCCATATATTCTTCTTTCCTCTGACCAAAATTCAACAGCATTGCTTTGAAATAAATATTTGAGCATTAAATCTTTATATACTTTTCTTAATTGAATTATATTTTTTTGCCAGCAAGTCAATTAATTTCAAAATAGCTCAGCCAAGGATAAATTCAGGCTCTGAAAATGGAAAATAACTGGTCATACTTGAAGAGAACGGGACCAAAGTAGCAGCAGGTGTCTTGTGTTTGATGACTTGCAGACAACAAAACACTTTGGCTAGGTGGAGTATTTGTCACAAAAAGGACAAAACCAAGAAATGTTGTAGAGGTGAAGAGACCTCAGGAGGTAATGCCTGAAAGGGGAGCTCAACATGGCTTTGAAATACTGCAGCTAAAACTTTTAGAAATGTTCTGTCATAAAGCCAGTTTCCTTCATGGCTCTACATTAACGACACTGTGCACTAAACTACTATCAGTGTAATCTTTACTTTTTGATATTTCTTTCTGTAAAGATCTGGTTGTTTTTCACCATTAGGAGAAATATTTTGATGACATTTGGAAGACTAAGTCTCCAAGAGAGGTAACATGTAGTGAGGTATACTTGAAGGTGGAGCTATTGTCAAATAGGCAGTAGAAAAGGGAGAGATGCAGGTTTGGAAGAGAATTCTTGTATCCTGCTGATCTTTTTTGGAATAACTATCCCAACATTGCTCTTGAAAAAAGATTCTGGGCTTTCAGTTTAAAAAAAAAAACAAAAGATAATAACTAAACTGAATTTTTGAGACTCTGTCACAATGCTTCACGTGCTTATTCCTCACTTCAGGATTCCTGCTGGGATGGCAAATCCCAAAATGTTCCATTTTTTAACTCTTGGCAAAACTATTTGATACATGACTGATCAAGTTGCCCACCACAAAGAGAAAACAGCAGTCAGAGAGCAACTGAACTGTAACAACTTCTAGAGTCTCTTGATAATGCTCTTACTGAAATGTTACACAACAGTTAAGACAGCAATGCTTTTATCTATTCCCCCTCTGATTACCTAAAAGGAGGACATAGCCCTGCAGCCAAAGCCACATGCATAAGAGAAAAGTAAGGATAGCATTTAAAGTTTGGCTGAACACACCCAAAATTTCACAAACTTCCTGTTCTAATTTCCTGACCTCCATATGTTTGCATATTTTCTGTTACTGAGACTTGGACTTTTTAATATCAATTATCTGTTGCACTAAATTAATGGTCTCCCAGAGTAGCTATGAAACCTGCCAATCTGCAACTAGAGAAAAATAATGAAAAAGAAGGTTTTCAATCTAAGTAATCTGCATCTAAATAGCCTAACTGTTACTGAATGTTGCACATTTTTTCAAGGACTACGAGTAGGAGTCTACTGACTATGCACAAACGAACTTTCTTCCACTTTCAGGTCATTCTCTTATGAAGCACTGAAAATTTAAGTTCTTTTAGTTAGTTACTTTAATTTTGTCTTAAATCTATGATGAAAGCTTGATTCAAGAAGACTTGCATTGGAGACCCATCCTTCTGTGAATACAGGCCAAGATAATATATAATTTTTTGAGCAATACAGTGTTGAATGTAGCCATGGCAGTTAAAGCTGCTGTAGGTTTAACTGAAGAGCTTAATGAAGGGCAAGTATTGCTTAAACCAGATTCCTGTCCAAAAGCATGTTATCTTGAAGATGCGATTATTAAATTCTACTCAACAAAAGCGAAGGTATTCATTTGGACTGAGGCAGGATGTAAGTATGTGTGTGACTGCTCATGCAACTCCTGATCAGGTTCGGGCTAATACACGGCTCACACTAAGGCCTGACGTATGCTGGGACCACCATCACTAGGTCAAAGCAAGAGCAACGCATAGGCAGGGCGCAACAGTCAGGAAGAGCTGAAGGTGATTATGCAGTTGTTATGACCTGCAGCTGTCTCCTGCAGCCATCATCCTTGCATATTGATCATTTGGCAGTTTCTTCAGAATCCACCAACTCATGGAAATGGTATAGACCAAAGTTCCAAGCTGGAAGACATAATTATGGAATCCTACCCAAAAAGCTTTTCAAGCACATCCAGCAGCAGTTGAACTGCTGAGGCTTTCGTGCTTCCCAGTGTGATACAAGGGACACCCACACTGTGACAGAGGAGGAAGGATGAGCACTTTCACGGTCAGTCAGGTATCTGGTTTGCTCATAGGCATGTGAGTTGCAAGTTAAGAGTTGCAAGTTAGAGACCTTCTGAGTTAGAAACCTCATGAATTAAGTGATGAATTACTGAATTCACGTTAGACTAGCCTGTGCAATACAGACTGAGTCTGTTTGATGAGTTTGTTTTCTTTCCAAATGAGCTCATAAAATAAAGTTTAATTTACAGAATGTATTGTTCTGTAAGTTTGAGAGTTCCAAATGGATCGTGACATATGTGTTATAGGGGTTACATTCTTAAAATTACATCCTAACGTTAACACACCAGTTTATTTGATGCTGTAAATTTGGCCAGCCTCAGCACTTGAAAATATTTAGAACAGGTACATTGGGACTTTATGCAAATCTACTGTAGTTTACAATCTGCATATAAACTATATCTAATGAGAAAGAAGGAACTCTGTAGACAATTATACCTAAGGAGATATGTAGAACTGCATATCTCCCATAATTCATAATAACTATATTTTAGCCTAAATAAAGATTCAAAAATTTATTTAAAAAAAAAACCAAACAGTATTTATATCATGTGCTGTGCAATAGTTAAATTGGCTCTTGGAAAATATTTATGGAAACACTGACATAAAATTTATTTTACTTTTTGGGATTTAGGAGGAATTAGAGTTGTGAATCTTCTTAGGACAGTGTGCAGGAACTGCTTACAAGTTGCTAAAACATTATGTATAAAACCCATTAATTTAAGTAATTCTATTTGGGCACATATTTTTAAAAATGGTTTTTATTTGAGTTCTGCTGTAGAGGTGCAGCTCTATATGGTTTAAGACAATTCTCTTTCCTGATCCATCTAGGGAAATCTCTTGGTAATGCCCGGTGTTCTGTCATGAGCTGGCATCATACTGCATTGCACAACTTGCCATCAACGGGATGGCACAGAATCATCACTGCTCACTAACTAGTACGTGTGGTGGTCCTTCTGGCCTAACCCATGAAAGACGAGAGGCATGCAAGCAGCATAACCCTTTACCTCAGCACATCACTAATTTATGCCAACAGCAGCCAAGGCCAGAGCTATCATTTAACTAAGGTGCCTCCAGAATGATTGCTGTCAGATGCTTTGTGCCCTGCTTTGGGCTGTCTGGGCAAGAAAGACCACTACAGCTTCCCAAGATGTCCACAAAATGTGGTGTCCCTTTTGCTTTTCTTAATCCCCATTGCTGATATCTAGGCTATGTATGATGGGGAGACCCGGTAATTCATCACGTTACAGACAAATCAGTTCTTAGTTGGCAGGTTAACCTTCCTTGGTTATGTATTCTATGGGGAGAGATGGGACCTTCCAGTGGTGCATCTGAGCACTGAAATTAGTCTCTTTCTTTGAGTCACCTTTTCCATAAAGGTAATTATAAGACCTTAACTTATCAAGGTAGGAAGTTCCATAAAGTTAGGCAGTTCCATATCTTGTATATATTAAAAATATGGCATTTATTTTTTCATTCTGTGATTGATTTTTTGATTCAAGACCAAGTAGTGTGAAAATGCCATTTTATAAATGCACTTGCAACAACAGAAAAAGTGTTCCAAGGCACCTTGTGATTTAGCTGTTTAACGACGTGTCCTCTCTCTGTGTGCCTCATCTTCAAAATATTTTTTCAAATTAGTGCATTTGAGCTTCAGAAAAGCTATCTCCAAAAGGATAGCCATGTAATGCGAATTACCCAGTGCTAGCTGCACCATTTTTTAAGCTAGCCTCTTCATACACAGCCAGTGGGCCAGCCACCTCCAGGAGGTGATGGCACGGTACCTCTCAGCATCTGCTCTCCAGAGCTCTGGCGTAAGTGGATGGACAGATTTCACTAAGATAGCTTTTACATCGGCAAAAATAACTTCAAGATATTCCCCCTTTAAACCACTTTCTCTTACTTTACTCAGGAGCTTACTCTGCAAAGCATGTGTATGGAAAAAACTATCATCAGAACTGAAGTAAACTTCTGGCTGCTTTGCTGGGGCCTTGGAGCTGTAGAACTGATCACAAGAAAGAGTGTGTGTTAAAAGGTTTGTTTAAAAGAGATAATGTAATCTGAACAACACTGAAATGAATTTTCTGGAAAAAGGACTGACCCTTCCAAAAGACTGAATTTGTGTTTACTTGGGCAGGACTCAATAAATCAGTTGAAGTATATTTGAGTTTAATGCTATCATATAAATAGCAAATGTTAAATAAACCAAACACACAGTGGCTGACGCATGAAGATTCAACCACCAGCCCGTTTCACTGACAGCTTCTGTAGCGGCAGCTGGGGCACTCTGGGTGTCTCCAACAGGGGAGAGCGCACCAGCGGCAGCGTGCGGGGTTTATGTGGCAACGTCTTTGTAAACGGGGGTGGGCTGCAGGTGTGGCTTCTGTGAGAAGCTGCCCGAAGCTGCCCCATGTCAGACAGAGCCAGTTTCACCCGGCTTCCAGCCACCCGCGCTGGGGCCGGCTCCGGGCAGGGCCCGTGGCCCCGCGGGGAGGAGCCCGGGCCGGGGCCGGGCTGCGGGCAGGGCCGGTGCCCCCGGGGGGGCTGGAGCCGGCCGGGCCTGAGGGGCTGCGCCCCGCGGGGGGCCCCGCCGGCACAGGCCGTGAGGAGCCGCAGCCCCGGGAAGGCCCCGCGCTGCAGAAGCCCGTGCAGGGCTGTCTCCCGTGGGAGGGCCCCGCACCGGGGCAGGGGCAGAGTGCGGGGGGGAAGGAGCAGCAGAGACAGCGGGTGATGCGCTCACCGCAGCCCCGTTCCTGCCCCCCTGTGCTGCGCAGGGTGGGAGGAGGAAGAGAAATTGGGAATGAAGTTGAGCTCAGGGAGCAAGGAGTAGTGAGGGGAAGGTGTCCTTATTTCTCATTATCCTACTCTGTTGTTAACTGGCAGTAAATGAAATTAATTTCCTTAAGCTGAGTCTGTTTTGCCCATGCCAGTAATTGCTGAGTGATCTCCCTGTCCTTATCTCGACCCATGAGCTTTTTTGTTTAATTTTCTCCACCTCTCTTGTTGGGGAGGGGGAGTGACAGAGCAGCTTGGTGGGCACCAGGCTGTCAGCCAAGGCCAACCTGCCACAAGCAGTTAACGTCTCTTACCAGAACAGCAGCAGGAGGCGGTCCGGCACACTCATCCTGAGAAATAACCCGGCCTGTACCTACGAGACTTGAGTCTGTAGTATCAAAATCACAACGTTACATTCAGCTTGGAATTCCCTCCTTTTGACAAAGTCTGAAGAAGAAGGTGGTATAATGGTTTGGTCAGTAATGAAGAATGTTAGCCCAGATTAAAAAAAAAATAACAGAACTGACATACTGCTTGTTCCCAACAGACTGTGCCTTCCCCTCAGAGGAACAGTGTTTTGGAGGGAATATGCTGCTGTTCCCTCTAAACCAAGGGCAGGATTTTGAAAAGGAGGCAGACTGGGAGCCTCCCATGGCGTACCGTATCCTAATCCCAGTGATCATTAGTAGTTAAAAGTGTTTCTATCCTTTTCAATGCACTGTTTATTTTCTATTAAAACATTAGCTAATTAATGACCACCTTTGAACACCAGAGCTAGAGTCATTAAGCTCACTTTAAATAAATCAATAACAGAAACATAATTCCTGTTGGTTCAGGCAGGCTTTAAAAGAGGTCATTTAGAAAATGATTTTTCAAGGGTTCAATTCTAGCCATTGGCAAGAGCACAAAAAAAATCTCCACTTCCATTGAGGCCATAAATGCTTTTATAGAAACACTAAAGTCAGATTATCAAGGGAGTTCAGCACCCCAAATTCCCAGCCTTTCTGAAAATCCGCCTACTTTCTTGGTACTAAAATACCTGCTGAGCACTTCTTTCAGTCACTAGCCTTTAGAGGCAAAAGTTCTGAGCCATCTACCACTAGCGGGAGGGGGTAGTTCACTACATGCACATTACCAAAGAGAAAACAAACAATTTTCTTAAGAATAAAGCCATTTCATGGAATTATTTTGCATTTCCTCTACCGTCTATTAAGAAAAAAGTCGAAAGGCAGGTGGAAGAAAACTGCTAGGAGAGAAAATAACTCCTTAGGGAAATGCTAATAACTAATATCTGCATTGATACTTTTTCAGCTAAAAGGCTGTTGTGTATACTATAAATGAAAGACATAAAAACTTCATGATTTTCATGCCTAACTGCTAAATTCCATTATTGGGAAAAAATGTTTGACTACTTTTTCTAAGTTTAGCCTTTTCGTGCTTAATTTTCAAATTATATGGTAAAAGTCTGTCACAGTCAAATGCAAGGACCCCTACTGATTCTGAGGAAATGAGTCAGGTCACTGGTTGTTTATAAAAAATTCCCTAATAACTTACCATCAAAGAACAATTAACATCCAGAAATAATCAGGAGCCAGATTTTGACTACCTTGATACAAGCCAAAGCTCTGAAATTGGGAAGTAGTATTCTGTGCCCCAAAACAAGGCAAAGGTTTTGGGTGCTAGCTTCCCGAAAGTCTGGAAAAGAGGCAATACCGGTAGTCTCATTTTCTTCCATGCATTAATCCTTCAGTAGTTACACCAGTAGAAGTTTTTCCAGTGGCTCTGACAGAATCACTTGTAGGGATTGCGTCAGCAAGCAGAACAGAAAAACACACTTCACTGCAGTGGCTGTTACTCCCCCTGAAGTAATATCCTGCCTGAGCTGAAACGTGACCCAAATATAGTCATGTTTCGTTGAATGCCATAATCAGTGCTACTATAATTAACCAGATAGTAGACAATTCCATTCAGTCTAGCATTTTGTTCATGCTGTCTAAAGCACACCTTTGCAAATGCCATGTTTGATGCTATCCCACCACGCTGTCCAGCTAGCATTACAGGATTAAGCACGGTAATTGAAATAACACCTGAAATTTCCAATTACTTTAATGCTTTCTGATGATTTCTGGGGGGCACATCATGGTTCCCTGCTGCAATTAATTGTCTGGTTGCAAGGAGGTAGACACCTGAAATGGCACAGTGCTTTCCACTGCGTCGTTACCATGACTTCAAGGCATTTAGATGTACAAGTTACAGGATAGTGCTGTAAAAAAAACCCAGCATAGTCACTGGCTTGTGTAAGGACATATAAACTTTCATATTTAGCATGTGGCAAAAATATCTGGTCACATAATCCCACTATATATATTGTTCCCTGATTCTAACAGTGCATCCATTTGTCAGTATTCACTGGGACAGTTCAAAGACAGCAGCAGGATTTGCTGTGATGAGAGCTCTCAATTATCAACTGAGTCTCTTACTATTAGATTTTATCCTGCTTCATGAACAGATTAGCTCTATACATTGGAATTACTCTATACTATTTATCGGAGAACAAATTTGTTATTCTCAGAGCATCAAAAGTAACCAATCCTATGAAATCTTGCCCTTTTGCCCTTTATAGTCCTTCTTCACCTCATTCCAGAAATACATTTCCTTCTGAAACTTGCATTAAACCCTTAAATTTCTACTGGGATCATCCACAGAGTACCAAACTAGTAAAGATAGCCCAATCAGGCCTGATATTATTTCTTCACCGTAGACAAAACCAAGATTACTGTTTAGTTTCTTTCATAAGTTGCATACCAATAAAGTATCTGTTCTCATGTGTCAGTCCCTGAAGGATTTTATGCGCCCTCTTTCTTCACATTCCCTCCCACACTGTTGAATTATCTGACCATAATAACTGCGCATGCAGGACTGTCTCCATTCCGGGCTCTGTGGGATGCACAAGCACTGGGAGATGCCTGTTCTCAGGACACATTGCTGTTACATACAGTCCCTCTTTCCTTACTCCTTAGCCACTAGCTACATCTTGTCACTTCCAACAACTTCTGTCTGCAAGGGAACTTCATTCATGTGCTTGCCTCCATGGCTTGAAGCTTAAAGAACATTAACTCACTAATGTTGTGAGATAAAACCTGCTATTGCCTTTCAGCCAGAAAAAAAACTAAGAAAGTCATAGAGGTTTACCTCCTTAGGTCAGGGCACAGTTTCATAGCACTTCCCTTGTACCAGCGTACAAGAGAAAGACACTTTGGAGGGAAAGTGTCACTACTACAAGACACTTTTCTGTTTTGGGTCCATTCAGCTTTACGACAACCCTATGGTTTTTTCTAAACCTTCTTTAAGAAAACAGTCTTGAGTCCAGGTAGGATACAAAGTTGTTTAGGTTAAATTGGCAGTACTGAGCCACTGATTTAATAAACATGAAATACTTCTAGACTTTTTCCTAGCTTATATTTGATTTCGGACTAGAGGTATATACAGAAAAGGTGTCTGAATTCCCACAGTAAATGTCCGTGAAAGCACGGAGAGGTGTGAATGTCAACATTTAGCTACTAGAACTAAAAACTCCTCCAGACTGTAGGATATTCATCCCAAAGACTACACCTTTATACATGAGTTTACCTAGAAAACTGAACTCATCACAAGCCTAAATCCTTCCTCTCCTTTCCCCTTGCAATTCCTCCACCCAAAATCATTAAACAAAAGCTAAGAGAAAAATACTGCATTTGCTCCTTATTGCTTAGCTAAATGCCTTTGACTGTGGCACCCATCATACTGCTTTAATTCAGCAGCATTTTCCAGAGGATTAAGTGTGACATTGTCAGCTAAGGCTAACTTTTGAACTCTAATCCTATCTTTGCCATGGACTTTTTGTACAGCCCTTGCAACTTGCCCGTGACTGGACCTTTATGCTTTGCTTATCCAATTGGAGCATCTTGAACACAAGGGGCTGTGAGGCTCGGACAGTGTTCATGGATCAGGAGCCTGCATGTGTGAGTGGCGGGTGCAAATGAGGACAGGCGAGCCTCTTCCCTTCCATTTAAATCATCCAACTGCAAGGTGACAAAAGAACAGGCATCAGCTTGAAGCTTTGCTTTGAGATAAGGATTTGGCAGCTGGGCTTGAATGATTTAATCACCTAAAGACTCCCTCTGGAGAGCAGAAGGTGCAATTCTGCTGAAAGGACAACCTTCTACCCCTTCTACCAGGAGATGAGCAGGCTGAGGGTTGGAAGTTGCAAATCTAAAAATACCCAACTTCAAAGGCAAGATGACCACTGGGGGGGGGGGGGGGGGGGGAAGTGCTGCAGTGCTCCACTGCGGTGCCCATCACCAACCAGCAACACAAGTGCTGCGTGGGTTTCGGAACTGGAGCTTTCTAACACTTTTCTGTGAAACTTAATCACTGCAGTGACAACAGCAACAAGACCCAGAGCTCCTCCCCTGCTCCTGAAGGATTTATTGGGAGTTTTGAAACCTGTGCAAACAGAGCTAGGACTGTGCTTTGTGAAAGTCTTCTGTTACTTGAACCAAATCCCCCATTTCCTGAAGAGTATGTTCATTTGCTTTCAGGCCAGGGATTGCACTGCGAGATCCCACAGCACCTGCGTTGGATGAGATGAACTGCACCCTAAAAATGCCAACCCTTTCTCCCTCCATAAAGAGAGTGATGAGTGACTCGCTCAGCTATAGATGTCTCAATTCAGCATAATTTTACAGTTGAACTCAATGATCTTAATGGTCTTTTCTAACCTAAATGATTCTGTGAACATGATTCTATGATAATCAAAGTTATATTCATCAGGGTTAATCACATAAAACCACTAAATATTCTCAGGCCCTTTGTGAGCTGTGCTACCCTTCATGGGCATTTTATCTTCCCTCTTCTTTGGGTGGTCATCTGAGATGGAGTGACTCACCACTGAACACCTTGGAATACCTTCAGCAGAGAAAAATAGGATTGTTGAAAAGTAATTTAATTAAAAATGACAGGAACAGTGGTCTTACCTCTCTAATCTGATTTATTAGTGGTCTCCTGCCAAGTAATTTGGATGAGATTCCAGCCGCAGGAGCACCTTCATGTGCTTGGTCTCTTACAGACATTTAAAAACAAATGGTTCTTTCACATGGAGTTTGCAATATGAGAAAAATCTAGTGAATTCACTTTCTTTGTTTTTACCCAGTTGGTCTTTTAACCTACCACTTAACAGATGGCACACACAGTTAATTTGGGAGAGCGGAAGAACAAAGAGAAAGACAGGTTTAAATCAATTTATCTATGAAAAATTTTGATTTCTTCTTCTCTGGAATTATATCTAATATTAAGGATTTTTGTATAGAAAACTCATAACAGGCCCATAAATGGATACGAAAAGGATGGGATGGGCAGGATGTGTCTTCAAACATCCCTAATTCAATGATCGAATGCTGCACGAGGGAAATGGGCTGCAGAAAACGGGCAGGTTATTACCATGTAAACCTGTAGTACAGTATTGTCGTTGCTTCTAAGAAGCCATGGGCTTTGTACTGAGCTTTTAAGACCTCAGGAGAAGGCTGTTCAGGCTTGCTCCATCAGAGCTTGCCTTAACCTGCACAAGCTGCACAACCTGGAGCTAGACAAAACTGACTTTAGGGGCAGCAAAGAGAACAAATGAACATCTCTAACACATATAAAGGGCACCATATATAGTAAGTTTGGATATAATGTGGAGTTGCAGAGCAAAGAATAAAGAGTAAGGTGTAAAAGTGTGTTAGCAAACACATAAACATGACCCCCACGTGGGTCCTGAAATGAGGGAGAGGAAACTACCACCACAAACATCCTACTGCTTCAGCACATGACTCTGGATGCTGACAAATGGCCAAAGCACCCCCTTCACCGCCACTGCCACCACCACCAAAATGAAACCACTGACCTTAGGAACTTAGGAGAGGGGGAAAGGTGAGGCAGAAAAGGGCTAGAAACTAAGCAGGGTAATAATAATACTTTTAACTGTATTCCTATCATTATGATGTTACTATTCAAGCTTTTTCTGCATTGAAATATTCTTTTTTCTGTTATCATTAGATCTGGACTATTATTGATCCTTGGATTAGACTATTAAGATTTCAATAATACCAGCAATAAATTCCAGTTTTATGTATGTTTCTTCTGAAATTCCCAAACGCTCCCTATCCTTATTATCCTTTGCTCCCCCAACTGCACTCTCCAGAGTAGTGGCCACACTGAAAACAAACTGATGTCAAATACGGTTTTACTTCCAGTGATGTGATCTGGGAGGGTAGATAAACTTTGCAAATGCATCAGAATGAAGGGGAGATTACTACCTGCTTTATTAATGCTTGAACCTTACTCAGTTTTACTATCTGAGCATTATTAGCATTTAAACACTATCTCATTCCAACAGAATGTAAAATGCAGTAATAACTACCTGTGAATTTCCTATAGCTATGTCCTGACAGCAGTACAGTAGCAGTGGCTTTTTTCTACTCTTATTTATTTCTCCTTATACATATGCATTTGTTCCAATGCTCTTTTCCTGATTATTTTAACTATAAAACTAGCCGCATTTCAGGAAACAAGAGTTTTGATGCTATTTATATCTGGAGCAGGACAGTGGTAAACATAAAAATTGTATTTTCAATGCTGACCCTCTTAAAATTTACCATTCTCTCTGTTTTCATCCCTCAATGCTTATGGCAGCATGGGGAGTAAATACCATGTATGCAGAAACCTAGAATTAATCCTTTAATGCTTTTTCCTTATCTAAAGCATATTTCTGCAGCATATCGTACAAGCTAATTCTAGCCCAATTTACACATACGCAACAACACCTTTCTTGTTGTATGTGTACAGAAAGAAAAGCTGAAGGATGTAGAAAATCTAAAAAGGCAAAATAACTTATGAGGTGATTTGCAATAGGTTATTCATTTAATCAGAAAAATTAGAGACACATGATGTCTGAAATGCCTGCGTGGGGTAATTTTTTAAAACACCTCAACATAAGGACAGAATTCAAGGTATACAGACTAAAGCTGTGCAGTTCTTTGGGCAGAGATAATTCTTTTATTCTTTGCTTATTCAACAATTATATAGAGGTCTTAACCAATTAAAGTCCTCTTATAATCACAGTCACCACAGGACAAACAAGCATTGTATACTTCTTTCTCCTTTAATATACACTTATCCTGAGCTGTTTGTTTGCTCTAGACTGAAGAAGGCTGCAGCCTTGCGCATGATGCCAGCATTTTTCCTAAAGTATGTCATGTTGAAGCTTCATTCCTCTGTAGTGTGTTGTTCCCAGTTCCAGCTGAGGCTACAGCCACCTGGATCCCATCACAGATGAATGCCACACACAGGCCAAGATATTTATGTCCAGGTTTCCAACAGCTTAACACTTGGAATCGTTTCTTCCTTCAGTAACATTTCAAAGGTTTGTCTTCAGTCTGGGACTAGTTTTTCTGGAAAAAAAAAACAACAAACCCAAATGTTTTGGCTGCCCTTTCCTTCTTAATAACTTCTTTACTGGCAAAGCATAGGGAATGGGCATGAAAAGCACCCCCTAAGGTACATCTAGATCACCTGACAAGTCCAGGGCACAAGGCTTTCTCTGCCACAATAAAATATGGTTTGTCACACCACTGCTTTACAACAAAGTTCCCAGCCTTAATATGGTTTTGCCTCTTTATTATAAGAATAAGCGTAGTCTTACTTAGGAGCTGCTTCTGACAGTGTGATGAAGACCATAATAGAAAATTTTGTATGAAATCACCACCTCCAAACGAGAAGTGAAATAATTCCTTTAAACTGTTAAGTGAGGAACTGAATAGGTGTTTGTCATCTAATTTCTGCTCTCCCACACATAATTCCAGTGAAGTCAGTGAAAGTTTAGACATGTAAAAGTTATTTTGGATTGACTTCTGTCTTCTAATTCGTCAAGAAGAATGCAATAGGGATCCTGTGCGTCTCCAATAAGGGCTGATCTCATTGTAATCCACTTCTTTCTGCAATTATACATAGCTCACTTGGAGTGAGTTTTTTCACTGAATTTTTATCTCTTACTGTGGCATATGAAAGCACATGCCCCAAGTGAGATCCTTTATCGTATACATAAATGCTGGTTATATACAATCACTTACCTACCCAAGTTCTGCCCTGGAACACGCTTACATGCAGCAAAGCACCTTTGCAGCCACTTCACACTCCTCTGAGCTGTTTGCTCCCTCCATGCTCACCTGAGGAGGTCTCTTCTCCCCAGACCAGGATTTAAGCTGTGGGAGGCTTTGGGCAGCCCCTCACTGCAGGCAGGTGTGCACAGAACTGATTTGCAGGTGAGCTCCCAGAGCCAGATTCAGTGCCAGTTGCTTCCTCACTACATTTTAAGGCATAATCACTGCAGCCTGGCACCCAGACAGTGAACAGTGTCTTTTCTCAGAAAGGGCCTTTACATCTTACCAAGAAAATCCCATTAGGCAGCTAAAGGCAAAAATCAGCAAACTGGCAGTAAAAGCACACTTTTTCTATAGCAAATAATTTGTTGCATGATGAGTTTCAACTTCATCTTATTCATCTTCAGACTTTCTACTCAAGAGCCTTTACTCATAGAATGTATTCTCATGTATATAGAATGTATACTCATGTATTCATAGAATCACAGAACGGTTTGGGTTGGAAGGGACCTTAAAGATAATCTAGTCCCAGCTCCCCTGCCATGGGCAGGGACACCTTCCACTAGACCAGGTTGCTCAGAGCCCCATCCAGCCTGGCCTTGAGCACTGCCAGGGATGGGGCACCCACAACTTCTCGGGGCACCTTCTGCCAGTGTGGATTCTCGTCTACTCAAACTTCCAGTAGAATCTTCTGCAGAGCTGACACTCCAGAACTTGTTGACCTGCTCTTTGTGACTGACTTTCAGCTGAAAGTTGTTACACTCCTACACTGCTTTACAGTTGTTGACCCACATTGATTTGTGGTGCTGTGTTGTCATGAAACCCTCTGGCTCCTCACCACTGCTGCAGTCCTGGGGGATGCAGAGCACTGAGGGCAAGAAGAAACACCACTGAACTGCCCACTCTTTCCCTCTTATGCTTAGGCTTTGAACATCTGGCACTCTGCAGTGATCATATTGCTAACCACCCCGAAGAACATGAATCACACCCTCCTTTCTCCCAAATCACAGACCATAAAAAAAAAAGAAGAGGGGAGGAGGTTAGAATTACAATAAATAAATGCTGATTCATTTTAATTTTTCCTCTGTGCTCCTGAAATTAAGTTTGTACAATTATTTTGCCTTTGAGAGGGAACAATTGACTTAAAAATGATTTTGTGATAAAAATAAAGATTGAGCAGAAATGTCACCAGCTTTAGAATCTGATAACCTTACAAATGCAATTACTTCTGTCATAATGCTTTTCTAATTATTATTACATGAAACTGAATTTTACTGCCTTTATGCACAAGCACAGCATAGTCCTAGAATCCCTGAAAAAAACTGCTCATCAGCTTATTCAAGTGTCCCATGATATGAGCTTCAAAGGAAGAAAAATCCCTACATCTTATTACCAAATCTCCTCTTCCCCACTCTCCTCAAGGCAATGATCCCAACCATATTTGATTCCAAGGAAGCTCATCTCAAAATCTGAGCTGGGGGACTGGGACTTTAGCAAATGTTCTGAAGAAAAGAGAAAAGCGAAAACTGACTAAAAGGGAAGGAAACACTTTGTTGCCCCCACCCTGAAAAAAAAGTCAATAAGCAGTGGTTGAAAACAAAGTATAGCCCACTGAATTAAGCATTACAATTCTAGACCTAACATAATACCAGTAATTTGATAATTTTCAATAGAACCAAACACTATTTGTGAATGTGCAGTCACACAAGATCTATCTAGAAGGACCCTCTGGTTTTCATTACATTATACACTTTGTCCATTTTGAAATACTATGAGTAAGCAAAGGCAGAAGATGGGTCTGTCTTTTCAGAAAAGGATGAGATTTAAAAAAAAACGTCTGAACAGAAAGAATATTTTGAATATCAATGACAGATGGCCACAGCAAGCACAGTAAGTATTCAAAGGTGTTTGTAAGGCCCGGGTAGATCCCCATGTTTCTAGTGCTGAAAGCCAAGTATCTGTCCCCTGCAACATGTATGGTCAGCATCTGTTAGAGAGAGGAGTAAAGAAAAGAAATAACAGAACTGTTTAGGGAAATTCTGTCATTTCCACATTTGATTTTATAAAAAACAAGAGAAAGCTAGCCTCTTTTTTTTTTTTCCCCTCCTTTACTGAATGAATTTGGAAATGTAGACTTTTCATTTTGATATGCATCATCAGAATAACACATTTTGAAATACACAATATTGACACTGTTTGTTTCATGGAACACATGTAAATCACTGGTAGAAGTCTCTTAAATTTTCATAGCAGTTTTGTTTCAGCTGTTGCCTTGTATAAGCTATTCATCTGTCTCCATTGCCTCCCCTGACCATATTCCCTGAGCTACTATCAAAATATCCCCAGTGCCCTTGATAAATCTCACATCTAGTCAGACAAAAATTGACACAGTATCTATGAGTCTCTAGAGACCTATACCCAGAAGTAGACAAAAGAGATCGCTTGGTAACAGAGATCCCAAAAGGAAATGTGCTGCAGAGAAATTCACTCCATCTTCTGCAACAGATTCAAAAGTCAATGCTTCCAAAGCATTGACTTTATTGATGTATTTATCTATTGGAAGGATATTTTGGCAAAAGCAATCTGAAATAAAAGGTTCGTTCTTATTTCTTTATGATAAATTCATATCAAATTTTAAGTTTTCCTATAACAAGCTTAAGGCAAAAAAATCATATTGTGATCTGAATCTCTTGACTATTAATGTCAGAGTCCATGGATAACAAATGGACAGCTGTGGTTGTATGCTGTGGAGGGCAGCAAGATATGTGTTAGTAAATCTTTTATGATGACAGTTATCTGAGTGCAAATGAAATGACCATAACTAATTATTCTTTCTTGTCATCCCTGTATTTCTCAGGAGTCAAATAAATTCCAGAAGGACAGAAAAAAAGGCAAATTGAGGTGAAGACTCTGACGCTTGAGACTTTCATCAGGCTGAGGCTTTCTAAGGACAAGAAGTTTGGGTTTTAGATCCAGTAATGTCTAAAACAACTTGAAGTCAAGCATCCACGCTGGCACAGAGGTGGCCACTCTGCTGAGTTTCCTCTTGGCACTCACTATTTCAGACTTGACTTGCCAATAAGAACTCAAAATGGGTGCAGGTCTCACTGCTGGAAAGCCCAGAGTTTGAATTCAATGTAAGTGTAAATCAAGATCCTTTCAATTATAACAATGGAGTTGTGGAAATTGATGGTTCTTCTACCATAATTTTCAGCTTCTGTGGGTAAGTCGTAGTTCTATATACCAGAAGGATTTTTGGGGGGTTATTAAAGACCTAAAGGGAGTACCTCTGGTTTTTTTAGGCAGATCAGTCTGACTCTTTGAGTCATCTTGGACTAGTCATTGTAACCACTCCATGCTTCTTAATTCACTAGAAATAGATATATCTCTTCCAAATTCTAAATTAACGTAATGCTTTTACACTCGTTTAAACTGAGTTAATGATGAGACTCATTAGAGGTGTAAATATCATTTAAACTGAGTTAATGATGAGACTCATTAAAGGTGTAAATAGGTGGATCCCATCAACATTTATCACAGTTTGTAGAACCTCAACTGAAAAATACCATCTTCAACTGCAAAATACTCTCTCATTGAGACAGTTTCAAAAATAAACTTTTCACACCAAGCAGCACTACCCATGGCAATTTTATGCTTTAAAAAACACAGCAGCAGAATACTAATTGTATTGCTTTTGGCTGTCTGTTTCTTCCCTCAGTCATGCATCATTTAGCTTCCTTTTAGGAGGTGAAAACATCAGCTTATCTGTGGAAGGAGACAGCTGGTTTGAACCAATGGTTTCCTATAATACTCTTTTTTTTATATTCTCTTGTGTGCCATCATAGTACATCAAGAATTTATATAGCATTTAATTACGCAATAAGGCACAAGTGGGGGTATTTTCTATAGCTATTCCATGCACATCAACAAGGCCTTGTTCCCTTTGAGGCCTTGAAGCGTGTATAGTAACGGACCTATAAAACTTTCCCTAGAGTAGCTTATTGCTCTTGCTTTATGTTCTTTTAATTCATTTTGGGAGGTTTATTTTTTAATTTTTTAATTTTTCTTTTAGTTTAAAAGGAAATTTTCAGGCCAAACCTAGAGAATACTCTTCTTGTTTTGGCTTCAACTTTTATATGGTGAGTGGATTAACAATACAGCGCTGTCCTGCACTGACTTGTTTTTCTAAAAATCTTGCTCAGGCTTCACAGGAGCATACAGGAAGTAGAACATGGGATCTTAAAGCAGAAAAATCAGAAGTCATTAGGTTTGTTCCTTGCTACTTTAGACAAGACACTTGAGATGGTCCCACTCTTTGTATTCCCTTTGTTTTCAACAGGATTCTTGGAATTCATAAGACTGTCACATTCATGCTCTAAATCACTCCAAACCTCAGGTTTTCCCTCCTGCAATGGCCAAGGTGTGTGTTTGCTGACTGAAAGGATTCATGTAATCCACTGGTAAGCATAAATACTTGCACCTTTTCTCTGTCAAGCAATTCTTTGTTTCTCACAGCTATTCCTCCACATCTGTGAAAACAGGACAGATTCACAAAAATGCCTTGAACTGAACTTTGTTTTTGTATTTACAAGTGGATTTTTTTGGCAGAAAACATTTCATTTGTATTCACCAGAGGCTTCATTTTCTTAAAGAACACAGTAACTGTTATGAAGCCAGTCAAAAATTTCCTATCAGTCTTCCCAACAGAAAATGCAGAAATGGAATCACTATTCCAACAAAAAAATTCTTCTCTTTAATGAAAAGCTAAAACATTTCAAAGAAAACTGACAATAAAGATTAATCTTCTAATGTGTTTAAAGCTAAAGTTTTCCTGGAAAAAATGAAACATTTCCCAGTCAAATCCATTTGTCATGAAACTTCCAACACCCTTCCCCTTTCCATATACTAAGCAGTGACCTCTTTTTGTCCATGGGTTGAGTTGTCTTCTCAAATACCACAGAAATTGCTCCCTTTTCACACCAAAATAAACATCCACAGCACCAAGGGCAATGCCTTTGTGACACACAAAGAATTGCTGTGGCTGTTCAGTGCTGAATTTTCACACTTAAGAGCTACTCTGTTGAAATAAGATTCCTTTTGCCTTGACTATTGAGAGCCTGTCTTAAATCCCTCTGAGGCAAAAGTGCTCCAGGGATATCATGCATGGTCTTTTCAGGTCCACATACAACTCATCATCCAGCACGACCAACTGAACCCTCTGTGCTGGGGTACTGCAATAGAATATGCCTTGGAGTGAAGTGTCTTTGTGTGGGGGTTGGTCTTCCTCAGTGAGCTGCCTTCAAGCTGTCACTGAGGAACTGGGCAACACCTGTACCAGGCAAGCTATAGGAAGTGTCCGCCAGGATAAGACTGCAGGAGAGATACTCATCTGGAAGATGCTGACTCCACAGCCAACACCCCCATCCTCAATAACTCTGGTGATACTGGCTTTCTTGGTTACACTGTAGTCTATCTGGCTAGAAAATCTTAAAAACAAACAATGACTGTCTTAAATAAAATTTGAAGTTTTATACCACAGAAAAAATTTGAAGTTAAAAAAAAACCCAGGAATAATATAATGCAAGCCTGCACTGCTTTAACAAATCCATTATTTTCCCATACATTTTAATAATGTCACACTCCACATGCAAATTAAAAAAAAATATTTATTCTACCACCATGGTACAATGAAAAGACATGAGAAAAAATGGGATTTAGGCATCTAGGCACAGGGAGGGTCAGCTGCTGCTGAAGGGAAGCCAAGAGCTGAGTGTGACCCAGCACAGGCCATGCCCTCACTGCCCAGATGAAGTCCTGAGGGACCTGAACATAGCAAACAGACGGGGACTGGTAACAGAGTCCTTTGACAGCCCCAGACATGGCAAGCAATAATCCAGGGCTGGAGTCCATCCAGGGAGCCAAGTCAGGAGCAAAAGGAGATGGGGCCAGAGACATGGCTAGAGAAGGCTACAAAGTGGGGCCAAGGTGCCCATCCAGGAGACAGGGCTGGAGACAAGTCTGCAGCACGAGACAAAGAAATCCATCCAGAAAAGCAGCAGAGCTGGAGACCAGCACATTTACAACGCAGCTCTAGCACATACTGAGGGCTCCAGGCTGAGCTGAAACAAGGTCTTGCACCTGTAGGTAAGTGTGAGGAGAACCCCAGTGAGGCTGGTCAGGACCAGTGAGGCCCACTGGTGCCCTCACGGCCCTGACACTAGGCAAGGGCAAGGGCAATGTGACTTCCATTTCCACCTGCCACTGATTTGAATGGTCTTGGAGTAATAAGGTAACCCTCCGTGTTTCACTGTATTTTGTAAAATAAGCATAATAAAAGCTTGCACTAACTACACAGAAGGGTACTGTGAGACTAATTAACAGCGTTTCTGAAGAACTGTTATATCCTCAGGCCAAATGTGCATTATTGGCAATGTTTATTAATCTTATAGGTGTCAATCTGAGCAACAGGCACCAAAATCTTTATTTCCCTAAAGCCACTGCATACAGCAGACCAAGTTCTGCTCTCATACCTCATCACATCACATCTTAACCCAAATCTCTTTGGGATTATTATCAAAATTCAGACCTGTTTCAAACCTGCAAAATCTTTAAAAATTAAAAAAAAACCAAACACCAACTTACAGTGACAGAAGTTGAGCTGCGTTCACCTAAACACAATATTATGCTTGGCCCAGTTTCAAGTAAACATCCTTCCCTGCATCTGTGACACATTTGCTGTGTATAAAAGTGACAGAACTAGAGATAATAGATGAACATCTGTGATACTCAAGAAATTAAAGCAGGGGGAGCCAGCCACAGCCAGCGGAGCAGAGCAGGAACCACAGCTTCTGGCAATTGTTTCCTGTGCTGGTAACATTGCCACCGTATGACCTGTCACTTCATCTCTTCACTATGCTTTATTTTTCTCTTTTTTTGTCCTTCCTATATTCTATTTACATTGCAAGATCTACAGAATTAGTACCACCTAGTTATGTGGGTATAATACTCTGTATAGGTATACCAAAGCACGCTTGGTAACGCTTCGGGTTATCATAAAACTTACTGCAAATAAGTAATGAGCATGGGAAGAAAGCAAGGGGTATGTTTACACTGTACATACAAAATCTATATTCTGCAGAGTGAAAGCTACCTGAACCTTCAATCAGAGTGCCATAAATATGTGGAATAAGTACAGAATGACAAAAAAGGCACAGCAAAGTCACCACAGGAAGAAAGGTGAGCACATCAGGGCTTTGGAGTGCCTAGAAGGGAGGGAAGATGAATGCAAGAAGTTTTTTGGCTTTACCAGTGGTGTAGTTTTTATAATAGGGAGGGTCAGGAACACTTAAGAAGGCTGCAGAGACAAAGTTTGGCCCATCACTCTGTGTACCAACCTACAAGCCCAGCCTTACCTATCAAAAGAAATTAGTGTAGAAGAGTACCCTGGTTTCCAGGTGCATAACAATATAATGTTATTGAACTTCCATGAAGATTTTCCATAGCTGAGATATGCAGCAAAAGAATCTGTACTTTTTTGGAAACAATGAGTTACTTCCTAAGCCCTTGCTGAACACTGTGAAGGGCTGGATAGTAAATTGAATCGCTGTTCTGCTCACACTGGGGTGTGTGCCAGTTTTCTTGTTACTTCTGTGTTCTCCACTGAATTTTAATTAGAAAAATAATTTGACACAGTAACACATTTTGGGGAGTCAAAAAAAAAAAAAAAAAACACACCAAAAACCCCAAAACAAACCAGTTCTGCAAAGGCAGTTTTATTGTTTTTGGATTAATGGTTAAGATTTAGAACTTTCTGCAAGAAGTTTCCTATATTGCTATATACAGGGCACATCCCAAGCAGATGGCATTTACACTTCTCAACACTTTAAGACTCTTATTTCTGAAAAGTTGTGGGTATGTCTCGAGTTAGCTCAATGGCGTCAGTGAGCGAAAACCAACCTTGGGAGAGAGACACAGTTATGCTTGTCAGAATGAAGCCATGGGAGCAAGAAGAGAAACTTTAAGATACAGAGGAGTCTGCAGAGTTTGTGGCCTTGTAGATAAAGGGAGTTGCTAAGTTGCTGTGTCTGCAATAGAAAAAAGAGCTAAGAGCGGAAAATTACTGAGCATAGTACACGTCAGCCCCCTGTAAAGGTATAAAAGGATTGCTTGATTTTAATCAAGTGTCTTCAAGGTGTCTTCGAGCCTTTGATCCACTCCCAGAGTCCGTGCTTCATATACCACAAATGGTGCCCAACACGAAGCTTGAAATCAACTAGCTGTTGATCTGGTGGCACAGCTCAGCTGAACTACGGGACTACACGCTGAAAGGAAGCGTATCCAGCATGCTTAATTACCTATCACAGGACAAAGGTAAGCAGCTGAGAACTATGGAGACTGCTTTAACAAAGGAACAGAGAACTGTTTTACAAGCTTTTACTTACATTCTTAAGAAGTATGGGAAGAAAATAGATGAGGAAGAATTAAAACGGTTTCTTCTGTGGGCATCAAAAGCCAACCCATCTGTTAATACCATGAACATTTATACTCCAGAGATTTGGGATAAAATAGGCGCCCATCTATGGGACTGTGCTACAAAAAGTGATAAGGTAGCAGCTACTCTGTTGAGCCCCTGGAGAATTCTTTTCAAAACTTTAAAAGCTCATGCTGGCTCACAATCAAAAGAAGCAGAAACAGCTTCTTCAGCTCCTTCATCACCACCCTCTTTAGCAAAGCCTGCCGTAAGACCAAAAAGTAAACCTGCTGCTACTGCCCTTGTGGCTTTACTGCCTGATACTCTAGATGATGACACAGATAACCCTTTTGACCCAGAGCTTACTGATCTGGAAAAAGAGCCAGATTTATACCCTCCAGATCCTCATGATAAATGGGCAGCTGTAAAAGGGGAAGCAAAGCGAGCGGGGGATACAGATGTGCTGTGCGCTTTCCCTGTGGTGTATGTGCCAGATCAAGACCTGCGATGGGAAGCTCCCTCCTATGCTCTTATAAAAGATGTCAGGAGAACAGTTACAGACCATGGACTCGGGGCTCCTTATACAACTCATTTAATAGAGTCTCTCTGTGATACTCACGTGTTTACCCCTAATGATTTTAAAACATTTTTTCGCTTGATAATGACGGACATGCAATACACTATGTGGGAGTCAAAAATGAGCAGCTTGCAGGCGTCCAAGCTGCTGAGAACTCAGTGTTGGGGGCGCACGATCCGTTGCGAGGGGTTAATGTAAATGTATTACTAGGGCAAGCTGATCACAGCACCAATGCTGCGCAAGCTAGGATTTGCCAGGCGGGTTTGCAGCAAGTAAAACAATTGGCACTCCATACGTTGAAAACTGTTCCTGAAGCAGGTAAACAGAGGAAGCCTTTTGTCAAAATTAAACAAGAAGCAAATGAACCATTTATGAAGTTTTTGGACAGACTTAGTAAGGCTTTGGAAAAGCAGATTGATAATGAGAAAGCACGTGAACATATTTTTAAACAATTTGCTATTGAAAATGCCAACTCTGACTGTCAGAAAGTATTACGATCTTTAAAGAATCCTAGCATTGATGATATGTTGAATTCTTGTATGAATATTGGGTCTAGACAGCATTTTTCTCTAATTGCAGAAGCAGCTGGAGTACTATCAGTTAAGTCACAGCAATGCTTTTCGTGTGATCAGTACAGCCATCTACGAAAGAACCGATCGAAAGCAAAAGTAAATAATAAAGGGGATCCACCTGAAATCTGTCTGTGCTATCGTAAATGGCATCATTATGCCAATCAATGCCAATCAAAATTTGACCGGGATGGCCAGTCTTTGACCTTACCGGGAACCTCCAAGTGGCGCACCATGAGGGGTTGTGCTATGACAACAAATCACCCCTCCGAATGGCCCCCCCGCAGAGCTGTAGCAGTCTGTGTGTGCAGTGCCGGAGTGGACCTGGCCGCTTCAGCAGAAACAATAATTCAAGACACCTCAGTTGTGCTTATTCCAACAGGCACATATGGTCCACTTGGTAATGGAAAGGCAGCATTGTTAATTGGACAAAACTCTACAACATTAGGAGGCCTTTTTGTGCTGCCAGGAGTCATAGATGCTGATTATGAGGGAGAAATTAAAATAATGGCGTGGACTCCAATGCCACCATGCACTATACCAGCAGGACGCCGAATTGCACAATTGATATATTTTATACCCCAATCACAGAATGCTGCATGTCTTAACACGGGGTTCAGCTGTTTTGGATCTACAGGGGTGCCAGAAATTTACTGGACTCAGCAATTAACTATGGATCGACCTCAGTTGTCCTGTACTTTGCAATCGGGGAAGACGAGAATTGCTATGCAAGGAATTATTGATAGTGGAGCAGACGTTACAGTCATTTCTGCATCACAATGGCCCAGTCACTGGCCTTTAATAGACGCTCATACTTCCCTTTCAGGAATTGGTGGTCAAACTTTCCCAAAACTGAGTAAAGCATTCGTTGTTATTATGGGGCCAGTAGGGAGATCTGCTTTGATCAGGCCTTATGTGTCGCCTGGATCGCCTACCCTTTGGGGCAGAGACTGTTTAAGCCAATGGGGTATGCATTTAAGCATAGATTTTTTCTAGGGGCCACTATACTACAGCAGGTCCCACCATTAACCTGGAAAACAAATGAGCCCGTGTGGGTAGATCAGTGGCCCCTCCCAAAAGGAAAACTGATGCAGCTACATAAATTGGTGAATGAACAGCTAAAAGCTAGTCACATAGTCCCCACAACTAGCCCATGGAACACACCTGTCTTTGTGATTCAGAAGAAAAGTAATTCTTGGAGGCTTTTACATGATCTAAGGAAAATAAATGAGGTCATTGAAGATACGGGAGCTTTACAGCCTGGGCTCCCCTCGCCAACAACGTTACCACAAACATGGATTCTCATAGTTATTGATTTAAAAGAGTCGGTTTGTTACAATACCTCTTGCTCCACAAGATGCACCACGATTTGCCTTTTCTGTGCCTTCTATTAATGCTGCAGAGCCACATAAAAGATATTGGAAAGTGTTGCCGCAAGGCATGTAACAGTCCTACACTATGCCAGCAATTTCTAGCAGCAGTTTTAAGCCCAATACGAGAATGTTTTGAAAATGTTTTAATTTACCATTATATGGATGACATCTTAATTGCTGCAGAATCAAAACAGACAGCCCAAGAAGTGAAACAGCAAGTAGTCCAAGCAGACTCAAAAGCGGGACTCAAAATTGCAAAAGAAAAAATACAAGAAACACCACCTTGGCGATATTTAGGATGGAAAATATCATAACAAAACATTCAACCTCAGCGTATCACCTTGCAAACAGAAATAAGGACTCTGAATGATTTACAAAAACTGTTAGGAACCATAAATTGGGTTCATCCTTTCTTAGGAATATCTACTGAAGAATTCCATCCCCTCTTTAAACTATTGGAAGGAGATCCAGACTTGATGTCTCCTCAAATGCTTACCCTCTCTGCAAAAACTGCTCTTGATAAAGTGGTTGTAAAATTAGCAGGTCAAGTCACTCATAGGTGAAAAATGGACTACCCTATTAGCCTTTTAATTTTTTATTCAACCTTTCAATTATATGGACTCTTAGCACAGTGGGTTCCACAAGACATATATCCCTTGATTATTCTGGAATAGGTATTTTTACCACATAATTTTGAAAAAACAGTTACCACAGCTATTGAAATGATTGCTATGGTAATTCAGAAAGGAAGAGAGCGTTTATTAACTTTAGATGGTGTTGAACCTAATGTTATCTATTTGCTTTTAGATACAGAACAGCTAACTTTTTTAACTCACCATTCTTTTGTTTTTCAGTGTGCTCTAGCAGATTTTACAGGAAAAAAAAGTATTACTTTCCCAGGACACAAAATTATACAATCCCTGCACTCTTTCTCTTTACCTACTTCATAATTATCTATCACACCAATAGCTGATGCCCCTACAGTATTCACCGATGGGTCTGGCAAAACAGGCTAGGCAGTGATAGTTTGGAGAGATGATGAAGGAAACTGGAAAAGCAACATACATATTGTCACAGGATCGCCTGAGGTAGTAGAACTTTCTGCAGTAGTCCGTGTTTTCAAATTATGGACTACCCCAATAAACATTATTACAGATTCTGCTTACGTGGCAGGCCTTGTTTCTAGGCTAGAACACTCCTTTTTGAAGGAAGTCTCACACAAAGCCTTATTTGCCCTTCTCTGGGAGCTCAAGTGGCTCCTGGATTGACGGGCACATCCAGATTTTATACAACACATACCTCCCTACCCAACCCCATGAGTGAGGGAAATGCACAAGCAGATAGGCTTGCATACCTGACATTTTTGCACAGGCTCGTTTATCTCATTAATTCTACCATCAAAATACAAAAGACTCAACTGACTCAAGACCAAGCGAGGCAAATTATACAATCGTGTCCCAATTGTCAGCAAGTGTTGCCTGCACCATTGATAGGAACTAATCCTCAAGGTCTTTCATCGCTTGAAATTTGGCAGACAGATGTTACTCATATACCAGAGTTTGGCAAGTACAAATATGTACATGTCTCTATTGACACCTTTTCATCTTGCATTTATGCATCAGTACACTCAGGTGAAAAAGCAAAAGATGTTTGCAGACATTTTATTATGGCCTTTGCCACCCTGGGAGTTTCAAAACCTATAAAAAAAATAATGGCCCAGGCTATATAGCACATAAGAAACAGACACTTTTTCAACAATGGGGAATTCAGCATATTACAGACATTCCACATTCTCCCACAGGCCAAGCCATTATCGAATGCACACATAGCACTCTTAAAACTATGTTGCAAAAACAAAAAAAGGGGGGGTCTAGGGTTAACCCCACAGGAGCGTATAGTTAAAGCTTGTTATGTTTTGAATTTTTTAAATTGTTGGATGGAGGAAGGACCTTCTATACAACGCCATTTTGGCTTACACAATGCTTCAAAATCTAATGAGAAAGCACAAGTTTTAGTAAAAAAATTACAGACAAATCAATGGGAAGGTCCTTTTCCATTAAAAACTTGGGGTAGAGGGTATGCTTTTGTTTCCACAGGTTCTGGCCCAAGATGGGTACCAGCTCGATGGATCAAGCCATCGTTATCTCAATCATCCCCATCGTTTGTGCCATGATGTCAGCTGCATCAATATGGATCCTGCCTCAACCCAAAAGCAACATCTGGGTAACCTTGGCCAGTCACATGGGACAGGACACACTATGTTTGTCAACTGCTTCTCCGGAAAATCCTTTTACAACCTGTTTGTTTGGACAACCTGTTGATGATTGGCCCGTTCCCTCAGATAAACGGATCATAATTCAGAAATTTGGTGATGTGATTAACCATTGGGATGGTTGGGTTCCTTATTTAGCATATGGTGGAACTGAACCACAGGAACTGGACTTAACTAGGATCTGTAAAAATGGATTATTGTGTATACTTCAACTACACAGGCAAAGATGATATAAAAATGATTCAGTGGTTAAATGCTACCATAACTGCATATAGAAATGCTAGTGCTTGGTGTGATTATACTTCTCATATATCAAGGTCTAGCAATCGACCAGTTAAACTGCCCACAGGATTATTTCTAATCTGTGGAGATCGCACGTGGCCTGGCATTCCCTCCCATGTGAAAGGAGGACCATGTAGCATTGGAAGGTTAACCTTGTTAACATCCAATACATCCATGATTATAACTCATAAGTTACGCCACCACAAACGCACTACACATGCCTTTAAAACTGATTGTAAGGATAATGTGGAATTTTGGAGCCCTGGTGAAATTATAGCAGCATCTATATTTGCTCCAGGAGTAGGAACAGCGCAAGTGTTGACCACCTTGAATAAACTTGGCTGTTGGCTTGCAAAACAAACTCATGCAACTTCATTGTTGCTGAGTCCCTGAGTGGACTATTGTTAGATGTTGATTCAATAAGACATGCTATGCTACAGAACAGAGCTGCAATAGATTTTTTATTGTTAGCACAAGGTCGTGGTTGTCAGGATTTTGATGGACTTTGTTGTATGAATCTGTCTGATCGTCCTGAATCTATTCACAAAAGTATTGAAAACTTGCAAGAAGGAGTACAGAAACTACAACAAAGTGATGGGTTTAACATTTTTGGAAATCTTTTTAGTAGATTAAGTTTAATTGCATGTATAAAGAGCTTATTACAAATAGGTGTAGGGTGCTTATTCATTTTTATGTGTATTCTGATCTGTATTCCGTGTATGTTAAAATGTCTGCAAACTCTAACAGAGCATTGAAACAAGCCTTTTTTATGTATAAAGAAGGGGGAGATGTGGGTATGTCTCGAGTTAGCTCAATGGCGTCAGTGAGTGAAAACCAACCTTGGGAGAGAGACACAGTTATGCTTTTCAGAATGAAGCCATGGGAGCAAGAAGAGAAACTTTAAGATACAGAGGAGTCTGCAGAGTTTGTGGCCTTGTAGATAAAGGGAGTTGCTAAGTTGCTGTGTCTGCAATAGAAAAAAGAGCTAAGAGCGGAAAATTACTGAGCATAGTTACAGGCTGACACGTCAGCCCCCTGTAAAGGTATAAAAGGATTGCTTGATTTTAATCAAGTGTCTTCAAGGTGTCTTCGAGTGTCTTCGTGCCTTCGATCCACTCCCGGAGTCCGTGCATCATACGTCACAAAGTAAATTAGAAACTACATTTTATTTTCTATTGAAATACACAATAGGAAACATTTCCAAATTACCTTTGGAAGATGTATGTCCCTGTAAACACTGAGCCCTCTTTGGGACCAGTGTGTTCTACGATGATTACTTGGCTTGTCCATCTCATTCCTGTACTTGGCCAAACAATTAGTTTGGCACCATACTATTGTTAAGCTTTTCTTTGGGAAACCTATTGTTGTCTAACTGAATGTGCAATGAAGATATGTGAATATTTAAGCTGCCACAAGAAGGTTAATGATTTTGCAAGCTGCATTTAAAAAAAAAGCATCTCCTTGGCCTTCATGTAGAACGACATCTGCTAATTGATGAAGTTAGTGAGCAAGATTTTTTAAAAAAAAGCCACAGAAATGTATATAAAAACCCTGATGTTGATTCCAATGCAGGAGAGAATTTAAACAGGAAAACAATGTATTAGGGTCATCATCCTCATATGACAAGACATTGCAGGACACATACATTTTTAGCAATGTTGTTAATAAAAGTGAAGTAAATGTAGTGTCTGCCTAGAGAGAATGCAACTAAAAATGAAATTTAGTTACTTACCCATTTTTTCACTTTTATCACAACACTTGCAGTTGCCCGGTAACTGTAATGGAATGAGGGGATTAATGCTGGTTTTCAATGATGTCCTCTTCACTGTGGGTATCGAGTTGACAGAGCTCTTGCTAGAGGATCCCTGGGGATCCTCTGTACAGAACTATTAAGTCTCATTACAATACAGTTTTCTAATCACTGAATCATCTCCCAATCTCCTCTTTAAATATATACCAGATGTATTGAATTTGTCACCATGCTAAGCAGACAGAGGTGTTTTGTAACATACATCTTTGCTATGTTTCTGAAGTGGTATTTGAACCCAGATTTCTAGAAATAAATGGTCAGTGAATTAGCCATTCATATCATCTCTTCCTTAATGATACATCTATTTGGTATATGTATTACAGACAGTCATACTCACCAGGGCCAAAAGCAATATTTATAAATAATCATCACTTTTAGTCTCCTGTAGGTCAGCAAGACAATGAGCCTAATTTAAATCTCAGTGATGTTATTAGGAAGATTTCCATTCATGTCACCTGGCTTTGGGTCAGGCACTCATATATACCAGCAGAAAGGCATTCTTGTGATCTTTGTCCATGCCTCCATCCATGGGTTAAGCCGTTGTCAGCAGTTCACATATCCCAGTCATGAGACACAGATGAGAGGATTCCTCTGACAGGGGGAAGGAGAATGGAAATATCCTCAAAACCTTGTGGTTGTGACTAAAAAGAAGTCTTTTAAAAAGGCATTGTCTAATAATAAGAAACAGGGTTAGGTAAGAGAATCAAAAGCCAGCCCATCTTCCCAGTCAGGTGTTTGGGGTTTTTTGTCAGTAATGCTTAATCTGGCTTTAGAAGTTTAGAGTAGAGGGTCGCCTGACGCTGCGGATGCCTGTATTTAAGCAGATCACCTCGGGATCCCTTTATAGCTGATGAAGAGACATTTAAAACATGAAAAAGGAATCTTGATTTAAAAACATCGTTTACTCATCACAGTTAAAATGAGGCCCCAACGTGACAGCTTAAGCACAGACATCTGCATCGCCCATAAGAGAAACTAAGTGAGATGCATTGCACCTTTCTGTGTGCTTGAGTTTTTTTCTGGTTGCCCTGAAATTCCCTTTAAAATATTGAAAGTAAGTATTTTTTCCTATTTAATTTGCATTATACTATAGTTCAGGTTTACATGGCAAGTCAATTTAATAAAGTGTAATTAAATTCTTATTTCTATCATCATGTATAATTACGTGTATATTATGTAAGACAATAAAAAATTACTAGAGACTCTGGAGGTTTTGGGAGCTTGAGTGTCTCTTGGTACTTCTGCAGAGGCAGCTGAATATAAGCCCTGCTGGAAAATACAGAGGCAGAGCAAAGAGGAAGCAGCAGAGTGGAGAAAATGCACAGCAAAAGCAGACTGCTGATGGAAGAATACGGTAGTCTGCATTGTGTGCACTGGCACCAAACTGCACACCACCATGTCCCATCTCACTGAAACAAGTGGGTTTCAGCATCTTGGGATGCCAGAGCAAGCTGGCTTGGCAGCTACAGCCTTGGTTCTTCCATGGGTAAAACCTGCAATGTCAAATGTCCTACAAAAAGGAAGTCTTTGGAGCTCAAAGAGTGAGTAGGAACACATCCAACCACTTCTTGCAAATGCTTACAGTACTTACAGTACACAACTACAACTCATTTCCACTTGTGTTTGTTATCTATGAGCTCATTCCCTGCCCCAAGGCCAGCCTGAGGATGCCGAGGGTGGTGCGGATTCTCTGGGACAGCATTTCAGCTAATCACAGTAGAAGGACATAGGTGCAGCTCATGTGTGCAGACTTCCATAAAGACAGTACTACAAGCTCCTCTGTAGCATTTGTCTCTCCTGCTTGCTCCAGATATTTTATCTCAAAACAAAAATCTCTGAGAATGCACAAGTCAGATCTGAGATGTTTCAGGAGAAAGTGAAGCTCATATCATGACTGATGAACTATAAAACCTGCACAGTTAAATGGATAATTGGCTTTTTTTTTTAGTTCCCTTTGTAATGTTCCCTCGTTTTCAATTTTAGGCACAGGTGCATTAATTTTTATTGTGAATTAACTTATTTCAAATATAAGAATAATTTATCAGAAGAAAATTGTCATGATTTAACCCCAGCCAGCAACTAAGCACCACACGGCCACTCGCTCACTCCCCCGTGTAAGGATGGGGAAGAGAATGCACATGTCTGTATCTCTGTAGGTGTATTAGCTTTACATGGTAGGGCTTTGCTAGCAAGGAGGCTACCGGGGTGGTCTCTGTTAAGAGATGCCAGAAGCTCCCCCCGGCCGGCAGAGCCGCTGCCCCCCGGCTCCAGGCCGGGCCCGCCGCTGGCCGAGGCCGAGCCCCGCAGCCGCGGGGGCAGCGCCGCGGGGAGAAGGGGCTGAGAAGGGGAAAAACCCCCGCGGGGGGGAACAGCGGCGGCAGCCAGGGGGGCCGGGAGGGGCGAGCGGCAGCCCCGCAGCCCCCCGGGGCAGGGCCGGGCCGGGCCGGGCCGGGCCGGAGGAGGCCGGGGGGGCTCCGGGCGCCGCAGCAGAGGCTCCCCGGCAGCCCGCGGGGAAGGGCAGGGCAGGGCAGGGCAGGGCAGCCCCCGGCGGGGCAGGCTGTGCCCCTCAGCCCACGGAGCCCGCGGGGGAGCAGCTCCCCCCCGCAGCCCGGGGCAGGGGGTGCCCGCAGGGGGCTGTGACCCGCGGGGGCCGCGCCGGAGCCGGCTCCGGGCAGGGCCCGTGGCCCCGCGGGGAGGTGCCCGGGCCGGGGCCGGGCTGCGGGCAGGGCCGGTGCCCCCGGGGGGGCTGGAGCCGGCCGGGCCTGAGGGGCTGCGCCCCGCGGGGGGCCCCGCGCTGGGGCCGGGCAGGGGGTGAGGACCCTCCCCCGGCGGGGCAGCAGCGGCCGGGACAGCCCGGGGGGCGCCCACCGCAGCCCCCGGCCCGGCGCCGCTCAGGGGGGAGGGACAGCGGGAGCGGAGCCGGGCCCGGGGAGGACGGAGGGGTGGGGGGCGGCGGGTTTAATTTGTTTTATTTCTCATTATCCCACTCTGGTGCGATCGGTAACGAATTTAACTGATTTCCCCAAGCCGAGCCTGTGCTGGCGGGTGTCTCCCTGCCCTCGCCTCGCCCCGCGGCCCGGCCCTTACGCCCCCGGCCCGGCTGAGGGACAGGGACAGGGGCGGGGGCGGCACCTGCCTCCAGCTGGGGCCGACACACTACAAATACCCCCACCGTGCTGCCCTGTACCCTCGCGAGAGGCCATTGTTCTCATAAAGTCTCCTTAAAGACTTTTATCACCATTCGTCCCTTCTTCCTAATTTCTTTGATTTCTTATTTTGTTTTTCTTTTTCTTTCTTTCTTTTCCTTGGCCCTTCAAATTTGAAGGTTATCACTTTCAGAATTTTGTCTTATAGTTTCAAAACATTATCAGATTCTTTAAAAAATGGAATAATTGCTTAGGTGTTTTAGAAAGGGCCCCTAGTTTCTTTGCTTTATCCTTATGCCAGTGCCACACTCTGATGCAGGCAGGAAACTCATTACACTGCCCTTGTGGAGTGCCCTGCTGGTTGCAATGAGTTTTGACTTCAAGTTTTTGAGAAAAACAACACAACTTTGGGTCCTGCCATCCTGTTGGACCTGAATCCAGCTCTTCAATAAACTTAGATATAGCTCTATCTTGGAATAATTACTAGTTAGTGAAAAAAACACCCAAACAACAACCAAGAAAGCCCAGCCTTGCCCCTGGAAAAGCATCATCAGATACACACACCACCTCCCATGATCAGAGCTGGGATGAGTTTGAACGGCTGTAAATCCAATTCTGACACTTCTCAGCAGAGCTGCTCTTCTGGCAGAGATGTGGTCCGGTGATGTACTTTTCCTAAGCTTTTCTGATGTCCTTTCTGAAAGAATTACTTTCAGTGGACCGCATTCTCATTCAGATGTTGTATAGGTGTAATTTCTCCTTGGCTAAGAAATGGTAATTCTTTATTACCTGCAGGCTTGTGGACATGTAATACTGTTTCTTTTAACTATAATAATTAATCATTTCCTTTCCCTCCTCATGCTTTGTGTACCTTTATGTCATTCCTAGATGGACTCCCTTGGTCTCTCTCTGTCTGAAGACAGAGATTTCATTGTAGCGGGGAGAAGCAAGATCAGCCAATCAGACCCGCTCCTCCCTGCATTGCCTACACCGAAACTGAGCTCTAGGCCTTTTTTCCTGACACTTCTAGCACCATGCATCACCTCATCTCCTGCAAGCCAAAGCCTCTCAGGCCCTATGCTCAGCTGATGCAAAGGGCTTATCTCTGTTAGAGCTACCCGAGACCAATTCCATATTTTTTAAAAAACCAAGGCTCAGATAGAAGTGTTTTCTTCTTGTCATTGCAAAGGCATTTGTACATAAAGTACCTTAGGTGTTATCCTGCAAGACGTACTGTGGACTTGAGTACTAACATCTCAGCAGATCTCTCCAGACCCTTCAGAAGATGTGGAGAAATACCACGAGATTGTGGTGCATTCAAGGGGTAATTTGTGGCAGAATCTCCCAAGCCACAATCTTGAGCCTAAGTTGAGAACAACTTTCTCAAGGGCAGCATGTTTTCCTGTGACAGAACAAAGATTTCATCCATTCCTGAAAGTGCACCCAAGGACGTTGCACATTGAGACAGCCCTAGAGACAGTAGGAGCAGAGTAGGAGCAGAGGCTAACACAAAGAAACAGGTCACTTTGAAGCAGATCAGTTATTTGGAGTGACCTGGGCTGTAACATAAGTGAAGGGGATGAACGAAGGGCACAAGTTATCAACTGGAGAGTGTGAAGGGTTTGTAAAAAAAAAAATTCCAATTAAACTACACCTAATATTTCTACAGAGAAGTTTGGATGTCCTCCAGATTATCACAGTGAAATGGTTTAATGATTTGCTGTGAAAATATTGCACTGAGCAGGAAGGATCAGGAGGGGAAACAAGACGTGAGAACCTGGTGCTGGCCTTGTGGTGGGAAGGCCATGGAAGCTGCTCGTGGAGATCCAGCCTGGTGTAAAGGAAAATGTGCCTGGGCCGTCCTGTGGGGCTTACGTACATTAATTTCAACATAGACATAGGTTAGGTAGCCCAGAGCCATGTAGTACCAAGAAAACTGGACAATTTGGGGATATTTTTTTTTCCCCAAGTTTTGCCATGTGACTACTTTGTGCCCCACAAATGAGAAAGAAATCCTGAAAGGTTACACGGGATCATTGTAGATTTTGCAATATGCTGCTGATTCACATCAGGTGCTAGGAAAGGTTTCAGTAAAAGAATAGTGGAGGAGTCAATATGAAGGAGCACAGAGAGCCCAGGTCACTCTCCTCTCTGGTGGGAACACCCCTTTAGACACCAGGCAGAAGCAGATATACTGGCAGCCCAAATGGGAAACAAACTGCACATGAAAACGAGTGCCCCTGTAAGTAGTGTCACTTTTCCTATCTAAGCTAAACCCTTAACTTTAGCTTCTGTGGCACAATATAAAACTGTGAGGTTTGTTTTGGGTTTTTTCTGGCTTTGACATGAATAAGTATGTTTTGAAATTTCTGCATATAGAATAAGTGGTCTCCCTAGGGAGAGAGAGAAGGAGGATATAATCCTGAAAAAATAAAGGTGAGACTGGATGACCCAGGCAGGATTTTTTCTGCTACAAACCTGCATAAAAATCCAGTGCGACAGTCAGTTCTGTGTAATATGCACAGCCAACCCCCCTCTTATAAATCTAGGAATCCTAGACTAGTTAGTTCTAATTTAGCAAAGGCTAGTATCCCTGAAGCAGAAATTTTTGAGAGCATTCCTTATTCCTGTTTCAAAGCAAGAGTAATCTGGATAATATAAACATAGACTTCAAGAGGAAAACCAATAATACCTATCATTAACTACAATATTAACAGTTAAACTATGTCTTCACTAAAAGTTTTTAATCCTGTTCTCCAGAGAATGTACGGTTTCCCTGTGTTCACTTAATTTCAGTCTCAGGCAACTGGGCTGTGCAGTGCTAACAGCAAAAGAAGTCTGGCTCCAGTTGTGCAACTGCATACTAATTGGCTGCAAATCAGGAGTAGATGTGAAGATGACAGTGAGATCCTGTCCAGAAAAAAATTAATGAGAGATGTTCTCTTTCTGCAAAAATTGATGTCATTCAATTTGACTGAAATATTCCCTCTTCCGCCATGAATTATGTCCAACCAAGCAGGAGTTAATAGTATTCCACTTAGATAGCAAATTAGCTTTCGTTGGTGATGACACAGCATGCTCAAGAAACTTTGCCCCCACTTTCATTTTTTCCTATTCTTCCAATGTGATTCATTCACCCTCCTACATCCTTTTTTCCATTGTCTCATGAATAATTTCTTTTCATCTGCATCAAGCAAATGTAATACTGTATAAAAGCTGGAAACTGCTGCTTTTGTACAGTAGTTACTATTAATAAGACTCTGGTGCTAACAGTTCTCTGACCTATGTATCCTGATTTTTCCCTTGTGAAATGTAAGGTTCACTTTGTAAAAAATGGAAAAGATACAGGTCAGACATCTATAGTTTCTCATAACTGGAGCAGGACCTCAGATATGCCCTTTCCTTTAGTCCATCATTAGTAAAAGTAGATTCCATGTGCATACCATTTTCAAGGTAAATATCATTCCTGCTCTGGCATGATACTGTTGGCCATGTAGTAGAAGCAGTATAAGAAGGCACACTAGTCCACACGGCATGTATGTTGTCAGCTTTGTCCCCAGTTTGGGACACAGAAGGGATATTCCATGGAACAAGGAGGTACAGCAGCTTGGGACTGTCACAATGATGTTAGGTGAAGTATGTTCAACAAAGTCTGGCAAAGTGGCAGCTCTACTAAAGGAAACAGGGAAGCCACTTACAGGCTATTTTCACCTCATTTAATGCAGCCATCTAAAAAAAAAAAAAATCAGTAGTCTCCCTTTGTTGTCAGCAGGGAGACACAGGTACCTCAGAAAGCAAATCATACAACCCATGGGTAAGACAGCCCTGTGGAGGTGCTTCTTTCTCTCCATTCAGTGTAAGAAGAGTGCAGCCAACTGTGAGTCTATGCACAAAATTAGGCAAGAGCAATTCTACTTTGCACTGTACAAAACTGAGAAACACCTGTGGGAATTTCTAGACCCTCAGTTCTGATAGACAGAAGAGTTGATCTGGTTGCCAGTTTATATAACTGTTGCCGGCTGTACCTTTGCCGGACTAGCTGAATGAACTTCTGTGCTTCAGCTCAGAGGGGAGCACTATCCCCATGACTTTTCCCTTTTAAGCAGTGCTCATGGGAGAGAGGGAAAGCTGGGAAGTACACACAGCTCAGAATTCAAAGCTTTTTACACAATAGCCAAATGCATAGAGTGATATAATTTTGATCACATGTAATATGCCTTAGACTGAAGGTCTTCAATGATGAGTTGGAAAGGAACATTTAATTATTTGATGTAAAAATGAAGAAATAAATACATTTAAATTTGTGATTCCAAGAGTTTTGTGCTGAGAGAGCAGAGTGGGAGAACAGTCAGTGGGAGAACAGTCAGTGGGAGAACAGTCAAGTCAGAAGAGCAAGTCAACAGTTGCCATCCCCTGTTATTGCTGCACCTTTGTATTGAGTCATTCCTGCAAAACACTGAACAGCTCCTGTGGTACAGGGGTTATCCTAGCTACTGCCACAGTTGCTAACACTGCTCATAAATTTTCTTCAGAAAGTGTCAAATTCTTGCATGGTTTGGCCAATCAGTTGTTAGCAGAAGTCAGTGGAAAGACTGCTGTTGACTCTGGGTTGCTACAGCAGATATGGCATTCAGCCCACCTAGCTTTGGCTATCTGAAAATAGCTATCAGGTTTGAGCAAGATGCCCAGGCCCATTTTACAGCCCACGGTGAGGGAAAATGAAAGCATGGGAGATGAGGAATTAATCTCTCCTATTTTACTATATTTACTTAGAATATAAGATGATACCCTCCAAAATTCCTTGTTTTCTCTATTTGGCAAGTAGGGGAGGGAAAGAGGTGCTACATGCCTGATTTAGACTATTTTCACTGACTTGAAGATTAGTAACTTCAAAAGCAGCTCAGTGTTTCCTATCTGGAAGAGAAGACCAGGCCAGCAGGGGAAGCAACACTCTCAGAAAAGTCAACAGTGGCTTGTGGAGCTGCACCAGCTAGGTCAGCACTCAAGGACGTACACTGCATGGGTGGGAAAGAAGAGAAGCTCCAGCACACTTCAGGGCTTTTGCAGCAAATGAGCAATGGTTATGTTGCTCCTGTAAAGTCGTTGGAAGCAAAAATAAAGTTGGATGGCAAAAGATTACAACCTTGTTATTGAACATAAAAACAATAGAAGGGTTGTAAATGTCGTAAGATTGGGTCATGAAGAGGGGTTAAACTTCTTCATGAGCCTTAGATTTTTTTATGCTTCAGAATTAACTGGGTTATTGAAACAACTTTAGAAAGGTCAAAATTCCACCAAGAAAGTACGAAGCTGTGGAAGGGCCATCTGCAGCTGGAAGATGCAGATTCTCCTTCTAAAGTACAACAGCTTGTGCTGCAAGTAAAAGTACTTATTTTTTTTTATTGCTCTGGACAGTCTTGCAAAGAACCCACATTATGGCTCCCAGACTGAACACAGGGTGTATGAAATCACCACTGTGCTAGAACGCTATTTCTGCTACAGATTTTATCTTCTCCCTGATATTATCTTAATTCTAGGCTACTGATATCCTGGCAGCATTTCTAATCATTAGAAATAAATTTAACAGAAGTTATATAGAGAGAGAATTTCTAAATTATTTATTTCTGATGAGCAATGGTCTCTCTACTGTGAGCAACCACTGCCCCTGCTTGAGAGAAAACAGCCATATTTTTTTTTCCTTGAAAAGGGTATGCACTACTTCTACTGTTTGTCTCAGGTTTTTACATCATATGCATCTTTTGGGGAATCTGAACATCTCGGTGATGTATTAGCACTGGTGACACTGCAACGTTTTATTGTGATATGCTGACATATATGAAACTATATATTTTAACATTAAGCATTCTTTTCCTTTGGGATACTGAACTCATTCAGAGACAAAAAGATAGATTTTTAAGCTGTCTTTCCATCCATCCATCTCTCCATGCTTTCAAGATCTGTTGTAAAGCAGCAGCAGAGTTAACCTTTAGACCTTGCACTGGATGGAGGTGTTGGCAAATTATGTTAGCTCCAGTGAGGGTACAAACACAAATGGAGTGCCTGGAGATTGACTATCAAATGGCACCTTATAAATAGCTGGTGCTGCTGGTGCTCTGATTCATTCATCACTTTCCCTAAGAGTTTTAATCAAAATAAGGCAAATCAGAAATAAGGCTGACAGGAGGAGTCAAAAGCAGGGGTGAGAGCTGCAGAGGCTCACTAGCTTTAAATATATGACACAAATGCGAAAAGTCAAATGGAGGTTGAAAAGTTCCAGACCTCATTTGCTTCAATTTTCAGGAAAAGAATGAATTGCAACTAAATTCTTACCACCATCAACAAAATAAGGTTCAGAACAGAGCCCAAACTTGCAAAAAACAGGACCGATGGTAATGAGACAGGTTAAACATAATAAATTCATCTGTAAGATGTTAGACACATTAATTTGATAAAATCTATTGTTTGCTGATTGCTGAAGAAACCTTAGAACATTTACTGATTACCTTTGAGAAGCTATGGAGGACAGATGAGTACTGGAGAAAGGCAAACATATCTCTTGTCTTTAAAAAATCAAAGCAAAAAAGAGGGTCTCGGGAATAATGACTCAGTCAGCCTTATTTCAAACCCTGAAAGACACTAATACAAATGATTAAACAATGAATTTGTAAATCTCTGAGGCAAGAAGGGAGGTAAGAGAGAACTAGCACAGTTTTGTTGACAGCAGTTTGTGTCAAGTCAAGCTAATTTCCTTTTCTTCAGTGTAATTGGCCTAGTCGATAAGAAGGAAGACATTATGATTGGATATTTTAGCTTCAGAAAGGATTTTGGCACTCTCCCATTGCAGAGAGCAATTTGGCCTGACTTATGTTACTATAGGGTGGATAGACAGCTGTTGGCATTAAGAAGTCCAGCAACAAACTGATTTTTTTAAATAATTTTTATCACCTTTTTCAATGGCGTAAGGAGATAATTTGAATTTGCAGGTGGCCCTGGCCCAGGAAAGGCTGTAGGCACTGTTGGGAACAGGGTTAGAATTCCCACATCTTTTCATTAGAAAAATAGTCTGTAATCAAAAATATGAAATGAAATTTTAAAAAAAGAATGTTCAGGAAGTATATGGACAAAATGGAAATAAAATGCACAGAAAAGAGTTGGGAAAGTAGTGAAGCCTGAAGCCAGAATAAAAGGATCCAGGGGCAGCATGAGATAAGTTTATGTGAGTAGCAGATGTGACAGATTTGCAGAGAAGGTACGTGCTCTCCTTGGATACCATATACATTGTCTGCAACTGATCAGTCTTTTCTTTTTCTTATTCTTATCTTTATCCAGGTTGATTTGGCCTCAGACAGTGTGGTCTCATTTGACACCCTATTTTAAATGTACTGGTATGCATTTTTAGAAAGAAACATATACATAACCAAAAGTCAGTAGGAAAGCGATACCAATAACAACAGATGTAGAAGCAGAAGTGAAGGCTAAGCAATTTGTCCTGCTTATTCCAGAAAAGACAAGACATGACAACTGCATACAATTAAGTTTGTTATAAGGAAGGCATTTTTTGGTTGGTTACCATTCCCACTGTGGGACAGGATGAGAAACAATAATTCTATATGCAGTTGGATAAATTGAGGTGAGGTATTAGGAAAAGATTTCGAACTGTAAGGGGATTGAAACAAGAGCAGAAGTTAAATGGGGAAATGTTGGCATCATTAAATTGGTATAATTTAAAAACTTGAAAGATTTTTAAAAATGTTTGGACAGTGATATGTGAGGGATCACCTAAGTATGCTTGGGCTAGGATGCAGTGACTCATTTCTACAAGGAGAAGAAAAGCCTGCAGCTGCAGACTTGCCTGGAAGCTTATATATCCCACTGGAAGGTAGCACAGGATAGTCTGAGCCTTTTCAGGCACCAAAGAGGGCTGAAATCACTTACTCTGTTTCCAGCAGTGCTCCATGGTCATATTTTTGGATTAAAGGTATTTTGCAATACTGTTACGTGTTGTGTAGGATTCAAGGCTGTCAGTGTGAACTCAAAGCTTCTAAGGTTCAAAGGCACTGGTTAAAATTTGATACAGATTTTAAAGATTGCACCCTTCAATTTAGTTGCCTACCTACATTTTACTATGCATTTAAATTGTTAAGTTGTCTCAATGCTTTGGGTCATAGACGGAGTTTTACTATTCAAATGTCCAGAAACGATAGGATGCTATTAAAGCTTAGGGAGTGTTGTACAAAGTGATGACAGATGCTGGTCACCATGGAAGTGGTTTTCTTGCTTTCCTCCCCTCTCATCACACTATTTCTTACACCTGTGGTCATCACACTATCCTGTGGCAAAGAGTTTGCTGTTCTGGTACCTGTTGAACAGCAGGCTGTGTTCTTCCAGGGCTGGGTACTGTGGCCAAATGACAGTGTTTTAGATGAAGCAGACTAGCAAGAGCGGCAGGCACTCAAGGGCTGACTTCAGAAGCACTGTCGCCTGGATTGCATGGGTCCTCAAATGGGCAGTGAGGTGAAGTGCGTGATTCAAAGTGACTGAAAATCAGATGGGAGATGAACAAGCCTTCCTCTTGCCAGCTCCCTGCCCTGTTTTTGGGCAGTCGCGTGAAATGAAGGGCATTCTCCTGGAGGCTTTTGGATGAGGGTAGGTTGGCTTGGTGGGGTAGGTGTGCTTGGAGAATGCCCACAAGAAGAGGATCCCCTGGGTAAGAGGGCTAAACAGCCAGTCTGGACTGGGAGCTTGGGTTTGTACAAGCTGAAGGTTCTCAGTATTTATCTTGGGTTTTGCATGTCCACGCACTGAAAATGAGCTGAAGGAGGCTGTAGCCAGCAGCAGGGGAAGGCAGCTGTTGAGAGAGGAGGGTTTTGTCAGATGCTCATTGCTGGATGCAGGCACTTGAGTGTTTTTCTATACCAGGCTCCAAGTATGTAAATGCACAGATGATAATAAGGCCCTTAATAGTCTTTAGCAATGACCTAAAAGAAATCTTCAGACAGTTTTAACATTTTAGAAAATACTTAAGACCATGTTTGACAGACCTCCAGCTGCAACGCTCTCTGCTCTTACCACAGCGGTGCAAAGGCCACAGCTTAGGGCTATAGTTTACAGCGTACAGTGCAGCTTGCTGCTTAGAGTGAGCTGGGCTGGTGCTGGGTGAGATCCCATATCTTCATGGCAAAGAGCAGTGTATGCATTTATCCCAGAAGCAGTAGAGCTCTGCTGACTTGTTTGTGCACCTTTCTGAAATGAGCTTGGGGATCTTGTGGAGAGCTCCTCGGAGTCGCCATGTCCAAGTTCCTAGCTTTAATTAGCCAGTGACAATCTTGTCCTGCGTTCTGTATTGCATACAGAAAACTAGTAATTGTTTTTAACCCCACTGGAGATGGTTTGCAAGCATTAGATAAGAGGTAAGGAACAATTGGGACGCCAGATGGACTTTTATTGGTTGTGTTTAGGGCTGATATGCAAGGTTCTGAAGATAGCAAAGCTATTTTTGAGGCTAGTTCTTAGTTGAATCTGTTCCTTAAACAGGAGAGAGACTAAACAAGGCGGGTTTGATTTCAAAGAGCTTTGAGTGGCTGAGCTGAGCTGTATTACAAAAGTAATTGAGGGAAGTGTGAACATGAGCTAGGAAATGAAAGTTGAGGGATAGAGCTGATAAGGGATAAAAATTTATTTTCCTTTAGGGGTCTGTAGTTTTCAGAAAGGTTTTACCTTTACATGGGAAATGGTCTGAGCGTAAAGGATTTTCTCCTGAATTTGTGTTTATTTATTATAATGTTCAGAAATATAATGTATATTAACACATTTAATAGGTGTTTTGAAGAGGAAGAAGACTAGATCTAATTTTCTATTCCAAAGGTTTTGGAAAGTGTAAGTTTAAGAAGTGTATTAAAAAGATGGATTGTTGATAAGGAACAACAAATAATATTAAATAAAAGCAATAAGAAAAGGGGAACAGAAAACATGGTGACAATGAAGGTAAGACTCTGAAAAAAGAAGAAGGAAACAGAGAAAGAGGATGGGGAGGCAAAGTGAAATAAGAAAATCAAAAGAAAATGGAACATTCAGGAAAAATATAACATGTTGAAACCAGGAGTGAACTCGATACTATTGTAAGGAGTGCAATAAGGAATGTCTTCCAGCAAAATGGTTTGTGGTTTGGCTAAAGGACCCTGCTTATTTCAAGTGCAAAATACTGAAATGCAATGTGTGTTTTCAGGACTAAAGTCTTCAAAACTGGTTAACTCTACTAGAACATATTGCTACCCTCTCATCCACAGCCTGCTAAGCCAATGCAAAGTCTGAAAGAGTGGAATCCATTTGACCACATTTAGATATCCACAACTGGCTGGTCATAGGAGACTGCCTCTATATGCTGTAGAGAGAACTGTGTCCTGTTAAGAGTGATGGATCTCATACCAAAGCAGATGACTATAACAGGCTTGAAGAATCATGATATGAAAGGGTGTTTCTCTCCATAGATTATAAGTGGAACTAAGATACCTAGCTAGAAAACTAAACTTAGGCAAGATAAACTTTACCATCCTGACTTCAGCAGGCTCTGGTGTGGTTTGAAGGAAAAGCTGTGTGTGACATTTTGTTAAGGCATTGGTGCCATTATTGAATACTTGTTATCATCAAAACACAATTAAGCCTTTGGGGAGGCTGCATCTGTAAACAAATGATGAATACCTTACATTCTTTGTCTCCCTTCTTCTTCTATACCCAAGTATGAGGTCTGTAATCAATTTCTGCAATAGATTTTTTTTTTAATGGAAATACAGTTGTTCAGTCAAAATGGCTTTTCCATTAAATGCAGAGCTCTGTTTCACTGATTTCTCTTGAGCTCAGAGGACTGCTGGTACTTTGTTGCAGCACCCTCCAAACGATCAAGCTCTTTTACCATCTCATACCAGCACATTCTTCATACAGTCTCTCTGCTGCCTCCTCCTCGTCTCGCCTCATCCAGCACCCGCTCTCTCTTCTCTTGCTTCTTCCTCTCTTTGCTTCTTCCTTGGCCACTCTCTCTTCATCGGCTCAAAACCACCTAACAGAACAGCCACAGCTGCACCTTATCTACATCAGCCAACCCAACACCCTTGAAGCCAGCCCATAGTTGTATATTATCAATGCTAATTAACCCAGCTGCATTCTTCTACAGCACTTCACAGAAGACTTTAAGAAAGATTTAGGTGAGAAAGTCCAATTTCTTTGGCAAATGTTGAGGAAGAGGGAGTTTCTTTCCATTCTGCTTTTCTGTTGTCCTTTTATGAGATTGGCATGTTGGCTTCTGTTCCCTGTTATTTTTTCTAAATCTGGAGATAGATCTGCTGGAGGGAGATGGACCTCTGATGACAATAGGTTGGAAAGCTCCTTGGCCACTTCCAAAGCATGTCAGCAAGGCAGAGGCTGCAAGCAGACTCCCCCACTTGGTCTAGTCTGACTATGAAATGAAGCCTGGGTTAATAAAATCCTGACTTTGCTCACATGGAATAGATAAACTGGTGTTGTGTGGCTGAGAACTAGGGTTTGCTAACTTCAGCACGGCATGGGACTAATTCTCATCTGATCTGCACCCTGCTTTGCTCTGAGTTTTCATGGCACTGTGTGCCTGTGGACTTGCTGGCTTGTGTCTTTCCCAGGTTAGCTATCTGTATCACTTTGCTTTTCAGAGGTTGGACAAAACTCTCAGGTGTAATTGGAGGCAGCCATCAAACTATGTCCAGAGAATCTCTGTCAAATCGTATTGGGTCTCCAATGCATTTTGCATCTGAAATTACATTTATAATTTATGGCCTGACTTTAAACACAGAAACTACAGACAGGTAGCAAGGACTGCTGAAGATATAAATGAAAAGTATTTACTTGGGTAAGTAGTACTGTGCTGTTAAAAAGTAAGTGGTATTTTCAGCTCCTTTTCTGCAGCTCGGGTCTGGATTAACAGGCTGCTGACTCCTGCCAAAGTGGAAGCAGTGATGGGACCATCAGTGATTAAAGTTTTAGGAAAAGGGGGCAATTAGCAAACTTTTTAAAACCATCTTCTTATACAATCAATAGTGTTAATGGTCATTAATTTTTGTGTAGCCAGCAGAAGGCATGGTGCTGCTATTTACAGTTACCTCCGAGCACTGAATTTAAAATGTGGCAGAAACCAGAGCTGTGCCCCAGTAGCCACTGCTAAATTCTACAGGGGCGGGTGAGTCTGGGTCATTCTGAGTGCCAGGCTGTGCCCAAGCCTAGATGGAAAGCATCGCTTTTGCCTAGAAAGGAGGCAAGACTTAAAGCAAAAAGAGCCTATACTACCCTAAAATGAGAGTATTTTAGCCTGTGCTGTCCTATGTTGAATTGCTCCCTACCCTGGTAGAAAATTCTGGATGCAAATCAGTGCAACCTCCTCTAGGTGAACCTGCTTTGGCAGGGGGTTGGACTAGATGATCTCCAGAGGTCCCTTCCAACTCTGACCATTCTGCCATTCCGTGATTCTGTAATAGCTTAGTGAGTAAAACACTTATCCAGACATGTGGGATTTTTACTTAATAGCACCTGGTCCTGGCAAAACCCCATTTTATAATGAATAAACTATTCCCTGGAGGGAGAAAGAAGGAAAAAGAAAAAGGAATGAAAATCACATTGGCTTAGCTCTAGTATCAGAAGCAAATTACTTTTTTTTTTCTTATTAATCTGCCCAATTTCCTCATCAGAGTTTCACAGATTTTTAGGCAGCATTGGTTTTGTCCCAGTCTTATCTCACATTTTTTTGCACATATCACATTAATGCATTAAGGGAATTGTTTCATTTTGTACTCACATGGTGGAAAAAAAAAATAACAGAATTGTAATTTCCTCTGCAGTCTTTTATAATGAGAAGTACTTCAGGAATTGGCAATTTTAAAAAGCATAAACTGTTTCTCCCTCTAGCAAAAAGTCTGCAATCACTGATGAAAGGGCCCTTCTCTTCTGCACTGCTAATGAACTTGCAGCACTATGAGCTTCTCTAGCCACCCAGTGTAGAGAGCATTGATTCATGCCAAATCCTCTGGTGCTCTTATAAACCTGTCAGGAGAGGAGCAGCCTCTAGAATCAGCCACTGTCTCCTTTTCTGAAGCTTTGAATTATTACAAATCTGCTTTCTCACATCAGGTTAGTCCCCTCTTCACCAGGAGGAATTCCTTCTCCTGGAGGAGATGTCATTGCAGTCTGTCAGCCAGATGCTGAGGCTAGTTCCAAACTTTATTTCCCCTGCAGGTGACACATGAGGATGGGAAACCATTCACTGGAGAGATTTTCCTGTTGGAGGGGATGGAGGAGAACAAATATGATCAGCCCATATACAGTCTGCAACAGGGACATGGTACCTTTGCTTTGTTATTAAGTTGTGTTACTTTATGCTGCTGTGTAAAAGGATAAGGGAAGGAAAAACTTAAGGCAAATTATCACAGAATATTTTTTTGCTTACTTCAGCTAGAGCCGAGTCACACTGGGTATGACACCAGACATGAATCAACAATCCCCTGACAAGGGATGTCTAAAAAGGCTCCCAAAATCCTTCCCACCCTTCCACATACAGCTCTGACATACAGCCATGGTGGCTATCTTTATGAATAAGGATTTTTGTAGTGTGAAGAAGGTCACAAAAATGTGGGTGCTTTTTTTACTAAAACCAAGTGCAAGATTATCAGTCGTTGTGAACTACTGAGAACTCATCGCATTGCAGACCCTTCTTCAGCTCTTCCAATTTTGCAGTCCAGTGGAATAGGTTGTCTCACTGTTATGAATTATCTTGCACCGTACTCCAACCGTTTTATGAAATTTGCATCCCTCCAAGCAGCGTTTAGTTGTCAGCCTGTTATCTCATCTCCCTGGCCCAATTAATTTAAAGACAATTGATTTAATTCTTGAACACTTTGCACAGATGATTGCATCTTCCAGCTCCTGTACATCTTTCTCGGAAAACTTCTCTGTTGGTGATGCATGCTGTGTATCACCCCACATTGCCCATTCAGGGGTATCATTCTGCCATACAGTTTACGACATCATCTCAGACAGCAAAGGGTTGTCTTCATTCACGCAACCTTAAGCCAGGGTTAAATTCAACCACAGGATTGACATAGGATTTGCACAAGACCAAAGCAACAGGTTTAATTTTGTTTAAATAATTTTGTTTACAGAATGGCTTTTCACACATCTAGCTACATATTTGTGTGGGGAGAGAGAAGAAAAAGAGCCAGGTTTTTTTTTTCTTGAGTAATTTTAAAAACTGTGAGTAATTTTTTCTAGGAAAGTTAGTGAGTTTCTGTGCTCTGCAGCAGTGCTTTTGAATGTATGAACCTACTGTCAGTAGTTAAATGAACAGTGTTCTCAAGCTGAACCTTTCAAAAGGAGTTTTAAAGAATGAATTGGTCCAGAGCCAGACGCAGAGCAGTAGCAAGAAAGAGTAATAAAAGCAGCATGAGGCTCCATAGTGGGTAGTATTGTGGGTAGCGTTGAAAATGGTGACATTTATACTGCAGTAGCATTTAAAGGCTGTAGTCAAAGGAAAGGCCCCTTTAGAGAGGCACTGTGAATATGTGAACAGGCTCGGAAGTGCTGAGAGGTTGACAGAAGAAAGCAAAGCGCTGTACCTGGAGTAGGAGGGATGACTGTGATTAGCTGGATTGTCCAGTCATAGGCCATACAACCTTGGCCCTCCCATGATCGTTGTGTAGGTGTAAAGTATTGAAGAAAATATCAGTGCTCCCAAAGCAGTGCTGGTATTTTAGTAGCTGGTTGAATGCTTGAGGGGTTACTGCAACCCTTGTCTTATGCTTGATAACTTAAGGGAGAGAGGACAGGGCCAGGCTCTTTTCAGTGGTGCCTAGTGACAGGACAAGGGGCAACAGGCACAAAGTGCAGCACAAGTTCCGTTTGAATGTGAGGAAGATCTTTGTTACCCTGAGGGTGACAGAGCCCTGGCACAGGCTGCCCAGAGATGCTGTGGGGTCTCCTGCTCTGGAGACATTCAGAACCTGCTCTGGGTGATCCTGTGCAGCCTGCTCTGGGTGACCCTGCTTTAGCAGGGGTTGGACTAGATGATCTCCAGAGGTCCCGTCCAACCCTGACCGTTCTGTCATTCTGTGGAATTAATTTAATTTATTACTACTTAGTCAAGAGAGTAGGATATGAGAAATAAGAAGTAATCTAAACCCCCCTCCCCCCAGCCGTCCGTCCTCCCCGGGCCCGGCTCCGCTCCCGCTGTCCCTCCCCCCTGAGCGGCGCTGGGCCGGGGGCTGCGGTGGGCGCCCCCCGGGCTGTCCCGGCCGCTGCTGCCCCGCCGGGGGAGGGTCCTCACCCCCTGCCCGGCCCCAGCGCGGGGCCCCCCGCGGGGCGCAGCCCCTCAGGCCCGGCCGGCTCCAGCCCGGCCCCGGCCCGGGCTCCTCCCCGCGGGGCCACGGGCCCTGCCCGGAGCCGGCTCCGGCGCGGCCGCCGCGGGTCACAGCCCCCTGCGGGCACCCCCTGCCCCGGGCTGCGGGGGGGAGCTGCTCCCCCGCGGGCTCCGTGGGCTGAGGGGCACAGCCTGCCCCGCCGGGGGCTGCCCTGCCCTGCCCTGCCCTGCCCTTCCCCGCGGGCTGCCGGGGAGCCTCTGCTGCGGCGCCCGGAGCCCCCCCGGCCTCCTCCGGCCCGGCCCGGCCCTGCCCCGGGGGGCTGCGGGGCTGCCGCTCGCCCCTCCCGGCCCCCCTCGCTGCCGCCGCTGTTCCCCCCCGCGGGGGTTTTTCCCCTTCTCAGCCCCTTCTCCCCGCGGCGCTGCCCCCGCGGCTGCGGGGCTCGGCCTCGGCCAGCGGCGGGCCCGGCCTGGAGCCGGGGGGCAGCGGCTCTGCCGGCCGGGGGGAGCTGCCCGCAGCGGCGCGCAGCAGCGCCTGGACACGCAAGCCCGGTACATTTGTAATTCCAAAAGGCAGAGAAAATACACGAACTTGAGAGTGGCCTCACGTGGTCATCTGTGCTAGCTGCCTAGGAATGGTCTCCATCATCTGACCGTGGATAGTTCTTTAACCCTGACAATGACTATTAGCTCTAACGGCAGAACAAAACGCTCCTCCCAGGCTGCTCTGCTGACATACACAAGGTATGGAGCAAAGGCAACCATGCTCGGTTTTTTCTTAGTTGATTTTCACTTTCTTTTTTGACGAGTCATGAAAAGAAGTAAAAAGATCTAATTTCTGGAAATAGAATTCCTCCCTCCAGAAGGCACTCTGCAGTTTTGATGGTGGATATTGCATGTTTGCCCTTGGGAACCTGGTGTGGCTCGTACACAAGCCATGACACTCAGTTTATTTTGTCCTGTAGTCAGTTCACAGATCATGAACACATTCAGAGACGACAAGTCAGAATTTCAGCAGGAAAGAACTCATATTTAAAATTCCCGTATGCAAACATCACTTCTATTCAGGTCTGTCAAAAAAAAAATCATCAAGAGCAAATGGAAAAGATTCACAGTTGATTAGTAACTTAAGTTACAATTTGAGCTGAGACTTTATTTTAAAAAAAAAGTTCCTGTTCTGCAATTACATGAGGAGCATGAACAGCCTTTTAAAAGTTCTATATCTTATCATATACATTTTTCTAGAGTGCCAGGTCTTTTAAGATACCTCCTGTTAATCCCTGGATACTTACTTTTCCCTATAAATTCAAGAGAAGCTCCAGTACTCCTTAAATCTTTATTTTCCCAAAACACTGAAACTTGGTATTCTATGCCTCAAGGATACTCAAGAGCTTCTGCACTCTAGCAGATAGATGACCTCTGCTTCACTAGTATCCCTACAGCTGACCTGCTTGCAAATTTAAGCAAAATATTTCCGCTTTTTGTCTCTCTAGTTCCATCCATGATGTATTCTGTATATTTTAGCAGTTAGCTTTGGAGAGCAGGGACCAGCCTTTTATTGCCTAACTTCTCACAACAGTTAGTGGACCCCAACTCATGGACTGTGTCAGCCCCGAACTGCCCCAAACCACATTGAATCTTTAACGTTCAGTAGGTTTTGTTTCTAATGTTACATTTTCTCCCTTTCCTTCTCCTCCAATGTATAACCCTAGTTTTACTTCTGCTCTCACTCCCATCTCCAACATCTCTCTGTCTTCCCCAACCTCTCTGTGTAGGACACTCAGTTGCATTCACACAATATTATTTTCCTTCTGCATTATTACTCTTAATTGTTCTTCATCTCATTTTCAGCCCCAGGAGAGGTCATATTCAGGCTTATCTGAATTCTGAGTGTGAGTTTTTCAGACACTGTATTTCATGCTCATTGCTTAATGAAATGATGGGTAATAATCCAGTAGCATAATAAACTAGATCAATTGCTTTGCTCTTGATGACCATCTTAGTAATTCTATAAAAAATAAATCTGGCAAGATTTATTCTTTATAAACACATTCCTTTTTTTCCTCGTGCTTCTGAGGACCGCATCTTTTTCTCTGTTAGGCTGATTGCCTATTTCTCTATTAGGTTGGAATACCTCCATAAAAGAAAGTAACATTATGCCAACTTTGCACTAGGTATTTTATCAAATGCCTTCCTCTTCCTTATAGGCAGGAAGTTCTGGATACTGATCTTGACCAGTATTTTCCAAAACAACATACTGACTTTTTCTTGTTTTGGAGTTTGGCTCCTCATTTTGAGACAATATGTATCTCATTTGCAAGTTATCTCGACACCTTTGTTTGTTAGAAACATACAAGTACTAGCAAATTTTAAAAAGTACTAACTTTAATCCTCTCCCACTGTCCATGAAATACAAATACAGCTTCACCATGTTGCAGGCATATTATGAGGAAAAATAATTCAAGATCTGAGATACTGTGCTAGTGAAGCCCATACAGTAGACAGCTCCATAATCTATTTCTTCCTCCCTTCCCTTACGCTACTGAAAATTATTATACTTCACTTGTGGTTATATTACTCATGCTAACACATAAAATATTATTTTTCATCCTTCTATATTTTGTCCTTCAAAGACTCAGGATGGGTTGTTGTCCCAGAGGAAATCACTGAAATGAGGAACATGAGAAAGATCAGGTTTATGCAATACAAACCTAACTCAAAACACAATCTATACTTTTGTGCCAGGTAGGCCATGTAGGAGGGCAAAATATACACTGTAATCATTGTGTAATAGTTATGATTTTTAGTTTATACTCATTAGGATAAGAAATTGATGTTATCTCTGGTGCTTTTTCTTCCATTTTAACCAGCTTTCATAGGTCTTCTGAATCCTCCTTCTTGAATTGTGAATGGCACTTAGTCTCCAAAATTACAAAAAAAGTCTTCCAAACTTGAACCAAATCCAGACTAGAGGTGTTTCAGTAAATGAAAACATACTTGCTTTTACGCAAGATGCATCTTTCAGGAGCTGCACATTAATATCAGAACAAAAGCTCTTTTGTTCATCCGATATTTGCATAATTACTTCAGAAGGTGGGTGCACAGATGACCTGAGCTTAGGAGAAGGAAACTACATGGAGCCTTCCCGGCCCCTTCTGAGGACAAATTGTTTCCATCACATCAAGGAAAGGAGATGATAGGCAGAGCTACAAGCTAAGTCAACTTTTAAACTGCTAGAACACGTTTTAAAAAAAGCTTAATTTTGTCTCTCTCTAAAATATTAATAATTATGCCACAGGGTTTACATCTATGAGTTGATATTTCCTGCCATCAAGTCACTGTGTGGAATATACTTTATTTCCATGTATCGTTTGAAAAATAACCCTAATTCTCAGAAAGCCAGTCAATTAAGACTGATGAGCTAATGAAAAGCCTTTGAGACCTGCTGGTCTCTGGCCTTCCTGTCAAGGGGAACATTTCAAAGGTGCTCCAGCACTTTGTGCTGCCAACATCACTCTTGTAGAAATGCTTTCTGGACTTTATATCAACCCATAGAAGACCATCAACACTCTGTTCTGCCTGTGTGAAACTAATGGCATACACCAATTAGTTTTACTTCATATCTACAGCCCAGAGAATTCTCTGTCATGTTTCCCCACATTTCTCTTCTGGTTTTGTGATAATAATATCAAAGGCCCTGTGGAAGGGACATTATCCACACAAGTAGTCCTTTTATTTTCAAAACAGGTTAAAAACAATGCAGCACCATATGTATCTGCCCAATGTTTTTTTTTTTCTCTGCAAATACATTTTTCTATTTTATAGCCTATTTGTTCCCTCTCTTTCCAGATGAAAGACTATAAATGCAAACAGATTCTGGAATGAGGTCTGAGAACAATAAAAAACACCAAGTAAACTAACTTAATCCATCTCATCCCACCAGTTATCACAGTTGGTATTGACAATGTAAACAGCCTCCTTCATGGAGGACCATGAAGAATAAATCTAGTGAAGCCTGACATCACACAGATCTGTGTTTAATGATGCTTACAGCCTCTTGTTTCCTTCCCTCCTTTAGCAGAACTCCCCATCCATCTCCTAGAAACCGAAGGGGCAAAAGCTAGTGCAAGCTGTGGTTGCTTGCAAGGTTTGGGCATGCTGCCACTGGACCAGCACATTCCACACGTGAGTGCAATAGTCAGAGCAGATGACAATCACACCAGGTTCATTTGAATGCCTTTCCCAGAATCATCTTTTTGTGTTTTGACAAAACTTTGAAGAGTATCTTTGACAAAATTTTAAAGGTAATAGCTGTGCTTTCTACCAGACTGGTGAATTGGCCAGAATGTGTTGAGGTCAGTAAAAGGTCATATGACAGGAAAAAATCCACATATGCAACTATTGTATTCATTGTCTTGGCATATCAGGTGAAAAATCTCAAATTTTTCAGATGACAATGTCACCAGGGAGAAAATAGTGCAGTCCATATGCAATCTACTTTGCAGAGAGAAAACAGAAACTTGACATACTCATCTATTAAAGAGAAAATTAAGCAATAATTCAGGTGTGACTGTTTCTCACCTCCTTGAGGAATGGATGCAAAGGATTCCCTCTGTAATAGATAAATGCCATAGCAAGGCCCAAAATTATAGACTGAAGCTAGACTGTAAGGGTGGAAATAAAAAGCCATTTTTAAGTGAGGGACAACTTAAAAACAGCAATTGACATGGCAGTCAGAGTAGATGCAGTGCTGAGAAGGCAAAGTCTTTCTCATAGCTTTAAAACCCTAGTAAGTACTGTTACAAAGACACTTTATATTCCACCCTAAAGCCAACTGCAGGAATTATGGGATATTCAAGACCTTCCATGTTATGCTAAAAGTAAATTTTGACTATCATAAGGCTTTATTTTGGCCTTAGTATATGGAATACACAAATGAGAAATACATAGTGTTTCACTGAAAGAGCTGATATCCACAGGGGCTTCTGTGCCATTGCACATGTCCATGCCAACATGCAGGGCTTAAAATGGGGCCAACACAATGCTGAGTTACCCGGGTTTGACCTGACAGTGGTTCAAAATTACCTGCAGTGGCCATAGTCTAATGATCTCTCAGGAACTTGAGAATGCGGGTAAATACCCTCTTATTTCTCCCACCAGGGGACACAAGGGGTGCAGTGACAGTAGATCAGAAGCGGAGTTGAGGGCTGAACCACAGTCTCTGGGGGCCCCTTTGCTCGTATCTTTTTGGTGGAAAGCCTTTAAACCTTCTGTCCCTGATGATGGCTTTGTGACAGCACTGAACAACATAGTGTGCTAACGCAGTACATGTCCCTGCAGCAATGCACCCCGATTTCTGGTAGCTGTGTCGTCCAGTAGCACTGCCCCAGGGCTGCCTCTCACTGATATCTTCACATGGAACCTAAAAGTCTCCTGGCCTGGACCTTCATCCAGTCATTCAGAGCCACTCACTGCCTTGTCAGCCTGAAAATGCCTTAGCTGTCACAGCTGGGGATCAATACTAGACCTGACTATTCAACATTTTCATCAATGAACCAGAAGTAAAGATAAAATCACTGAAGATGAGTTTTGTAGAGCTGATGATAGAAAAAACCAGCAGTGTGGAAAATAGCAACAGAAACAGGGCATCATTCAGAGAAAACTGATGCGGAGGAAGGGATTCATTGAAATAAGTGCAAATTTATATTCCTGGCAAAAAGAAATGCAATAGTTACACACTGAAGGGAAACAGTAAAGTCTGTAAGGGTTATAGTGGACAGGCAGTTCAACGTGAGCAAACACTGCAGATCTGTTGTGAAAAAATACAAAAATAAAAGATCACAAAAGTTTATTCTTCAGAGAGAGACTTAAGAGTTCAATCTGTTTTCAAGGATAACCAATAAATTTTTTCATTCAAATGTTGGAATACCTTTGTGGGAGAAAATACAAGTGTTCTAAGTCCTGAATGGGCTTTACTTTGTTGGGGAATTAAAAAAAAAAAAAAACAACAAAAAAAACCAAGGCACACACCAACAAAAGATGTCTGGAAGCATACAGGAAAGAAATATAAATTAGAAACTACAAACAAAATTCTAGCAGTGAGGAAGACTAAATTCTTGAGCAAAATACCAGAGGAAGTGTGGGATTTTCAGGCTTTTGATATTCTTGCATAGTGGCCTGATGCCTTTCTGTTTAAGGGCTGAGGTTTCTGAATGTCAAGTAACAGTCTGTAATGCACTGGGCTCAGGTTTGTTGATGTCCTGATATATTTTTCATCTTTAAGCTCTAAGAATATATTATTGCCTTTAAATTTTCACAGCTGCTCCTTTTCTTTTTTCCAGTCTCCAGCTAAACTGAGAAGGAATACAACACTTCTTGCCTAGCCTTACTAAAAGCAGTCCACGTTTTATTAATACGTATCTATTTCTGCTCCAGCAGTTGAATTATCCAGTAATCAGCAAAAGGGGAGGTCTCGGTCCCTTACTCATACTCTTGGGCTACATACCTCTGCGTATTTTTTGCAAATGCTAGTTAAAGTCTGTGAAGTATGAGGTGAAAACAGCAAAGCAGAAGTGTATTTTCTGTGTGTTTATACAGCCTTTTGCAAAATATATTCTGCAGTTTTTTCTTATATTGCCTGGGAGGCTTTTCAGCAGTATGCCATTATCCCGAACTGCAGTATTTCTTGTAGATACTTATTTTGTCTCTATATGTATTATAGGTCAAATAAAATTGATTTAATAGAAAGTTTTTAAAAAAATGCTCAGATTTGTGAGCTGTAGGTAATACAGTTATTACAGGAAAGTTTGAATGAATTGAAAGCCTTTATCAGGCTCCAATTAAAGACACCATTTAAAAGGCAGATGATATCAGCAGTGTTCAGTGAGACTGCGGGAGGTTCACAAAAATAAAAAAAAAGAGGGGGCAAAGAAGGTCCAGCTCAAAAAAGAAATGTATTCCCAGTGAACAACAGGATCTGCTGACAGAAAGAGTTATTGGACTGGGTAACAGCTTCTAAACGTCCAACTTCCAGATATTTACAACTCCATTTATGGCTAAACTAGATAAAGTGGCAAGTAAATATATTTTCAAGCAACAGTTAACTGCTGGCAGGGATAGCTGGAAGCCTTACGCATCTTCTGCTTTCAAACTACATTTGCATATACAATAAGCTCATCAAACTAGTCCTAAGCATGGAGTTTCCATCCTAACCCTGAGCAACTCCTCCGAAGGCAAGAGCTAGTGGGCCTGCTGCTGCAGGAGCAGGGACGAAAACAGCACAACATTCCCAGAAGAGCACACGGTGGGGTGTGTAACAGAGCAGGACATCAGGAGTCCATCTGGTGAAAACAGGGAAAGAGAAGAGCAGAGCAGGAGGAAAATCTAGCCTCTCAGGAGCACAGCTGTGCAGATCTTGTTGGAGACCCCTGACTGCATAGGGTCATAAGCCCATCTCCAGTATTCTCCACAGCTGAGGCAGGAAAAAACTCCTCAGAAAACCCTCAAGTTTCTCCAAAGTGATAAGCAGAGTCCAGAAAAATGACCAAGCTAAACAGAAAAGATAGCTCCATGGTGAAGTAAAGAAAGGTGAGGTTTTGCCAAAATAAAATTCACTGACATGCCATCCCCCAAAACAGCCTGTGTTTTTACAGTGACTTAAAAATAAGATTTAATCCATGTTTAGGCTTTGCATCAGATCTGAAACAGGAGGACGTTCTACCTAGGCGGAGAAAACAGAAGAACTCAAGGCCTCTGGAGAGGCCATAGCACAGATGGAGGGCAGCGTATTAGTCACACCATCACACATCCATACCCAAGCCTAATATTCCCCTGCATGACCCGTGCCCAGTGACTGTACTTCTTGGGTACCCTGTTTCTTCCTCTGCCACTTCTTTGTCCTCTGGTTTTTTTTAGGGCAGACATTACTTCTTGCCAGGAACTTAACGCAAAAAGGGCATGTGTAATGGGAACCACCTATCTGCTAAGGAATTTGTAATGGTCTGTCTAGTGAGTAAGCTGAAAATACTGCAGTTCTGAAGCAGCCATATCCTAAACAGTTCTGATAAAACATAAAAGTGTTCGCTCTTGCCAGGAGCAGCCTCATGGAAAGCCAGCCTTTGAGAACCCAGTGAGTGCATTTACACAGCTATTACTCACAGATAACTGCAAAATAAATGAGAATTTAGCTCGCCCCTAGATAATAAACTTACCTTTCTCAAAATTAATCATTTAGGAGACCATAAATATTTATGAGAAAGATGGAAGAAAAATAGGAAAAAATGTAAATCTCTAATTTTTTCCTTTGGAGTATTGGCTAATAGGCACTACAACTAACTGACTATGAAATTTAGTCTTTTCTATTTTTAGATATTACCTTTCAATTCCAGAGTCTTCTCTCCACGTCTCCCCAGCACAGAAAACCCAAGAAATGAGAAAGTACAAAGTCTAGAAGATTTTTCAGTCTTCCAGCATTTGGCCAGTACTTCAGGATCTGGAGTGTTCTGCAATGTGCTACAGGAGAACTTTCTTGATTTAAAACATTTTGAAGCACACATCTAAATAAAGTACCTACTTGCTCACGTACCCATAGCTAGAAAGGGTGCCTTCTTCCATGATCTCCATTCACTGCGATAAAACAAGGACAAAAGTTCTGAGACCCCCTAGCTGGGGTTATAAAAAGCAATAGAGGCAGTGGAAAGAGATGTTTGAGACAAGCAAACATCAGGTGATGGTTCCTCAAGATGATCTGGCAGAAAGATTTGTTTCCTAATGTATGTATTTCCACCTGCCATGTATTTTGTACATCAGAGAAAGGAAGGGACAGGCCAAGAGCTGCAGGTATTTGTCCAGTACATGCTAAGGGCTGTGCTTGGAGCCCCCTGTATTGCATTGCACTGTTTTTTCAGAACAAGTTGAAGCATTCCTAGATATTTCAAAACTATAGTTAATCCAGGAGCTCCTCACATGGCTGCAGAGAGCGGTGATTATTCATTAATTAGGCAGATGAAAAGTAATGCTACAGTTGCAGATGAGATAGTCAAAGAAGTATAGATGCTTTAGATACACATTATCTTTTGCTAGTTATAAACCTTCAGACTGCTAATGGCAGTATGACCCCATGTCTCTAACAGAGTTTAAGAAAAATTTAGGAGAGTCTTACAAAGAGTTCCTATGGTGTTGTAACTTTCTGTTAAAAAAACCTTGGGAAGATACAAATAAATGCTAGGGAGGTGTTTTGTAACACACAGCAATGACATTTATTCATTACATGGATGATGCAAACAGAAAATTATGTTGCTTGCCAAAGTCTGATGGAGGCAATTGAGCATGAGATGACAATACCCACGTAACTGCTCACATACTCTCTTACAGGGGAGGATGTATTGTATGGGGAAGACAGAATCTAATAAATACCTGTAGCTTGCAGCAAACCGCATGAAGTGAGCCGCCTATATGCACATTTATGTGTGCAGAGCATTGAACATCTGCCATAATTACCTGATGGATGATCCCTTCCAAAGTATAAATGTGTTGATATGACAGACCTGGGGATCTCACTTGCATGCCTGACTTGAGATATTGCAAAGAAGAGCCTGTATTTCAGAAAGTTCTGGGTAATTGCCCCTCTAGTTTTGATCTTTTGATAGCAATACATCGTACTATTGCTCTTGAAGTATCTTCCTTCAGAAGCAAAGAAGAAGGGAGAGAAGAAAGATATAAACCAGAGACAAAGGTATTTATTCTCACCTGCTTAATTGCCACAGTGAGCCAAATTCTTGCTGAAGCTGATACAAATTATTTCCTTAAAGCACAGCACACTGGAGAACTGTTTTACAGAGGTGCTTTCAAGACAATTCATAGTGAATGAGAGCTGCTTATAAGTGAGGGCACTGAAGACTTTAGAGGAGGTACCCTCCTGAGGGAAATGGATTTATTTGCTATATTTGCCTATCGAGCCCAGCACCTTGTCTTCAGTGCTAGTAAGGGCTTTACTTTACTTTGATTTCAGAATATCCTGATGGCTTTATATCCTTTTGATTCATGTTTTTTTTATTAAACATTACTACTGCTTTTGCCTTGCCACCTCAGCTAATTCTAACATAACTTGGAGAGGGAGAGGTAAACCATACAGTACCAATAAAAAACAAACAAACAAAAAACATTTCTCTTACAAATACAGAGAGGTGTGGCAGTAAAGACTGAAATATGACAATCAACAACCACTGCGAAACCAGAAGCTACAGAGTTTGAAGGGAAAGTCTCTAGGCAAGCTGGAGTCTTGTTTGCTACCATAGGGTAGTTCATGTCACTGCAGGACAAACTGCACATTTCTTCATCTATTGAAACCCCAAAAGAAATAAACTGTGCTGGGAAAATACTGTTATACCAACAAATTTTGGTGGTGTTGCAATGTCTGTAAGGGATCATTTCTCTTTAACAATGTGACTGTGGTAGAAAAATTGTGATGCCAGCCTGGCCTCCAGCAGTCCCAGGATTCATAGCCCCGTTCTATATAAAAAATTAAGAGCATTATAATTCAGGACATTAAGAAGGGTCGTCCTGCCATATTTTCATAAAAAATTTAGCATTTACAATTTAACAAAGGAAAAAAGTTCCATACGATGAATAAAACATCTTGAATGTGGCAGCCCAGGACAGTAATTAGAAGTGTTTGACAAGCATCTTACGAACTGCAGCATTGCCTCCAAATCAAGGAAAAGCCAACATTTACAGGAAAAAGTCATAGAAGCTGTAAATAGCAACAAGCACTGCATGTGATTGTGCAAGGTGAAGCATGTTACAGAAATAAAATGCAACATGGTAGAAATGCATTTGTAAAGAGGAAAGAGTCAGCTGAGCAGACTGAAACCAATGGGAACAGCAGCTGTGTGCTGAATAATGGAGAAAGAGGGAAATCTCAGGAAGAACAAGAGCTTAACTGATTGATGCAGATTTTTGTGAAAGAAGCAAGATCCAGCAAACCTCTGTAGTCAGAGGCTGCAGAAAATAGGTGGGAAAGATTGGGAGTCCAGAAACAGTCTGTAAACATCTTAGGGAAGAGCTGGGGCCATGGCTTGTTGCTGTGGGATTTTCTCAACAGTGGATCAGGTCTTGTGGGGTATGATCTGCATGGGTTGTCCCCATGCACTTGGACTACATCCTCAAAAGCTTTCCAGCTTCCATCCCAGATCTTCATCCCAGCTTTTTCAGCTGCATTTCAGCTGAAACATGGCCCATGCTGTTCCTGCTCTACTCCTACCTCCCCAGCCCAAATGCTGGGTTTTCCAGAAGAGAGGCATGCCTCGCTTTGGCCACGTCTTTGACCTGGGTGCCTGGAGATCAGACACCAGGGCACCTATAGATATTTGAGATGCAGCCTGAGTGCCCCAGCGAACAACCTTTGGGGATCACCAGAGGGAGCACAATGAAGCAAGACTTTTCCTTGACCTGTCTGTGCTGCAGTCATAAGAGCACTGCTATTGAAAGGAGGTTTTATCAAGGGTGCACCTGAGAGGCTTCTTTCAAGGAGTCCTCATCTGTAGAGCTCCAAGCTTTCTGAGCTGAACTTTCTATTAGCCTATCAGGTTATTTCAGGACATGCCAGATCATCTTTTCTGTCCAGTGCCTTGAGCAACTTTGTGGGACTTGGCAGGATATTTAGTGCCTGTGGTGCTGGCAAAAACAGATTAAATTGTAAATGCTAAGAGGCAGCAGATAATTAGGTGAACATGCATTTGGGGGGGTGAATGCCCAAAACTGAGGTTTTGAACTCTGAAGTAGAGGGCTGCAACTTACTTGCTGCAACTCGTATGGGCTGGTTGTAAATTTTGATAACATCTGGACTAAACAGAAGTGGCAAATCCTGAATCCTCCAATTAATAAAGAAAACTGAGACAGAACCACCGGTCAGGAGACCGGTAATGTGTTGTGCTTCTGCACATAGACTATTCAGATGGGGAAAACCAGGGAGCAGTGGTAGAAAAGAAGGCTTCCTGAAAAGATGTTGTCTTGGAAAGAAGAGGACCAGGGAAGTTCCAGATGGTCCATCATTGGAAGTGTTCAAGGTTGAGTTCGATGGGGCTTTGAGCAGCCTGGTCTAGTGAAAGATGTCCATGTCCATGGCAAGGGGGTTGGACTAGATGATCTGTAGTGGTCTCTTCCAACCCAAACCATTCCATGATTCTATGAAGAAGAAGGTGAAGATCCGGGCAGGAGGAAGGATCCTGGAAGCGGGGAAGATCCTGGAGATGGGGGAGATGCATGGAACAAACAGTGGGGGAATGCCCAGAGACCTCGGGCAGTACTGCCCAGGACTAATAACTACAGCACCAACCAACAAAACTTAGTGCCCGACCTCCCTGCTGGGAGTGGACGTCAGGACCTGGTGAACATAGCACCAGGGGGTAGTGAGAGAATGAATACCTAAGATAACTGAGCAGGGTAAAAGCTCTCATCTCATTGGGAAATAAAACCCCATATCCAGATCCACTATGGATTGTAGCTTACAAGCATTACACTTGTGAGTAGCAGGCACGTGGTCTCGTGGTTTGTTGGGGCATATCAAGCCAATAGGGACCCCACAAGGGATTTACTGTGCCTGTAACCATTATGCCTGTGTTCAGAAAGCACCTAGGTCCACTGGCTGGCTGGGGACTATTGTGCCACTGTGGCGCGTGATCTTTGTGACACCATTGCTAGTGCAATCTTTGGCACCACTGTAACAGAAAGGGTACACGTGGCTTTGGAAGCCTTCCCAGGAATTTTCCTGCTTCCCACCTAAAGTAACAACCACAACAACAGTTCAGTATACCTTGTTTCATTTCTTAGACAATTCCACTGAACACGGGCACATTTTATTAGCATCACTGCCAAGTGAGTCCTTGAACTCCCTCTGATTCTCATCTTATAAAATCAGCTGTGCCAATGGGGTTCAACAAAACAAGCAGAAATTGAGACTCTGGAATAAATGTAATTGAGATATGCATTTCTGATATACAGGTGTTTTGAATGAACAAAGCAGAGCATAAGTAACAGCCCACAGCATGATGATAAGCAGCATGACTTAGTCTAAAATTGAGAGCCGGGGACAGAGCAAGCCTTGCACTCTGAGCTAAGAAAGATCACTGGATGCAAAGCATAGCAGTGACTTGCAAGAAAATTGCTTAGACAGGAAAAGAACGGGTAATTTTAATAAATATATATGAGATATATTTATTTATATAGAAAAAATAAGAACCTTTCACCCAAGCTGACATGAGTTCAGCAATTATAATAGCAATACAGAACTTGAAATGGCAGAGAATTCAAGCTAAAAAATTAGCAAAGTAAGGAATCCCTGAGTGACAGGTAGGGTGAAGCATTAGGTTGGGAAGGCACGAAACTATCTGTGGACTCATCAGACTCTCTGGAGGAAGAGCACTGACACAATAACTCTGCAGAGGTAGCATACGCACCACAGGTTCTGACAGAAACTTGAGACAACAGAGAGCTGTCAACTGAGAGGGGAAAGCAATATGAACCTGATCCAACTCTTCATGCAACAATTTTAAAGAATCCGATCAAAGTTACGGAGATTAAAGTAAAGTAGTACCTGTGTTGTAAAAACTAATGTATATGCAGGAAACCCCACATACTATGTACTCTTTCAAGGGTGGCTTGTTAGACCAACAGGGGGAAAGAGGCCAAGTTCTCACTTGACAGACTTACTCCGGGTGTGCAGCTGAGTCATATTTAGTCACTTTAGTGCTAATGAGCTTGCTGAGCCCTAGGCTGACACCCTCCAGAGCCTGCCCAGCTGTGGCAGCAAATGGATCCTCTCCCTTGTGTGCCAGGAGAATTGCTTCAATACTTTACATCAATGTGAACCCATTAACAGTAATGGTGTCATGGGCTTTGAAGAAGATGGTGTAGCAGGTAATCTTCTCAATGATTTTATTAGCCATGACAAAGTATGAAAAACAGAGCACTGGGCTTGGTTTCCCAGGACTATCAAGTTTCTCAGGCCTGGCAGCTGAAAACGATAAAAAGTGTTCTGTTCTGCAAAGCAATTGTATTAGATATGAAAACAGCAAAAAAAAAAACAACAAACCACAAACCAAAACAAAACAAAAAAAAAAAAAAAAACAAAACAAGAAAAAAACCCAAAAAACCCAAAACCCAATAAACTCTGAACTATCCAATGGCATTTTTATGTCAACATTTAGAGGAATGGATATGTGAAAAATATAATTTCTATGAATTTTGGAGCATTTACAATACCATTTTGGAAAGCTGCTGAAAACTAAAATACAGAACAATCAGCTCTCCCTAAGTATCTACACGTGAATACAGACGGGAGCGCTCCCAAAATAAAACTTTGTTTGAGTCCATATGTTAGAACAGAACTGAAAGGACTTCACCAGCTTCAGTAGTTTGAGGTCACTCATTAAAGTCAAGTAAATCCATCGGGCCAGGAGTCAAGGATTGTCCAGCATAAATTATCCACAGAAGTCATGAAAAGCACTTCACAAAATTCCACATCCACAAATTTAAAAAAATGATGGAGCTGTTGAAAAAACACTGAAGAAGCTATTATCTGAAGAAAATGTGTGCTGGGGGGGTGGGGGGGTGGGATATGTACCATCTACTGCAAAATCAGAGAAAGGCCAAAACTGAGCAGTATCAGGTAATGAGACTGATCCCCGGGAGGATCTAGTTTTCTCAGGGAATATGAGTGGGGCCTGTTAGGAGCTGCCAAAGCTGGTAGCAGAAAGGAGGTGAGGCTGCCACAGCTCCATGTCCCAGGTCCAGCCTGCAGGAGGCTGAGCACCAAAGATCAACGCAGAGAACGCAGTGCTGTCACACTCACAAACAGCACCAATGGCCTGATCCTGTTCCCCTCTCTGGCTGATCAGGATGAAAGGCTGTTAACGAAAAAAATATAAATACATACCTATATGTACACATATACATATATAGAGAGACAAAATATGGACCTCTCCAGTTTCTGGTTTTAGACATGCAGTCTCCAGCTGCTGACACCAAAGAAGACAGCTAGTACATGAAGTTTAGTGAGAAGATAGGAGACTGCAATGGTCAGGCACAGGGCATGGACCAACAGACACCTGTACTGATCATCCCCTGCTCACATGTGATTGACTAGACCCTTTTACCGCTACGTTCACAGAATCGTAGAATCAAAAAATTCCTCTGTTTTTCCCAAAACGCTTTGAAACCTTCCTTTTCCCACCTTTGGTTCCTACCCTAAATGTGTATAACATGTCCTGTACAATCCCAAAATACGCTTCCTACATGTCCCGCAGGGTGTCCCCTACCCCTGTAAGCTGTAACGCCCTCAATCTGTGGGGTGATCCTGGGAAAGCCTCTCCAACTGACCCATTTTGATGGTTTTCACACCTGGACCATGGGCTGATTGCTGTCCTGTGACAGCCCTGAGAGCAGCTGTCAAGAGCTCCGTTTCTCTGATGAGGTTATTGGGGCTCCCCTGCTCTTTTGTATTGTCTTATCCTGCAGGAATGAAAAAAAGGGTAAATTTGAAGTGGGGTTCATCCACCCATGGTCATGCCTCTGTGCTCCTTCATGTCTGTGGAGATGAGCCCACTGCCATACAAACTTGTAGATTCTCTTTCTGTAATTTGAGAGGCATCTCCTTTTGCACGCACTGAAACTTCTGCTGAACCCAAACTTAATGTCTATATGGTGCTTTCTACACCCCAGCTATTACCTGCATGGACTGAGTCTACGGAATTATAAATTTTATTTATTTTTTTTTATTTATTTAAAAAAATAAATTGTAAAAAAAAAAAAGTAGAAAAAAATGTCAATTCTTAATTGTTAATACAAATATTTTAGGAAAAACAAATTAAGAATAATAAAATGACCACTACCAGATGGTATTCACCCAGGTGTTCTAGGATAACTCAAATATGAAACCACTGAGCTACTAATAGTGATTATAAACTAATATTTAAACCAGTTTCGGTACATAAGCCCAGGATGTGGTCAGCTCATAGACCTATATTATACTAGTCAGTACCATACTGGAGCGTAGAGGGTAACTTGGCTAACTTTGGGCTTGATTCAGCTTCTCATGCCATGTAAGATGGTCCAGGGTAACCAAGACATCTGCAGGAGGCCTCTAGATTATAAACAACTGGGAATGCATGAGAGCATGAAGACATCCATGTGTGATTAGCAGATACGACAAAATATCTGAGTCCTTCTTGATCAGCAGTAGGAGACAGGGCAAGACAGAGTGGTAAACCATCAGTAGCATTTCAGAGTTACGTACTTCTATTCCCACAGCAAGCAGCATACTTTTGGGGCTATTCAGATCTAGATTAATTTAGGTTGCATAGCACAGACATGGATGCCCATATGTGACCTGAGCGTCTAAGCTCCTATACTGGTCACTGAAGCCTCGACAGCAAGTCAGTGCACTTGAGATGCATAAAAATGGGTCAAGTTCAAACCTCAAGACAGGCATTTAGTATCATTTGTAATGCCACAGTATTCCTGGGACATTTGCATGGAGGTGTCACATCTCACCTGTGAGAAGGGGAGAGTGACTCAGATGCACAAATCCCCTCAGGGTGGACTAAGGTGAGGTGACATTCAAGGTCCGTACATAAACATCAGCTTTAATGGAACAAACACACAGTAAATTACCCTTTCACAATTATATCCAACCAACCTATGCAACATTATGAGAAGCTGAGTTAGACCTTCTATTACCTAACAACTTTAAGAGAAAAAGAGGAGAGGGGAGTGAGGAGAAAGAGAGAGGGGGCTCACCAGTCCTGGATCCAGTGTTGGACCTGCCAGTTTGGTGTAGAGATCACCCCAGAGGCTTCCACGTGCCCCTATTTATTGGCCCCAGGCCCTGGACTTCTGGAACCTTCTCTTGTCCCTGTGTTCCAGGAGTGGTTGAGACATCAGTCAGTCAAGGGTAGGGGGGCCTGGTGTCACTTCCCTTGACTGCCTGTTGCTACCTCTGGAACCTTCTCTCGGTGCATTGCCGGGGCTCACAACACAGTCACTTGGGCCTCGTCCCTGACAGGTGGTGCACAGATACCTCCAAAGATACGACACGGGAAACCCGTGCTTTCCTGGAGCAACACCTGAAGACGACACAAGGTGCTGTTTAGCCAGATGCGTACGCCCATAGTGGCTGGGCCGCTCAGTTACTCTAAGCTCCATGACCTACATGTCCAAGGCTCGGTCTGGCCCAGCACAGGCACGCACCGCCCTTGGCATGCCCTGGTGTACCTTGTCTTGTCTCCTGCTGCTGCCAGGAAGGGCCCAGATCTCTTGTCATATATCTGCAAAACCACAGATGGATGTCTAGAGGCTCTCATGCATCTCAAACGGCACCAAAACCTACGTTTAACCAATTTACTGGAGCCCTAGGTTAATTTTAAAAGTTTGTACTGATATTTTCTAAGATCATGACTCACGTACCTAACCACAGCTGCCTACTGCTGTTTGAAGTGCCTAAGATATCCATAATTACAGAAGAGGTCAATATGGTGCAGGATCTACAGGAGGCCCAAGCCTTCCTTGGACAACAGCAGGTCAATGCTACACAAGATACTCCACAGTGACTAAAATGACAAGATACGCTTGTGTGTGGGCAACATATCCTATGCCTGAATATTCATATTGACACCCAAGTCCAGATCGACAAGAGTTCACTATTTTGTGTATATACATCAAGTTCATTGCAAGATCAGGGATTGAAACTGGAGAGGGGTAAAAACGATTAAATTATCTTACTCAATACTAATTGCTGCTTCATTCACTTGCCCAAACCCCTCACAGATGCCTTTCATATCTTGAAAACTAATTTCCTTCCCATACTACAATTTATAAGTATTCGTTTTCAGCCTAATAAACATGAGAATTTGAAAAAGGAAAATGACATTTGTGCATTCGTTTAGGAACTGAAAACTCAGGTTAAAATGACTTGGACTCAGAAGCAGGAGTGCTGCTGAAAATCCACTTGTAAAAGTACGTAGCCCTAAACAGATCCATGAGGGAATTTGACCATACTTGTGATTTTGCTCCTCCTTTAGGGAGATAAGGATTCAAATTCTTCTTGGCTCCCAGGAGACCGAAATGCATCTTTCCAGTCTAACAGCTACAGTCTCTCTGCTGGTGTTAGAGGACTTTCAGACCATTCTAAGTTTCTTACTTATAACACAGGTTTTTGGTGGGTCACTCTCAAGGACATTTGTATACTACTTCTGTCTAAATTGTATTTATACAGGCAACTCTGTAATGGGTCGAGTGTTTCTGGATGCCTCACTGAGCATACCTTCAAAGGGCCTTGTATTAAAATGGGGAATACAAGTACTTCTGTAAAATTAGATCTCCAAATGTGTATCCAATAACTGGTGAGAACATGAAAGATTATGCTGCCATTTTTGTTTCCAACTATTAATCAAATTTAGACAGAAACTCCAGAACTTTCATATCAGTTCCTCCATATCTAATTATCCAACACTCCATACTTAAAGGCCAAGTCCATACCAAGTATGTAAAAGCTTACCCAATTTTTAAAAGTCTGCCATTTTCTTTGCAGTTCTCCAGATGGGAACTGGAATTTCAGTGGAAACTCCTGGATCCTTTTGCACATTTAGAAATTAACTCATTTACTAAAGCACCTCTAAAAAGATGCAGTAAGCCTGACTTTAACTGTGTCATCATGAAAAACCTTGGGGTGGAGGTGGGATTTTTCGGGAGCGACTATGTGACTTTGAAACTAGATTTATTATCAATGACAAGTCAGTTCTTGAGCTTGTCTGACAGTCTCAATTCAATCGCTTGCCATTCCTTGGAAAACTTCAAAGACAAATTCTGCATTAAGACAGCTATTTCTTCTACTGATGTAGTAGTGGCGTGACAGGCAGGATAACAGTGAGTTAGCAGGGTAATATTATTGTAGTCTTTATTGATACAGATAACTTAAGTTACAGAACATTAGGCAAACCCACCCTCTTATTTGCCCAATATTTGAGGATGAAAAGTTACAGACAAGAAAATGATCCAGTTACTTATAGTGCAGCTAAAGATTAAATTACATTAAAACAGTTATCAATATTATATTGTAAAATATAAGTGTGTGTACTTATATATATATACAATAGCTTTCTGTCCCTTGTCAGGAACATAAGCCACTCACTCATATTTTTCAGTTGAATTTAGCTTATGCTAAAGTACATTTCCATCTTAAATATATATTAATGTAAACCATACCTATTAAATCTCTCAGTTTCACTTACATTGTGATTTATATTACGGTACTTCAAAAGCTGAATGAAGACTCTTATTCAGAAGAGGTTTCTGACAGAATTTCCTATCTTTTACATCTTTGGCAATGTTTCACAGGAACACTGTTACTATTCAGACTTAGTAGTTTTTTACTACATGATATTTTCATCTTATTCGAAGGAAGATACTCTGATTCCTGACTCTTTCTGTTTGAAAGAGCAGGCCACACAAATTCACTGCGTGGGTGTTAACATAACAAAAATCCTACCCTATAGAGGAAGATCAGCATTGTGCAAAATATACCAATAAACATTTTAAAGATTCAAAAGACACAGTGTTGTAAGACATGGCAACGCTGGCCCATTGCATAAACACATTACTTCATACCTGCTCAGTCAGTGGCAATACATCAGTCCGGAAAGCTGCTCCTTGACAGGCTGCTCCCTGGTCAGACACGGCAGTAAGATGTGTAAGGGTTTGTATTCGGGCCAGGTTATCCAGAGTTTGATGGCTAAGATTAGATTCCTCAAACCTGTTGAGCGTCTAAACGAGCTGCCTGACTTTCAAAAAGATATGCTGCCTTTACCTGGGTACCAAAACTCCCTGTTTAGATCCGAGGTACCCAGTTCAGCAAACCTTCATTCATAGTACTAGACCAGTATTCACTTGCACCAGCCAAAAATCACCACCAAACTCTGAACGGGTCAAGTCCTCCTGCACCCTGGCAGAAGCACCTTCCCAGAGCTGCTCTCTAGGACACAATGCAGAGTAGATGACATGAATGGACTTGACAGTTCTTCATTCTCCAAACATACATGGGTTAGAAAGATGCAAAACTAACAGGAAAAATAACTTGCATTTAAATCCTCCGGTCCTATTAAAAATGTTCCATGCAGAAGTATTTAATGTCAAGTAAAATATGCTGCACATAAATATATTCTATCAGTGTGTAGTGTATGGCTTAGGTAAACATTCATTATGAATCAGATGGAAACACTTAGATTCGATATCTTTTAAAAGAGCTTAAAGACTAAAAAACCTTTAGGATAAAAAGCTGGTTACCTTTTGCCTCTCTGCTAACCACCTAGGTTTGCTCCTCTGTGGCACTTTCAGAAGAAAGGTTAATTTTGTAGTATTGTAACTGCAGAGACTCAGCCCTTTAGAGTGCCTGCCAAGTATTTAACTTTGTCCATACTAAAAACAAAGTAAGAGCATTATGCAGAACTCTTGCTTGAACAAATACATGCAGTTTGAACTATATACTACAATGGAATGCCCTCATCAATATAGAGATGAAAGTGCTCAAATACAGTCATCGCATGGTATATGACTAGCGAAATATTCTGAAGATAAAATATAAGTACAGATATATCTAGCAGTATATGACTCTAGCACTGTAGTGCCAAATAGTAGATTACCAAATGTTAGATTTCTGAGGAATTTACTGAAGGCAAGCAATATGAATATATGTATGAATATAGTAGAGAGGTTTTAGCATACCCTAACTCCTGGGGGAATACTGTAATTAAAAATATTCCTTAGAAAAAGGAGTTTCTTGATAATAAGAATGAATATATAAATACAGTTCTATTACTGTACAAAATATAGAACGTTTTTAGAAAACAAAACCAAAAATATAGATTTAGCATTTGGAGTGAAAGTAATCTATGAAGCGTAAGCCAGAAGGTCAAATACAAACCCTAAAAATCAGGATTCTGGCTGGGGACTCAGCACGCAGTCTTGCTGAACAAAATTAATTTCTACCCAACTTATCAACTTGTTCTTTTTTTCTTCTAAAATAGACAAAAAGCAAAAATCCATCAAAGGCGTGTTAGATCCTATTTAAGGCAGGACAGAAGAATGCGAAAATAATTATTATATGTTCCAACAGAAATACAGATAGGCAGTCTACAGGCTTCTAGCAACAGGTTAAAAAGCTTACAGTATTTTGATACAAATACATTTATATTGATATAAATACATTTGTATACTTGAAATCAAGGATAAAGAAATGGTCTAAAAAATGGGTCAGGACAGCGGTTACCAAAAAGTACAAAAATAAACGGCTTGTCATTTGTGGTGTTGAATGGTTTTGCATCACAAATGTAATATTGCTCTGATAAACAACATCCTGTAACTTTTCATTCAAAATCCAAACAGGATATATGATTACTTTCTAAAAAAAATATCCTATTCTCACATGTATACCCTACGTCTCATATGAACTGTACCTACAAAGTACCAGTAGCTGAAAGCAAGTCCTGAGTCACTTCTTCAGACAACCTCCAGGCAGGTGGTGCGCTTGAGGAGGAAAGGGCTTCAAAACAGACATCCTCGGTGCTCCTCCCCAGCTCACAGTGCTGTGAAATCACAATTTCTTTCACAAATAACCCCCAGCTTCTATGTATGAATGTATGGGACAAGCTCCACTCTAGAAAGTAGTGTTGCATCCTTTCCTTCCTCCTACAGAAATTAACATCATGAATCTTTAAGCTGCTCTGGACAGTCAGACCTTTGTGGCTCTACTGAGCATCACAGTTGCCATTTCCCAGTAGCAGGGGTCTGGCCATGCTGAACAGCTCACGTATGGGAACATATAGTAACAGATCATATAAGATGGCAAGAACACTCCTAACTAGCTACCTTTTGGTCTAATAAAAGATGCAGCCTTTACCTCTAAACCTTACCTTACAGTCTTGCCCATTTGTCAGCTTAAATCTTAAGATGGTCAGCATGAAAAAATGCTTTTGTACTTACTGACATGGAGCCCACCACCAGCAGTGGTCTGCTGTAGTAACCAGGGAGGGCTTGGTCCTTCCAATTGCTTGAAGAACGCCCCTTGGAGCCAGTGTGAAAAGACTGAGTAAGTGTGTCCTGGTTTCAGCTGGGACAGAGTTAATTTTCTTGTTAGTAGCTGGTGCAGTGCTGTGTTTTGGATTTGGTGTGAGAGCAGCGTTGGTAGCACACTGATGGTTTTGGTTGTTGCTGGGTGATGTTTATACTCAGTCAAGGACTTTCCAGTTTCTCAGCCCTGCCAGCGAGAGGGCTGGAGGGGGGGCGGGGGGAGCACGGGAAACTGGGAGGGGACACAGCCAGGACAAGTGACCTGAACTAGCCAAAGGGTGACCTGAACTAGGAAAAGATACCATGGGGCATCATGCTCAGTATATAAATGGGGTGGGTGGGGTGGGTGGCTGTTGGCTGGGCATGGGTCAGCGGGTGGTGAGCAGCTGTATTGTGCGTCACTTGTTTTCTTTCCTCCCTTCCCTCTGGATTTCATTCCCCTGCCAGCCTCCCTCCTTTTCATTATAACTGTCATTGTTAATATTATTATTGTTCTTTTGGTTCCATTTTATTTCAATTGCTAAATTGTTCCTATCTCAACCCCTGAATTTTACATTCCTTTCCGATTCCCCTCCCCATCCCTCTGGGTGAGCGGGGAGTGACTGAGCAGCGGCGTGGTATTCAATGGCCAGCTGGGGTTAAATCACAACAGAGGGTCACAGGTTCTGCGCAGAGCACTCCGATCCCAGACACACTGACTCCCAGGAACCAGAGCCAGGCAACTGCAACTACCCAAACACTTCTCCATGGCAAACGTCTAGGTTCCCACAACAGAAATTAAAAACACAGCTGCCCTTTTTTAAAATGAAAGCATCTCTGTTCACTGGGGTGCAATTCCCCCTGTCAGAGACAGCCAAGAGAAGGCCTATGCATCGCCGAGCTCCCACTCCAACCCCTACAACGGAGTTGGAGGGAAAACAGCAGTGACTTCACAGACTTGCTGCCTGGTTATGATGAATGGACTGGCTTCCACCTCTTCTGAAGAGGAAAGCATCTTGACTTTTTTATCTTTGTAAGAATTCTTCTTTTTTTCTTGTAAATAACTTACAATCATATTTCCTTCCTATATTCATGTACATATTTTAAATCCTGACATCAACTCAGTTTTTCACTAGATAAGGCAGAGGTTGAGAGCACATGGGGTTATTAATTCAGGTAGCAATGGGAAGGAATGAAGGAAAGAACAAACAACAGAATGAGGAAGGGCTGCATGTTATCTTTCAAAAATTTATGTAAAATACACTGGAATATGTCCCACACATAGGTCTGCCATCCATCTAAGAATTCCTATCAAGGAACAAAATAGCTCACAGCACCCAGTTATTACTTTAAACCAGTCACCAAGTCTGTAGCATTTAAACCCACAGAGATGCTCTCTGTTGAATTAACTAGAACTGTGGATGCAGGATAAATTATTTCTTCAACCGTCACATACGTCCCTGTTAAAAATCCAACAACTCCAATGACAGCTATAAAAATGTCTTTAAATATCATCCATAAACTTAAGTTTTCCTTGTAGAAAGTGAGAATTTCAACCAGAGGCGGCAGAATCAGTGCCAGAGTGCTGCTGCTGACAGCTCCGACAAAAGAAATCACCAGGTCTAGGCGTGGGATCAAAATCGCTACAGCACCTAAAACACAAAAGTAACAGTGGCTTCAGATTTAATATCCTCATGAAAAACAAAACTGTAACACACGCATAATCTAGTGGCTCAGGCTTTTTAAAAAGTTCTATCATTCACTAGTTTTCCAGCTATAAGTGGCATCCTCTATACAGATCAATGCATGTATTTGTAAGATACACCTTCGTACTCATGTGAGATACTCAGTTTTGATTCTGAATTTTTACACAAGCTGGCAGAGCTTCAAGCTAAGGTGTTCTTGTACTTAGCAGGTAAAAAATTCTGGTGCACAAATTGTAGAGAAATGAGAAATATGAAACTGTATGGAGCCGTTTCAGTTTTTTAGTAGTTGTCGGGTTTTTAAGATGAAAGAATAAAGTTGAGGAAGAGCAGGGCAAGGGGCTGTTGCATGCTGCCTAGGAGACAGTGGACAAAAACGCATCCCTATTAATTATTATATATTACTAATAATCTAAAAGTGACATAAAATTATTCAAAATGAACCAAACTTGTTGGTCACTTGGCAGTCTCATAATCATTTAAATCACTTTTACCTACAAACTTGCCTCTTGAGAAATCTTGGTCTATACAATTGCATTCAGTTTCTAAATGCTACTATAAGAGTTGCCCACTTAACTAAATGAGAATTTAGCTCTTCCAAGAGATGAGTCTGAACACAAGACCCACTAAGCCTTTTAGCATGGTATGGCTGGTCTCACCACCTGGAACTGTACCATTCATAGAAACAGAATCCACCATGCTGGGCAACAACCACTTCTGGTTTTAACCCCTTCAGCCGGAAAGCCTAGGCAAGGGACCCTGCTATTAACTCAGATACACCAGCTGACATGTATGTTTTGAGTCCTTTATTAGAAACCAGCTTTCAAAGGTTAACTGAGCCCATGTCTCCATATGATTCACGGTACGTCATAGAATCACAGAGTGGTCAGGGTTGGAAGGGACCTCTGGAAGTCATCTTGTCCAACCCCTGCTAAAGCAGGGTCACCCAGAGCAGGCTGCACAGGATCACGCCCAGGCAAGTTCCGAATGTCTCCAGAGCAGGAGACCCCACAGCATCTCTGGGCAGCCTGTGCAGGGCTCTGTCACCCTCAAGGAAAAGAAGCTAGTCAGGTAGAACCTGTTGTGCGTGCCCATTACCTGTCGCTGGGCGCCACTGAAAAGAGCCTGGCCTCGTCCTCTTGACTCTCACCCTTAAGATACTTGTAGACATTGATGAGATCCCCTCTCAGCCGTCTCTTCTCCAGGCTGGAGAAGAGATCCCCTACCTTTTAGAGCCCTAACCCAAGGAAATGTCTTTTTTCCCTTCCATGAATATATCACCCTCTAGCTGTCAGACATTAGCGTAAACATCCGCAGCATCTGCCTGCTTGCCATTTTCTATCGGTTCTCATCAAGACAAGGAAGGAAGCAATCAGGAAGAACGCCATCCAAGCCATGAAAGCAGGCACCGTGAATGCCCAAACAATATGGGATGAGTGCTCAGACCAGAACGACTGGCTAGCATGCTTGATATTTGTACAGCAATGCACAGTCCATAAGTAATTGAAAAGTGCAGCTGAAGTATTTTGGCAATGACTGGTAAGACTCTCAGCTAATGAATATGTTGAACATGTTCTTCTGAAGTAAAAGGGAGGGCTGCACATTTATTATCTTGCCAGTTTAATAGATGTAGTGGGTGTATGCATTAAATATAGTTTTTTCAACTTCTGTAATAGACTCTTTCAATTCTACATATGTCGTGAATTTAGAAGGTACTCATTAATTTATACTTCATAGTTTTGTTTGAAACATCCTGCTTTAATACAAATAATGAGAATATTTTTCATATTTTTTTAATTGGACCCCCCCTGCAGTTCATAATTGCTTCAGGTTACAGAAAAGCAAAATGCTGAGTATTGGTTTGGATCTCATCAAATGTTTGCCTGGCTCATATAAATTTATATGAATCTGGATATTGCTGTGGGAGGAAGGTTGGAAACGTGTTTCAAGGTTTTAGTTAGAGTCTTATTTATCCTCTAATAAACAAGAGAAATACAACTCATGTTTATTACCTACCAAAACATGTCCTCAAGAGTTAAGAAAGAGTTACCCAGTCCCTAGAAGTAAACAAGGGGCATTGCTGCAGGTAAGGAGCCTGATTTTCCCTGTCCTGCATGGGTTTTAAAAATACAGTGTCAAGAAGGAATTCTGAACCTTTATCAACAGTCATGAAACCTTCTGGTTCATAAGCTCTGCGAATCTCAACTGAAGAAATAAGCTACACAATATTAATAGTGTAAAAAATTACTTTCCAGATAGGTAAAATCTAAAATCTGGTACTAAGTATTCAAACATAATTCTGACAAAAAAAACCCCAACAGGTCAGCAGTATTTAAACATGTACCTCAGAAGAAAGGAAGTAATAGGTATGTTACCAGATCAGTAGTATGGCCCAAGCAAATTGTCCTAACAGCAGATTTTATAAATATGCATGGTCAAAAAGACCAAGGGTTTCTTAAGTATGAGAAATATTGGCTATTACTAGGAAGTGGCAATTTCAAATAGTTGAAGAGCAACATAACTGTCTCAAGCAGTTTTCTTCAAAGGCAGTGACAGTGTTGAAGAGGTCCCTGTTCTGCAGGAAGTCAGCGTGTCTTTTTGTCCAGTCAAGATTTGTCCAGAGTCAGATTTGTCCACTCTTCCAGGACCAAATCAGATGACTGGAGCATTGATATATTAAAGATGGGTGTCCGACACACATACAACTTTCCAAAAGCATAAACCAAAATTGTATTTTAAAGAGGCAGATGCCTACAACAAGAAGAGAGTCCCTTCCAGGAAGAAAAAACGCCTCCAACAAGACATTTGCCAAAGAATCCTGTCTGTAGGCAAAACGGCACTTCAAAATGCCAGCCCGAATCCTCCTTCCTCTTCTCGTATCCCAGGCTATGCTCTCTGTCCATCCTTCCCTACTGCAGCAGCCAGTCAAACCGGCATCCTCTTCCGTTCTCCCTACTGCATTGTCTCCTGGATCCCCTCCCCTGCTGCAGCACCTCCCCGTTTTCCTCCAACTCACCTCTCCTTTTCCACAACACTCTCCTCCACATTGCCCGCTATTTTTTTTTCCTTTACCTGCTAAGAGAATAGAAAACCATTTCTCTGCTACAGACTACTCCAGACGGCTTAGCAGCTTTGGGTGCAAGGAGTTTATGCGTGCAGGCTGGGCAACTAGAAAGTCAATATAGCTATGTCTTCTCAAGTGGCCATTTGAGCAGGGGATCCGTGTTGTGTTTTCTGTGTAACTGTATTTCCATGCTCTGCACAAGAGTCATATCTTCCACCTTGACTTGCAGGCAGACAAAACAGTGCGGGCTATACTTCAGACATCAGCTGGACATTGCAGACTTACTTAAAAGAACCACAATAAATCATTTATCTCTTTCATAAAGGTAACATGTTACACCACAATTTAAAAAAAACCCACATTTTAAAAACGAATAACAAAATCTTAAAAAATTTAGTATTTCAATAAAAAGCTGTTCGTTTAAATAAGTAACAAAAAATAATGCCTTCTCTGAGAGGTCCACAGTGAAAACTAAACTGTGTATTGATACATAAGTACAAAGGACTATGAGACCTGTAGATATCTGTAGTAGATACTAATCTGAAAATAAACTAATGCAAATAATCACTTAAGAGCATTTGTGAATAATTTACAGAGCTTTGCACACAGGTAGAAAGGAATCTACATATTGATGGATGCAGTTTAAAAAAAAAGGATTTTGGATAAAGACCCTGATACTATGTAATTGTGAATTAGAAAATTATTTTTTCTGGCTAGAAAAGGCTAATTAACATAGGGTTTGAGTTGGTGTTTGTTTTAGCTATTAAGACATCAAAAGACTGTAAGATACATACAGAGGATAATTTAGTTAAAAATTATTTAGAGTCAGTCTTGACCAAAAATAGTTTTCTTAACCCTGTTTCTTAAAAAGCATGCTTTTAAATACCAGCTCAATCTCAAAACTAAAACTGAACAGAAAAAGGAACAAAGCAGAAGATAAACTGCAGTTATACTACGAAGTGACAAATTCTGCTTTCACACTGGAGAGAAAAAGGGATACAGCTTGCATGCAGGACAGCCATATACATCATATGGCTTGGTTTTATTCCCTTTGGAATGAAAATCTCTTTTTATCATCATCTTCCTGCAACATACTGAATGCAAAGACAGAAACTACTTCACATCATTTGCCCTCACGCTACAACTCACCGTTTATGAGTGCTTTGTCCTGTTAGTGGAAAAAAAAACTAGAAAGACCAGACTCATACAGGAGAAGATGGTTTAAATATCCTCACCCTTCACAGTGAGAGGTAATCCAGGACTCTGCCCCGACACGCAGCAGAGCCCTAATAACCAGTTAGGGAATGGGCAGATCCATCCCTTCCCAGAGCCCTCTGTTACCGGTTTCTCAAAAATGCGTAAGTAAATTCTGTTTTTACAGCAAGCACTTTGCATCAGAGATTTCAAAGCTATTTACAAAAGGGTTTGCATTTAGTCTTTTTATTCCTTATGCAGAAAGATGCATAAAGAATGACATCAGACAAAACAGCAATTTAATGGGGGCACCGAGTCCAGTTTTCTTAACAGATTACCTAAAATACCAACAGTCAAGGCTAAGGATTGGTTAATGCCACTGGTATGAGAGCCCCCTTCCACAACAGTGCTCCCCCCCTGCTCCACTAATACATCTCTCCCCAGTAGCTGTCTGTGTTTTACACAATCTCAAAATTCAGGTAGTGTAATTTGTTCAGGCTTCAGTTTCCAGGACCCGCACCCATTTTAAGCAGAATTCAGTGTCACAACAATCCCGTGCAGGAGGCGGCTGCATGAGCAGTTACAAATTTACAGGGACAAGGACGGAGTAGCAGTGACGGGGCTATAAGGCGATTCTTCCCCCCGCTCACCTCCTCAGGACTACTAAGCATGACTTGCTCACTCCTAGTCAAACGTCAAAGTGGTAGTTACTAAACTGCTTGGCCTCCTCTTCCTGTTCTTTCTGCCCCCCATCAGATCTTCAGAATTAATGCCTTTTTACTAAGCATGCTTCTTGGATGCTTAGTAAACGCACACAGCAAACCAGGCAGCGAGACGCTACGGAAACTCATCACGCTGCAGGTTGCCTGGAGCTGCAACACCAGGTGATCTTCATAACACCAGCAAGCACAGGTACGTGGCACAGCACATGCTGGATTATGTGCAAATGCGGGTCACCGTTTAATTAACTACAAACCGTGGGCTCACAAATGACATCAGGTTGGACTGTTACATTTGAAACATTGTATTTATCCATTTGTCTCTGCAGTAGACTTATTTGAGCTTTCCTACCAATACTTTTTCATAGAAATTTTTTTAAACATACTTCCACGAAGTAATGTAAATAACTGCTATATGGAGCTAGATTCAACAAATGAATGTAAAGCACACAGCAAAACTCATTAATATTGAGCTCCAAATGGATGATCCTAAACCATTACAGTACTGACACTGTTGACACCACCACTGGCTCTCCTTCAGACATGTGAATCTATGGACCCACCAGAAAGGAGTCTGCAATTAAACTTCTGTACTCTTTGTCTCAGTCTCTTAAAATAAATTGCAACTCTGACACAGCTGAAGGCCTCCCAAAAGCACAAGCAAAAACTGCTATTTGCTCACCCAAGGACAAGACTGGTTTTGCTACCGGGAGCAGAGGTGAAGTAAAATGTTGAGAGCAGCAGCTAAACCTTGAGGAGCCAGCCATGCTGCTTCTGATGCTGCTGGAAAGTCATCTGTCGCTCCACTTAGTGTAATCACTCTATACTCCCCAATCGTTCTCTTGGATGCACTATGTATATCAAACTATGTCACAGGAAGGTAGGCAAGTGAGCCATGGCTACTTTGTTGTCTCATAACAAAAACAAGACTCAAGCAATAACAAGTTAAAATAATTTTATATAAAAAGTTTGTCTTGCCCTCACCCTCGAAAATAAAAATAACTCATTATATACCTTTTATGTATATATCATATATTTACAGTGAACAAAAATGTCATTAAGATTACATTGAACATACTTAGCTTCAATCTGAAGCTACTGTACTTAGCTCCATAAACACTAAACATGTATGAGTATGTAGCTCCATAAATACTAAACATAAATACTAAACCTATAAAGGAGAAACATTGCCAAAGACACCTTTAAGAGTCCTATTTCATAATTAAATTTTGCATTTCTTTATTAAAGATGATTAAAGGAACAGCTGATTAAAATGACAATAAATATCTATGTTACTGGAAACCTTTTGTCAAAGTAGAATCCATCAGGATGCCATAAATCGTAACAATTATCTCAGATAAATTATCCTCTCTAATTATCATCTAAGGACTAAATATTTATTAAACAACAGACAGTTAGCTCACCCTCCTCCCCCCATGTTTTAAATAAATTACAGAACAAAGAGATTCTGTTCTGGATACCTTTAATAAAACTTCTGAGCTAAGAGGCTCTAACCTGTGTTTGGGTGGGGTTGTATGTGCTACAACTTCCATTAGCAAGAACACATTAATTCGCAAAATTTCAAAACAAGAAAATGTATCAGACCAGCTTGCCTCAGGAGGGAAGTCATGACAAAGCTCTAACCTAAAAAGAATCAGCACAGAGGATATGGAAGCAGGGATATGCTACAGAAGAGAAATTTAGAGATATCACATGGACGTATCTGGATGGTCTCAGGAAAGCTGAAATTCAGATGAAGCCAAGGGATGCCAAAGGCAGTAAGAAGAACTTTTAGAAGTTCTTGGTAATTGGTAATTAAAGGACATTGGTAATAAAAGGCTGAAGGACAGCGTGAGCCTGCTGCTGAATGGGGTGTAGGGCTTGGTGGCAGCACACACAGGTGAAGCTGAGGTACTCAGTGCTGCCTTTGCCTCAGTCAGCGTCCCAGCCCCTGCCATCAGTGAGAGATCAATAATTGCCATCAGTGGAGGAGGACTGAATCAGCAAATACTTGAGAAAACTCAAACCATAAAGGTATACAGAACATGACAGGCTGCATTCAAGAGTGTTGAAGAGAACGAGCCAGTGTCCTTCTAACACCGCTCTATGTTGTCTTTGAAAGGTCATGGAAACTGGGGGAGCTCCCTGGTGACTGGGGGAAAGGAAATGTCAAGAAAGGGCGAAAGAATAACCCAGGGTAATCCAGGCAAGCTAGCTTCAATTTGGTCCCTGGAAGAATCATGGAGCAAGTCATCTTGGAGCACTTTCCGGGCATGTGAAGGAGAAAAGGGTGTCTGGGAACAGAAAATGGATGTAGGCAGGATAAGTCATGCTTGACCATCCAGATTTTCTTCTCTGGTCAATGACTGGGTTTATGAATGAGGGGAAAGCAGTAAATACCATTTACCGCAACTTCAGAAGTCTTTGACACTGCCACAATACTCTTGCATCTGGATGGAGGGAAAGCAGATGAGTATAAAACTTACTGGACAAAAAGAACAGTGGTTAATGGCTTATAGTCTACCTGGAGGCTGGTAAAAATCCTATGGCTAGTAAGGAAAGTAAAAGTTTCCTGTCATTGATAAAAACATGAAATGATCACTTAAGATGACAGGAATGATGTTCTTTAAGCCTAGAAAATAAGAATGCCCTTACTACAATACAAATGTCTCACAAAAACATCCCTGTAGCACAAAGTCGTAGTGCTGAAAGTGGGCTGACAACACATTTAAGTCCAAATTAACTTAAATCATTGATATTTAATCATGATTCAAAGCTGGATTAAACTGATATTTTAACACTGATACTTCACAGGGTATTTTTTTTTTTACAATAGCTTAAAAATGTATCCATTGTTTCTTATTTAAATAATAGCAGTGCTAAGTATCTTACAAATCAAATACTTTAGTCCTCAGAGAACTTCTAGCCACTTTCAAAGGGGAAGTCATGCTCTAATTTCATACAATGTTAAAATCTTTTCATAATAAGCAAATGCTTGGATTTTCACGTAGTTTTTAAGTATCTGAGTTGGCCTGCTTATTTTGGGCTGCAAAACCACAGAGCTTTTTGGTATGATCAGTACCTATTGCATATGACACGTACTATATTATTACCAACATGCTAATAAATAACTTTAGAATTTACTGCAACATATCAAAAGTAAATTAAAAGATAATGCCCACAGGGAGATAACAACAATGCTGTGTTGGGATGACCAATGCATTTCCAAAATAATGCTTTGCAACAGCTGGTGTCACAGGCATGAGTTAGCTGCAGCCTGCTGTGTTGATTGATGATACCGTAAAAACAAGCTGCCAAGTGCCTTGGCTTCCCAGAGAGAATCACGTGCAGTAGCTAGTTGAGGTTCAGCTCCCTGTGTTGACAGGCTTAGGCAGATTAAATACTGAATTATGGTCTGCAGTCCAAATCCATAAAAAAAAAAAAAAAAAAAAGAAAAAGAAAAAGAAAAAAGTGGTCATCTGCAGATGTTTTTAATCTTAATTTGTTGACATTTCACCTTGCAAAGTGAAGTTGGGAGAGAGCAGCTTGTTTTGTCACATAGGAAAACTCAACTGCCGATTGCTTAGTGGCTTCCAGCTCAGCAGAGGGAATTTCAGGCACACATGTGTCTGAAGCACCGTCTTCTCTCAACGTCAAGCCAGCTGCACTTGCTGCAGGGCTGGGGCTTGCTGCACTGGACACTTTGCCAGATGTCTGGAAACACCCGCTGTGTGCTATGCATGCCCAGGAGAAGGGATCATCCTCCTTAGCACTCATTCTTCATTTTCTGTGACCCAAGTGATTCAATACCCAACATAAATATGTGACTGCATATCATAAACCTGTACTGCCACATACTGTCCTTTAGCCGTCATTTTCAAAGAGCTCACCATCATCTTTCCAGCTTGATGGGAGAGGGAAAACAATCACCTAGTGGTTACACCGGGATAGGTGGACTCAGGTTTGATGTTCTCCTCAAGGGATTGAAGTTTAAATCCAACTTCCAGTGCCCCAGACGCTGGGTTTGTAGGTGAAAACTATAAAATTACCTTTCAAATTTTTTTTCCTAAACATAATGCTGTTAATTATGTCACCCGAAGAAATCTGCCAAAAATTTTATTTTATTCTTGATTCAGAAGATTACTCAAGCTATGTCAGTTTTGGTTTAGGGGGGGGGGGGGGTTGTTTCTTTTTTAAAAGATCCCCGAATTGCTGATTTACTGAAGTTCTGTCAGAATTCTCAGAATTTCTGCAGGGTATTAAAACACAACTCCATTTCAACACTTCTGAAGAAAAGAACACACTTATAAACCTGTGTGTGTTGCCAACATACAAATGATATAGCTGTAAGTGTCATTATGGCTTCTAAGGAAGCAGTTTTCTGAAATGAACATGTTTTCTACTGTTCCTAAGTTCAGTAAACTGAAGTTATATTTCAAATTGACTTTTTACTTAAGGATGAAACAGTTTAATTTCCTGCCCTATAACAGTCAACATAAAACAGAAGGCAGCCTTCATGTCATGAAATTTTCTCTTAAAACCAGTACTTGTGAGGGCCAGTAATTTGACAGATCTGCACAGGCTGTAGTCACAGGCTGTAGCTTGGTCAGAAACAGCAGCACACCAAATAAGCACTTATCTGAGAAGGAAAGACAGCAAAGGAGCACAAAGCATCTTGATGGACTACAGGCTGAAAATTAACATTTTCACAGTCCATCAGGGGAAACCAGTGCAGCTAGTTTAAAGAAATGGTCAATGAAAGTTATTTTCAACACTCTGTTGAAAGTCGATTCAACATCAGAACAAGATGATCTCTCAAACAGCTTATAAATCCCCCACGGTTCTAATGTTTGGGATTGTAGGTCCTGTAATTTTGTATCTCCATAAGCAAAGGGAACGCACCATATCCTTAGAAATAAAGCTTTTAATCTGTGCACAGGAAACCTGTTTTCAGTATGCTTCACTTGCACTGGGTTGTTCAGTAGCTTTGGGCATATCACGATGGCAACAACAGTGAGTTCCTTTGTAAGGCCCTTCATCAGTGACAGATAAAAACAATATGAAAATAATAATAATAAACTTTAGCATAACTGCAGTACCTGTTAGAGCTTTAATACTTATGCTGGAACTCTGATACCAAAGAGCTCTACTCTGGCTTGTCCATGTACCTACACAATAAATGGTAAATAAGAAACTGAGCTTGTGTTACATCATCAGGCACCTTTTTTTTTTTTTGGCTAACCTCAAATGCTCTGCATTCTATTTTTGGGGTAGTTTTCTTCCTATACCAAACTCTACCATAATCTTTTGGTGATGCTTTTAAGTGGACAGTGAAATGATTATGTGTAAATAATACTTTATAAAGCAGCATGGACTCCCACAGGATAAAAGGCAATACTAAATATCAAACATAAGCTATTACTGCACTATAACGCTATTTTTTAACTAGCAGGCATTACCACCACCGCTGCCAACACCCTTGAAAGCAGCGGTAACCCAAAATAAAAATGGTGCCTGCTGGGAGCATTCCAAATAAAGATGCAAAAATCTGGTAAGTCAAGCGAGTATGCTTCCAGTTATAGCTCATCGGAGATGAGTGTGAAGCATGGCACTGATGTCTATCCTACAGCTCTGTAGATAATCATTATCTAATTGTCTGCAAGGGGGGAAAAAAAACCCATAAGTTTTTTTGCCCAACAGTTACTATTGAGTTAATATTTAAACTCAATGTCCCTATCATTCTCAAAAAAAAAAAAAAAAAGTGTTTAAAAGTAAGATTTCAGATAAAAGTCATTAAATAAACTTTAATTTATAGTAGGTATTATTATTTTACTTAGCGGTATAATTAAACAATTATCGATTAAGATAATAGGATTTTCTTTTTTATTGTATAAACTGTTCTGTTACCCTGAAGTTCAATATCAACATAAAAGGACATGTGAAAGGAGACACAGAACATAGGCATTGGCTTCAATTCACCTGTTTCAGCATGGGCTCATATTAGACATAGCTTTTAGAGAACATTCTCCCTTGAACTTCGGAAAAAATACCATGTTTCAGTACTGCAGGAAAAATGGCTTTATGAGAAAGCCTCATCCCTCTGAAGAACATAAGCCAATTCAGACAGTCCCTCAAAACCACCATGCTTCTTTTCAATTAGCACGAGCTATGTGATGGTGACACCCAGGGATAGCATCACTCATGGTGCGATCCTGGCCGTCTGGGACAAAGGCCCACTATGGAGCTGGTTTGCTGCTACACACATCCACAAGTACTATCACAGCAGCTAAGCTGAGCACCTAAAATCCCACTACTCACATGAATCTCTTTGGGACCCTAAATTTCATATCTCCATGTTTACGCCCCTTCCAGACCTTGAAACAAAGATCTATTTTGGTGGTGCTTAATATTTTCTTGTAAAGATGAGTCCAGCCCAATATCCACATCTCAGAGAAGTCAAGCTTGCCAGCTCCCATTGCTCAGGACAGTGTTAAGCATCAAGCTAGAAAAGAGTCTGGAAAATAAGTATCATCTACCCTCTTTTTAAACCTGTGCCCGAGAAAATACAAAGGGTATAAGATCAAAATGATTCCCTAGCCAAGTCCCCTGATGTCCTAGGCCATACGTTAGATGTTGACATTTTACTGACAGATGCAACACAAATGAAATTACACTACACACTTATTTATACAACATTGTACATACATGTACCTACACTTGAGTCACCTAAAACAGAGAGCCCCTTACAGACCTAAACACCGTCCCTGCTGGGAGCATACACTACCTCCACAGGTGAGCAACCTCTGTGGCCAAGTACCCTTGACACTAGAAGTTTGTGTTTTCTAATATGAATTTGTGCGATGCTAACCTCCAGACAAGAAACCTTTGCTGTCTGGCCTTGGTGATTAAAGCTCTATCCACTATCAGAAGTCACTTAACCATTTCTTTGGTAAAGACAATAAGCTGAGTTTTGTAATCCTCCTTCGATCAAGCCTACTTTCCATCATCTTTTTTTGTTGTAGACTGTTATTAATGTATGACACTCCTCTGCCTAAAAAACATCAGTACTATGTCCTTTCCTCAGTCACACCACCATACATTGAGTTCAGGATCAAATACTTATTTCCCTCGTTATCCTCCCTTTCTTCTTAGAATGCCATCTTCCCACAAATATATAAAACATTATTCAAAATGCTTGTGTGTTATGTGTTCATCATTATTGTTGTGTTGCTCTTTGTATTGTCTGTGCAGTCTACCAGCTTTAACTCTAATTTTCAGATGATGGGCAAAAACACCAACTAGTGTCACATTTAGTACTGATTCCACTAGACAGTTCTTTAAAAATAGCCTGAATTCTGTATCTGGCCTCAATGACAGCTTCTTTATGAGATATAATCACTACTTATTTAATCTGAAATGGTTACTTTACAATGATAAATTACCATAATTTTGTGTGATGATAACCTAAATTTAAATCTGTCTCTTTATAAATTATTTTAAATCTAGTAATCCCACAGAAATAAGTAATCACATTTAATTGGAAAGATCAAGTTTGCATAAAACTATTTTGATTGCCAGCAATCATATATTCATCTTTTTCTTCTAGCTAACAGACTTCCCAAATAATGTCCTTTTTGCATGACTGTTAACACTTGTCACTTCCTAACAGCAATAAAAGCAAATTTCATTGTCACATCATTGCTAAGATTTATTTTACTTCTGATAAGCCCCAAATTAGCTGTCTTAATTAGATCAACTAACAAAGACAACAAGAAATCTTGAGAGTATGTAATACCATCTCCATACTCTGATACAAATGCTTGCATTACCTAAAATTTATTGGAATGTTCTTGTGGAAATTACTATGTACATTGGCTGTCTGTGGTCTTTGCATTACTAAAGATAGTGTAAACTAACACAAAAAAGTGAATTACAGTATGTTTGAAATTCATCAAACCCCTAACTTTTTACTGTCAAAAACATTGCTGCATTGACTTCATTGTTACCTCTGGATCACACTGCATTTACAATATAATAAACAAATTTAGAGTGCTTTTGTTAAACAAAACTAACCTCGTGGGGTAAGTACAGGAAAGATCTTACACTGCTTTTTGTTCCCAAAACATTGATGTGGATGCTGGAGCACTGCTTTACTCTCAAATTGAGGGAGCAGTTTATTTCTTGCCAAGAGCTTTCTAGACACTGATTTAAGGATGTGATTATAACCATGGAGTTAGAATATTGATCTACCCATTGTCAGTACAAGAATTAATTTAGAAAACAAGTGAATTATTAAGAACATAAAATTCCCAGAAGTTTTTTCAATTAGAAGAGATGATAGTGCTGTTTATAGATCAGATGGGGAAGAATTTACTCTCATTAGTTTTCCTCTAAAGAAGTCAGGAAAGAAACAAGAAAAAGGAATTATGAAAACTCACAGAAGAATGGTAATATCAAACTATACATAGAATGGACTAAGAGGATTTTCCAACGTAAGACAAAGAAAAAGGATGAAAAAATATAGTAGATGTGAATCTAACTAAAAGGGGCTTATGGCAAGGTAAATCAGTATCGACTGTTGCTTTTGCGGATAAACAAAAAAAAATATGGTTGGATTAATTTTGAATATAAACAGCATGTCACAGAAATTCATTATTTTATAGGTTAGGCATAGCTGAACACCGCAGAGCACTGTGTAGGAGTGTTAAATGTGGTCAGAAAACACAGTAGGTCAAAATTTTGTTCTCAGCCCCAGTAGCGAATATCTGTACCTCAGTGGTAATGCTCTGTATTTGTGTAAATACAAAATTTAGCGTGTACCCCATGGACTAATTTACCCAGTATGTTTATTGGGTAATTATAACTAATTATTAAAGTGTTATGTATTTTTGAAAGTATTTTTGAAATTTGCATGTTATATAATGTAGATTATTATATAAAAAACCCCTAACTTCTGTTACTGCAAAAAGGTATAGCAAGAAATATGTACTTAATTGCAGTGAATATGGACAGATTAGGCACAAATTCAAGACTGGATTGCTTTTACAGACTTCATCTCAGTGAGGTGTATGAGATGCTCTCCCAAAGACCTTGAAGGATCTGTTACAAATGAAATTAAGAACCGTTTTTGTACTAAGGATGCTCAGATTTTTATCCCTCTCTTTTGTTATCACAAAGTATCTTACCCACTTCCAAGGTAAGTGATTCTTTTTGGATTAAGAAAGCCCTTCAATGAGGAGAAAGAGTGAATGACAAGGTCCTATCCAGCCTTTCTGCTTATGTCATGAATTGATCAAGTATATCCACATGAGCAGAGCATACAGCCATTCGTTCATAAGCATCTTCCCCTTTCACAGTGAGTTGCAGTGTTTCAATAAAGCAGGGAAAGGAAAATCCCATAAAAAGAAAATAAAACAGTAATGTGAAAATGCAACACTGCAAGGATGTAATTCATTTAAATATGCTATACATTCTTACTTGATTTTGCTCTGACGTTTTAAGGCTATGTACTGCTGTTATGACAAGTGATCTTTAAAGTCCCAAGTCATAATGAAGTCATGAAGGACTTAATTCTCATACTGTTCCATCTGTGTCTCAAAATTTCAAGTCAACTTTGCTGCCCGTTACACACAGTAAGTGTAGAGGAAACAAAATAAATATGTAAAAATTGCTAATTTTTAATGACAGCGGTTCAGAAGACACAAGAAGCTGCTATCACCCAGCCATTGCTCTCCAATGCTTTATAAAACAAGACAGACATCTGAAAAACAGTTGTGAGGATCAACTTATCAAGCCACCAATCTTGAATAACACTAAGACATCATTAATATTTTAGCTTTTGTGCTTATTTGAAGCACTAAGCAAAGAAAATGCCTGGAGTGATTCATTCCAGCTATGAAATATTTTTTTTAAGAAACAATTTAAAGCAAAGAAATGTTTCACTTCTCTTGAAAAGAAAAAGAAGCACTAGGATGCCTGTATACAAACTAGCAGAAAAGTTGTACTTCAATGGCCCTGAGTATTTTCTTTATTGCTAATTGTTTTCAATATACAGTGAAAAAGCTCTCAAATATTTTTCAAGAAATGCTTTCCCTACCTTTACCCACTGCAATCTTCAAAAGGCTTACTTGCAACCTATCTATCATTCCTAGGGTCTTGACAGAAAAACTGCACATTTGACTCTCTGCAAAACGATCTATCAGTGCATGAGGAAAAAAAATTTCCACCATCTATATAAATTAGGAAATTATTTTTTAAATAAAAACCTTTTCTAATTAGAAGTCTGCATTCAGGACCTCCTGCTAGTTGCAACCCCACCTTAGCAGCAGATGTCCTGCTGGGGCTCATTTCAAGAGACTTCCAATTGATTTCTGAATTTTTTTCTCTCCATATCCATTAAATATGGTATTTCACTATTCAAACTTTAAATCCTCTCTCATGTTAACCTAGCAATACAGACGGGAAAGAACAGTTTTCACTCATTTTTTACATAAGCTCACACAACACTGCTGTCCCTCGGAGGTGCTGACTGGACTTTCCCCGCCTTCTCCAGGAAAACGGTCTGCTCCCACCAAGCAGCGCTGCTGGAGGAATGCAACCGCTGACTCCCTGGCACTCTCAAACGTGGACCAAATCTTACCTAAGTATCCCTTGTCGGTTCAGTGATACTCAGAGTGCTGCACGCACGTAATGCACAGAAGGTGTGTGTCAGTTCTTGCGGTGGGCTGACCCTGGCTTGTTGTCTAGCAGCTATTTTCCCTGCTCTTCTCAAGCCCTTCTCCCCGCGGCATTGCCCCTGGAGCCGGCTGGCATTGGCTCTGGCAGCCATGGGGGGAGCTGCCCCCCAGCCCACCAGTACTGACACCCGGCCACGCAGACCCGGTGCAACTCTCCAGTGACCCTTCTGCATGGACAGCATCCATAGCAGGGAATCCACTGGACCACAGTTTGCCTCTACTTGAGTCACAGTTGAGTATCTTGCCAGTCTACTTACAGGTAGGAAAAATAATCACCACTAGAAAATTAAAACTACATGTCAACAACTTGTAAATACAAAATGTATCCAGATCTTCTTCCTTCTTGTTCAGGAGTGAAATCTTTCATGTGCTGCATGTAGCTAAGACATTAAAACGTGTGTCCATCAGTGCTTGAAACATTTTCCCAATCAGTTAGCTGTACCAGTTCAGACCATTTCCTTCGAGCTTATTGTAAGGACAGCGTAAAGAGAAATGAAATTCCATAGACCATAGCTGGCTAGTGATTCTCTTCTCATCTTGTTTCCTTCTTTGAGTTAGAAAGCAATCCTCCAAAGGACAAATGGTTTCTGTATGTAAGTTGCAAAGACTGGTAACAGCATCTCGTAGCGTTTTGCTCCACATTTTACATACATTCCTGAAGCGAAACAAACACTCTCAATGTTTTTTGACAATACTTTTCAAATTTCTTTCCTCACAGAATTACTTTGCTCCCCAGCCATATTTGTTCCCTTGCTTTGTGGCTTGCTTGATAGTTCTTATTTATAGCATATATCTGAAAACAACCCAGAATTGTATCTAAATTGCTATCAAAAGTATATTAAGTAACAGCATAAGTCTCCCTATTAAGTACTCGATAGACTTCATTGTCAGTTACTCAGAGGAATTTATTTGAGCAAATACTGCTCAGCTGGTGTTCCTGAACATTTCTGTACTTACTTTTTCCCAAAGCTGAACTACTCTTTAACTAAAATGTTTAACTTTACTGAGCTACCTCCTCAACAGGAGAGGACAATGTTCAGCATCTTCCAACTTACTAATTAGCTTTCATATCTCTATTGGCTACATAAATATTCTGCTTGCGAAGAGGAAAATTAATTAAGGGATTCATTGGCTATGCCATCCTTCTTTAAAGCCAGAGCCACAGGGAAGACCACTTGACCGAACACTCATGTCACTCTGGGCTGACTGAATGACACTGAAAATACAGATACAACTTTGCAAGAAAGGGAAAACAGTTTGTGACAAATCCCAATGAAACGAGGGAGAAGTAAGTATGAAAGTTAGGCTTCCCTTTCCTTAACCCATATTCATAAGGGGATACCACAAGAAATACAGATCCATTCAGCAGCACAAGTCTGACATGATAAAGATGTATGAGATACAAGAATTTTGCCTAGGGCTGCTGTATCTAAAATTCCTGGGACTTTACTGAGTAAATTCTTCAGACTTCATTATTTCCTATGCAGAGAAATGTAAATAAATAGAAACACCAGAAATTTATGCTTTCTTTAACGAGACAGCTTAAAAAAGTAGACTTACTTATTTAGCGCTCTAAAACAGAGAACTCATCTCCGTGGGCCTCATTTGTTCTTTTGCTGCAAACTGGCTTCCATGAAGAGACAGGCACATTCTGTGAACATCTATTTTCAGTCATAAAAGTAAGGGTTTTTTTTAAGAATTTCTAACATGTAAGCTGTAACCTACCACTGAAAGGACAACAAAACAGTGATACGCTGAAAATCAGTAACAATGCAAAGCAAAACAAAACCTAAAGGAGAGCTTCAGCCATGATAAAAGCCAGCAATTCAGCTGGCTGCTCATACAGCAAGACAAAGAGATTTTACTAAAAGATTACTGTTGTAATTTTCTAGTTTAATTTTCTTCAAATATTACCCCTTAAAAATCTTCTTCAAAGCTTCTCCATCAGAAGACTGAAGACTTTTGTTTTATCTTTAACTCCCATACCAAAACCAGTTCCGCACAACTTCCTCCTGAGCTGTGTTAACTCCGCTAAATACCAAAAAAAAAAAAAAAGAAAAAAAAAAGAAAAAAAGGCTCAGAATGGCTTAAACCTCTGCTACAATGTTTAAGATGTTTTCTTTAATTAATGACAACTTAACATTGTACAATTACTTATAATTTTGGTAGATTAAAAAAACCACAACACCCCAGTATCACAAACCAACAGATTCTGTATGATTTTCCCCACCTGTACAATTACTTATAATTTTGGTAGATTAAAAAAACCACAACACCCCAGTATCACAAACCAACAGATTCTGTATGATTTTCCCCACCTGGTCTTTAGAAAACTCTGAAGTTTCTAGAACAGTGCATCTACTCAATGCTAAGACCCACTATACTTTTAACTAGAACAGAAGCCTCAGATCCCCAGTGCTGGTGCTAGTTACAGAATGTTACATGGTGCCCAAGAGCAGCGACTGCGAGAAGTACCTATAGGTGACATGGTATAGGAGAGCAGTGACTCTGCAAAGTACCTATAGGTGAAGTGCTGCAGGAGAGTAGTGACCCTACAAAGTACCTATAGGTGACACAGTGCAGGGGAGCAGCATGCCTGGGAAGTACCTACAGGTGACATGGTGCAGGAGAGCAGCAACTGTGAGAAGTACCTGCAAGTTAAACTGAGCAAGTAACTCAGGAGCAAGCACTAGTAATACTATGGTGAAAGGGCTACTACACTCACTGGAGATGTACATGTAAAGTCAGGACAGAAAAAGTTGTGTTATTTATGTGCACAACACAACTGAGACTAGGAAAGGGGGAACTGGGCACAGAAGAGTTCTGTAAACTAATTACAACTGATACAAATAAAACCGACTGCAAGAAGTAAAGGCCAGACATATCTAGAAAACACTTTATAATACAGTATTTCCCTCTTGTCTTCAGTTTAAGACTGCATGTTAGTCTAACAAATGTAGTAAAGCATAACACTGACTACTTCTGGTGTAATGTCTAGAGTCAGGAATGCAAAGAAGTCATTTATATCAAGAGATAAAAATAAGAACTTGAGGTTTTAAGAAAAAAGTCTACTAAGAATGAACAAAATCAGATAAAACAGAAATAAAACGTCATGGTTTTTAAGCCATTAGCTTTTGACTTTCCTGAATTATAAGTGTTCATACTTGCAGCCAGATATTCCTTAAAATAAAGTTAACTGTGGTAAAAGCAGTATTTTTAATTAGACTAGCTGACGTAATTGGAGAAAATAGGAAAGTTTGGAAGATTGGACTTGGTTATCATTTGTCACTCGACAGAGGGATTCTAATTTGGAACCTGAGCTACATAACTGACAACAGTAACTGTGAACAACCTTTACAGAACTTAGTCCCAGAAGCTTCCGTTTATTTTTCTACATAAACAAAAGTAATACAGTTTGAGACACCCCCGTATTATATATGCCAGTTCAGGCCAACAGATCATGCTAGAAGTTCTATTACTACAGGGCCATATTTATGCTTTTTTCCTGGCCCAAGCGAGGAGTTCAGCAGTTCTTTCCCTAAAGGACAATATGCCAGTCATCCTTCAGAAGAGTTTTTCCTGTTCTTCATCACCAAGATGAAGAGTGGCTTTCATGCACAAAGCATTTCAGAAGGGATGAGAGGAGGTTCTTACTCAAGCGCTTAAAAAAATCAGTAGATGGTCTGCAGAAACCCTGCAGTCCACCAGATCTGTTGACAAGCTGCGACCTAATGGCCCAGGCTTTAATAAAAGGACTAACGGGGCACACAACTACTCGAAAGCTATGAGGTTTTTTTAATAAAAAGTGCTGCGGTCCCATGCAGGAATCTCAACAGAAATCCCCATTAGCTGCTTATTCACATTGATTTGGCATCTTATTCTCAGTTGTCACGCTGCAAATAAAATTACAACTTTCCAACAGGAAATGTAGAGAAAACACCCATTTTTAGATACAAAATCATCAGTGCCTTACAGTTTCAATAAGACAGAAAAGTTGCACTAGGCTTCTGACATAGCAGCCTAATTTCCAAAGGGAGGTACACCCACTCAAGTTAAGAGGTGGTCAACAGTGTCTTTGTTGGCTGATGTAAGAAACTGAAATTACGACAAATCTCTGCCTGCAATTTAAAAATGTATGAAGCAACACACAACTAAGGAATGGAACACAACTCACTGTCAAAGACATTTTGGCAAAAGAGAGACTTAATTACTTATGGGCTGCATTATTCCATCTACAATCCTTTGTCTCTATGATGTCAAAAGGAAGTAAATAAATTCCAGATTTTCTTGTAATCTTATTACTGATTTTACTAAATAAAATAAAACAACTTTTGTTCTAACTTTCCTTCTGAAGGAAGTTAATAAATTACATTTTAAAAACGTCTTTGACAAATCAGCTTAAATTTTCAAAGAAAATGTAAGGAAATGTGATAAAAAGGCATGGTTTAATTTCCTCCCTAGAAATACGCCAACAAAAGAAGCAGAGAGGAGAAACCACCTGAGGAGGGGTTGCAGAAGCAGCAAGATGGTGCACACAGCCTGTCAAGTGCTGTATCATGCAGTTCTACCGCAGTTTAAATGGCTTTCTGCTCACATTTTCTCAATGTTGGTAAAGAAACATATTTCACTTTTTGATCTGAGCAGACACCGCTTTTGCTACTGGCAAACTTGTTGCTCTCACTTCAAGGGACTGAATGTCAAACAGTTACAAAGCTGCACCAGCGTGAGTAGTTGAAAACAACAGTGCACCGACTGATTCAGATCCTTGCAATAGTAATGCTTTTCTGGAAGCCCTGAATTAGCTGCAGTGAAAGAAATGGAGATGGAAAGAAGTGAAACAAAAGAGAAAGTAATGATTCTCAACAAAAGAAATTATTAGAGTGATGATGAATGCAATAAGGTAAGACACTGTGATGATTTAATATATGGACACCTATAGTATCACTATGGCAGGAGCTCACTGTTCTAAATGCCATATAAAACCATGATCAATTGTATTTCATACAGCTGTTTCCTTACAGAACAATCTCTCATGCCTTCAGGTGCACAAGAATGTCACTTTTGACATCAGCACAATTTTCTTGTAAATAGATATCAACAAACATGGAAAGGCTGCAAGGAGGAGTTAATTTTCTTTTTAATCCTACCATAGAATAAAACTGATGCAGTATCATGCTATTTTTTACAAGCTGCTTTATACTTATTGCATGTAAGTCCCTGCCCTGTAGAATCTATAATCGAACGAAAAGCTAAATATAAGACGCAGTAGTTGCACATCAGGACAAAAATAGCTGCCTACTTTAATGCTAAGCATCTTCATGTTTTGTTAGACTTGTATTATAGTGTCAGAGATAAAAAGGTAGTCTACTCTAGATAAAAAAGTAGTCTACTCTACCTTATTGTTCAACTGCCCACAAAATACTACACTAAAAATGAAAATTGTCAGAAATTACATTGAAAAGCATCCAAAACAACTTCATTTCTCCATTCGAGAAAACAAAAATAAATTTAAAGAAAATCCTTTCCTGTATAATACTATAGCTTAATATGGTATAAAATAGAAACTTCTGAAATTTAGTGGTGTTGCTGGAGGCTCATACTTTTAGAAAATACCTACTTCAGTTAAGTACAGAGGAGCAGCCTGAAGCGCCTGACAAGCTGTAATCAGTATCGTAGCACTGCTTAGTTATGCCTTAACTATGCACTGTGTGACGTAGCAGCTGCAGAATGGTGACAATCAAACACTATCCAAATAAGCACACTTTTTACATCAGAAGTGTTGGCACAGGAACACTTTGTAAAAATAGTTTTATTTTTTTTGTATTTAGAAAACCTCTTTGTAAAAACACAGTACAGTAGAACTTGCAAGTTCTGGCCATTATTCAAGATTCTACCATGCTAAAGACAGGAAAAAAACCCACACGTGCTACCAATGTAAAGGCCAAGAAGTTTGATTTTCTGCTTCACAGTTGCCACTGACGGATACTGAACTAACTGCAGAAAGACTAACTGAAATCAATGCAACATAATTTCATCCCCCAGATTTGCTGTGGCCGAATTTTCAAACACGGGTCCTCAAAAATATTCAATATGAAATCTTCCCAGTATTCTATCTCTGCACCATGGCATCTAAATACACTGCCTGCTTTCCTCACAGCCTGATCACCTGCAGCAGCGTAAGACAAAACCACTGAAATCAATCTTAATGGCACATTGCACTAAAATATCGGCTGTGTATATGTGAACATCAGAGTGTTTCCAGACAGTCAAAGCTAAATACCACTTTGGCACCTCATCAGATCATAAATTGCTTCTTACCGATGAGCAGAAATTTAAAATTATTTACATATATTAGCCAAGAATAATTCAAGACAAGTGTCTTAATGGCAGCATTTAACCTAAGTATCAGACACAGAGCAGCGTGACTTGAAGAACAAAAATAAATCCTCAGGGATTTGCAATATCCTAGGATAGCAACAGGAAAACACCTGAAAAAAACACCTGTCTCATAAGCATCTAAACTTTCTCAAATCTAAGTGCTTTAATACTTGAAATTTTTAGACCTGGAATACTTTCGGAGATCAATTTTTAAGTTATATTTTCCCAGTTCTACAGGGTTGAATCTTTGGCTGCCAAGAAGTGAAAGAACTTCAGCATCTTGTTCAGCATTAATGAAGTCGACACTTGAATGCCAAAGTAGAGATGGTGAAAATTGGAATAACAGAGTTTATTAAGATGCAGATCAGAAGGAAAAGCAGGCATGGGAATGATTTAAAAACTGATCAGATTAGTCTGTGCTAGGAGAACAGAAAATGTAGAAATACAGTTAGATTTTGTGGAGGATGTTTCAAAAATTCAATAGCTAAAAGCCAGACTGAGTTGGAAAGGAAGTGAAAAATAAAGCTTGACAGACTATTTATTTTGGCTCATAAGCCTTTGCTTGAAAAGAATACAGTATCTTACTCAGATATCTGTGACTTTGATTTGGGCTAAGGTATCCATCCTGTTCAACGAAAGATATTTCAATAAATGCTAAATACGGTCTTAGGAGACAAAAGTCCTCCCTACATTAGCTGTACCAGGGACAGACAAAGACACTCTAAACTGTAGGAGCTCAAAATAAAGCAAGGACTATATTCTGCATCCTTATTATACAGATGTATTTTTAAGGCCCTGGTCTTGACAAGCATAATATAGAAGAGTTAGTGCTGTTGTTTTCACTGCCCTAGTGGCCTATTTACGAGTAGGAGTTCTTACTTTAGATTTCTAATATAAATGCTTTTCCCAAATCTTTAGCAACCTGAAGAGTATGTAGGCATAAATAATGTGTATGACATTATACAAACGTATATATTTCTATATTGGTTTAGTCTGGGATGGAGTTAATGATCTTCTCAGGAGCTATTGCGGGGCTGGGTTTTGGCTTTGATGGGGCTTTCCAGTTCCTCAGGCTTCGCCAGCAAAAAGGCTGGAGGGGCGCAAGGAACTGGGAGGGGACACAGCCAGGACAGCTGACGCGAACGAGCCAAAGAGGCATTCCATAGCACGGGGATCATGCCTGGTATATATACCTGGGGGTGGCCAGGGCAGGTGGATCATCGCCCAGGGACTGGCTGGGCATCGGTCAGCGGGCGGTGAGCAGTTGTCTTCTGCACCATGTGCTCCTTCCTTCTGTTCCCTCTGGATTTTATTCCTTCCCTTCCCCTGTTCATTGTAACTGTTATTGCCATCACTGTTATTATCGGTCTTCCATTTTTATTCTGTAACAATTATTAAATTGTTCTTATTTCAACCCTTAAGTTTTACATTCCTTTCCAACTCTCCTCCCCATCCCTCGGGGTGAGGGGGGTGTGAGCCAGCAGCTGTGTGGTGCTTAATTACCGGCTGGGGTTAAACCACAACACAGATACAAAATGTTGTATGCTCTTTAGATAATAGGAAGGGTTAAGACTGTACAGACAACCTTGATTTTATGGTTTCTTGATGTCAAAGCTTCGTAGCAAGGCCAAGGAATTGTACAAGGTATCACAACTGGAGACTGACTTGAACACAAAAGTGCATGCTGCTTATTGAATATGCTTGACTTTTAAAAAATAATGGCAACTTTTCCAGATAGAAATCCATTCAATTTTTCATCACTCATGCCATCATGGACATATGAAAAACATATAATCTATGAATGTTTGGTATCACCCACACAAATGTATTTAATCAACAGAAAAAAGGCTGCACAACACCAGTAACAAGAAAAAAAAAATCCTAAGTTTTATTGTGGTAAATGTTGATTTTCTAGTTGTTTGATTTGATTAAAACATAAGAACCCCATATTTAACACATTTTTCTTTTCCTCTCTTCTCTGTTTCAACAAAAAACTAAAATCACATACCCCATCTTCAACTTAAGTAAGCACCTACACTGACAGACCCCATCATCACACTCAGGTGTTTTCTGCTCACACTACCTTTAAATAACTTCCTCATCAGCCTCATAAAGTTTAACAGTACTTATTTCATGGGCACAATTTAAATGCAGAATTTCCATGTAGTTTGTTTTAACTGGAATAGTAAAGCCATTCAATTAAAGCAGCACAGATAAACAGCAGGGAGAAACTCAACCTCACTTACAGCCTTTAAAAAAAACATGCCACAAACTTGTGCTTCACTTGCTCTAAGTCACCACTTCAAATGTTTCAACCAATATTTGTGAGCGCTTTTTCTAAACCGGATTAGGGAAGCAATCTATTTATCACCTTCTACTGCAATTATCTGGCAACCTGTCAATGCAACACAATTCATTAAAGCTACATATTACACAAACCATCAAGTGCTCCACAAGGCTAGGTGTATCACTGAAGCTCCTCCAGTTTCTCCAGCTGAGGTCAGAGTAGTAGCCAAGGTTTCTGATTCTACAACAGCCTTAAGCTTTCCCTTAGGCGTGATAATTCTGCAACCGACTCACGGAAATCCTGACAGTTGATCAAACAAAATTAAGACCTGAAGCCTAGAAGGAATGGCCAATTGTGCCTCAAAACAGCCCTTCAGATTGAAAAATGTTATCCATGATGCATGATGATTCTCTGCTTTCCTCCAGGAAGAGTCAAGAGTTACTGCTAACGACGGACAGGGACTGCCCCTTCAAGCAGCCAGTTTCTTTCTTTTCTTCTATTTTTCTTAATCTAGCTATCACAAATGGCAGCCAAGGCATTACACAGTGTTTTAAGGTCAATCAAGTAAATACCATGGTTGTATTCCATTTCTAAAAGCCACAGGTACACTGTCTTTAAGCACATTTAAAAACTATAACCGCTAAATCCTACTCCCCAACACACTTTGTCCCACAGGATTTCCAAGTGATCAGCACCAGAAATGCACAAAAATCCTTCACCAGGCCCACCAGGTATTTCCAATAGGTTTTGCCTTCCATGAGTACCTTGAGAAGCCAGTGCTAAGGGCAATCAGGGATTCTCTGCTGTTCCAGGTATGAGAGGAATGAAGTTTCCACAATGTTTTCCAATGTAAATGGAAGCCTCCTGAAGAACTTGATTTAAACCAATGCAGTGATAATTAATACGGAAATGATACACATCTGTTCCCTTAGGATGTCACAATTCTTTTGTTGTTTGGTTATTTGTGGGGGTTTTGTCCTCAATAGTAATGTCCTGGATGTGAAGTATACTGAATCTATTTCTGTTTTTCATTTTTTTCTTCTACAAAAACCACCCAAGAAGTGTCTCTGCGTTCAAAAACATTTATATTAGCAAGGACTAGTGTAGATATGCATCACCTGTTTCTTTCATCCCTTTATTTGCTCCTTTTGTCTACCAACTCACAAAACTTCACAGAATCAGTTTTCTTTGCTCCTCTGAAGATGGAGAAGGTACGAAAATTATTTTGGTTTTATTATTTGGTTTCATATGTGGATATTTCTTTTTGTGCAGAAAAGAACTGGACATCATTTCTTCAATGTCACAGGTGTCCTCCTTTATCAGCTGAAGTAGATATGCTTAAGAATCATTATTAATTATCAGTAAGAAAATCCTGAGGAAGATTTTCAGCTTCATTCATTGGTTTAAGAAGCCTGAATTTAAAAAATGCAGCAATGATGCCACGGCTGTAATGTACATAATACATGTCTTGCTGCATAATCATTTCTAACTTGAGCGCAATGAAACATCTCACAAATACTCTTTAATAAGAACTTGTGCATGGTATAGGTGATACCAATGAAGATTTCATGACATTAAAAATCACACTACTATGAAATTTTACAATGCCATGTAAAGAACAAGGTTTTGAAGCGAACAGTTTTAGAAAAATGCTGAAAAATCTCTCCCCAGATATAGAAAAATGCTGAAAAAAATCTCTCCCCAGATAACTGCGCTCCCCTTGATAATCCATTCTGCTCCTGACACTCACAATACAGCTCGGTTCCAGCATTGTTAAACATCTTGCTTCTCTACTTCCCCTTCTTCTACACGTTCTTACAAATTGAACAATGTGGTGTAAATCATCACTGCACTAGATATTTGTGCCAAGTTTTGTTCTAACTTTTAAACAATGTGCTGTAAGCTATTTTACTTCCTTGGCTGCAACAAATTGTTTCCTTTACAGAGAGTTCATATATCACACTTTTTTTTTTTTTTTTCCTCTAGACATATTCACAGTATATGATCACAGGTATTTTCATTATACCATTGCTCTATTTAAACCAAATGTTAATTTCAGATATGCATGAATGTGGATGCAAAATGAGTGGCTTAGTACAGCATGACATTTTAGGACAAGTTTGTGGTAACCGAGTAATCAACATCATTATATGTTTCAAGTGTTACTGTTTTCTGAAGGCAGTCAAACCTGCAAGCCCAATAGCATTTTACAAATACTTATCTACTGTAAGAGCAATGTTTACCTAACTAATGTTTGCAAGGCGCCCTACAGACACGATGCCTGCATGTGAAACACCCACATCAATTGTACACATTGGAAATGCCTTTGGAAAATAATTTCATCACATTATTGCAGAAATAATTACAGAGAACTCTGTGACCTGTGACTGAGGCATTCCAACATATACCACTTTAGCAAGACAATTCTCCTGCATTTTTCTCAGGACCACTTTAAAAAAAAACAACAGTAACTGTTAGAAGAATTAAAATGGGAACATTCACTTCACTAAAAAAAAAAGAAAATAGCAGAATTGACTCTCCATGCAATGAAAAGTGGAGCACATTAAGATCTAGTCACATAATATATAAAAACAAGCATAAAATGAAAGGAAAAAAAAAAAGTTTTCACATGCCTGATAGTACATTCCTGTACAGAGTTTTAATTGGGCTGAATTTGGAAGATTGAATCACCATCAAGAAGCACCTATACACACTATCTGCCTCATCATCAGATATTTCAACAACATGAGATATGCTTATATAGAGAAAAAAATCTTGGTAATGTTTTAGATGTATTTTTAAAATGAAATGATTGTGTATTTTTTCTGCCTGCAGTCATGTAGTTCACTAATTATTACCTGTTTCTCAAACTTTTTGCTACACCCGCTACTTTGCCTGAGTACCTATGACCTACCACAGCCCTCAAAGCAGAAGCCAGCCCCTCTAGGATTTGAAGTTGCATTCATAACCTCCCATGGGAATTTGACAGCACTGACACTCCTGATTTTAGCATGAGAGGTAGGTGTCTAGCATCAAGCCAAATGAGTGTGGTCTTGTGATTTAAACTAGCTAGGGTAGATCTGTGTGACTCAGGGAAAAAAAAAAAAAAACAACCAAACATAAGATAAAACATTATGCAGTTCTACCACAGACCAAAACAGCCCATTTTGAAAAGTTTTGAAGTCTGCAATTTTGAGTCTTTCCTGAATGGTAACAGGCAACTCCTGAGGAGGCTACAAATTTTTTTGGTAGTAAAGAGATTCCCAGTTCATTCCTGCAACACCATTCCCATTGCCTACATAAACAAGAACTAACAAGTACAGCTGTAGGAACAATTTTTGCCTATCTAGGTCTCAAGACAACAGGAACCAGCAGTTAGAGAAGAAAAATGCTATGGGAAAGGGGAAAGCCCTATACTCTTCAACAGGCTGGGAGAAAGAGCAGCCTAGAGCAGGGCAGGACAACGGAGTTTCAGGTCCTGCTTGATGGCACAGGAAGGTACAGACAGCCACTCTTCACTGCTAGGAACTACTCAGAAACTACAAGTATTTGTAAAACATGACAGACATGATTCCAACAGCTACAACCAATGTACAAGAGCTATGTCCTTTTATCACCTCTGCTGTTCAGTGTATGTATTGATTTTAAAAACATTTTCAAATGACTACAAAGCTGAAGGATTACATCTGTCTTCTTGGCTAGGGGGAGATGTTCCAAATTTGCTGGATAATCTCACAGTAATAACAAAACAAAACTAAAAAGAATAAGGAAAGACATTTCCTCCTTCCTCTCTGACAGATATCAGGAACTAAACTATGAAATCCCTATTCGAACATCTGCTGGATGTCAGAAATGCCAACCACCAAACAACTACCACTTTTCTTCAGTTAAATTTGTTGGGTGGCTCAGCACTTCAGACACATCAGGGAAATTTCTGGATTTAGACTGTATTACTTGTAGGCTTTCATTCCTTAAAATATTGTCCACCTTATAAACCTAGAGAATAAATACAGAAATATAAAGAATTTAGACGCATTCTACCGTGTTGAATACTTAGTATTTGGCTGGCCATAAATATAAAAAAAAAAATTATGTTTAGATGATAAGTTCTCTGTTATAATGAAAAAGGAGTTTTAGGAACTGGCTACATGTCAGGTACCAGACCTCCCTAATCAAGGTGTAATTTTCTAAGGGGTTATATGTTTATTTATATATCTATTGTTCCACTGGGTTGTGGTTCACAGTCTTATACAGGAAATATTACTCCTTTTTCAACTAAAACTCATACGGGTGCTCATAAGTGTAAATGTGAGTTTTACCCTTCTGATCCTATCTTCTTAAACATTCTCTATTTTAAATGCCTCAGAGCGTTAGGCTGAGTTTTCAAAGTGCTGAAGTAGCTTGGAGAACAAGCAGATCTGAAATCTGAAGAAAAAATGCTTTTAAAATACTTAAATGCATTTTAAAATGGTATTTTTAGATCCAAAGGACATACATTTGCATAGTTTACAAACATACTGCTATGTGTTTGACAAAGGGCCACAAAGATGAGTAAGGGATTGGAGCATTTTTCATGAGAGGAGAGGCTCAGAGAGCAGGGACTGTTCAGCCTGGAGATGTCTCAGGAGGATCTTGCCAATACGTACACACAGCTGATGGGAGGAAGTAAAGAATATTGAGTCAGCGTCTTCACAGTGGTGCTGCCCTGCAACAGGACACGAGGCAGTAGGCACAAACTGAAATAAAATGATTTCTTTTTGGAGAGGAGAAAACATCTTCCCTGTGAGGGTCAAACACTAGAACTGGTCATCCAGAGGGGCTGCACAGTCTCCATCCTTGGAGGTATTCAAAATCTGCCTGGACACAGCCTGGAGCAGCCTGTTCTTGCTGGCCCTGCTCTGAGCAGAGGACCAGGGCTGGCAGTTTCCATGGGTGCCTTCCTACCTCCAATGCTGTGCGATTCTGTATTTGTTTTCATGTTGTAGAAGAATGATTTTGTCATTTAATTGTATAATGGAACCACTTATATACAAGTGCTATACATCTCAGTTTTTTTCCAGCTTTTTCCTTTTCCCCCCTTGTTGGAAATAGGGCCTGGAAAGGGGCATAAAATAACATAGACATACACGAACACTTAGAAGATCAGTATTTTCAAAAGCAAAGTAAAGTGTTGGCTTAGAATAAAAATAACTTGACCATATGAAGTATATAGAGTTGCGCAGACAGATTAGAAGAGCACAAGTAATTTAAATGGTAACAGTGAACCCAAAGTAAGAGAGAAGAAAGGTTAACTTTATAAAGCATGAACTGAAAAGCACAGGAAGTACTTGCATTAACTCAGTAATATAAGCATTTACCTTTTTCAGTGTAGCATGATAGCTAACGAAGGTTTAACAGGCTGCATATTTCTCTACTCTGATTTTTGTATACTTCTAAAACAAACTGAGTGAAAGGAATATAACATACAGACTTTAAAAACTTACATGGTTGTAATGTACGTACCAGCTTTATTAACAACATAAAAATCCATGGTTTATACTAACCTAGACACCCTGTGTCTAATAATCTCAATACAAAAATTCTTTGTAAATGATCTAAGTGTGTCCCTTTGTTTCTACAGTCTGAACCGTTCAACTAGCAACAGGAAAAGGGGGGATCTACCGCACAGCAAGCAAAACCAGAGTACATGTAATGAGTCCTGTGTGCTAAATGGCACTGATTATCTAGAATTCCAAAGTACATAATAATTAGGATATCTCTTGAGAGTGCTTGGACAAATAAGTAGGTTGCAGGAACCTCAGATGGTAACAAAGGAACATCTACTTTTTTGCAGTATGTATCTGCACCACCAGCTCAGTGGCCATCCCCTACAAAGCAGACAAGGCACAATGAAGACAGTGTAAGTACCATGTTTTACATCTCCTCTACACAAAAAAAAACTCAACCCAACACCAAAAAAAAAGCCCATAAACCACCTCTAACAAAAACCCCAACAAACTAGCTTTGCTACTTTACAAGTGAAAGATGCTATTGATGTAGAACAGGGAAAACAGAAATAACTGTTTTTCCACATAAAAAAAAACTGAATGAGATTTAACATTCATGAAGCCTCAAAACCAACATCTGGTTTCCAACAGTAGAATGTAATGTTCAGTTCTTCCATGAATATGTCATATCCCAACTGAATATTGTAGTATGAGAACATGGGAGAACATTTTACAAGTCAGGAAATGATGAAGTGAAGGTTTCTCATCTAAGCAAAGATTCTGTTGCTACAGAAAGATGGTACAGAATTGTGTTGTGGATAAACAGAAATATTCAGCCTTTAAAATCTCTGATACATTTAAAGCAACCTTTTTCCAACAGTTTTGCATGCAATTGGTTAGCATCCATAACTATATTTTACAATACAATTTAATTAAACATGTAAGCCATTAAATACAATTTTGCTACAACCAGAAAAACTCCACAGGCTTTGTGCACACCTAACAGCACAGGGTGACTGGACTTGTCTGGACCTATATTAGCCTGAGCTGACTTTAGCTTGTTTTAACTGTGAGAGCAATTCTCCAGCCATCAAGCAGTCAACTTTTTTTTTTTTTGCCTAACTTGTTCCAGCTTAGATCTGTAACTGCAAGGTATGTTAACAATCTAGCAACTCGTGTACCTACTGAGTAACCCTACATTGTGTATAGCAACTTCACATTGTATATAACTTTTCTGTAATAATTCATTTGGACTATGAGCATTAATATCATTATAACGACTAATAACAAATGCATTGTATTTTAATTATATTCTTAAAATATTAGACAATTAATAAATCCTTGCACCTGTGTACAATGTGTTCTTAGTCCAAAGCAAAATTTTGAGTGTAAAAAAGAATGAAATTTAGGAATAATTTCTAATGGAGACTTGAGGCAACTGTATGTATCATCACGTGCTCTGCTATTGTATCACAATAAAGAAGATATTACTGATTACAGAACTTCAGTCTTAATACAATATATGTTGGTTTCACAAAGCTAAAATAGCAAGTTTCAGAATAAACTTCAGATAATTTAATTCAGATCAACAGCATTTTGCCATTGGTACTAGTCTGATTCCACACCTGTACTTACAGTAGCTGTTACATATTTTTCTTTCTAACATACCACCTCAGACACACTAAGACTTTTGTCCCTTCATAACAATTAATATCTTTCTCCTCTCTAAAATAAGGATTCATCTTTTTCCATTCCTCCCGTGGGAACTGCTACAGCTCCCAGATTTATTCACCCACCTTATGCCTCAGGATCTATAAAAACCACACATGAAGACTCAGTTCCAAACCCTTTGTTCAGTTCACAGGCTTGGGATTGCACCAATAACTAGGAAGATTATTTTCGCTAAACTACTAAGTAAAACTTTCATTTATGCTATTTTACTATCTACTGATAAGCATCCACATTTACGGAACAGAAAAATCTTATAACTACATTATAGTTTTCATCTTTCTCATACATGAAGTTCACTGGAAAGAAATGGAAACTGAAAGATAGCTGCAACTCAATCCGTAAGACATGACTGCTATTCCATTATATAGCATTTCAGTATAAACACAGGGTAAGCAAACAAGACTTAATTCAGATGCTGCAGCAACTCTGCCACTGCCAGCAGCGTGCAATGAGCCCGGTTTTGAATGATTTTGCTGTCTTCACCTCTGTATTGTGAAGGCATCATCTTTAAGAGAACTCTGTATTTGATACTGAAATAGACTTTTTTGTCAAATAATTGATCTTTTTATCATTTTTAAACCATACTTTCATGTGTCCTCTCTTGTAGTAGAAGCAAGCCACTTACAGACAAACTTTAGGAGAGAATGAAGCCCAGCACTAAAAAGCCAGGGATGCACACAGTACTGTTGAGGACCATAAACGAGTCAAGACTTGTGCCCTGGTCCTAGTGCATTTTCTTTTAACTGTAAGTATATGGAGTGGTTTTAGTCCAACACTGCTATACCACTTGACATTTCTAAACAGAAGCTGAAAACCACTATACGTACATATCCTATGATCAACCTGGAATGGCTCTGATAGCATAAGGCCTGAAAGAAATGTGCAAAATCGTAGAAAGCTGGGAGAAAAAAAAAAAAAAAAAAAAAAAAAAAAAAAAAAAAAAAAGGTTCCTTATACGAATCTCTGCATTACACACTTCGGAAAGGAATTCTAGTACACAAAATCTAATCATATTCCCAACACGAGCAGTTGAAAAATCAGTTCAAATGCCTATTACAAGGAAAACGATTGCTTAGTTTTGAATCCTCTGCTGTTTCTTCAAAGGGTAAGAAGCTCCTGCCTGTACCTGTAAATCTAGTTATTTTAAAAGAGCAACTGCTCATCACAGAGGTTTAACCATCATTTACACTACTGCAGAATGTTTTCAACTCAAGGAAAGCTCAGACCCTGAAGCCTACACTTTTAAATGAGGCAACCAATTGCAAAATGTAAAGTCCAAATTTGTTTGTCCCCAAAAGCATAAGCACAATATTGAAGTAGACTTATGCAATTTGTCTCAATTTCTACATAAACATAGCAAAAAATGCAACTAAATTTTGGAATGTAGAAGCAAAAAAAAAAAAAATATTTTTTGCTCAGAACAACCAAGATTTGAACTTGTAAATAAAGAAGCTTAATACATCTAAGATAATCAGTTCATGCATTGAACAGATTAGCATATACAACACTAACAGTTACATTGAACTGCTTTGGTCTCTCCCTGTGTGAACAGCAGTAGATTACAAGGGAAAAGAGTTCCTTGGGACCAGAAAGAAATATTCCCAGCACCATCAACACTTCCCCACTCCTGGAGGCAACAAGTCTCTAGGAAAGAATGAAGGTACCATCTTTTTCCTGCCATTCAACCATCTGCCCCCACTTCTCTGTGCATAACCTTTCATCATAAAACATTCCTTCCCTACCTGAGCTCCAGAAATTCCCAAAGCCCCAACAGCCTGTTTTAATCTTTACCATCATCTCTCTTCTCACTGAGTCAGAGGTCAGGCAAATAAATCACCTGCTTTGTAGCAGTGCTGCAGTCAATACCAGTACCCACTATTAGAAAGCAAAAAAATCACCAGCATTTTTCCAAAATCTTGCTCTTTTGCATTATAGCTTCCTCCATTACAGCTCTACACTGACTAAAACGGTTGTGATCAAGACCAAAGTGTAATCATCTGAGAAGGCTATGGAATTATAAAATTAAGGGAACTACAATTATATACTCAATTACCCAGTTTCATTATTTAAAAAAAGCTATTATGTCATAAGAAACGCAGTTCTACATTATAACCTGTAGTAAACCACTTCACTGTATGTTCTATATCAATTCAAGGTCAAACTAATTTACATTTTAAGTAATTCATTGTTTTTTCACTGTAAACAAGTCCCAAGATTCTGGTGCAACCTTAGAGTTCAAGAAATAACTAACCACATAATGAAATCATCAACCTCAAAAAGTTCACATTAGTCTACAAACAAGAGATTATCACTCCAATCAAAACAATTCCTTTGCTCCAAAATTTAAATAGTACCCTCTGTGCAAAAATACCCCAATATAAAAGTAAATCAACACAGAAGGACTTCTACCAAAATGGAGAAAAGCAAAAAGAGTTAAGTTTAGCTTTATGAACTTACAGCTACTAAATATGAAAGAATTACTTAGATACAGAAGTTGAAAATTATGTTTGTTTCTATAAATTCCCATGTTCTCAAAACATGTACTTATTACCAATGATTCAGTCCCAATATTTCTGCAAGTAAAACACCTATAAATATTAAAACAGTCTCCTTCAAAATTACTTTTTCCCACACTTTTTTATTTTAACACTATATACGGTGGAATTTTTTTAGAAAGCATTGTAGTTTTATATATTAGGAAACTGTAATTAGGTAACCACTTATGTGAAACTCCAAATTTTCCATGGTTTCATGCACACGCAAGAAATGAAAAAGGATTTTAAACTGTTGTGTGGTGCAGGAATTTCAAACAAATTAACCTTCTGACCACAAAAAGAAAGGCAAAAGAAAAAATAGAAATTGGTAATAAGAGACCTTGAAAGGACATACAAGCACAGTCTCTTCCAAACCCTCTCAATACATGCTAGTAGCCAGATGAAATATTTAATAGCCTGGGCAACACTGGAGATCACAGCACAAGTGAGTTGCAAGGAGAGGACAACAACAGTATAACAGCTTTTTTTAAAAGAGCAGGTGTTTTCATGCAGAAAAGAACAGTAACAGTAGATCTTCCCTACCTTTTCGTTTTCTGTAGTCCAGTGAATTGCATCAAACACAGATAATACTTTCCTAATATTAAATATCTTCGTGCAGGAGTTACTCTTTCGCACTCAAAGAAGAGTTAAGTGATTCTTGAAGGAATTATTGACACCTCATGTACATTATCCAACTCTTGAAAATATGCACTGTCCTTCTTTGGTTATACCGTCAGCCACGAGCTTCTGTAAAGTCTCTTCAGGGTCCTCTAATTTCAGAGTTATTTGAAGTTTATACACAACAAGCACAGTATCAGGATTTTCAATGATTCCTGGTTCAACCAAGGAATCACCACCACCGAGGGACACATTTTTCTCATGAGCCTGTCTGCCTAGGAGGAGAGACTCCTGGTATCAGACTGTGTTATTGGCAGATTTTTTAAAGTAAATTTTACAATTTCACTGTAACCTCATAGACCACCTTTGCAGAAACTCTGTCACTAGGCACTGGCATGCAGCTGAACTGTGCTCTGTGAAGACTTAAGCAGCAGAACATATACTTCTTAACCCATTTTCCTCAAAGTACTTCTGGCACCATCATCACTGCAGCCAGGAATTTCTCAATAAACAGACTCTGCTAATGGTATACAGACAAATTCTGGCCTTCAATGACCAATTCTCAGGTAGTCACTTAATCATTTGTTTTCTTGCCTGATTTTGTTTGTTTTCTATTGAGATCAAAAGTCTTTACTGACAGGGATACATGTTTTTCTCTGTGCATAAAACATCTAGTCCGTTCACACATCAATTACCGTTTATAATGGCACATGCTTTGTCCTTCATCACACTTTACAGATTAACATACACACCAACTCTGGCCACATCTTTCAAAGGGTACAACCCCCCAGTTATTAATAAACAATATTAACTTATTTGTGCTAGTATTTTACTCTGCTTAAATTTTTTTCTTTAACTTACAATAGCTATCTTTTCCAGTACCCACTGTCCAATATCCATTAATGTTGCACCATTTCTAAGGACAATGAATTTATGAAAGGAGAGAGAGATATCACAAAGTGCTTTTTGTTGAAGAACGGAAAAAGCTATTTGTATTCCTTTAGATAACAATAATGAAACTAAAATTACATGTTAGGTATTTTCATGACTCCAAATATGTGTCAGATGTCTTTGCTCCCTATTATCTAACTGTTTCCCCTCTTTTACACACACACACACACACACATATATATATATATATCAATACATGCACCATCTAAACTCTTCAGTATCAGATAAAAATATTATTGGTATCTCAGCAAGCAGTTTGGTTGACGTTTATTAATAAAAATACTACAGATTTTAAGTGGATCAAGGAAAAGTGGTCTGAAGGTAGGAGAAAGACACTTAGTGGAAGAGAAACACAGAAACTGCCTTGGTATTTTAGTGCATGAAATGCTGCTATGCAAGCATACCACCAATTAGGGGGAAAGGTTAATATATTAGCCATTACGTATGATTTTGATACCAGCTGTTATTGCAGAATTATAGTCTTAGTCTATACACTAAAGACTATAGCCTATAGCGTAAGAAATGCTCATCTACACTCTACTGCTGTGTGACAGAATCCATGAACCTGGCTTTATACATGAGTGGTTAGTCTGCTCCATAAATTTTCTCTCCCTCATGTTTTGTAGCCTGAATGAGAAAGAGACACATATATCTGAATATATGCAACAAAACAACTACTACATACTGTATTTTCCGATTGTTTTCACTGTGATATCATTAGAGAAAATTGTTTTGATTCTCAGCTCGTAGGATAACTACAGTTGTACATAACCCCCAGGCAGCTTCACAGAAAAGCTAACCCCCTTCAAAATGTCCTGTTTTGGAATAGCAAATAGTAATTATATCCTAAATAGAAACTCCTTCTCCAGTTCTCTCTGAAGCATAAAAAGAGATTCAGCTAACACAACACACAGAAAATCAGCCTTATATGAATTATGCTGAATACAGATCAGTTTTTCTAGAATCTTCTCATTTGCAAAGTGTAGCTATTCCAAGTGACAGAGCTGAAGTAGTATGTTATAAAAAATTTAGCCATAATTTCTCTGCTCCCTTTTATTTCAGAAAGTAAATGAAAATAATATATTATCTTCTGATCCTTCTGCTAATCACCAAAGAAACTGTAACAGTAACGTGAAAAAATAGTTCTGTGCAAAAATAAGTAATACAGTAGCTATCAGATTCTTTTTTTTTTCTTTTCCTTTTTTTTTTTTCTCCCAAGGAATGGCTTTGAAATATATACTTACCAGCATGTATTAATAAGACACTGAATCTCCAGGAGCTAAATCTGGGCTGAAGTCAGAGAATACTTGCTTTTCTAGATATACTCTCTCTTACCCCAGTACTTTCTTGTCAAAATAGAGACCAGAACTGCACTGACACTTAAAGCCACGGGAAGCCAAGTTTTATATGGCAGCAAAGTTATATCCTGTGTCTCCTTCTCTGACAATTTCATTGGCCTTTTTGCTGCCAGTGGACACTGAGCTAATGGCTTCAGAAACATCTTGACAATGACTGCAAGATCCCTTCCCAAGTTTTAGTGGGTTCTTCTAAGCCCAGCACTATTGTAAACACAATTCAGATTACTTCCCCCTTTATGTGTTACCTAACAATTTATCTAAAATGAATTTCATCTGCCAGCCATTTGCAAACTTCTCAGCTTTGCAAGCTCCTTCAACAGTTCTTTACCACTGGTGTGGTATTCTACTGCCCACGAAGTCTCCATCCCCACTAGACCTTTTTTTAAATATGCCAAAATTATATTGACAGGCTGTCAGTCCTATGGTACAAAGGCTGTTTATAGTATTAGTTCACACACAGTTTTGCATCTTAGTACTAAGTTCCTTCAGGGCTCTTGGGTAAATAAAGTTAACAGAGGAAAACAAGAATATTAAAGAAACTAGTTCACCTCTTACCATGGAAAAAATCTATACAAATATAAAAAAATAGGATTGAATTATTCTCACCTAAATCCAGATGCCTACAGACAAGCTACTTGTGTAGACTCCGTTATATTAGGTAAAGACCACGTTAACATTGTAAATTAAATTTTAGGTACAAGTCACCTAACCAAATATGAAATTCTTCAACCCCTTACACTCCACCGACCACATGGTTTAAAACTTACTTCACGGTAGAGGGAGCCAACACAACTAATTTTGATGTAAATTGGGGGTCATGAGAACCGAACTAGAGCATTGTACACCATCCTCCTGTTGTGAGTTTAAGGTTGTTTTTATTTCCTATGAGCACAAGTGTTGCACACATGCATCAGATATGTGAGTGAGACAGTATGTGAGAACTTACCCACCAAACAAAACACAACAAAAGGACTAAAAGTTGCCAATGGGAGAACAAATATCTGAATACCTAGTACAATCCATACAGTATAGTGTGTACATATATATACACATACATATGCTGGTTAAGCTATCACAAAGCGTGACTTTTATTCTGTGTATTTATTTTGTTATATATATTTTAAAAAAACCATAGGATATAACTATTAAAAATAGGTCTAGTAACTCTCAGCTAAGATGCACTCCTACTAAAAGGAGTGCCAACAGATTGTAGAGATGGAAGAGTAACCAAAAAGGTAATGACTAGCTCTGCAGATTTAGCTAGCGCTCCTCATCTGCCACACTCACAAAAGCATTACGAAGGCAAAAAGATGCAGAGAGACCCCACTCTTCTCTGTTCTCAGAAATGGCAGCCTCCAGTAAGTGGCCTACACGCAGTATTTCTGTTATTGAGGCACAAGCTAGATCTGTTCAGATACCACGATTCAGAACACGGTATAATCAATCACATAAATAAGACCTACCCAGAGAAAAAACGTCCCTATCTCCCCCCTTTCCCACGCTCCTTCCCCCCAGCAGGGATAAGCCTGCTTCAGAAGCCAAATTTACCATGCTTTGATCTTTGGATAAAACAAGTTATTTAACCCTATGAAACATTTTCCCTTGTTAAGATGTTTTTGTTCAACTGTAAGTTTCTCATTGGTTTACTTGATATTGAAATTAATCTGTTTCATGAAAATATTTGCATAGGAGGCAGTATTAGGACTGTCTGTTGTTGAGTCTAATAACATGGTGCAGCGCGCTTACAGCCGCTTTCAACAGGCCTCCTGAAAACAATGCATAGCCGTTCCTTGCAGGAACGGCCGTACAGGCTGAGTTTTCCATATATGCCTGAGTAACCCAAAATGAAATGTGCTGTCTCAGTGTTTTCCTCAAAGGAGATTCTGCTAGTGTTGCCACTCAACTTTCTCCTGGAAATTGCCTCCCACAATTTCTCTTCCACATGTCCCTACTGCCCTCCCAACAGCATTATACTTTACCAGCAGGCAGAGTTGAGCATTCAGGCTAAACATCTAATGCTGAACAGAATACACAACATTAAACTCTACCCATCTTTCCAGCTGTGGAAATGCCTGGTTCTCATACTTAGGGTTTATGAAAGATTTGTATTAATTCAATCATTATTCAGACCACCAGCCTCCTTTCAGAAGTGGTTGAAAAGGTTGAGTTTAGGCTAACTTTGAGCACAAGGTTAGACTAGATGACTTTCAAGGGTCTCTTCCAATCTTAAATCCTTCTATTATTTCATGATTTTAAAAGCTACTTTTGGGGGGTACATTGATAGCACAATTGTATATGCCTAATTCCTTCAGAAACCTGACTTCGAACCAAATAGTCTCCAGTAGCAGAAATTATGTTTTAAACTAATCAGTCAATGTTTGTAGCTAAATATCTTATTTGATTAGACACAGATTCCTTGAATACTTTTAATTAATTTTTATTAAACTGTTTCACAGAGTGAAGGCAATAAAGCCAAAATATAAGTAACACATTAGAGCTGGGGCAAGTGATTCTACAAGAAGAAATCACTTAGCAGTTTTTCTGTCCTGGATTCTTCTTTACAATACAAAACAACCTTGGCATTTGGTACATCCTTCTACTTTTCCCTTATTTTTATAAGCTACTAATGTGCCTGAACGTAATACCTGTACGTTAAGTAGAACAAAACTGGGAAAGAGTCTCTTAATTATCTTGGCATATCACTTACATTTACAAGCTTACAAAATTTTCAGTTTAAGAAAAAAAGAACAAAAGAACAAACAGAAATGTTACTTTTAAAAGAAAATATTGAATATATATTGAAAATACTGAAATATTGACTAACACTGCAAAAGGTGTTTAGCCTCTCAAAACTGAAACAAAAGTATTTGTGGATCTAGATATAAAAATTCTCTTTTACGTTATACAAATGTAACATTACTGCAAGTAACTGCTTGTCAAGTGGTCTGATAATGCATGTGCACCCTGTGCCACTGAAAGGACAGTAAACAGCTGGAATAATTTAAGGCAAAAAATAGGCACAGCACAGTAATTCAACTCTCATTTCAAACAGGTATTGGATTATATTTAGTAGTAACATTTATTTGATATGGAACTTTTCACTGGTAAGGAATTATTTTTCTGTATGTTTCCTTAGAAACAATACATCCATACTGATTCTAATGGAAGAGATTCTTGAAATTCAGCTCCCTCGTGTATGTATACTTTCCTTGTCCTTGAAAGACTTAATTATCTGGCCAGAGTCTGTTGAGCTAGAATAGACCAGAGGAAACCAAGACAGAACTACTGCACAGATCATAACAAATTTTCAGCCATTTCAGAGCTGAATAAATGTGTGCACTCCTCTTTACTATGCTTAGACAAATCACTTCATTGTTTCCACAGGAAATAAAGGAAATTTATTTTTTCTTTTATTTAGGAAATTTATTCAAAGGAAATAAAACAGAGTATAAAAATACCAACAACCAATTAAAAGAACTGTGATGCACACACTGTTCAAGATAATGATTCAAGATTGTCTTACTCAACAATCGCATCGGTGGTCGTGGTAGTCATGGAGAATTGATTCCGAATACCAAAGGTCTCACAATGCCCAAGAGCTATAGCCAAAATGGTAATTTGTACAATTCCCTGACCTGCTTCAAACCCTACAATTACATAACATGCATTATAATGTATCTTAGCACTTGCGAGAAGACAAGAGGATACCTCTGTCCTGAAAGCCAACAATTTTTTTGATTCAAACTGCAGAAATCCGTTTGCCATCTTTCACTGATTCTCTTTAGGAACCACGCGCTGTAAAAACAACTACACAGCCATGCTACTCATGCTAACTGAAGTAATTTAATTTCTTTAAATTCATTCATAAATTCATAAATAAAAAAAGATTCATTACTTTTATAGAACTGGTCTGAAATCTGGTAAAGCTACTTGGTAATCTGGACAATTACCAAGATGAAAATAGGAGACTACCTAAGGGAATTTTAAAACTTACTTGCTCTAAGAGAACACAGAAATAAAAAGAAGCAATATGTACTTTTCTAGCCTCATATCCCAAACTGCTGTTCTTCTCTTTTTTTTTTACATTCTATGGGACATGGTAACAGAACTCTTCCCCTATGGTTAGCAATGCCATTATCTGCAATTACAGAACATACTGTATACCAACATAAGCATGACAGACACCTTATGAGATTCAGCTGGAGGACAAAGCTTCTGAAGATTACAACAACAACAAAAATCAAAAGAACAATTTTAGTCTTACTGCAACTCCTTATTGGCAGCAGTAGAGAACAACCATAAAGCCCCATCCATCAAGGAAGGTGAGTAAATGTACACAGACTTTTTCCTCAGCCAGTCAGGACTGGGGTGAACAGAAGTCATCACATCAATTCTGCTGTAATCTGAAAATTTGTCTACATATTTATTTGCTAGAAAAGTGTCTTTGATAATAAACAGCAATTTTTAGCACAGCATAGACATACTTCTGATGTCCTTTTCATTTAAGCCCTCTTCCTAGAGTATGTCTGAAACATTGCCCCAAAAATTAGCCAAAACAGTACGCAAATTAAGGCAGCCCAACCTTAATGCAGAAGCAAAGCATCCCGTATGTCTTCTGTACTCAGGTATCTTGGCAAAACTGCCCTCTGAGAACACGGAGTCTCAGTAGGTAGGGCGTTAAGCTGAAACAATGTGGAATATACAGAACTTCAAAAGTAGCCTATTGCAATTTTCAAGCTTATAATTAAAAAGGGACAGCCTGATATTGTATGATTATCAGTTACATATGCTTTGTTTTACCCCAAAAAAATTGTTGCTAATAAGGTACTAGTTTATCAGACAGTAACTTTTTTAAAGATTTTTTTTTACTGAAGAACTACAGTCTAGATAACCTTACCAGAAAAGCCCATGTGAAATAAAAACACAATTTGACTTTGAAGAACAAGACACAGAAATTTTATTTTTCTGTGTTACAGAACAGATTTATCAATAAGCAATTAGTGTAAGTCAAAACACAATATATTCCATCACTTGCTGAACTGAAAAATACACAAACAGTTAAACACAGAACATGGGGGTTTGTGCTGATTAGTGATTCCAGTCTGCTCTTCTCTGATGAATGCCAGAGCCAGCATGAGAAATATGGGATTACATACCACAGTAAGATAAAGAAAAACAGAGATAAGAGAAGATACACTACATTTGTAAGCAGTAAGCTGTTCATTCAACTTGGGTATCATCAAATTGTAAAGATATTCCTTTTCCTCCCTCCATATCCTAAACTCTAGAACACAGCTCTTCTGGTTGTACCAGGACAAAGTTCTGGGGGTCACAGTGCAAGTCAGATCAAAGAAAAGTTTCAGGTTAAAAAAAAAAAAAAAAAAAAAAAGAAAAGGAAAAGGAAAAAAGAGAGATTAAAAAAAAGAGAGATAAATAAAAAAAATAGAGAAAGGAAGACGTTTACAGGATGCAACAGGAAAGAACAAACTACTGAATCCTTGAACATGATGTTGAAAACAAAGATTAAAAACTGAATGGGGTATCACTTGTGCTACAGCTCCCTTAGACTTTCTCTAACTGTAAATTAGTGTTGCTCCTTATCAATACTTCTACACTGCAATTTTATCAAGTGAAAAAAGTACAGACGAATATTCATACTATTCAGCTCAGATAAACCAAGTAAGCACAGCAAGGCATCCTACTACTTTTGGTATTCCCATTAACACAGTATACCTTTTCAACTCTGTGATGGTGTGTTTCAAAAGGGAGGAAGACCTATGCCATTTAACAATGCCAAGCAACATTATCTATTTCCTCTTAACTGGGTACTAGGAAAAACGGACGGTTTTCCAACTGCCTCCTCCTTTACTTCCCCTTTAGGAATCTTTGGATCTTACAGAAATTCCAAGTCTATGAACCACTGCATAGATGTAAAATGCATAAGGAGTACATGCAAAAATAACCGCTCCACTCAATAAGCATGACACAAAATCATGGATTTGTGTATGGCATTTAAAAAAAGCACCCCATAAATGACCTTCTCTAAGCTAGTTCATGCATAGAAATATAATGCGCCAAAATAACAGAGAGCTACGAAGTCATGAACATATTACAAAGTTCACTTTCCATGAGTTAGATGATACATATATTTTTTTGTTATTTGGACAAAGAATTTTCATATTGACATTTCATTATATTTGTACACATACAGATTGAAAATACAAAGTGGAACAAAAAATAAAAGCAGGCTTCATTAGTTTTACAATTATTGTTATAAAGGAAAGGCGGGATTGAATTACAGGCAACCGAGCATCATTCAGCATCACTTCTCACTCTGCCTGAGAATGTTTCATCATACCAAATACTAGATATATTTCTGACCTATACTCCTTCAAATAGCCCTCAGAAGGCAACAAGCACTCCTTTGGCCCAGTTCAACTCATCCAGAAGAAAATATGTAAAACAGGTCAGACAAATTGTGCCCTTACCAGCACCTGTTTCTCTCTCTTGCTTACAAGGAGTCTAGCTAGGATGACCACTGCGGGTGTAGAGGTCCAGACAAAGACTTCTGCATGCTAAACTAGATGACTCATTCTTAAGCCACATAGCACTTTGCAACTTATGCAATGTGTCACCTAAAGTCTTCAGAGCACAGAGTGCCATGTAGGTTTACAATGTGAATGGTATCATGAATCTTCAACTTCCACTTCACAATAAGTGAATAAATTTTGTAAAGGAGCCTGTAAAAGGAACCATAAATTTAACAAAAACAACACAAACAAAAAAAAGGCTCTACTTTAATCCAATTTTCAATTAAAATACCATAATGCTTTTCAACAAGAATTGCTGCAGAGTTGTAAAATATATATTTAATGCAAACACTAAACTGTGGCAAATAATAAGGTCTGTACACTAGGAAATAATTACTGCCCTGGAATAGGACTATTTCAGAGTATATAAAGGCATTATTACACTATCTATTCTTAAGCTCCTTTTTTTTTTTTAAATAATAAAACAAATGCCTCAAAAAGAAAAAGCAAGCAAATTTTATGACAAAAACATTGCTGTTATTTTAAATTATTTTAAAATTCTTTTATTCCAAATCTTAAAAAAAATTCTAATTTTTGCCTCAATCATAAAGCCCGTACTTTTCTTCCTTTCCCATAAACACAAAAAAGTTTTGGAAAACAGCTGCACTTCAAAATCTGAATTTATTCACAGAATCTTAATTAACAACTCAATAGAAGTCCAGCCTTAAACAGCAGTAATTAAAAAAAAAAAAAAAAAAAAGCAAGACATGTTTTGACTTTTTAGGAATTTAGTTTACAACCTTAACTTTCCGTACAAGGTTTAAAAAATATAATCATTTGCAAGTAATATCTTGTTTGGGTCCATATCAGAGTCACTGTTAAAGAAGATCTGACATCAGCTGAAGCAATGGACCAAAAGGAAGAACTAAACCAGATGGCTTCATAAGGCTTTGATAAATATTAACATTAGACAATTCTGCTGGACCTTATGCTTATTTCTGGAGCAGTGCTAGTTTTAGAAAGAAAATCCCTAAACCATTGTGTCATACAACTTATACTCACAAGTTAACATCTCTAGAACAACCAGGAATAAGAAACACTACCAGCACCATTCAAATAATCCACAACATCTAACCATTAATCGTAATCCATAGACCTTCAGTATCCATCTGTTAAAATCTGATTTTAAAAGTTTAACATTTGTACTTTAAGAATGTGTTATTACACATATATAAAATGACGCCTACACCAACAGCAACTCTTAAGGTGCGCCATAATTCACAACGGCCCAGCAAAAGAAAGAAACCATAATCAGTATATAACCGATATTAAGAGATCCATTCTTCTTGCAAAGATACTAAAAAAGGTTGGAAGAAGCTGGATTTCCTATTTCTTATGCCTAAACATACACAAAACACCCAACAGTGCTTGTTCTCATCTCTCAACTGAAAACCACAGCACAGTATCTTCTACTAGGAAACAAGAATTATGGCCATCAGTCACTCAGATTAAAAAAAAAAAAAAAACAACAAACAAAAAAAACCAAAAAAACAAACCCACACTAAAAAAAATTAATTCATTGAATATTTCACTTTATTCCTCTGATAATTCATGAACAATTATTTTGTGTTCAAGCCCACATTGAGGGGCCTGTTAACAGTCCACACAAATATTCTAAATCCCATTTGGAATTTTTTTTTTTTAAATCACCAAGGTAGCTACTCAATTTATCTGTCATTAACATTACCCTTCAAAATGAACAAGCTCTTTTAACAAAAATTCTGTGTCTAATGACTGATACACAAATTACTTTTATATAAATGATTATCCCTTAATCCTAAAAGCATGTGTTATAATCTACACAGATCTTAAAATTCCTTCATGTTACCTCTGCTGCTGCTACTCTAAGCAAGTATTTTATTGGCACAACATTATTAAACAGTGTAAGATATCTGGTAAACATCATGTTATCTTGTGTCTAATTGTTCAGCATCAAGAACTGTTCTTTCCTAACCCGTTACAGTTAAAGTGGGGAAATATTAAGACAAGCATCACTGATAAATTCAACTAAATAATGCATTTATTCTCTTGGTAAAATTACACACTCAGATCAGGCTAATTTATTTTTTTAATGGAAAGCAGCTCACTAACAGCTCAGTTCATGCTCAGCTGGATCAGCCATTCAATTAAGCTTGTTTCATTTCAGGCTAACAATCAAAACAGCTGACAACTCAACCAGTATCTGCACAGCCACAGTCAAACACAGTATTGCTTAATTTTCATTTTAACAGAAGCCCCATGGCTGCAGAAATATAGCCCAAAATTAAGCTATTTTTTAAAAATAAATAAATAAAATATATATTTCTTGTGTGGATGGAAGATGCTATTAACTTCCAACTCCAGTTTTCTCCATTATATTTGCTGATGCTCTTCAGCAGCTTTTACCAATTCACAGAAAAAAATTTGTTCACTACTATCTTGAAACTAATAAATTAAACACAACTTATTCTTTAAAAACTAAAGTACTGCTTAAATTGTTCTTTTCTATTTTATTACTTCATGGATTTGCTGCCACCATTCAGATGAAAACTATTTTCTCAACTTTTTTTTTTTTTTTTTTAATTCTTCCAACACCTCAACCAAGTACAACTTAATTGTAATGCCCTTCTGGCAGAGGGCATGAGTAAGCCTTTGTTAGACAGCAGGCCAGAAATTTACATTCTTGTCCCACGTTAAATTTTTTAACTACAATTTTGCCTGAGAGGCATCAACAGAAATTAATACATTCAACACTATTAGCATTAATATTGACTAATGCTTGGCAGTTGGAGCTGATGATCTCCAGATCTCTCAGTCTCCATGTGCTCAGCATATTTTGAAGTTATTACATAGAATTAACTGTTTAGGCTCAATAAAACCTCTCCAAACTCTCCCCTTCCAGAATCACCGTGGTCTCAGTGCCAGGTAAACAGGGAAGAGTAAAAAAAAATCCAACCTCTCATAGTGTAATGGCAGGTTATTTCAGGCAATGCACTAAACAGGACTCAAATGAGTAGAAGGTTTTTTTCTTGTCCTCCCAGACAAATGGGTGTCTTAAAAGATAGAACTTACACTGTGATCTATGTAAAAATATTAACAAAGGTTTTAAAAATTCACCCAGGATGGTCCAGTTCCTTCAGAAGCAAAAAATCTCACACTAAAATAGTTAATCCCGACATGCAGTAGTTACAACCCCATCATGTAACGGGCTCAGCTAAGGGCAACCATGGGCACAGTGCCCAAACTTTATCCAAGCAGATGCAGCAAGCACTGATACAAACTGGTTTTGTAACATATTAAAGTTAGGGTAAATACTTTCAACATTAAAAAAAAACCAACACCTTGACAAATATTTCCAAGCACTGCAGTTATCTGACAATCAAATGCCACAAACACAAAGTTAAATCTGTCAGAAAAATAAACTTCATATAAAAAAAAACCCACTTCAAAAAAAATGCATACGCAACAGTAACAGAACCTACTGAAACTGTAAGGATGTGGCTGTCCTATCTGGGCACAATCAGAGAGATTTCCTGTCCTCTTACATATTACAACAAGCTGAACCGACCCACCAAAGATGGCAAGTTATCAGGCAGAGGCTGCAACACCAGCAGCTGCTGTTGATCTGGAGATCTTTACACTCACATATAGAGGTCTGTAGTGATGAACTTCAAGCACGACCTTCATGTGTTCTCAGTGCTTTCAACATCCTATGGTGGCTCTCATCCTATTCCTTCTGTTTGTATGTGTTGTTAATTTCCAACTTTGCCCACCACAGTGATGCTAGTGTAGCTTTCAATTATATTTCTGCCTAGCTAGCTACAAGACTAGCTCCCACCTGCTTTCAACAATTACCAAACTCTGTCTCCAGCTCTAGTCTGAACTTCCAACACAAGCCTAGCTCATCTCTCCAGTCACTGCACACAGTGTTCATCTGAGTTTGTGAAACAGCTTAGTGTTGTGATTTCTGAAGTACAGTGTGATCTTCCAACACGCTACACCAAACACTGTGAAATCCAACCAAAGATGAAGAGATGAATGTCTCTTACAAATGAAGTGTTCAATATCAAATAAAGTGGAAACTCCCACTCTCCCTCTTTTTTCTTAAAATTCAAAAGTGTCTGACTTGCATTTTTACCTATGCAATGCTAAGATGCTATTTTAACACCAACCTAAAATGGAAGAAGGGAGAAAAGTATTAGGAAATAAGCTCTGTTGAGTCATTTGCACTCACTGTCTCCTGGTTCAAAAAGTACAAACAAGGAGTTATAACCAAAGGAAGAACAAGCTTTTGCAAGTCTAGCACTCTCCCAGCAGAAATACTACTTGGTATTTGACTTTACCTTGAATAATAGCATGTCAAGAGTCCTGAAAGGACAGAAGTACAAGGATGATTAGGGAAAACATGGGCCCACTGCTGAATGAGGTGGGTGCCCTGGTGACAAAGGACACTGAGAAGGCAGTTACTAAATGACTTGTTTGCTTCAGGCTTCACTGCCAAGGACAGCCCTCAGGTTTTCCAGACACTGAAGGCAAAAGGGGAAGTCTGGAGAAGGAAAGATATTTCCTTGGTCAAGGAGGATCATGCTAGAGATCACTTAAGCAAACCTGACACCCACAAATCCAAGGGCCCTGATAGGATGTGCCCCCGAGTGCTGAGGGATCTGGTAGATGTTATTGCCAAGCCACTCTCCATCATCTTTGGAAGGTCATGGAGGACAGGAGAGGTGCCTGAGGACTGGAGGAAAGACAATGTCACTTCAGTCTTCAAAAAGGGTGAGGAGGAGCCAGGAAACTACAGGCCGGTCAGCCTCACCCCCATCCCTGGAAAGGTGATGGAACACTCATCCTGGAGGTCATCTCAAAGCATGTGGAGGAAAAGAAGGTCATCTGGAGCAGTCAGCATGGTTTCACCAATGGGAAATCATGCCTGACCAACTTGATTGTCTTCTACGATGGGATGACCGGCCGGGCAGGTGAGGGGAGGGCGGTGGATGTGTCCACCTTGACCTCCGCCCGGCTTTTGGCACCGTCTCCCACCGCACCCCGGGCAGGCTGGGGCCGTGGGTCAGGGGAGCAGTGGGGGGCTGAGAGCTGCCCGGACGGCAGAGCTCAGGGGGCTGGGGTCGGTGCTGCGGGGTCGAGCTGGGGGCCGGGAGCTCGCCGTGTGCCCAGGGCTCAGCGCTGGGTCCGGTCCTTGTTCCACTTATTCATCAGTGACCTGGATGAGGGGACAGTGTCCCCTCGGCACGTGTGCTGGTGACACCCCACCGGGAGGGGCGGCTGGTGCCCCAGGGGCTGCGCTGCCATCCAGCGAGGCCTGGGCAGGCCGGAGAGCTGGCGGAGAGGGACCCAGTGACCTTCAGCAAAGGCCAGAGCAGGGTCCTGCCCCTGGGGAGGGACAGCCCCAGGCACCAGCAGGGGCTGGGGGTGACCTGCTGGGGGGCAGCTCTGCGGGGAAGGGCCCGGCAGTGCTGGTGGGCAGCAAGGTGCCCGTGGGCCAGCGGTGTGCCCTGTGGCCAAGGGGCCAGTGGGACCCTGGGGGGCACCAGGAGGAGCGTGGTGGCCAGCAGGTCGAGGGAGGGGGTCCTCCATCTGCTCTGCCCTGGTGGGGCCGCACCTGGAGTGCTGGGTCCAGTGCTGGGCTCCCCAGCTCCACAGAGACTGGGAGCTACTGGGGAGGGGCCAGCGGAGGCTACAGAGATGATGGGGGGACTGGAGCATCTCCCTGGTGAGGGAAGGCTGGGAGAGCTGGGGCTGTTCAGCCTGGAGAAGAGATGGCTGAGGGGGGATCTCATCAATGTCTGCAAATACCTTAAGGGCGAGTGTCATGAGGACAGGGCCAGGCTCTTTTCAGTGGTGCCCAGCGACAGGACAAGGGGCAATGGGCACAAACCGAAACATAGGAAGTTCCATTTGAATACAAGGAAGAACTTCTTTCCCTTGAGGATGAAAGAGCCCTGGCACAGGCTGCCCAGAGACATTATAGAGTCTCCCCTGGAGACATGAAAAACCTGCCTGGATGTGATCCTGTGCAGCCTGCTCTGGGTGACCCTGCTTTAGCAGGGGTTGCACAAGATGACTTCCAGAGGTCCCTTCCAACCCCGACTGTTCTGTGATTCCATGAAAAAGTTTCTAAGAACAGATGTGAAATTTTAGATAGCTACTGCGAGCCTTGTTCTTGTATCTATTTGTAACTTCCTTTCCAATATGGTAAGAAACAAGCTTTTCAACCGCTTTAACTACCAATTCTGTCTTGAAAAAATAGTCCATGTGATTTCACTGCTCCTTGTGAATGGCCCAGTGAGCCAAGACTCACTCCCAGAGTGACAACCATCCAGCCAAGCCATGCACTTCCCAACAGCTGGGTATTCTTCTCCCCTGCCCCAAGCTTGAAGGCTTGGACTGGTGACATTAGGCATGAAGTATATTTTCCATAGTATGTTTCAGATAATATCTCTTTTGTGAAACAGTAGCAAAGGATGTAAACACTTAAATCTAAAAATACATAATATACTTGATCACCCTCCTGCAATGCAAAGTCCCCAAAAGTGAGAAAGTAAATAATGAAAAAACCTAAGGAACGCATACAGGTTTTTTGGATGCATGTTACATCTCCAGTCATTTGTCAAATCCTTACTTAAAGCAAACCTTACCAGATAAAAACAAACCAACAAACAAACCACTCCAGGGTATGCTTTTTACCAGCAAAGTTTCTGATATATTGGAACGATAAAACAATGACCTGATTTTTGAGTAATGCAAAAGGCCCCAAAATCAGTAATAACTGATTTTTCAAATCTTCTCTTTAAAAGCTAATGCATTATTAGCAGCACAGCTGAAGGTTCTCCTTCCAGAGAATTATTTTCAAGCAAGAGGAGTCCCTTTAATCAGTTTATGACCTCTGAATGGTCCAGACATTACAACATACTCTGTCACTTATATCAACACCATTTCATTTTTAAAACTCTATTTAAAAGGGTTTGGAATTTTTCTATTCAAGAAACATTTTTGAATCATTTTAGGAACCATGTTCTGCACTTTGTAAAAGGGAAGCATTATTTAAATCAATTCTGTTTATAACCACTGTTTCAATGAAAAATGACAAACAACATGAGTGTAAGCCTGGGAGCTTACACACACAGTTGTTGGTGAAAAAGTTTTATAGATGCTGCATGCATACAATTTGTAGGAACCACTGACAACTAGGGTAAATACAACATATCACACAACAGCCTGGCAAATATCAAACATTTAAGAGTAAACTTTTAATTTCACTTTTCTGTATCTTGCAGCAAACAATTTAATACTCGCAAATATCCCAGTAACACCTCTAACACTTCAGCAGATCCATTCTAGAGATCTGCATGACAAATAAAGTTTCAATGGCAAAAACCAGGTCCAATTTTACTATACACAATTTCAAAAAAGAAATAAAGCTATAGCATTGACTTTATACTGAATCATTTAAAAGTATTTATTATGCCTTCAGAAAAGAAAGACCATTAGCTGCTGTTTTATAATTTTTTTTTAAAACAGGAAAAAAATCACAATGTGCAATTGCATGAAAACAGAATACACGTCAACGTACCTCTGAAAGACAGCCACCACAATCTGTGCTAGATTAGATTTTTTCTGTCCCAATTCACCCAAATGTAGTTAATTATACCAAATAGATTATACTAGACTACATTCTACTATAAACAGAGTAATTTATAATTTTCCCAAGTCAAACAGGGAAATGTACTTTTAAACCTACCCACCACAGGCTATTCTCATCAGACACAGCTCTGAAAACACCTTTCACCTACAAATTCTCGAAACCTTCAGCTGTAACAACAGTTTGGATCTACAAGAATTTTAGCTTTTCAATTCTATTGTGGTATCATTACCGGGGCAGGTTACAAGGGGCACATAAAAAGAATGAGTGGAAGTTGAGGGCCTTATGACACCAAGATCTGGTTAAGACTGGAGAGTTTGCTGGGGTCCTGGAGAGACACTAAAAAGCATTTTGATCTAGCTGTGTCTCAGGTATTACAAGAGCTATTCATCTATCCTCAATCTTAAAATCTTAACAGATTTGCTATGTACCATAAACATCTGAAGTAGAACATGGGCTATACGATGCCTCAAGAGATTTGCACTTCATTATTCAGGAAAGCTTTTTCATTTAATTTCACATAGCAGATATATTTTCAGAGCAGCAAGTTATCAGATCACTGGCACTTCCCTTTGCTTACTGCAGTAATTAACCTGCACCAACAATAAATCGTTTCTTAACAGGTTTGACCTTAAGGTCTCACTGGATTTTCAAATTTTCTTTGACAACAAACAATTATTAGCTGCTGTCCGGCACATTAGTCACTGGTCAGCATTCACTAAAACAGAGCCAACAAAAAATAAACTCTTCTCTTTCATCAATACTTCCCCCCTAAAAAACAAGATGGTTTTTTTTTTCACTTGATTGGTGGTTTTGATTCTTTTTAAGGTAAACAGCTCATTTCAGTAGAAATGGTGGAGTCAAGAAGCCAGCTTTGTACTAGAAACAATTTTTTATAACATCTTTGAGGAAAGTCTCCTATGTTATCCAGAACTTTAGATAGGAGCTGTGAAGTCAAACCTAAACCACCTCCTGAGTTTATCTTCAGGAGCTTCAATTCCTAGGTGAGACCATGCTCACTGCTCTATAAGCACTGCTGATTCCCACTAGTATCTATGATATCAACTAGCTGTGAGAAAAGCAAGGACACGGTAGGAGGCATGGGAAGAGTAAGGGACAAGTGAGAAAAACAGCAGGAGTAACAGGCAGTGAGGGCAGAGACACAAAATTAATCTGGAGCATTATCACCTAAAGTAAGTGGCCCTCCAAGAACTCTATGACCAGGCATCCATGTTTGCCAGTGGTATTTTATGGATACAGAACAGCACACCTTAGGCTTAATCCTCAGACCAACACAACAGAAAAACTATTTCTCCATGAGCACCATGTACTGCAGATCACATAGAGAAAAGTGACATGAAAGAGCAATGTGTATCCATTACTTGAAAATTTTCTTAGAATAAAAGTTTTTAAGTTGGAAGCTTTAGAGTATTATTGGCAAAAGATATGGCTGTCAAAGAATTGGTCACACCTACTAAAAAAAAGTGTGATTAGAACACAAATACAACATTAGATTTACTTGTTCATAGAAGTCAAAACATACTGAATCATTGAAACAAAATTTCAGGTTTACTAGCACTGGCAAACTAAGTAACAAAACATGTACTTAAATAAGCAGGATGCAAAAATGTGTAATAGCCAGGGTTTTTATGAATATTCTGCACATACTTACAGGTTGAGCAGACTAATAGTGCTCTCACCACAAGGTCACTGAGTAACTTCCACTTCTGCTCCACTTTGGAGGTGACAGCTGGAATAAGAATCTCTGCAGGGACGTAGTACTGAATTGAATAGGTCACAAAAATCCCAAAGGAGTACAGAATTTTTACAAGCTGGTACAACCTGTTGAAAACATTCACACACATTCCTGTAAGTTGCAAACTCTTCATAAAAAAATTAGCTTGCTAATAGCACTAAAGCTATATATACATGAAATATATATTTTCCCCCAGCAAACAAAAAGAAAACATTACCTGCTTGCAAGTTATAACTGCCTATGAAATTGCAGAAGATAAGCTGACTATCAAAATATGGACAAAAAACCCCAACCAACCCAAACCACTCCAACATCATGCAGTCGTCAATGAATAAACTTTAAAAAGAGCAAGTTCATCAGACAGCAATCATAAATGAATAAACTTTTAAAAGAACAAGTTAAACAGACAGCAATTGTTTGGGAAAAGAAAACTCCAAATTCACATCAAATATAATCTGTACATTGATAAACCTGTCACAGTGGCAGTAAACACCGGATGTTTTAAAGACCAATGTCAATAGCCTCCAGATTTCTGCATATTCACAGTGTTCCTAAAAAGACTTTTTCACACTGGGAAACGGGCATCTCAGGAAATACTGTTTACTATAATTGCAAGGAGTACCTTCTAAGGCTAGAAAATATCTATAACCAAATATGCTTGCTGTCCACACCCCTCTCTTCAAAACCACTAGGTACAGAACACCATTAAATTACTGTCCCATGTCAGAGTATTTCGTAGGGATCATAGCAACACAAAGGAGCACCAAGTTCTACAGCTCCCAAATGTGCCAATCTTATACCAGCAGTGGATTGGTGGGATATGTTACTAAGAAAAAGAAACTGGAAAAGGAATGTATGCATGTGTAGAAAAGAGTTCATTCAGATGCAGGGATGTCCTTCCTAACACACAGGACTAGAGCTGCTCTAACTAGACAAACATTTTATGGATCAAGAGAATTTTTTAGAACATTGTGTATTTTGTTGAAAATTTACTCTGGGATGGTTTTAAATTCTGTGCCAGACAAAGACAAGCTGCTGTGTCTTGCACCACTCCATGAATTTAGTTACACAAAAAGCAAAATTATCTCTACACAGACTGGTAAAAGGCACAAGCTGCATTTTAAGAAGAGGGAAGTATTTCTATTCTCATTATTAATCTCTTTCCATTCTAGTGTTCTTGCACCCTGCATGTCACCAAAAATAGATAAAAATTTTCCCAAAATGCAACACAGTGGACAGTTTCTCTATAATATAAAACTCGGCTACATTTAACATCTTTCTGCCTAAATTGGTTCAAAATACCCTTTATTATTCCAAAAATATTAACTGACATCAGATCATCCAGCTTGAGTCTTTGTGCATTTTTTTTTCAGATCTGTGCAGAATGAGAAAACTTTATCATAAGAGTAAAGGAAAAGATTATTAGTATCTATCAGAAAAAAAAGTATCATACCAAATGAGAAAGAACAAAAAAATAATCAAAGAAAAATGTTCACATCTACCCTCATATAAACTGTACCTCAGGAAGAAATATAATAAAAGTAGCTCAGGTGAGGCTCAAGTATATAATACAGAAAATACTTTAAAAATTAAAAAAAAGTCTGAATGGGTTGGCAACCTAACTTCAATATAATTTTGCATGGACTTATGCATTTTGCTTCCTTATATATGTTGGAAAATAACCCATATATTGGCACTATCTTGCCATATTCTAGGTAACAAATACTATTTCTTCTCCCAAGATACTTTTTTTCAATATCATGCTCATGCTCTTATCTCACTTAACACAGTGAAATATGTTGTATATGGTTGTAGTGTTATTGTTTTTTCCTTCATGATCCGTTTAGAAGGTTTTCCTACACCTTTTTGTAAGCAAAACATCTGCAGGTCTACTACAAGAGAAGGTCTCAGAGAAATTAGTTTGAAAAATTTTGTTAAGTTCTCAAGAAACTAGAGTAAATCTTCCAAAAAAAATGTTAAGTGCGCTTACCATTGTTACTTCTGGCTGAATAAACAAGTGACAAAGAATTATCCATGCCGCTAACAGTTAAATTGAGATGCATTTTTAATCCATGCTGCATAAACTACAAGCATTTGTCATAGGTCTGCTTACAGTCAACTGACAGAAGTTATGAGTCTCTTGGTATGATTTTCTAAGAACGCAACTAAAACCAGCATCAAACCTTTTGGGTAAGGATTCAGTTCACTTGCCATGGGGTGTTGTGTGTTCAGAAATGAGAGAGGAAGTATCTCTCATAAACAACCCAAGATAACAGAAGACAACGCCAAGCGGACCAAAGCCTCAAATACCCTTTTCTGCTTCAGTTCTTCAGAAAGAGGTTCAACTCCAACCAGAAAGCAAAAGCAACTTGCAACAGTAAGAAAAGAAAAAAACAGCAGCAAAAGTAAGATAAGAACAAACTGGACCTTTGTCTCTCTATCTCTGAGAGCCTAGAGGGGTCACTCAAAGAATTCTCCCTTTGAGTATCACAGCCTGTATCTGTATTAGCAAATAAAATCCAGCCAGTGCTGCTTTTAGCCCCTTGTCCTGTGGCCAAATGGCACAGCATGGCAAAATTTGTATCCATACAGCTCAGCTCTTTCCCACCACAACAAGATGCCTCAATCATCCTTTCTTCAACATTTTGAAGGAAGTGTTGAACACACAGTCAGTAACGGGTTTGGTACACTTGAGTGGTTTTGAACAGAGGAATACAGCTGATGAACTTGATGAGTGTTATGTGCTTCTCATTCCACAACTGCAAGCCAGTTCATCAAGCTTTCCATTTTTTATGATACTGAAAGACTGCTAACAAACAAATCAGCTCTTTTATTAGCTGGACAAATATACAGAAGGAATTAGAAGCATATATATGGGGAAAAAAGAAAAATACACTTTAAGTAAAAATACATTTTGACTAACTGGTCCTAAATTAATTGCATCAAAGGTTTGACCATCACTATACATAACTCAATAAAGCTCCAAAGGCATATTCAAAACGGACAGAAAAACTATTACATCACCATACATGGTGACATAATGGTGTAGCTAGTTTAGAAGCCACTGCTTTTGTAACACACTCTGATTTTTGAGTAGCTTTTAGAAATGGAGAGCAAAAGAGTCACTTTTCTATCTATCTATCTGCATCACTGTCCTTATTCTGGAAGCTTAGATGGATTTTAGCTGGTTAACAAAAACTGACCAGCTACCCACAATTTGCCTGTAATCCTCAGGCTTCAGATCACCCCAAACCTTTACAAAAACAATTTTTAAAAAATATTCAAAAGCAGGATTCAAAGCTTTAAATACACAGTGGTTCAAAATAAGCATCTCCATTACAGTAACTATTTTTCAAGGTCTATAAGGATTCAAATTTTTCACGTTAAGAAACAATTGCTTATATTATCAAACTGATTTTAATAGTAATTTAATACTGTATTTCAATCAGACAAGGATGGCTCCCTAGGCTACCTTTTTAAAAAATTCTAAATCATTTATATGTGCTAAAAGAAGAAAAAAAAAATCTGCCTCTCTTTCAGTTCTACATTTTAGATGATGTTGTGTCTCTTTCAAAGGAAAAAAATTGGAAACTAGTATAACAAAATATGCATATCAATACAGCTAGGCCAAATAGGGCATTAATTATGCTAAGCTTCCACCTGAACTAGTACCATGTAACATCATCTTGAATTTTAATATGCTACAATATTAGTACAGTAGTTAATGTTTGGGATTCACAGTAAGGGAATTGTTGCACAGACTGTCACATCTTAAAAAAGAATAAATGGTGGAAAGAGCCTTCAGCCTCAAGAAAATAAGACCCCAACCAAAGACAAAGAAGAAATATTTTATGCTGAGGGTGTTGAGACATTGGCACAGGGTTGCCCAGAGAAACTGTGGATGCCCCATCACAAGAAGCCTTCAAGATCAAGTTGGATGGGGCTCTGAGCAACCTGGACTAGTGAAAGATGTCCTTGCCCACTGCAGGGTGGGTTGGAACAGATGATCTTCGAAGGACCTCTCCAACCCAAACCATTCTATGATTCTATGAGACCCCAACCAAGGACACTACTAAGTGTCCCATAATCTATATTTCCCATAATCTATATTTGCAGATGCTGCAGGACTTTGTTTAAATTGATGGTCACATGACAACAATTATGCACTTTTTTTACTATAAATATGTACTGATTTAGGCAAACAGTGCTCCTCCTTGGCTTCAGTCAGGAAGTACCTCACAGTCATGAATAAATCGGGTAAACAACACACTGTGCCTCTGTGTCCTCTCCTCAGTCAGCAACAAACTGAGCAAAAACATCCATCCCCTAGGTACCCTGTATACTTCTGAGGATACAAAAAACAATTACTAAGATATTCCAAACAGCTAAACATAACTGCATATAAAGAAAGAAAAAAATATGTAATGCCATAAAACAGAATTTCTTTGATTCCAGAAAAAAGATGTTGTAACAGATCAGCAAAATCAAGCTGAAAACTACTCTCTTTTCATTAAGTCCATTTTCAACACATTCTAATTAATATATTACGCTGAGTGACAATTTGTACTTCAAAACACTATCTAAACTAGAACTGCAACAAGTCTCTTCTCCAAAACCTCCAATCTAGCAGAATGTTTTTAGGAATATGAGCAATTGTCTATCTAAATTAAACTTAAGGACTTAACTGTTCTAGGGCCTGCGTCTGCCTTCTGGTCAATTCATCTACAAGAACATCAAACACAACTCAGAAAGCAGCAGAATTTTAGGTTTGGTGGGTTTTTTTTATCAGGAAAGGCTTATTCTTAAGACAGGAATTGTCCAGCTGGAATTAAACACATAAGCCAAGTTTCACTGCTTAGCTACGCTCCAGGCTCTTTCACATGACCGCTTCCTTAAAAAACTCATCTGCTCCTTGCGTTTCTCTAGTTCAATCTGACCACTTAACGGCTTTTTATGTGAGGACCAAATAACAAGATATTGTCATATGGTTCACTGGAAATTTGTTTTGCTAGCACAGTTAATTGCACACATTTGCTCATCAGTGCTATATCAGGTAGACCTACAGTACTGCACAGCAACAACATTGTACAACACAACCACTGACCTGCTTCTCCTAATTTTTTTTGGTGCTCTGGGGTACTAGCCACGGTAAGACAAAAACAGATGACTTACCTCTACATATGTGCCCTGAGTAGCTCTGAGGTTATTAAACTTATAATGCTGATTCCACAACTTACAGAGCACCAGTTTCCACCTCTTTTATTATCTCTTTCTTTGCATTAGGCCTGTAAAGCCATCAGGATAAATATCATCTTATCACCACATCTGCACTGTAGCCAATAGCTATTTGAAAACCCTCATTTGAATAGCCCTGTTAGACAGCAGGCCTGTAGAATAAAGCAGAATATTACAGCAGAATGAAATTCATTCTGTTGCTTGCACGAGCACAAGAAAAAGCATCTGAGTAGCGGCCTTCTCTTATTTCACATTCCTCTCACGCCTTTTTTAAGATCGCTTCTCTAAAGGCACAAATAAACCCAGAGCCACCATTTAAAACAAACCTTTCACTAATCATATCAACAATGAGCACTACCATGTAATGCTACAAATAGACGTATCTTCCCTTTCAGATGCATCATACAGACATAACGGATGTAGTAAATGTTTGAAGACTTCTGGGTGTTATTAATGTGTGTGTATGTACAATGAAAGGATATAAATAACGTATCATGAGCAATATGCCCCCAAAAACAGAAAAACAGGGAAACACAACACCAAAACCACCACCACCAAAAAAACCCCCACGAAAACACACAAAATAGGCAAAAAATTGATGCCCAAATTTCAGTTTTTAGGATAGCAATACAAAAACAAAACATGCAAACAAGCAACAACAGATACATGAAAATTCTAGCAACCAAAAAAGAACCACTCATCCTTCAAGACACATTTTATTATACTTGCATGAATTTATCATTGGGATCAGTCAGGCAATTAAACAAAACTCCTTTTTAATAATATGAAAAACGCATAGCTCACACTGACTCCAAGGAATGAAAATGAAGAGTGAAAAAGTATCACTTGAAGATTAAGAACATTCTCCAAATGTGTTCTACTTTTGTTTCAAAGAATAACAAAAGGAATCAGAATTCAGCTTAGCAAAGCAATTTGTTTCACATAATTTGAGATTTCACTACTTCAATATGGTACCACAAGAGACATCAAATAAGTAGATGTGAGCGTATAAGCTGCAAGGCATCACTTGATCAGACTGAAAACATGAAAATACTTCTCAGCTTTTACACTTCTGCACTGTTGATATACCTAGTTTTAGGCCCATCAGACACAAAGGTACTGAACAAATTGAAGTTAAATTAATAGTTACAGTATATATCCATCCATAGACAGATACAGAACTAACAATGCACCAGTTGAAATAGCCTTCAGTGTTTCTTCAGCATGTGATATGTGGAGCTCCCATAGCATTAAAAAGAAAAGCTAAATCAAAATTATAATATCCCTGAGACACTGGCAAGCACAAGTTTCATTTTTCTGATAGGAAGCCATTATTATACATTATCCATGGACTTGCATCCGAACCACAAATCTATTCAGCTTTGATGTCTTCTATTCTAGTTGTTTACCTGCTAAACTCAGTGATTCCACTAAAAAAGGCCACTATATCCAATATAAAACTAGCTGGTTTCAGAACTGCAATATGCAATATGGAAACCACATATTACTTCCTTCAACACACCTGGCACTACCTCCTGCCAGAGCTGAAATATTTTACTATAAAGATCATCGATCCGTTTCCATATGCAATTCCATTCAATATGCAAGAAATTGCTGGCCAGGATCATAGCCATACTAGAGAAGCCACAGAGACAGTATATACAGATTTTTTTTTTAACAGTTTGAGCACCTATCAGTTATAAGTATGACAGCACTGAGGCAAGGAACAACCCTTGCAATATTTTTGCCTTCTAGATTACTGGTTTTAAGTCACCTGTGCACTTACCATATATCTTGTGGCAGGTTTAAAGTTATGCTGCCTTTGATTTCATCTCCAAAGCGCAGATACCCTAGAGTAGCGAGTGAGATATACAAGGTCATGACTATTCCCATACCAATGTTCAGTGCCATTGGGAAGCGTGTTGTGTCTTTCATTCTGTTTTCCAATGGGAGTACCTGGAAATAGAGGGAAAAATCAATTACATTTTACGTCCTCACAGTAAAACAACTTTTCTCCCCCCCTTCAAAGCCAATTTCCAAAACTTAGGTGATTTTATTAATAAATAAAAGTACTCTACAATGCTTTACAGCCTGAAAGATCACAGTGGTTTATGCACCCAATAGAAAAGTTCAATTACTGAAAAGTACCTATATTGTTTGCAAAACAGCATTAGTGTGGAAAGACAAAGCAGTATTTATAGGTTAGAAAAAGTGACAATAGAATACGTGTGGGCATATACCCATACATATGAGTAAGGTTACTTTTTTTTTTTTTTAACAGGATCATTCAGAAGCCAAGGGTTATTGTTTTTATTAGGTATGTCTGCACTGTCAGTCTGCATCACTGACAAACCTACCACGCACATGGTTGACACAAAAGCTCACGCTTAGCAGACAGCCTCAGCTCTCCTGGCAGGGAACCTTGAGTCCATGACTACCAGGATACAGACCCAGGCTCTTTTTCATTTTTCTGGCAGACAGGGCCAGGCACACTGAGCACTGCTTTTGCTGAACATAGTGTATGTGCTTTGAGCCCAAACTATAGCCTTGCTGGGCTTGCCATCACTTCAAAGTGAAGACACATTACAACTACTACTGCATGCAGTCCGTGGGAAAGATTGCCTTTTACATGAACTGTATAGCATATAGAAGAATATGCTTAGTAAGTTCCAAGTTAACTTTTTAGCCACGAAGACAAAATTTCCAGGCAAGGCAGGAAAACCAAGTAACAAGCTCACAATCTGCTCTTCCCACTTTGAATAGCATCAGCATAACGGATCCTTTCACATCTTCATTAAAACACAAACTGAAGGTATGTGGACGCTCCTAGACAAGCATATTTTCCCTGTCTCTTTCAGGAGAACTGTACACTCACCTCAGATACTCAATATGGGATATAGCTGAAGATTAAGACACCTAATGTTTTATGTCTACATCTAAGTAAAACATCTAAGCTTCTGTAATGAAGACAGGTAATGATAATATAGTCAATATAGTCAATGGAATAAAGACCACAGTTCAGTTTATCTTTCAGTAGACGTGCAGGTTATATTTGATTAACAGTACAGAACTAATTTAACAAGCTTGTCGTCTCTGGTTAACACTTCTGCCAAATCCAATACAGACAAAACAGTTTCAGTGCAAGAGGGTTGCCCTGTAAAAGTTACTGTCCATTACATTACAGAAAATTGCTTTTTAAATGACTGAGTATTTACTGTTTTCAGTTTAACCAATGTAAGTTATGACAAAAGCAGCTTTCATCCACTAATTAACAAATGGATATATTTGAATTTCTGTCATATTATTTTCTATAGGGCAATTACTCCTTTCCTTCTGGTCACTCAGTGGTATTCACTTCCTGACCTGTTGTTGAGCATCACCACTGCTAATCCATCCCACACAGTTCTATTTCTCCTACCCTAGAAATCCTGAAGAAGTCATTTTCTACTTGCTAACACAGAGATCTCTAAAAAGAAGCACATTTGGAGGCATTTCAAAATTTTCATTCATTTTCAATTAAAATGTTAAACATCTTAAATGAGGATGATCTTTATGTAATTCAGAGCCTCCATTGCTGATGTTTTTCCTCCCAAAAGCAAACTGACCTTGCACCGTAACTTAATCTGGTGGAGAATGCAAAACCTAAACAAAGAAGAGTTTCAAAACTTAAATCAATTTTTAATTGATAGTGTTAGGCAGCAGGAAAAATACAAAAGGAGACATGTGGCTAGAAGTATTACTTTACTGCCACACACAAAAAAATTGTTCATTCCTCTAAATGAATGAAGCTTCTGTGTCCACATAGTGCCTAGCAAGTCATCTTTTTGTATTTCGCATCAAAAACTTCCAGGCAGAACAGACAGCATTTCAATTTATTTTGCCCTCAGTTGGAACTAGATTGGTTTAATATGCCTCCTTACTAAGAGCTTTGAAGGATGAAAATTACAGGCAATTTTTCCCGTCATCCAAGTTTTCCCATTCTTGACTTCCTAAAGACAGACAGTATTTGAGCCTCAGCCAGTAATAAAAATTATCAGTGTTAATTCTCTGGTGATTATAAACAGAATACATTTTCTTCATAAGTTCTGCCATGTTCTACAGCTTCGGGAAATCCTAACAAACATAAGTTGTTACAGTAAGATCTTACTCCAAGCTACATTATCTCTGCAGAGCTTTAGTGGCAATTGCTTGCCCAGCTTACAGATATCAAGTGTCTCAAGTTCACTGGCCCGGAGATTTGATTTCCGAAGTCTCCAGCATTCATTCCTTACATTCCTGGCAGAAGGAGAGCAGTGAACACAGACACACATGCCAGTCATGAAAAAAATCTGATGTTTTTCCACATAACTCCTGTCACAAAAGGGATGCTGGGGACTGCCTGCCTCTGAAATTGCAAAAGCAACCTGTAGGGGACTACTAACGGGGGGGGGGGGGGGGGGAATTAAAATCCTGTGGTTTCACAGTCAGAAGGAGCTCAACTCAAAGACTATGGGACTGTTTGCTATGTTGGAGTGGGTCCAGAGGAGGGCCACAAAGATGATGAGAGGGCTGGAGCATCTCTCCTGTGAGGAAAGGCTAATCTGAGGGTGTTCAGCCTGGAGAAGAGAAGGCTCCAGGGAGACATTATTGTGACTTAAAGGAGGCTTATAAGAAAGACAGGGACAGTCTTTTTAGGAGGGCCTGCTGCGATAGGACAAGGGGTGACGGTTTTACCCTCTTTTAGTTTAGATTCAGACCAAATACAAAGAAGAATTTTTTTTTACTATGAGGGTAGTGAAACACTGGCACAGGTTGCCCAGAGACATTATTGATGCTCCATGCCTGGAAACATTCATGGTCAGGTTGGACAGGGCTCTGAGCAACCTGATCTAGTTGATGTCCCTGCTCATTGCAGGGGGCTTGGACTAGAGAACCTTTAAAGGTCCCTTCCAACCAAAACTAATCTATGATTCTACGCCTTCTTTCACAAAAAAAGCCCTGCAGGCTATTCATAAAAATGCAGAAGAGAAAGAAACCTCCTACTTTTGGCTAAACCTCCAACTGAAATAGAAAAACATTACAAATGTACAACAAACACCGGCTTATGGACATTCTAAAGAGAAGGTAAGTTTATATGACTGCATCAGATTTTAATCAATAACTATTACTAGTAATGACATTTTATATATACACAAATGCAGAATGGCTTCCACTCCCTGTACAGAGAGCAGAGCAGGAGGAAGGAGCACGCAGCACGCAGCAGCATCCAGGAGGTAAGCAAGAAGCAGTTGGGAGCTGAAAGACAGCACAGGAGTTTTCCTGCTGAGCAGCAAATGCCGCGAGGCAGTGAAGGGACTTGGGTCCAGCCTCCCAGGGACTTGACCCCAGGCAGCTCCAGTAACCAGGACCAAGGCAGCTGGCGCAGTCATGGCTGTGGGAGGGGGTGCACAAGAAGCCTGGAGACATTGCTCAAGACCATGTGCCACTGCTGGATCTGCATAACACAGGTGGTGACTTGCTGCACAGCAAGGTCCCTTGCACCAGCTTGAGTGGCCACCCCTGACATGTCGGGATTGAACCAAGACAAACTCCTGAGGGAAGACACCATCCAGATCTAAGACTATAGGGACTATGAAGTGCTCCTTCCTCACAGGCAAGGCTCAGGGCAATGGCTGCCTCATCTGCCCAAAGCATTCTCTGAACCCCCAAGCCAGCATGGATTTATCAAGGATAAACCACACTTAGCCAATCTCACGGCCCTTTGAAATTAAAAGATGGGCTCTATGGATAAAGGGAAAGCAGTGGATGTCATTTACTTCAGCTGAGCCAGGCTACCCATGCAGGATCCCACAGCATCCTTTTTAACAAAATTAGAGACACAGGAACTGGATGGCAGGATTACAAATTGGGTGAAAACAGTCTGGGCTAGAAGGCTCCAAGGGTACAAAGTTCATCAGGAGACCGGTTACTTATGTTGCTCCTGCAGGGTTGATAGTAGGGGTGATGCTGATTAATATCCTTATTAATGATGCGGATCATGGGACAGAACATATCCTTGGCATGTTGGTAGATGACATTAAGTTGGGAATAACAGTTGATAAAAAGGAAAGTAGAGCCTCAGTTCGGAGGGACTTCAACAAGCTGGAGGACTGGGCAGACAGAAACCTCACGAAGCTCAAAGACAAAAGCAAAGTCCTCAACACTGGACAGAGAAATGCCATGCAGAAGTAGAAGTTGAGGACTGTCATGCTAGGGAGCATTTCTGCAGAAAGGGACCCGGGCATCCTGATAGACAAGAAGTCAAACATGAGTCACCAGCCCACCTTCAAGCAGACTGTGCATGCACATGGGCTACACCAGCAAGAGAAGAGGCAGCAGGTCAAATATTCTTCCTCTCTGTGGCACTTAAACTGCACCTGGATACCATGTCCAGTTTTCACAAGACAGACATTGACATAGGGGGAAGTCCAGCTGAGGGAGGTCAAGGTGGCTAGCAGGCTGGAGCACATGAGAAGCTGAGAGCAGAGTTTATTCATCCTGAAGAGAAGGCGACAGCAGGGAACCTCCTTGAAGCCCTCAGCTAACCAAAGGGATAGAGCACTTGCATAGAAGACAGAGCGAGTTTCTAAGAGGTGCACTATAAAAAAATGAGAAGCAACAGTGATTAGCTGCAGCAAGGGGAATTTTCAGTTGTACCTAAGGAAAAATTGTTTTAGAAAGAACAGCAAATTACTGGGACAGACTACCAAAAGATATTGTAGAGCCTCCATTCTCAGATACTTTCATAACTCAGCTGGACAGAGTCCCAAGGAAACTCATCCAGCTGAAGGTAGAGCATTTTTTGAGAAAGTTTGCACTTGACTACCTCCAGAGGTCTTTTCCAACTTAATTTTTCTGTGGTTCTAATGATGCACATTGTTACCTTCAGCAAGATGCTATGATTTCCCGTAGGTCATATGTGAAAAAACTGAAAATGTTATTATTATGAGAAATTCAACCTAGACATCAATACGTGAATTGAAGTAATGTGAAATCAATAGAATAAAGAGCAAGTACCATTTACAATTCCTCACAGGCAACCTACAAATATTGTTCTATTTATTAACAGCTGTTATGATTTTATTACTATTTTTAGGCTTTTTATATTTCAATAAACTTATTTGTACAAGCAGACAAGACTGTCATAGAGTTGTCTATCAAACTTAGCTCATAAAGGAAAACAAAGGACCAGCGACACACATTGTGTTCAACGTGCTTACATCCAGAGGAAGTATTCAAATATAGATTTCCTTTAAACTTCTACCTGTACTGCAATTTTTCAGTCTTTTGCATTTAAACCCAGTCAGTCTGAAGACCCACGTTTCTCCAAGAAAAAAAAAAAAAAAAAGACTTAAAGAAAATAAAATAGCTATTTAAAAACATTATAGGACAATTCCCTTAAGCATACTAACTCTTGCTTTTTAACCATCCATTAAATTAAGCATTGTGGTTTGAACCTGGCTGGATGCCATGTGTCCACCAAAGCTGCTCTGTCACCCTCCTCCTCAACTGTATAGGGGAGAGAAAATACAAAAAGCTTTTCGGTCAAGATAAGGGCAGGCAGATCACTTAGCAATTATCAGCATAGGCAAAACAGACTCCACTGAAGGAAATTAGTTTAATTTATTACCATTCAAAATAGAGTAAGGTAACGAGAACTAAAACAAAAACTTAAGAACACCCATCTCCCACCCCTCCCTTCTTCTCAAGCCCAACTTCAATTCCAATTTCCCTCCCTCCTCCCTCCCTGATCGTCACGGAGGACCGGGAACGGGGCTGCGGTGAGCGCATCACCCGCTGTCTCTGCTGCTCCTTCCCCCCCGCACCCTGCCCCTGCCCCGGTGCGGGGCCCTCCCACGGGAGACAGCCCTGCACGGGCTTCTGCAGCGCGGGGCCTTCCCGGGGCTGCGGCTCCTCACGGCCTGTGCCGGCGGGGCCCCCCGCGGGGCGCAGCCCCTCAGGCCCGGCCGGCTCCAGCCCCCCCGGGGGCACCGGCCCTGCCCGCAGCCCGGCCCCGGCCCGGGCTCCTCCCCGCGGGGCCACGGGCCCTGCCCGGAGCCGGCTCCGGCGCGGCCCCCGCGGGTCACAGCCCCCTGCGGGCACCCCCTGCCCCGGGCTGCGGGGGGGAGCTGCTCCCCCGCGGGCTCCGTGGGCTGAGGGGCACAGCCTGCCCCGCCGGGGGCTGCCCTGCCCTGCCCTGCCCTGCCCTTCCCCGCGGGCTGCCGGGGAGCCTCTGCTGCGGCGCCCGGAGCCCCCCCGGCCTCCTCCGGCCCGGCCCGGCCCGGCCCTGCCCCGGGGGGCTGCGGGGCTGCCGCTCGCCCCTCCCGGCCCCCCTCGCTGCCGCCGCTGTTCCCCCCCGCGGGGGTTTTTCCCCTTCTCAGCCCCTTCTCCCCGCGGCGCTGCCCCCGCGGCTGCGGGGCTCGGCCTCGGCCAGCGGCGGGCCCGGCCTGGAGCCGGGGGGCAGCGGCTCTGCCGGCCGGGGGGAGCTGCCCGCAGCCCCCCGCAGCAGCCGGCCCCTGGCACCCCGGCCCCCCCAAACACCAAAACCTGGCCATACAAACCCAGTACAATCAAGTTTACTCATTAACCTCAATAATATCGCTTCATGCTCAGTAATGATTAGGTCAAAATGAAACATACTACATCTAAACGTGTCCCCGCATCAACAATCTCCTTTTAACATTGCAACCTTCATTTATACTGAATTTAAGGAAAAGATATGGAAAAAGAAATGTAGGATAATAATACCACTAGCTAAAGACCAGATCTTCAAATCTGAAACTGCTAATTTCTCCCTGCTTATCCCTGAGGTGGTATCAGGACTAGATTTGCCTCCAGCCTGCCCAGATGAGAAGCCTTTCCTACATTCCTTGGTCCAGGTGAGCCTGTCCCCTTTTCCAGCCTCAGCAGTGAGCCTTCCCAGGGTCAGGCACCCTACACAGCACTGTTGCTGTCACTGCAGGAGATGCTTCCCTTGGCAGAACTGAGCCAGGTTTTACATAGTACCCCTGTATCAATTATTCCAGACAAGCTGAAAAGCTCTGTACTTCACAGGTCTAACATGAAGCCAAGTAAAAACCAATTACACATATATTGCCCAAACTCCCTACTCCCTAAACTGTTAAACTGCATCAGGATCCCAAAGATCCATGAAGTGTTCATAAGGAGACAGAGGCTGATGGCAGTCAGTGCTTGTTCTGACACTATGTCACTGTTGGGTAGCAGCTGCCGGCTAGATTTTCACTCTACCTTTCTTCCCAGTCCCTGTACAGTCCCTGTTGCAATAACTTCAGAAAACCTAACATTTAAACTGCATGTGAAAGAGACATGGTTCCTTTCCCAAATCCTTTTTTTGGGGGGGTTTATTGCTTCCTTTTTGGAACACTGAAGCTGAACATGCTTTCTTGTACCTTTTCTGGAGCCAGAAGTTAATTCCACTCTTCAATTCTTTTCAATTATTTCCTTAAACAGCTAACACCCCACCTAGATGATTGAACAGCTTTGAAAGAAAAAAAAAAAAAACAACAAAAAATAAACCAACCACCACCACACCACACCTCTGATTCTCTCTGTCCTGCATAGTAACACCTTTTCTCAAAAGAGATGTCATGTCAATTCACACTAGCTCACACTAAGGCTTCAACGTTACTATATGCTTATTCAAACAGCCACTTTGCTGTAACACACAGTATCGTTCATCTAGTCCAATACCTCCCACACTCTTCAGACCTATAACCTATCACCACATATACAACCACTGCACAACCTAGTGATGTTGTCTGACCTAGTTGATGATGTCAGACATCTGACAGATGTCCCTACGGTCAGGGAAAACTTTGGGGAATTGCCTTCTCTCCCAGGCAAGATCACCAGGGGCAGAACACTGGAGGTGAGAGAACCATGAGATGAGTTAAGTTTCAGAGTTGCAAAGATATTTTTTTAAAAAAAGAAAAAACGACTTTTTTTTAAAGGGTCTTTTTCCTGCTTCTGATTTTCTGCTGTTTCCTTCATGCTCTTTTTCCCCCAGTTCACACTAGTCCCCTATCTTAGCCCTCAACACCTATGAAATCAGATATTTTAGTTGAAACTGATCCTTTTCATAATTTCTCATTTTCCACCATTTTTCTCCCTCCTCCACCTTTTCCTCTGTCACCTGCTCACAAAATTCTTCCTGTTGTTTTTGAGACAGTGGCACACGTTGCTACTATTAGCTTCCATGAAACTTACTACTTGATTCCTTTAGTAACTATCAAGCTTTGATTTCTTAATTTACTAAATAAGTATAATCCATCTTCCTCTCACCCTCCACCAAATAAACTCAAAAGTACCTGTAATTTACTGGAAAAGCAGCATAACTGAATCTCTGAAATAACCTGGTTCATCTACCATCATCCATTATACAGAGTACCTTCTCTTTCATTTCAAGCTGCATGAAGTAGGTATAAACATCCCCCAGGAATACCATTGCCTCCTCATTCCTGGCCTTGAAATTACTGCTCCACTCAGTCTTCCTTCAACTAAGCTGCAGGGGACTCTAATTCCCATCAAAAATCTCTACTGCATATTTTATATGACTGGACAAAAAAAAAAAAAAAAAACCAAAAACCAAACACAAGAGAATTCAGCCTGAAGATAATCAAATAAACTGTGATTTAAGTGTCATGGCCACTAAAAACTAATCCTGTAATGGATAACTTACTAGCAGACATGCTTAATGTTTAAATGCATACGGTCATCTTTCCTTTTTCCAAGAAATACTGCTAAAATGGTAAGAATAAAGCAATTCTCCATCCCTTAAACTTTTAAAATAAGTATTTCATGTAGGTGAGACAGCTAAACAGATGTTTTGATTAGATTAAGGTACAGACAACTCAAGAATTTTGGAAAATTAAAGCCAATAGAAATATTTACTAAAAAAAAATAGCTATAATCATGTCCTACTGTAACAAAATAAAGCTCTTTTCATTTAAAACAAAAAAGCTGAGGAAGCTGGTATCAAAGGTATTCAAGGTATGTAAACATAAATTCTACTACCTAACCCCCTAAGACAGAAGGCTGAATCCTCAGTAAATCAATGCAGCCCAGGCCTGGCCCACTCCTTGTCTGCAGGAGGTACCAGCGTATTTATTTGTTCACTGAAAGGTGAAACTACAACCCTGCAGAACACCGGGGAATGTCTGCAGAAAAAATATGGTTTCTCCAAGTCAAATTAGGATCATGACATATGTCATTATTACATTGCTATGTTTTGCTTCTCTGTCCTTGCACCTCTCCTCTTCCATTGTACAGAAAAGGTATTATTTTTAATTAAATTTCTGAGCAACAAGCTTTCTCAGTCCATGTCTTTTAGATGCATTTTTAAAGCTCACTCTCTTGAGGAAGATGCAGAACCTCACTGTTTTGCAACAAGTACAATAAACAAACTAACGTTCCTTAACAGATCCCTTATGACTGCAAATGAAAGTGTGTCTACTATTACCCAAGGAAAGATGCAAGCCAAATGGTGACTGTACATCCATTTTTGTAATGAAAGGTTTATACAAATAAATCCAGAAGACAGGTTCTCATTACAGAACACTGCCTTCTGAAATGTAATGAGCAATCCTAATTCACTCCAAAATCCCATCTTCTCGGGTTCCAGCAAAGCAGCTTCCTACTTGTTTCACCAGGAAAAATAATTACTCATACCCACAAAACATCAATCCATTGCCCAATTCTGATGGCCTCGATTTAACAACGCTTGAAGGAATTATATATATTCTACTTGGCTTGCCATCTGAATCTGACATTTTCTCCAGAAGTTATTTTTTCCTTTTAACTTTTTTAAGCTTGTTGTCCAACACAGAAAGCATTTTGCAAATCACATCTTACATTTTAATACGACCATCATCAAAACAAATAATCATCCTATTCCAAACAAAATCAATCTATCCAAAATAGGGAGGGAAGACACTGACTGATACTTGCTCTTCTTAGATGAGCAGAAAGTTTCATACACTTCCATTTGACATGAGAGCATGGCACCTTGACAGCTAAGCCACGCATCGCTGCTCCTGTGAAGTGCTAAAACAGCTTCAGTACAAGACAAGTTGAAGGATACACAACAAAGACAAGTTGAAGAATACAAAACATAGCACTTCCTACTATGATCTTCTTTCAAACACCTTTGCCATTACAATTTTTCCTTTTCACCTCTCCCACTTCCCACAGGATTTGTTTTCTGCTGCTCTTGACAGATCAATATCATAATTTTAAACCGCAATGTTTATTAGGGAGCCACTACTGATGCTTGCAAAGTGTTCAACAGCAAATGATTAGGGCTCTTTCAAATCAGGAGAACATGTATTCATAAAAATTTTTTGGGTTAGGAACACTATTCTTTAGTGAACATTCAAGGACATTACTGAGTGTAAAAGTCCTTTGACAAAAATCACAGGTCTATTAATATTTAGTACTTTGAGCCGATCAATAAAATCACTTTCTTTTTTAAACTGTCTCCATCATGCTTGATTGAATAAATGAAAATTATTCTATGAATTACAGTAGATTTAATCTACAAAGCAACTATGTTGGCCAAATATTTAAGAAGGAAACTAGAACTTAGATTTTAATTATTGTCACATATACACACACACTACAATGCTACCTTCAGCAATGAAAAGGCTTCCAGAGAGTGGGAAAAATCCTAGGGTAGATGGTGAAATTAAGATGCTGACAATTAAATGACAGATATTAAAGTCTAAAACTAAGGATACAAGCATTTATTCCAGTTAGCTGCTCTCTCCAGAAAAAAGTACTAACATTTTTGCATCTTCATAGCTATATTCAAAAGGTTTGTCATATAATGAGGACTTGTATTTAAGTATTACTTAGACAATTTCACACACTGCAGATAAGCACTCAGAACATAGCAGAAAGGAGGAAATCTTACCTGAGACCAATGCAAGTTAAAATAGAAGCAGCTTAGAAAGATTACAGAATAATGGGCTGGGGGGAATGAAAAAAATCTGACACCAGAAAAGCAAAGTAAATTACATAAAAATATTTCTACCTGAAATTATTTAACTATGCTGCTGAATTATACGTATAATTAGCATAAGCAGCATGCATCTCACTCTGGCTCTACTGCATGTATACTTAAGACAGACAAGTTTTCCATCTAAACCAGGGTCACGTCTAAACAGAAGAATTAGCTTTTGTGCCTCACTGAAGCCATGTATACCAGGCCCCAAAACACATCTCCCACGAGCTGGCAAAGCAGAACACGACAGCTTGGCATGCTGTCACTCTTGCTCTTTCCCCATTTCTCCAAAGTCACCGAATCACGTGATGATTAAGAAACATTTCAGGTGACCAAACAGTAAACTTAAACGCCATTATTTTCCTATTTGTGTAAATGCATGTGTATCTTAGGTTTTCTAAGGAAAAAGAAACATTTGAATGTTGCAAGCATCAAGTACGGGATGCGGCCTGAAAGAAACTTGTACTCAGAGTCTTCTGTTTGGAAGATTCACAGTCAATACAGGATGTATTAAAGTTTGAATATGCACAAACAAATGGTTCTTCAGGGTCAAAGGAACTTCCTCCATACTCAGGAAGTCCAGCATATTGGTAAGGAATATTTAACTTGACAAAGAGGTAATATCGAGTTGCCTGAGATTTTATCAACATTCAGCTGAATATGGCAGATTATGAACTTTTTGCAGTTTTGGATACAACTTCTTTTTTTATCTGCTATATCTAACAACATTCTCTATTTCACCTGCCCATAACCTTTTTCCTCCTCTCTCACATCAATCATCTTCAGAAGACATCCAAACCAAGTGATTATGTATAGTAGTTGTAGCCAACACAGTAGATTTTGCTGACACAACATTTACCACGTACATTCAGGAGCAGGTCATCTCCACAGTGATCGACTCTAGTCACCTACGCTTGTTTGTCCAAATGCAAAAACATCCTCTGAGAACTCCTACCTTTCCTATTTTGAGGAGACAAGCCTTTGTACCACCTCAAAGAACACCAAAGGAAATTGATACACTCCAGTCTAGAAATGGCCAAGTAGATTTAGATGATGTCATGCTACCTGTTAAATGTCTGCTTCTGACAAATCCAGTCTGGTCTTAAAAGACAACAGAAGAGTGTCATTTGGTTTCATTATTATTTCTTTTTAAAGGACAATACTAATCTGGCAAAAGAATTTTTGACAGTGAGAGGCTTTTATCTCAAAGCCACAGGCCTAACAAGCTCATCCACATCACTTTCAAAATCCAAATAACAACATTTTAAAATTGTAATCCACTTAGTTTTCTCTTTTTTTAAATCTCCTGGAATTGGTTAGCTGCTGCCTAATGAGATTCCAGAGACTGTCTTTTGCTATACAAATACCACCCTGCCTTCTACTGTGAAGCTGTGATATTCAAGTTTAAAAGCAGTTTGAACAGACATCTTCAAGTAATAGGCTAAATTATCAGAAGCCTAATTTTCCAAACCTGAAATTAATGTTGGAAAGTAACATTTTCTCTTTGCTAGGCTAATCAGTCTGCAGCAGTCAACAGGGGAAACAAAAAACAAAGCCACAAACCACACTTAATTGTAGAAACCATACTTAACTTAGTTTATTATATAGAACAGAGAAGAAAATTTATCTTTCTTTTTTAAATGTTATGGATCTATTTCATCCTTTTCTTGTTTAAATGTTACGAATCTATTTCATCTTCCTTCCCCCTGAAGCTCATGTTAAAACATCACTTCCACATTTGGATTTGGTTTTTATACTTCAAACAAGAAAGCCAACCAGACTTTCACTGCAAAATATTCATTAAGTGTAACTGTGTAACATTATGCAAAGCTATTACCTGCACATAGTAATGCTACAGGGATACGCAAGCCTGAAGGCTTTGCTTTTACACTCCTCTGAAAAGTACGCTTAAGAGGTTTAACAACATTTTGGGAACACTCAGGAGCACAGTCTGAAGTTACTTTTTAATTCAGTAACAAAAATCTCATATTTACTATAAAAACGACCTACTCACCTTTGGAATATGCAAGAGGCTCTCAAACACGGTTCTTACAAAACAATGTTATATGTTCTGTGAAAGACACATTCACCCCATTATACCACCTGCAGCTCCTGTATTCCAGAAATAGTGTCGGTACTCTCTTCTCTTCTGTGGCCTGAACACCAGCAGCCTTGTGATTCACCAGGCAGCATCAACTGGCACAGGGAATCCACAGCCAAAGTACAGAGGGAAAAGAAGCAGCTGCAGATTCTCTCACTCCCAGCAGAGCCCTCTACTCAAAAAGGTCCACTGAGGGCTGAATATACATTTTCTCCATCTCCTAATTAACATGTTATTCCTTTCTGAACCAACACCTTCACTTAAATATTAAAACAAAACCAAGTATCTTAAATGGTCTGTTGTATCCACTTAGGAGTACTGCATTTCAGTTGCTACTACCATTCTACAAACTGTACTGATGCCACTAGTCAATACAATTTTCACAAGGTCACCCTGATAATCTTAAAATCTTACAAGTGTTGAAATCCCAAACCAACTCTCACCACTATGAATTACAACCACCAGACTGACAGTACTGAGCTCCCAGTTGCTGTTTGCTAACTCAGCATTAAGGGATCGCTGGGTACCCCGATGCCAACTCCTCCTGTTAGCACACAGCAGCGATTACCACCTGGCCGCCAAGACGTTCACAATTTGCAGCAGGTACCTTATACCAATCAGCAATGACCCCACCTTTACAGACAACTCAAACATGGAGCAAAGGAATGAACAGCACAAGCAACACAGTGCAGCACTTTCTCATCCTGTTACAATTATCACTCCGTTTAGCATGCATTAACATTAATCACCCTTTTGACAGCGCTAACTTTACCTTTGCTGTAGCAGTTGTAGCAACAAATGAACAGCTGGCCTGGACTTTAGTCAAGTGACAAAACTGGTCAAATCTGCCCTCAAATAGGAGTTTAAATTGACCTTGAAGGCAGACATGAACAGCTCAATTCATCATATTAATATCATCAATTCAACATATTAATTATTTTTATTTTAATTAAAATATCTCAAAATGGTTTTATAGCACTGGCTGATGAAATGTTTAACTAGCTCTTAGCATTACGCAAGTACTAGTTTCTAGGCACTACCCTGGTTTATTTGAGATTCTGTATTTCAATTATAAATAGGCTGTCCTTCCTCCTTTGTTACAGATGCAAGTCAGTAAAATTAAGCTTTTTAAAGTCTGTTTATCTAGGGATCGACCAAAGTCAAAGCAACAATACTCCAAATTATTTCCATACTGCTGATTTTCTTATTACACAAGGACAGCTAATGAGTCCTAAACTAACAACAGGTTTTAACCAAAGCCCATATTAATACACTCACCGTCTAAAAGAGAAATACAGTCTCAAGATGAAGAATAAAATTCTACCAGGAATCTGCTGAATCACTGCACCTCCCTGAATCACATTCCCCATAGTGAACAGGATTTTATACTCCTCTGTTTACTTAGTCTCACTAATTTTAATAGAATTACTGAAGAACTACAGTCATACTTTAAGTGATGACAAGTGCTGAACTAGAAAAGAAAAAAAAAAATCAATATATAAAAAGTTTTTTAGAATAGTGGGATGAAAAAATAAATCAGTGCTAGAGTATTTCCCCTGCAGCCTACTGTTCAGTTCAAAGAAACCAGACAAACATGTTTCCGTGCTAAGCGTGGCATTTATGAACTGGCAATTACTATTTGTCTACATTAGCCACTCCCCTGATAATAAAAACAAAATCAGTTAAGTATCTCTGAAAATAAATCCTCCTGACTGCTATGGCTAAGCTGTACTGTTTTATAGGGAGCCTTATAAACCATTCATTCCTATACTTGAATTGTTGATCATTTAATATTCCTAGCAGGAAAGACCATATTACACAGAACAATAGTGGTGGAAAAACCACACCAAGGGCATTTTTCCACTTTTGTCAGGTTCTGCTTAAGATGATTTAACCAGACCAAAAATCTCAGAATTTCATTTGCTGTCCTTCTTTGTAACATTCATTAACCTGGCCGTTCTCAGATGAGAATTACCATAACATATACTTGGAATCAAGGAAAAGGAAAAATGAAGTGTCATAACTGTTTATGGCCAACTTATTGCATAAAATGAATCAATCATAATCACCTTCTCTAATAAAATTAAGACCTTAAGGCATCTGTTTATAATGTTCAGATAGATTCACAGTAATAAATCTTATTTGCAATATATTCCAGAATAAAATCTAAAATCAAGTCTCTAACAAGACCAAGATTATGTAAATCCATTTTGAGTGCCTTCATCAGAGAGAGCAGACTACGGAGCCAATCTGATTAAATGTGGGTTTTTTTTTTTTCCTTACCAGAACAGTTCAGCCACATGGATATAGGAACATGGTACCAAGGCGCCACCTCAGCTATACAACAGCAACTGACTATGCGAGTATTCTTGATCCATTGCAATGTGAATTAAAACACAGCAGCTTACATCTCAGTGAGGGAATTTTAAACTCACTTGTCTCACTTCACATTTGCAAGAGGTCACAAACACACATAGAGATATATCACAGTCCAATTACGATGGTAACTTACTGAGCTGTAACATCTAGTTATCAATTAAATCAATCACCAAGAATTGTATGAAATCTTAACTATGTAAAGTGGAAATGTCTCACTTTGCTTCACTCATCTTTTTTACTTCATGCTTCAAAAATTTTGTTTAGTCCTGATTATTCAAACCCATAAAATTATTTTTTCTTCAAATCTTCTCTATGGCGCATGCAACAACAGCATAAGAATGCACTGCAAATATTCTGCATATTCAAAATACCCCTGAGAAGCAGAGACATACTAATATCATTCTGCATATAACAAAGAAATATTAAGCTCTACATTTTCACTTTCAGATTAATTTTAATTTTTAAAGGTAGCCACATCATTTTAATGGTCTTGTGTAATGTACACACACACAAAGTATATGAAACCATAATGAACAAACATTTAATTAGTTTATAAACACCAGGAACAAAAGTAAAAAAACTGAAACACTTCATTTACTTTGAAAAGTAAATTACGATCAAGTAAGAAATTGAGACAGCCTATACAGAAATGCATGCAATAACTGAATAATGCTAGGACCTGATAATATTAAGCGGTATTTTTATGGTTTAAAGGTACAAGTCAAATGAAACCTACGTTACATGCTCCTGAAAAAAAAAAAAGGGAAAAAGTCTGGTTGTTACTAATGCATCTTTTAAGAATTCCAGGAATTCAATCAAGCAAATGCTCTAGGCAGTTCTTTAAAGGTTTACTTTAGAAGTCAATGTTGCTACTGCTGATATAAATTTAAGGAGCTGTCTAACGTGGGATCTAACATGCCAGAAAATAGTTACCATATACCAATTCCCTACCTATAATTCAATAAACTACCACTACCAAATGTTAAGCCTTCCACACTTCCCTGAAGCTCACAGGACTCTCATTTGGGATCTCCTGGCTACAAATACACACCTGCGGGCTATGCAGCACAGGAGCAAATCTAATATGACTGAGATACCTATCAGATCTCCCGTAAATGACTCGCGTTTACCCACACACAGTTAAGTACAGTCTTATCCACACAGGCTATACAACTTAAGAGCAACAAGCTTAGCATAGTCCAATCTGTCTTATTGACTGTGGAGTTTTTGCCCAAGACTTGTAGCCATCAAACAATCCCAGACAAGTGACAGAAGGAAAGATGTCCAGATACACACAGATATATGGTAGCTAAATCTCTGCATCAGTCATCTCAGTTTGAGAAGCAGTCCAGAACAGTTTGAATGAAGACTCACAGTCACTAGATCCACGTATCCCATGTGTGAAAACACACTTTTGTAACACAATAGGAGTTAAAAGGTTCTCCTGTTCAGCTCTTCTAGCAGTTATAATGCAGCAGCAAGGTGAAATATTCTGGTTCAAGTCAGAGCTGACAAAAGAGATTTGAAAACTCTTCTGTAATGTCAATGACAGACAGTCATTTCAGGTTTAATTGCATGCTGCTTTGCTGTTGTTTTCATTTGGGTTTTTTCGGTGGTAGAAGAGTGAGTTGGTGGTTTGTTGTTTTAGTTTTAAGTATACAGTAACACTTGCTGAAGCATGTAAATATATTAGTAACAAATAAAGTGTCTACAGTAATTTCTTCACAATTTAAAGACATTATGACCTCCCACTCCCAGAAGCCTCTTCAGCTGCTTTTTAAAATATGCCATGTGAAACAAAAGTGCTAACTTGCAAACTTTGCTAGCATGAGATGCGATCAGAAAGCCCTTAGAAACAGCAGTGAGCAAGATGTTACAAAAGATCCACTTTTAAAAACTAAATTTTCAGAATGATAGATCTATTTAATTGACACCTTTCAGGAAACAATGAGGAACTGAGGTTCACTGTCAGAAGGCCATGAATCAAAAAAAATATTCTGAAACTTCTATCCTTTTACTTAGCATCGACATCTCTATCAAGTCAGATCTATAGACAAGTTTGCAGCAAGAAGAATAACACATTTCTAATAAATTACTTTGTGCTCAGTGATCCCAAATGAAAAGGAGGATTCTGAATACGTTTCTATTTTTACACACTCATCACCTAAAACTGAGGTGCTGAATTTTTATTATAGTATCATCATATTATTAGCTGAGTATTATTTTATTATATACCATATTATGATGAGAGTTACTATTACACTAGTGTCTCAATCTATTTGGAAAGAAAGGCATTCTTGTAATTCGGGAAGCTACTAAGTGTCCAAGTAGCAATCAGTATTCACCAAATTCCCCTTTGATGGGGCTGTTGCTTCTCAATTTTTGCCTTATTTGACAAGGTAAATTAACCCTTTTCATACCAATATGGGAGATTAGTGCTTCAACAAAATCAACAAAATAACAACAGGAGTAAAACTGTGTTGTGGTTTAACCCCAGCCGCCAACCAAGCACCACTCAGCTGCTTTCTCACTCCCCCCCAACCCAGAGGGATGGGGAGGAGGATTGGAAAGGAATGTAAAACTCAAGGGTTGAGATAAGAACAATTTAATCGGTAAAGCAAAGCAAGGAATTCATTCCCCACTTCCCTGGGCAGGCAGGTGTCCGGCCATCCCCAGGGCAGCCGGGCTCTGTCACACGTAACGGTTACTCGGGAAGACAAATGCCGTAATGCCAAATGTCCCCCCCTTCCTTCTTCTTCCCCCAGTTTATATACTCAGCATTACGCCATATGGTATGGAATTCCTCTTTGGCTAGTTCAGGTCACCTGTCCTGGCTGTGTCCCCTCCCAATGTCCCATGCCCCCCCAGCCCTCTGGCTGGCAGGGCCCAAGGAACTGAAAAGTCATTGATTTAGTATAAACATCACCCAGCAACAACTAAAACCACCAGTGTCCTGTCAACATTGTTCTCACATCAGAGCCAAAACACAGCACTGCACTAACTACTAAGAAGAAAATTAACTCTATTCCAGCTGAAACCAGGACAAACTGCCTGTAACCCATCGTCTAGCACAGATTCAGGTATTTTGAAGAGTCAATAAAAAGCACTTACCACAGAGATTCCTTCAAAAGCAAATATTGCAGTCCCAAAAAACAGTGGGTATTTCTTCCAGTCAGCCACAGGAGGCAGTTTTCGAGGATCTGCTATACCCTGAAGAACACACAGCAAAACAGTGCTATGTAAAACACATGAGCTGTTCCTACAGTTTTGATTGATGCATTATGCTACAGGAAAGAAAACTCAATACATATGGTGTATACATTGCTATTTACAATCCCTGGTTTCCCTCCCAAATTTGGTACATATTTATAGCCACCTTCCCACTCACCCACAGATCTTTGCACATATATTTATTCTAGGTTCACATTACTGACACTAGAAATTTACATATTTAAAGTATCACACTGGTGTGTATGAATGAGCGTCAGCTAAAACTAAAGGGGAAGCTCACATCTTAAGCTTAATCGTCTGCAAACTTCTCAGAGTACTGCATTTTCTAATCTGCTTTCATACTGCACAGATTTTCTTCATAATCATAAGGGACAGTAAAAGAAAACCTTTTTAACAGAAGCTGAGTTCCTGCAGAACAATTAATTATTGTCTCCTCCAATCTCTTCTATGTAATTTCTTCTGCCTCCTTGCCCAGCCAATACCTCTCGCTGGCTTTTCTGCCTTCCTCCCCATCTGCTTCCTACTTGTCTCATAACACGTGAAAGCTTTCTCAAATAACAGCGGCACTCACCACTTACCTACATTGTGTGCGCAAGTGATTGTCATCACTTTTCAAAAATCCTAAGAAAGAAAAATTTAGAGGTTTCTACATGTGATTTTTTTTTTTCAGCCATGTGCTAGCCTTGGCTGGCGTAGACTTGATTTTCTTCATAGTAGCTAGCATGAGGCTATGTTTTGGATTCGTGCTGAAAATGTGTTGATAATTTAGGGATGTTTTAGCTGTTGCTGATCAGGGCTGACACAGAGCCAAGGCCCCTTCAGTTTCTCACACCACCTCACTAGCATGTAGGCTGGGGGGGCACAAGGAGCTGGGAGGGAACAGCCGGGACAGCTGACCCCAACCTACCAAAGGGATATCCCATACCGTATGGAATCATGTTCAGCATATTAAATGGGAGGAAAAAGAAGGGAACAGTGGGGACATTTGGAGTGATGGTGTTTCACCATTACGCATGACGGAGCCCGGCTGCCCTGGGGATGGCCGAACCCCTGCCTGCCCGTGGGAAGTGGTGAATGAATTCCTTGGTTTGCTTTGCTTGCGTGCATGGCTTTTGTTTTACTTAATAAATAGTCTTTTTTTTAAACCACAAGTTTTCTCATTTTTACTTTTCAATTCTCTCCCCATCCATCTTGATGCAGGAGGAGTGAGTGAGCAGCTGCATGTGGCTCAGTTGCTGGCTGGGGTTAAACCACGACAAGCCATCAGTTTAATGTGTTTCATTATGAAATGCCTCCAAATATGAAAAACAGCAGCAACCCAGAAAACACAGCAACTATTCAACTTCTCAGGAGATGAAGTTTGCAATAAGTATTCTCTAAAGGGAAAGTCTTCAATTTTTCCTGACTCTACTGGAGAAACATTAGAAATAAACTTTGCTGTTGGAATTGTTCTTCTGTTGCAACAAAAAGATTGACCACAGATTAAAACCTTGCACATTCTGTGTGCAACCCATAAAAATTCATGTATTCTTCCACTCAAGAACCCCAAGTCATTACATTACATATTTTTATTATCTTAAGTGCAGCAATATTATCCTTTCTTTCAAAAGTACTTTAAAAGGCTATGTTTAAAATACGTCTCAAGTATTAAGGCATCTCCTTAAATTAAGATGCTTCAATTAAATACAAGATAATTTTGCCTTTCAGAAACTGTCAGTCAGTATGCGTCTATCAGAGACCAACTGCCATATGCAACAAATATAACTTGCCACACTGAAAAAAGAGATAATAAACTTTTTTATACTCACTCTAACGATGTACTGGTAAATGATCACCAGGCTGATAGCCGTGGACAGATTGGCAAGCAATGAAAGCACAGACAGGTTCTTAAGGTCACGAATAAAGACCAGTAGGATTATGAATGGCAGGAAACACAGCATGTATATTCGTAAGTCAGTACTCCTTTTCTCAGAAGAACTGCTGGTGGCACTGACATTTATGGGAGTGTTCTTGTTTTCCAAGAATCCTTCATGGACCTATAGAAGAAAAAAAAAAAAAAAAAGTGTTACACAGTGGTAGCACTGAGTATATGGTCACATCACTATTTTTCTATAGGGAAATTTGTCCTTCTGCTTTACCTGCTAAGTGTCATTTGTCCTTCTGCTTTACCTGCTAAGTGTCATTTGTCCTTCTGCTTTACCTGCTAAGTGTCAGGTGTTCCGAGATCCCTGTAACTCTCAGTGCAGAGGACAAGACTAGGCACTTTTAGCAAGTGTTTCATCCTTCAGACATGTGATAAAATCAGGACCTGAAAGCATCTTTATCACACCACTGACTAAAGAGGAAAGCCACATGAGCAGTTTAGATCAGATTTCTTTCAGAAAGGGCGAGTTTGGTAAAATGAACCAAATGAAGGCAAGCAAGATGGATCTAGGCCTAAATCTTAAGAGTCTGATTTTTTCTAAGGCAGAGTAAAGGGGTGACCAACTGCTATTGTACCCGAGTTCAGTGCCCTATAACCTGTGCCTTTGCCATGCACATCATAGCAGCATACATACAAAATAATGTTAGAATATGAACTTGCCTGTCTTTCTTCTAATACAAATTATTTCATTTTTCGCTCTTTTACTAAGCAATGTTATCTCAATTTAAAAACCGCTAGCTCGGAGTTGAAAGTCCTGTATCCATAAAATTGACATAAATTAATGCTTATAGATAAACAGTAGTATACAACATGAAAGAGTATTAGGGTTTTTGTATATAACATTACAACAGTTGCCTATGGTGCAGTTCAGAAGACTGAGTTTGGCACTATTCACAAGCTCTCATTGCTTCTTTCGGAAAAACGTTAATGTGGCCATAACTGCCAACATTCGTTTGTGGAAATGCATTCTGTGCTATGTGCACACCACCATCAAAACATCAAGAGCTGGCAATTACCATGCTTGCTACAAAACAACAACAGTTCAAATCCATTTTTTTTAAATCTTATCATGCCTTTTCCCTAGGAGTGTATCCTTTCCTTTTCCCTTCCATTGCATTTGCCATCTTACAAATCAGCACATGACTGTGCTTAACCTGTTCATGCTGCAGAAAGCCTTGGGCTTGACAGCTGTGAAAAGATACCTAGGCAGGGGGGAGGAGGGGCAGTTCCTTATAGCACAAAGACTTAAACACAATTGGGAAATCAGTATATAAAAAAACAACTGAAGACAACACTCTGATTCCTAAGTACTGTCAGACTACCAACTACTTAGCCACAGTCAATACAGAAATTAACTCAGAGGAAGGCTGTATAACCCTATAATCCCAGGAAGTGTGGAAGTATACATACAAGTGTAGCAATTCTTATATGTTATTATCCTTATCACACAGTTCACAGGCACAATCCCAAGACTGATTAATATACGGACAATTCCTTCTATGTGGTTTGTTCTTTAAACTGTCAGTTATCATCTGTGCAAGTGAAATAGTAAGATTATAGATCCTGCCTCAGAAATCCAAACATGTTAAGCTGTGAAAATAAAAGGGGCAAGTATTACCATTACAGCGTAAGTTTTTATGTAGCCATGGCAGTCCTAAGCAAGCACTACAATTGCCAGTACATAATGGCATCTATTTTATTTAATAGGTCACAGTACAACAGGGCTTTTTGGTTTTGTTGTGTGGGTTTTTTTACTTTGAGGAAGAGGACGAAGTGGAGAAAAGAGGACAGGCTGGAGATATGGTAGGCAATCAAGGGACACTGGCACTATGTCATGAGGCAGAGGGAGTCAGCTGATAATCTAAAACCAAGTGTATGTAAACTAAGTCATTCAAATTGGCCAGTACGCCAAAACTCAGAAGTCTAGGAGAAAAAAATAATTGCACAATTCACTTCATTTCCATTGTTTCAACCAATCCACAAATTCAACAAAACAGAATTAAATTAAGATTCTTTTCTCTAACAAAAAGCACTAAACAAATTTTATCATTATAACAAAGACAAAAGATACAATTCTGCAACCACATTTTGCAGAAATCTCACTTTAAATGAAAGCAGAGACCACCACTCATTTCAAACACCAACAGTTTCCACCTTGCAAGAATCTTGTCACTTACAAGACATTTAATGTCTGTTATTTTCATTTTGATAACATTTTTAGAAAGCTACAAAGAGCTAAATACATTTAGAACTGAATTCTAGTGAATTCACACAGCTGCAATAACTCCACTTTACCAAGCAGTATGTCAACCACTTAACCAAATTACTTCCCTAATGCCACATGAAGTACAGCTCTCTGTAGAAGTTTCCTACTTTCCCACCATGCTTCAAATAGAAACACAGAACAAACCCTTTAACAAGTCTCTTGTGTTTACTTACTTGCATCATTTGCAGATAGCCAGAGCTGCTCTGCACACAAGGACTTGTAAGATAGTTTTCTAAGCACTATAATGTGCTTTGAGCATGTAAGTCCCACTGAAAACATCAGCTACAAAATGTGAAGCCCATGACTTATAAAATTTATATTTTAATTTATTAAAGAAAAGAAACTTTTCAAAGTTTCAGTTCAACCGTTGACTGTCAAGGTGTTTTAATTATGTCCATTACACACAGGTTTTTGCATTACTAAAATCCTTTGGGGATTAATTTTATGTACACATACATGTACATGTAAAGCACGTAACTGTCATTATGGACACAGTTATACCGACATAAAGTGCAGGAGGTCAGTTTATCCCCGTTTGTGGATATATACACCTTTAAATCAACTTCATATCAATAAAGCAGCTTTAATAGCATCAATCAAGGTAGTACCACTTATGGGTTTAGGCAAGGCCACAGGCAATATCCATACTGCAGAGGTGGGTTTTGAGACATGACAGAATAATGATTCTGTACATTGATTCAGAAGACACACACCAGACCACATCCAGCAAAGGTTTATCTTGTGGGAGAGCTAAACAAACAGGCAAGGGTGACTGATGAGTGGAAGAAAGCTGAGTCAGAAAGTAAAATGCAAAAATTATAAAAAGTAATGATTACTGTTCTCCTTCTTAGAGTGGAACAAATGGCTGTGGGAGATGTGACAGTAAGAAGCAGCAGAGGAAACCTCTAATGAAGATGAGATCATACTGATTTGTTCAAGTGCAGGCTAACATTACGGTCACTTTGAAAGTGTTTTACTAGATTTTTTAAAAAAAAATTCATCAGATAACACTTAAAATTCTTCTAACAAGTAACAAAATACAAAGCAGCAGGAGTACATTTTGTTGCGGGGTTGGGGTTTTTTTAGACTCTTTCTCAAATGCTGTTTAGCTCAGTGCAAGTTTACTGCTGATTATGTTAGGGTGGACTATGACTCACTATCTGTCTAACCTAGTCTCCTCGATGTTAGAATTAATATAGTCTCAGATTCCTATTCCAGACAACAAATACTTTCAGTCTCCTGTTGCTAGTGCATTACTGCACATGGCAGTCATGCTGGGCCACAAACGGCAGACATTATTATCTAACTGTCTTTTTCCAGAACAAAGCAACATAATCTGAAATATCAATGGAATATCAGCCAACTTAGAAGAATCTTTTCACTTATCCATCCAATGGATCTGTTACTGAAAAAGGCTTACATACATATTCTTTTATGTATGTCACAGAACTCAGTGAACATTGTTCAACTTCCAACCTGAACACACATTATCTGCATTTTGTTCTGTGCTTATCATGACTGCACCTGGGAGTTCCACAAATAATTCCATAAAACACACGTGGAAGTATCATTGTGGTTTTAGAAAGGAAGTACAGAACCACTGAGGTCCCTAGACATAGCGACTACAAAGGCTAATGATGTGCCCAGTCACAAGGTGACTTAATCAGAAGTTACTTCAGTTATTCAAACATTAACTTACATTATGGTGTAATGTCTGTTTTCTTTCCAGGAGTGCTTCACCTAATGTCTCATAGCCCAAGCACAGCATCTACCAACTTCAGATGTATCCAGGAAGATCAAACACTTGTGCAAACCTGGTTATCAGATTCCTTATGTCGGGCAACTCGGGAAACAACTAATGCACAGCTAGTGACAGCAGAAAATTCAGTTCAACTGATGAACATGATACTTAGAAGAATGATCTCAGAAGCAAGAAATGTTTCCTTAGTCTCTTCAACCAAGACCCCTGTTTCCTTGCCTGTACTCCAAAACCCGCTCTTCCTGTTATACAGTCTATGGACTTCTCAACATCTAGCAGGATCAAAACCTAAGTTTTAGGAGGGTTTTTTTACCTTTTTATAAAAACTGGGGGGAAAAAAAAATATCTAAATTCTAGTATGGAGCATCCCACTGATGGGTCATCTTCTAAGTGCTAAAGATCTAATAAAGTGCTCCCAGAAAGTCAAAAAATGAAAACATGTTCATGCTGTATCAGCAAACAATGAGAAAAGAACACTTCTCCAGAGAACTCAAATATTCATGAGCAAGCTGATAAATGCCAAGGCTCTACTTAAGGTCTTCTGTTGCTTAATCAGGCAAAGCAAAGTAACTATGGCACAAAAAAGAACCATGCTCCTTCGAGCACAGATTCTTTTTCCTATGCCAGTGTGTTCCTGCCCCAGTATTGCCGCAGCCAACCCCCAAGCTCTTTGTTCCAGTTTCATCATTCTTCTCAGACTCTAGACAACATCACCCATAAGCCCCTTACTGCATCCTGTCAGAGTTAACCAGAACTCTCCACCAACTTAAAGCTTCTTTGGTGCCTCAGGAAAATATTCCTTAGGAAAAGCTTCATCTGAAAGTAATGCAGGCAACATTGTTTTAATCCCACAGACACTAATGAGAAAAGATTTAACACCAGCAGTTATACTGCATCAAAACATTTCACAGAACTCGAAAGATGAAGTAAATATTTAGACTCACATGTACCACCGTGTGTCTAGCTAAATATTCACCTCCAAGTAATCTGGACTGATGAATATTCCATTCATGTGCCAGAAGCATTTTAAAATGCTCTGTCACATCTTAGTTCTCTGAAACGGTAAATAAAGTGAAGGAGGAGACTGTGAAATTTGGGCTGATGCTAGTTTTAACTAATATCAAAGCAAAGATCCCAGTGGAAGTTCCCGTTAGTTCCAGCGGGCTTAATTTGCACACACCAACATGCAAACATGATCAGAAGAGTAGGGAGCATAACACAGAGGTATTGGTCAAGGAGTGGTATTAGTAACATTTGTAGTATGTTCTTCTTTGATCTTAGCTCCCCACGCACCCCCCCGTTCCCCCTGGTCACCTTCCCCATCCTTCCACCACCCCAAATCAAGTTCAAGCAGCACCGACCTGTGTGCTTTGGTGCCCTCTAGGGACACATTTCTGCAACAGAAAGCTGCCAGGAAGAAACCACAGACTTCTTCCCCGCCCCCCCCCCCCCCCCCCCCCCCCCCCCCCGCCAGAAGAGAGGGCACAGGGCAAGCTAAACCAAATACACTTGGAAGTGGAACTTCCGAATTGCTGATGACTAATTTATCCATAGGGTACATGTCACGGGTCTCTGGAGCTACTGCTTTTTCAGTCGTGGCTTTCCTGTAAGATCTTTCAACTTTTCTTCAAGATAGCAGAAACGGCTTTCCTGAAAAGGTTTTAGTTGGTTTCTTGGTTTGGGGTTGGGTTTTTTTCCTCCCAATCTCTACAAAAGCCAAAGTCAGTAAGTGTTCAGTCTCATCTTTTGCTTAAAGTCCAAACACATATATAACAACTGGCAGATTAGACACTTATTTGAGAGGAAAGGCTTTAACTTGAATTTACATTACAAACGATGCGAGAAAAATCCCCACTTCAGCAGCACACGGACATCAGATGTAAAATCGGATTTTTAGGTATTGAGATAGATTGTGACAGTAGGACTGTAGTTTTGAGGTTGTCTTTTTTTTTTTTTTTTGTCCCCCCCTCTCTCCCAAGATACAAATTACAGAGTACCCAGCTTCCAAATACACAAATCTGCCTCATCTTGACAGGGTTCTTCACCTATATAGAACTTATCTACAAGAGGAGGAAAAAACCATACTATCTTCTATGTACTAACTCCCCAAAGGGACACTCTTCTTCCTAATTAAAGCAAGCTATGCCAAGACACCTTTATTCTACCTCTTGCGTAGAATAAGAGTCCATAGGGATGATTAATACTCAGTAACCTGCCATACCTTATTCCTCACCCACTTCACTAATTACAGCAGCACACATACTTAGACACAGACCCAGATTCTTCCCCATTAGTTTTATGGAAGTGACTAAACATAAGCTTATGATCAGAAAACACAGCAGAGGACTTTGGTAGAGTCCTGGCATCTTAACAAGCCCATGGAGGAGAGCGCACCACAAGTTCAAAGTGCCTGTGGCTCCTGTTTGAGCACCCAAAGTGTGCTGGCTGACCTCCCTTGGACCAACTGCTCAGACACACAAACTGCTGACTGCGGTTGCTGAGCACGCAAAGAGGAAGGACCAACAGACATCAGGCACCCATCAACAGAAAAATCTCCACCACTGAGAAAAAGAAGAGCTAGAACGACTGGAGGATGAGAGACAAAAAGCATGAACGAAAGCAGGAGCAGCTGTCATGAAAGTGACAGGCATGGTTTTGTTTGCTTTTGTCAGCGACCAGTGGTTGCAGGGGAGAAAAGGAGTAGGTGGGTTTCATTGAAATGTTTGGGAGTTGCGTGGGAGGTGCATAGGCATTTGTGGGTGTGGGGATCCATTTGAAATTTTTAATTGACTTTTTCACAAATATGGCATAATGAAATATTTGCTTTTTAGACATCCTTAAACTTGCACAGTATTTTTCTAATAATTAATACCCAATCTATTTAAAAATCTACAACATACAGAAATGTGTTTCCATATGTTCAACACTACATATTACATGCATAATAGTAGTTACAGTAAAGCACATGAAATGCTACACAAGCCATGCTATTTAATATTTTCATTAATAACACAGAAGATGTAGTAAGCAGGGTTTAAACATCTATTCCAGATGGAAAGTGAAAGAATATTGAAGAAAAGGATTAAAAGTCAACCTTGAGAACTGTTAAAAATTAATCCAGTAAGAAAAAAATAAAGGATTTTATAAGCAAGCAGAAACCATCCGTACAGAAAGAAAGAACCAGCAGAATTGCCTAGAACGCAGCTCTGCAGTAAAGGATCAAGAGACCAAAGTGGATCACAAATCAATCATGGATTAGCAATGACATGGTCCTGCAAAATGACCATTATACTGAAGTGTCATGTCTGAAATATGATCTGTAAGACCTGTGAAATAACCTTTCAGCTCTATTGGTCACAAGTAAAACTTCAACTACAGTAGCATAACCAATTTCAGGGATAAAACTTGGGGAAAAAAAAAAAAAAGAGAGAAATGTGACCAACTACAGAGTGTCCACAGAAAAGCAAGATGAATTATTAGATTCTGTCATGTCCCCCCTTGATCTAATAAAGGGGAGACATGGTAACAATATTCAAAATATAAAAGGCATCCACAAATAGAAAAGAATAAATTACTTTAGCTAGAACATGAAATAAAGGACTTAAAATGCTGATAAATTTTAAGCTTCTACGAAAAAAGAGCTGTCTAACAGATAAGGAAGCATTGGAACTAGCTACTAGGAGGCTGCATAAATGTCAATGTTAGGCATTTTTAAGAAAAAAAAATGAGGACTGGTTTAGATACAATGGATTATGTGGCAGATAAGACCATTCTAGAAAATGGAAGGGACAAATAGAACTAAAGAAATATTTCAGTGACATGAAAAGGATAAAATATGCCTAGGAGGTCAGGGGGAGGGGGAAAGGAAGCCATCACAAGGCCTAGTAAAAAAAAAAAAACACAAACCAAAAAACCCACACCACAAACAATCAGGGACAACTGTCTCCTAGTCCAGTTTCAGCCTTATTTTCTATCATTTCCACAATCAATTGTTTAATTCAACACAGAAATCAGAGTGCAATGAAGCCACAAATACTTGCACAAGATCTGAATTTACTTCACCTTGCACACTACTCCTTTTTACCAAAAGCTCTTTTACGGAAACTGTGGTAGAACCCATTCTGTACACCTGTCAACTTCACATTTTACAAGTGGTTCTAGTGGACTTTATCAGGATAGGAAATAAAAAATGAGGAAAAATTAATCTAAACCCATAACTGTTTCCATACAGTAACATTACTCACTTGTTTCACATTTTCTGCCAAGAACACAACATAAACAATACAAAGTCCCAGCTGTGTTATCACCAGGAAAAAGTCAACAACATACCTGAGGAATAAAACACAAATATACATTATACTTAGGATCAAAACAATTAACCCATTTCTACCTAATATGCAATTATTGCTCCTTGTCTTAGTATGCTAGACTTAAATGCCACGTTAGTCTTACAAGTGCTGCAATGCAGGTTCCTCTTATGGCAAAACAGGGTGGGGTTTATGTGTTCATTTTTTAAGGTAACATTAAGCAGGCATCAAAGATCCTCAAAAAAAATAAAATAGATGTACTCACATATTTTAAAGTGGCATAAAATGAAATTCAAAGACTTAACAATGTGGTACAAATATAAACAACTGACATACATATTCAATGCACATATAAAATCTGCTGGCATCCGTCAGCCCCCAAGACAGCAGTTTTCCACCAGGACCAGAGATCAAATGTCTCTCATAGTCAAAGTTATGTAAGTTTTAGCAATTCAAGATAGTAAGATGTGAAAACGTTTGTTAAGTGAGCCTATATCAGTGTATCCAGATACACATTCAGAAGCTGTGTCTCACTGAAAAAACACTCTAACCTATGGTTCAGATTGTTTTTGAAAAATCTTACAAAGAGTATCTTCAGGCCACTGTTGTGTAACGAAACTCTTTGCTAGAGTCAGGCATACAGCAGAGATCTGCTTCAGAGAACAGATTTGCTGCAGCACAGTGTCTCTGGAAATCAAATTACCACTTGTGGCTTGTAACACTTTGGTGCATTACAGAATTATCGTTTTATTTCATTACAAACTACTTTTCCCTCTAACTCAGCCCTACTCCATTCCTATGAAGTCATCACAAAAGATCTCAAAAGACTAGCTCACCTTTTCCTTATTTCAAACAAAGTAATTGCCAAAACACATGATGCAAGCAAGATGCTGCATCTTTGAAAATAACAGGACCAAAAAATATTCTTCCTCAAGTGTGGAAAACAACCACTTTAACATTGAACAACACGTCTCAGTTTCTGAGTTTCACTACTGTGCAGTCATACAATAAACTCCATAAACAGCTATACAGCAACAAATGCAAAGAAAAAATAGCGGTCTTTTTTAAAAAAGGAATTAAGAATTTAAGAGAGACAGCAAGTTATTAATGTCCACATATCCTTATTGTGAAGTATAGTAAATATTTCTCCATTATTTGTATGCTATATTTAACCAGGAATCAAATAATTTCTTTGCTTCCTCTCAGAATGAACATATTGAAGTAATTAACATCTGCAGCGTCAATCTATTTGAAGAGTGAACTGTGATGCAGAGAAATGTGCTTATGGCAAAACAGAATGAAAACTTAAATTACTGCACTACATTCAGCAATACAAAAAGCATTTCTGGTTTTAGCACATCTCTTCCCACATTACTGAACAGAATTCTTTCCTTCACAGCTCTCGTAGACCTGAAAATTGAAATGCCTAACAGAGAGAGACATTCCGCAATCCTCCCATGTCACTGCTACTAGCTGGCTGCAGGAAATAACAAATAACACTGCATCAGAGTATTTCAGGCATGGAGAACGCATTCATCATGTAGGTAGCATCTTAGTGAAAAGGAAATCTCCTAACCATTCCAGGTGTAGCCATTATTTTTTAATAACAAATTTATTAAATTAAATTCTAATGCAAATTTACCGTCCCCAAGAAGCTCGTTTCTGAAGAGCAGTCACGGGCCCCACCTCCATGGCGTAACTAACTGTATCGCTATACCCCAGCGAGGATTTTTTCATCCTGAAATTGAAGAGTGAAGAAAGAATGGAGTTACCAGAAACTATGAGAGCCTAGATCCCCGCATTGAAAACGCTGGTGGCTTCCCAGGATTATAGTAAGTAATCATCTCTGGCACCATTGTGCAGCTGCTGAATTTTAGAGGTATGGTTTGGGCTTCTTTCCCCAGGAAGGGCTATTCAGCACTCTGCAAGCATGTCAACCACGATGTGGCTTCCCCCTAGTTCAACAGTACTAAATCAGTTTCTTACAAAACAAGTTTCTTGGTCACAAGTTTCTAATCCAAGATCAGGTTCTTATAATATCTTAAGTAATCTCAAATCTACAAGTCACAAAGAACTTCAACAGGATTCAACAGATCTTCCTGGACAAGCAGTCAATCAAAATTGTTTCAGTGATGTTAATTTTATGTACGTCTTAAAAGGCCATTCAAGACTACAAAGGAAAAAGCAAAGACTTCAGGAATGACAGGATGCCTTCACAGTACAATATCACATTAAACTGATAGACAGTTTTTCCAGCTACAGGGACATGAACTGTTTTGTGTTTCTACTCAGTTCAAAAACTTCATTGCACTTTTTAAATACAAGACATTCCCACTGCTTCTCTTTACCACCTGACAGGAAGATAAAAGTGTTCAATAAAAGTCACTATTAATCAAAATACTCTATCAGTCAAATTGAGTAACTGCTTCCCCCTGGTATTGTACATCTCACTTGGAGGAGTATCTAGCGTTCATCTGCTCACTACCATCACTTTAACACATTCCTTCAGCACTACAATTTTGAAGAATCAAGTTGTCACAATCCAAAGAGACCGAGCTCACATATAATCATGAAAGTATCACAGCATTTCTCAGTTTATCTTTTACTCTTATAAAGAATTCAAAACCTGGGTATTTATAAATTGGACACTTTTCAAAACAATGAGGATTCAAAAGCAATGAAGAAAGCTATTAAGATAAAGACGGACTAACAGACTGAAGCTAAGCAATTAAAACTGCAATGAGAAAGACTTGGTTAGCTGTCAGCAGAGACAGGGACCAGGATACTGGGCAACACAAGTTAAAACAACTTCATTTTGTGTATAAGAGGAGAACAAATAATTTTTCAATGTATTAAAACAGTATTGCACAAAGCATAGCTATCATTTATAGTTGCACAATAAAAATTTGAGTGTTGTTTCTTTCAAGTACAAGATTCTGAACTGAAGAGAAGAAACTGCTACAGCATCAAGACATTCATTAAGCCAAAAATCAAAATAGAAAAACAAAAAAATAATACTCAAACTCAGCAACAGAATGAATAGCTCCACATTTACCTCTGACATAGACAGTGGCTGCAACGTACCAAGATGTGCATACAATGAACAGATACAACTCCTATGAACACAAGGCTGATTGGTCCAATCTGGTATAGAGAAAAAAAAAAAAAAAAGAAAAAGAAAAAGGACACAGGAGATAAACAGAATTTTTCATGAAAATATCCTGAGGGAAAATCTGTACATGCAAAAATTTCACACTGCAACAAATAAATCAATAATTTTAAAATTTACGCATCTGGATTCCTTTCCCCTCAGAGGATTTGCTTCTGAGTTTTATGGCGTTGGCGTTCCCTACTTTTAGTTCACTACTTGACAGAAGGTTACTCCAGGGCGATCAAGCCATATATACCAAATCGGCATAAACAACTTCACTCCTCTAACAGCTTAAGATATTTGTCAAAAAAAATTGTCAAGAGAGAAGACTGCACATACTGCACAATTCAAAACAGTGGTTTGAACCATTTTAAAGTGGCAACAACAATGAAAGTTTCTTTCCCTTACATTAATAAGACTTGATCTGCAGTATATAAAAAAAAAACAACCAAACCCAAAACACAGCACTGATAACTTCTACTATAGAAGTTCTAGATAATTTTCAAATTAAATTTGTTTCAGGGTAGAACTCTGACCAAAAGTTTTCACAGAAGGTACTTGCTTTTGTAAGGTGAAAAATTCACCTGATTAAATTTACCTTGCCTTAGGAAATGCATTGTTTGCTGCCTGGTATAAACAAGCTGTGCTACACCCTGTTTCTGCAGAAACACAAGACTGATTTAGCAAGCTGATGCTGCATCCTAGGACAAACAACCTGGCTCTAGAGAAGTCTGGGCAAAGATAAGACAACCCCATAATAACAATTCCCAGGAGACATCATAGGAGTCAGAGTGAATAAAAATCTTTTTTTGCTGACAAAGTTTTTGGGTTTGCCAGACTAAAACACTTTGGCTAAGGAAAAATATAACACATGCTAAAAAGTCTTCAGGCTGAAGCAGTAACAAAAAAAAAATAATCTCCATCTTCAGTACTAACTAAAGAGAAAAGAAGGGAACATGACTGTTGAAGTTGGTAGTGACAAACAAAAAAAGTATCAAGACTTTATTTTTTCAGGCCAGGCACATATCTGTAGATCTTTCTAGATAATTTTTCTAATCTATGAAAAATAACTGAATTCTTACCACAATGCCAGCATTTTTTAATGCAAGAGGAAGACCAAGAAGCCCAGTTCCAATGTTTCCCTTGAGGAGGTGCGTAAGTGTTTGTATAAACCTGAGGATTAAAAAAAAAAAAAAAAAAAAGTCACATTAGAAGTGGGGGGGGGGCAGCAGTCAAAAAAAAAAAAGGGGCAAAAAGAAAGCCACACCCTCTGTCATTTCCTGATAAAAGGGATAAATTGTGAGCTTCAACTACTTTGAAGTGGTCCAGCTACTTTAAAGAATGTCCAGCACATTCAAATGATGTTCTTATCTTTACATGCAAGCTCATTCAAATACTACATACAAGTTATATCTTCAGTTCCTTCCTCCAGCTTGTAAAAGGTTATTTTCTGTGCAATTTTCTTGTCCTCTTGCCTCAGAGTCAAAATCACCAAATTTCATCAATGCTATTTTAGAAACAGTAACATTCAAAACAATTACCAGAAAACACGTCTGACAGCCAGAGCTTTATCAAAAAAAACAAAAACACCAAAAAAAAAAAAACACCAAAACCAAACCTTTGCAAGGTCTTCTAACTAAACTTTAACAGATCACTCCCAAAGGCATGTGAAGTTGATTTTATTTTTTCATAAAGAAATCAGAACCTTTTTTGAACAGTGCTGGGATTTTGAGTGACCCAATCACTTCACAAATGAGCACCGTGGAATATTTTATGACCAGTACGTTGTTAGCTTCCAAAGAACAGACAACCTACTCAATGTGGGCTGTTTTTTGCCAGAACCATGTGAAGTCCTGATGTATAACCACAAAATTGTACTGCAGGTGCAAGAAAACCCCCTAAGAGTTCTACTCATGAGAAACAAGTCAGAGGCAACAAATTTTAACAAGCTAATACTTAAGAGTAATACATACGTAATGCCTTCTTCATTAACAAGCTGGTAATGCTTCTCAACTGGCAGGAAATTGTTTTCATGCTCTTCATCTGAGATGCCATCTGAATTTTGTTCATCAATTAAAGGCTTCATTACTTCCATGTCTGTACAACAGAGTTAGCACCACATTAGCATTAGAAACATACTTTAGAAGTTTATGAAGTAGAAACACGATGAAAACTTCCCATGCCATGAGGTTTACATGTGCTCCTAACTATAAATCTGACTCAGGCAGATAGATAACACACAGCACAAGTTCCCACAGGAAAGTCTCTCTATAAATAAAGTGGCACACCATCTCATTATCCATATCATTATTATTATTATTATGGGAAAACACTACACTTTTTCATTAAGAAAAACAACTCTTTATCATCAAAATGATGATGGTTTAGATCATTTTGCAAGTTAATACAACAAAGCACAACAGAAAAGTCATCCATTGTTCCAAAAAGATGAGATTCATCTTACTCACCATTAGCTACTGCAAAACTAAGCATTTAGTCTACTCTAATCAGGGCTGAGCAAGGGCACTCCCCAGAGTCATCCATCCCAAAATGGACAGGTAAGAGAGGTACCACAGAAGACGTCCCCAGTCAGCGGGGACAGTGGGAGAACCAACATAAAGAAATTAGGCTGCATGCTTTGAAAGCTGCAATTTCATGAACGTTTTAAAGTAGCATGAACTGCCACCACAGCCAACAAATGCAATTCCACTGCCCTGCTAAATAACAGCGCCAAGCAACAGCAAGCAGCCAGCAGTGAATAAAAGTGCCTTTCAGGCAAAATGAACAGCTTATGCCAGTTTAATGTTGGTCGAATTATAACCATTTTTTAAAATTATTACAGTTAAGCAAAACAAATTCTGCCAAGAGAAAAAAGATTATTCACCTTTCACTTGCCTACCACAGTATCCATTCAATAAATATACTGGATAAGTGTCAACTGTCATCAATTTCACCAAAAAAAGAAATCCCTACAAATCTAACATTTTCTATTTAAAAAAAAATAAAGTATTACTGAGTATTTCTAAGCAAGCAAGAGCACACCTTACGGAATTAAGGCATTATTTAGGGAACTCTGAAAACACTGAAGAATACCACAAAAGATATTGGGTGCATTAAAGCATGCTTCACAGTTCAGCAAGCAAAAATATTTTATAGTTTGAATGACCATTAAATAACTTAACCGGACTAACCTTATATATTTTGTAAGGAAAATAGAGATGCTAACTGAATAGCTGTGAAATCTGTAACGCCAGAGAAACTGGAAATACATTTAACAGAAGGTACGGTCAACTGACATCTGTAAAGTCCATAGATATGAACCTGCCAAATACGGGTTTTATTTGGGGGAGTTATTATGGTCAATCTGATCAAAATTTGTACTTCCTGTGAAAAGATACACACACAGAACCAGACAGGAAATACCGAAGACGGAAAAACCAGCCAGCGTACCGGGGCTGCGTGCCCGGGTGTCGGTGCCGCGGGCAGCTCCCCCCGGCCGGCAGAGCCGCTGCCCCCCGGCTCCAGGCCGGGCCCGCCGCTGGCCGAGGCCGAGCCCCGCAGCCGCGGGGGCAGCGCCGCGGGGAGAAGGGGAAAAATCCCCGCGGGGGGGAACAGCGGCGGCAGCGAGGGGGGCCGGGAGGGGCGAGCGGCAGCCCCGCAGCCCCCCGGGGCAGGGCCGGGCAGATTTCAGCTGACCCCAGCCCCGTTCCTCAGCGCAGCGGTGGGAGCAGAGGTGCCGGCAGTGAGACTGAGCCTGGGAAGAAGGGAGGGGTGGGGGGAAGGTGCTTTTTAGATTTGGGGTTATTTCTCATTATCTTGCTCTGTTTAATTGGCAATAAGTTAATTTATTTCCCCCAAGTCGTGTCTGTTTTACCCATGACAGTAACTGGTGAGCAATCACTCTGTCCTTATCTTCACCCAAGAGCTTTCCTTGTATCCCCCTCCCCACCCAGCCGAGGGGACAGAACAGCTTCGGGGGGCACCTGGCCGCCAGCCAGAGTCAACCCACCACAGCCATTGAACAACTCATGAAGGTTCTTATGAAACCCTGAAGCTGTCTGACCCATCAGCAGGGCACTGTAGACAATCCCAAGCAAGAGGAGTTTCCACAGAAGAACTGCAGATAATATATACTATAAAGCAGAAGGCAGCTTATCCAGGTTACTGAAATTAAAAGCATATAGCTCAAACTCTCCAGAAAACAGCAAAGGGTCATCTGAATTTGCTGTCAATGAAGTTGAAAGCCAGTAATGAAAGCACTTGTCAGAAGCAAGAATGCCCAGCGGAGAGCAAAATCAGAGGTCAGAGACTCAGTCATAAAGTACACTGTAAAGCATGTTCATACTCAGTGATATTCTAATTATACAAGTCAAGACTGAGTCATCTGTCACTGCATGACATATAGTCCATGAATTGATCAAAAGTAGGGTCAGCAAAGAAGTTCCCTCCCGCTACACCCACGGCACTGTGCTGACTAGTTCTCGAGGATGCTACAACCCCCCTCTCCCAGCTCTGAGCCACTGCTGAGATCATTCCACGCTCACCAAGACCTGCATACCCTAGTACTGGAGTAAAAGTCTGTCCTCAGAGGGGGCAGAGGAAGCCAAGTGCTGATGCTGGAAGTTTTACCCAGTGGGCAAATGATAAGGCTCATTTTCATTTTTTCAAAATATTGAGTCTAATGATCTGAAGTGTTGTCACTAGGAACAAGCCAAACTACAAGTGTGCAAAGTCTGTGATCACATGAGATTCAACAACATATGAAATAAACCATCATTAAATTACTTTTCCAGTTTTGTAGGATGCTGTTTGTAATGCTAAACAATAATGACAACATGCAGCAATAAGGTTCCTATTTAGCAGCGTGACGGGATTGACACAACTCTTAGGACAAACAGCACTGGTGACCGTCCACAACAGACGTCAAGAGAGAAAAGTGAATTTCTCTTCCTCCATTCCAGCCTGCTACCGACTCGTTCGGTATACACATACTTCCACACTGTTTACCAGGCAACTACATCATACTCAAGACTCTTGAATTTTATAGAAATCCCATTTTACTTTCCATCCAGCTTCCCATCCCAACCCTTCTTCTGATCGCAAAGGTAGTCCTCTAGGAATGGATTAGACATACTCAAGCATTTCCCTCATTTCTGAAGTAATAGGAATCTTTCTAAAACAAGCTATTCTTTCCCTCCTAAATTCTTCTGCCCACACCGAAAGCCATCTAGACATGTAGGGGTTATTGTTATCGCTATCCAAGCTCTCATAATTACTTAACTTGTCATGTCTAGAACTGCTAAGCAACTATGGAAACAAAAACTAAGAAAACAGCCTCTGCCCTGAAGAGTTTACAATCTAATCCTCCTCAGTTCACCTACTGTGTTAAGTTTTTTTTAAGTTGGGTTTTTTTTAAAACATTTGTCATTTCTAACTTTTCCTGTGAAGTAGTTTTGTAGCTTACTGAAGGACTGCTTCAAAGCAAGCTGTCCTTAAGTAAGATTGCTTTTGAGTGGTTTTATGGGTTTTGTTTATTCTGTAATCTATGTAAATACCAGTCCTGATTGCTTCAGCAAACTCCAAACACACATGTGAAACACCGTACCAAAGAAGCCCAAAGCAAAATACACATACTTACAATAACTGGTAGGTTTCATTCACATCTTCAAACCAACAAACAAAAATTTAAAGCACCATAGAACAAGATTTCAGTATCAAAACCTTCAACAGAGAGAAGTTTTAGAGATATTCAGAGAACTTTCAAAGAAGTTCACGTACAAGTCTATTTTCCCTAGTTATTGGTATTCCATCAGACACTGTCAAAGAACTTCGTCACCAAAGAACAGCACAATCAGACTGGCAAAACACACTGAATTTTTCTGGGTTCTACTCTGGCAGGAAAATAAACTAGTAGCTATTTAGAAACTAATGCATAGCATCTATGTAAATTCTAGGTTACATCATTAAAAAAAATTCTTCTCTGTGTAAATTAGAGATAAACAAAATCTAGTATCTAGTTCTTATTTTTGTTCTATTTATTTTGTAACAGTAGAGTGGAAAACATTTACTATACTCTTACTACACTCTTGACCAAGATGACCAGAACATGCATAAATTCATCCTCATGGAGTGTACTTTAATCTGGAACTTGTCTTCCTTACTTTCAGGATCTTCAGTTTCATCACCCATTGTCACCACAGCCAAGGCTGCCATCCACCATCTTCCATACTCGTGAGCAGCAGAACCAGGAACACATTTTCCCTAGCTGACTCATTGAGCACTTGCATGAAAGAAATCATCCTACAAGCACTCCAAAAAAATCCTCAATTCCTTAGGCCTAACATATGGCCTCCCTGGGAGGAATTAGGTGGTAAAAGTCCCCCATGACAACTAGGACCCGTGCACAGAAGGCTTCTTCCAGTTGTTTCATCCACCTCTTCCTCCTGACTTGGTGGTCTGTAGCAGACACTCACCATGCCATTCCCCTGGTTAGCTTTACCTCTGATCTTGAGCCATAAGCTCATTTGTCCCACACAACAGCTGACTGATTATGACAAAAAGCAAAGCATTTCTGGATGTAAGAATTAATGGAATAGAATGAAGATACATGCAGGTCAGGCAATGCATACTGTCCCATTTTCCTTAAATTCACTGTTACTTGTCATGGAAGACCATGATAACCAGGATGACAGATAACCCAAGAAATGGAGGAGATGCTGTCTTTCCAGACTGAACCATCACTGAGAGAGAAGCCAGCCTCTTCACCTATGAGACTGAATGTCTGACCGTCACCCCTTTTCTTCATCTCTTCCTCATTTGACTCACATCCCGATCTTCGTTCAGGACTGAGACGACGGCGTTAGTGAAAGCATAAGCATTCTCAAAGAGGCAGGAAGAAAGCTCACACTAGATTTACACCAGCAATCCACTCCAAAAAGCCAGCCTCTCCTCCAACTGATGAGCCTGTTCCTGCCTCTCCAGCCTTCATACCATACACACCGTCTTGAATATTTCACCACTTCCAAGACATTAATTCTTGTGGGGGAAAAAAATCCTTTGCCATCTGAAATACCAGTAACCACTGTGCTTTTCAGGGACACCTCCTGGAGAAACAGCAGGACACTTGGGTAGTAGACTACTACTCTGCTTGCTACTGGTAATAGTAAATTTGAGTTTTAAGGAGATACCTACATGAGCATGATGCAGCTTTTAGGAAGTATATTTCACAAAGAATTTTCACCACACAATTTACTCCTAACATTGCACCCAACCGTGTGACCCACTATACTGACCGAAAAGAAAGATAACCAGCTTTGCCACCAGAAGGGGTTCTACGCAAAGGTTTCTTTCAGTCCATACCTGTAGTCAATATAAACCTTAAAAGGTTTATGGCCTTTAAAGATCACCTAGTTCCAAGCCCTTCCACCAGCCCAGGTCGCTCCCAGCCCCGTCCAGCCTGGCCTTGAGCCCTGCCAGGGATGGGGCACCCACAGCTTCTCTGGCAATCTGTGCCAGTGTCTCACCACTCTCATAATAAATTTCCTCCTTATATCTGACCTAAGTCTACCCTCTTTCAGTTTAAAGTCATTCCCACTTCTCCTCTCACTACAGGCCCTGGCAAAAAGTCTCTCTCCATCCTTCTTAGAAGCCCCCTTGAAGTACTGAAAGGCCACAATGAGACCTCCCACGAGCCTTCTCTTCTCCAGGCTGCACAACCCCAACTCGCCCAGCCTGGCTTTATAGGAGAGGTGCTCCAGTCTCTGGCCATTTTCAGGGCCCACCTCTGGACTTGTGTTGGGGGCCCCAGCGCTGGATGCAGTACTCCAGGTGGGTACTATCTCATGAAATCTGAACAGAGGAAATTCACAATATGGTGCAATTTTATGCCACTTCCTAAGCTAACAACAGTATCGTAATAGTCCTTTTTTAAAATTCACAGGAGGAGAGACTTTGCATTTCCAATCATATACTGCTGGAACACAGTGAGTAAAAGTAACCCTCCATAAGAAAAACTATTGCGATGCATGAGTTGCATACGCTAACCTTTACTGGGCTTGGATTTTTGTGATGGAATATTTTGTCCTCATGCTGTTTCTTGAGCTTTCACTTAAATGATTTCCCATATAAATGATCTTCAAGCACACACAACTTTTACAACAAGTTCCTCTTTTTCATCTTTTCACTCTCTGCTAGATCCACTAAATTATCTCCAAATCGAAATCACACATAAATACTTACGGTTCGATCGCTTTCACCCTTGTGCATTTACCTCCATGACATTACATTCCTTCTCAGTCTCATAACTATTCATTTTTTCTGCATAAAGTACAAATGTCTATAAAATCTTCTTTGTAACTTCTCCTTACGCCTTTTGGTTCTTGTACTTGAACTTTTGTCCAGCCAGTCTGCCATCTCACGATTCATTGACGAGATTCAGGAAGACCCATAAAACTGCCAAAAATCAGAGTGGAGCTCTCTGAACTACAGCACAGCACACAACCTCACAACTGAGAAAAACAACTGTCAGCAGGTGCACTCGGCGTATTTTCTTATTCCAACTTCAGACCGCTTCAAGCATAGTTGTGCTCCTTCTTCACCACAAGGTGTTCCACACTACACCATCATCTTAACCAGAAAGGAAGGCAACAGGGATTTTAATATATCCCCACTTTTTTATCCAAGTGGCTTAAGCTAAGTACCTGACCATCCTTCCAGGGAAAAAATGCTGTGTAAATACGTTTATCATGGTGGTTTGAATATTTATTTCCAAGTCCTAGGGAGGTATTAGTTATTTGTTTCCCCACACCATTCTGCTATTTTATTAGTGTCACTTATGCAATAGAACATCTCAGTTTCATACTCAATTGCCTTCCCAGCTGAAAGCCATGAGCTATCACTGATAAGGACAGAAAGGCAATGTATCACAAAAACTATTCACTCTGAAGACCACATTAAAGTTTTATTTACAAAGTGGCTCAATGTACAAGGCAACACATTTCATAGAAAACTTCGAGTCCCAATACCATGGAACCTCCTATTTGGAAGGAGTAGCTGCTATTCTGTAGTCACTATATGCAAGAATTGAACATTTTCTGCACCCATTACCACCTTCTACAACACGCTACAGTTACCTACATTCTGCTGTCATTACACATCATGCTAACCTGTCCATCATCATTGGTCTACAGGTTGAAATGAACGGAAGACTTGAATGTCAGTAAGGGTTACTAGGATAGCAGGATCTTGGGATTTTTTAAACTATGCTTCTTTCAAACACAGCTAAGTGGAAGAAGCCAGACAACATTCACATGTCAAGCCAATTAAGTGTCAAAACATGTTTTTAGAGGGAATTTCCTTATGTGAGGAACGTAGTACCAGCTGTTCCAGAGAGAAGGGAGGACTTCACCTTACTTAAACATTGAAAATGGGTCTACTTGGCCACAGAGAAAGAAAGTGCCACTAAAAAACTTTTTAAACCTGAATTCAATTAAAATAAACATTTGAATATGTTTATTTTTACAGATACAATCTTTGCCAACCTTCACTGCAAAGTATTTGCATTGTGTAACTGATTTTACTGCTATTAGTTTACCACACTGCTGTACTTCTAAAATGCTGATCAAACTGATAATCCGCAAAAAGAAAAAAAAAAGTTAATTTAATATATCTCAAAAATACAGCCAGGCCTTCCAAAGCTCCAAGATCACTGCCATCCACTTTTCACTGAGGTGGTAGCTGATCACAACAGCACCAAAATTGCACACAACTGGAGCACAGTAGGAGGCTAGTTAATTATGTTCTATGACTGGCCTTTTCTACCAGATGAGAGGCATTTATTTTAACCGTTATGATGTAGACAATTATTTGTCTGAGTGTATGCCTGGAAAAAAAAGAAATTATTTAATAAAAAAACAAGATTCAAAGCAACAAATTTTAATTTAATGTAGACAGCAATAAAGAAAAGCATTACTATTGTTAAATATCTTACCCCATACAACACAAATTAATGTTTTATGTCATTTATGTATATAGGTCATAGTAAGTCTTGAGAAGTTCTGTGTACCGCTACAGACTAAATCTCTTGCCTCTAAAATATATTTGCAGGTCAGCAGAAAAACCAGTAGAAATCCAAGACTACTTCTGAAGAAACTGAATACAGAGTGAAAGAACATTATTTTAGACCAAGCACCCAGTGGAACTCTATGCCTGTAAAACTCCACAGAACAATAACCCTTTCAAATCTACATCGAATTATGTACATTTTTTGTCTTGTGGGACCAGTACATAACCATGATAACAGTACCTTTTAACGTCTTCAACCATCCTTTAGCGTACCAGTCCTGGGCAACAGGAGTAGATTAGATTGACTGTTCACCCATGTTCTTAGAAATAGCTTAAATTCGATCTCAGAATATCCACTTCCTATCTGTACACCCAGGCTGGCAGTTTGCTGGTCCTATTCTAACATAATAGCTCATGTGAAAATAAATTCCATAAAAGGGTTTTAAAACACAGGTAATAGCAATCAGCACCAACTCATATTGCGATAACTACGCTTACTACAGGTTCCCCTGAAATACTGTATTACATCAAATACTCAGCAATGCTGTAAGGTCTCTATTCTAGCAACATAAATGCCCCTGAATTGCCTCTATTCCCCATCATTCCTCCCTTATCCCATGACTGGTGTATAGCTTTGGCCTAAAACGTGAATCCATTAACAGTAATGGTACTAAGACACAGCACGAGGTTTGGATCATGCGACTTTCTAAGCATGGGTTTTCATTTGATAATCCATCTCCACTGTTGGAATACTGTGGCTACGTCCCCACTGCACAGTCCATGCTCACAGTGACATGTTTTTATGTCACCTGAGTTTAATGGGTCCAAACTTGTGGTCTAGAGCACACCAGGCAAGAAAGCTTGAGCTTTCCCTGCCCCACAAAGCAGAAGAGTAGCTACTTAGACCAAGCCTGAAATTAACTCTTCTGGAAATCACACCACAATCACTGCCAGAATATCAGCACAGAATACACACATTCACTTTGATTCCTTCCTAGGGAGGTTCAGTATGTGCAGTTTAAACGTGATCTCACACTCCAGCTACAAGAACAGCATATGCATGCCATACCTGCGTCAGAGGTGAAGTTGGCTTCCTGCTGTCTCACAAAGGATACAGTGCAGAGCACACCTCAGCCTACCTTAGGTCCATGCTCCACCAAGCTGTCCAGACCATGTCCAAACACCATACGCTATTAATGATCCACTCCAGTCCTCAGTCACAGGACTCACTGAAAATTCTGCTTCATCTTTATTCAGCACAACTAAGACTTTGGAAATTCACTTCTCCACACCCTTTTGTTTGTACTTAGCCAAAGTACCAGCCAATTTTCAGCACCGTCTTTCCCTCAGCTACTACGAATTCCTTTTCTCCTCGTACCACAAAAATCTTTTCTGACCAAATGCTGTCTTTAACAGTTCTTTAAATATCTGTCATTGTTTCCACTTTCTTCTGTGGACACCCACGTAAGCAGGATGCCAGAAAGCTCCGCAAGTACTACCACTATCAAGCAAGGCAACATGAAATGCATTTCAGCTTTTCCCAGAATCACCACAGCAATGTTAAACTGATTCCTCAACCTACTGGAGAGAGACATTCATTACGCATCACACTATAAGCATGCATAAATGTCAGCATTGTATCCTCAAAAACACCTGATCAATTCCAATCACTAGTCAATCACTAGTTACATAATGAGATTAAATCTGCAGCGTTTCAATTGTTATCACCACTATTTCCACTATTTTTGTATCTTCAAGTGTCATTTTCTATCTCAGAAATACCCAGCATCTTGCCAACATTTAGGGACATAATGCCAAAGAAACCTTTGAGCTGTTAGTAAATGTCCTTAATTCTAGAGCTTTTATAGCATATTCAAGTAGTCCTTAGGTTCAAAAGCTCTGCAAAGAAATGCATTTTCACTGAGAACTTTAGTTAATTTTTCTATACTGCTCGAGCAATTAACATTTCTGAAATTAACTGAACCTCTTAACACCACAAGGGATAAAACTAATCTCCATCATTTTCATTTCATGGGAGAAACAGCGACAAAAGGGTGAAGCAGTTTGCTAGGGCTGCATAGCAAGTTAAAGGCTAAGGAGATATTAAAAACAAAGCCAAATACCATCTTCCATTGTTCCTTCAGAAAAGGTCACCCCCCAACCTCCTATCTAAAACCCCTTTTCCAAATCAAATTTAGCAATATGATACTTTTTTTTTTCCTTGAGGGTTTTGAAGTCAGTAGCACCAAACAGAGAGAACTGGATTTGACATATAAGCATGAAAAGATTTGGAGGACAAGATATAACTTATAATTGTTTACACCAGCTGTTTTTACTCATTTATGGGAAAAGGAACATACAGGTCTTGTTGGACCACCACCTCACATGTATATTAAACACTTGACAAAAAGCAGTAGGCAAAGGGGGTCTTGTAGATACTTCACTGCTCAGTCAGCTTCTGGCTGCGTTAGCATGTTATTGTGCAGAAACGCAGCACAAGATTTGCAGTCCTGTGAAATTTTTTTATTTTAAAAGTGTGACACAGTGTCTCTGCAATAGGGGTATAGATTCAATTTAATAAGCAGCTGTTTTGCCTGCTGTATAAAAGAAAAAAATCAGAACCACATAACCTTTACATTAGCCTAAAATGTGGGTTTATGCTAGTATTTTCTCACAGGCTATAGAATGCTATATTCATGATCTAGAGGGCATACCCAGAACCTCTGTCACCTAACCAAGCCTGTGGCTGCTCTTAAGGGACAAGATTAGTGATTGAGTCTCTGAACAGCAGACACAGTCAAGGAGACATCACTACAGCATAACACAGAAAACACATCAGTATCAGGTGGCAACCACAACTGTGACAACATGAAAGGCTTGGTATTCCCAGAAATGGCATTCAATTTACAGATAGTCAGTTTTATCATCTTAACACTTTTCAATTCAGTGTTCTGAACCAGGACTCTCAGGAAAAATTTAGTTACAAAGAAAACACTGCCACTAATTATTTTCAGAATTTACAACTGGTTCAGTACGCAGTTCACCCCAGAACGCTGTTACTCCCTCAACCACAGAAAGAAATATCTGTTTCTCCACTCCCCAAACTTCAGCCTACAAATAAACCTTCCCAGCATGTCTCCAGAAGGCATCAAACTGGAAAGTACACCATCATCCACGAATCACATGTGAATTTGGCAGGATCTGCCACGTTACTCAGTCACATGCCTCCACAACCACCAAAGAAAATATAATCAACACAGTATGACTATGTATAATAGTGCTAGGAGCACACAGGTCCAGATTTATAAACTTCTGTACATTTTTCAAGTTCAAGGGGGATGTAACAGATAATCCCATTCAACCATACACAAGTGAGCTCCCTTTTTATTTTCTACTACCACAATTCCTACTGAATAAAAGAGACACAAGAACAAACAAAAAACCACTCCTTTTTTGCTACTAAATGTATTTTTCAGAATGAAAATTAAAAAGCAAAACTCATCTGGTTTAAAAATGTCTATTAAATACATTTTCCAGAATAGTAAAAGTTTGCATTAGCTTTTGTTGTTTTTCAAGAGCTTCAAAGCTATGCTTGGTGCAGTTATTTGAATCATTCTGCTTTTTTCATGGGAAAATATAACTTCATGTCATTTATTTCCTCTCCATTACAGACTGTAACTTAATAAAGTAGATTTATTCTGCTTTATGGTGGAATTTATTAATCTTGAGAACACTTATTTCTAAGCCAAACTGAATCATGCCACTCAGGAAGCAGGAAAAACTGTTTGCTTTTGCATTGTAACTGTCAAATCCAGAAGGTTAATAAACCAAGACACTTGAGTTATTAAACCAAAGCGTACACAGGTCTCCATAGTTTATTACACACTTTCAAAGAAGCACTTTTACCCCAACCCACAACAGATCATTTGTTTGGAAAGATGTTAGTCTTAAATAATCCACTATCCTGTCTAGACCAAGCCACACATTCCTACAGGATTAACACACTTTCAAGCGACAACACATAGGTAAGACAAGTTTTATTAAGTACTCAGATTTTTTTTACACGGTTTGGCTCTGTTGAAATCTTACCAGGTGCTGGCTGATCTGTATTTTTAAACGGTTACTCCCATAAAAAATTCTGGTTATAAGGGTTCTGAGAACCTTAGGGAAAAAAAAAAAAAAGAAGATAATTTTTATTTCTACCACCACTTTTTCTCAGGAGGTGGCAATCTCCCATTGCAAGATGGATCTGCCCCGGGAAAATAAAATCGGAAGCACGACTCCTGCTTGCCATCATTAACACTGGACAGGCCAAATTCTTCAAATTACAGTGGAACACTGCTTTGAGATAAGATTTTCAGCCTGCCCAGTCCAGCCCAGAATAAGCTACGCTTTATGACGACACCTGCTACGAGTCATCCATCTACAGACAGACAAATTAAGAGGTGAACGTGTATATGCCCTCCCACAGTCAGATTTAAAGGTCCGAAGACTAATCTGCAATTAACACTGCTAATGCATACACACACACACTGGGGGGGGGGGGGGGGGGGGGGGGGGGGGGGCACAAACCACGAAGAAGCAACAGAAAAAAACCGCCTCTGCTTTCCACCATAGATAAAAGCATCACCAAACGATGCAAAGAGAAAGTATTTCCACAAAGTTCTATGCGGGCCCCTGAGTTCCCACTGAACCCGAGAGCCCGCCAGGTGCGGCTGAGGCCCTCAGGGGCCTGCCCGGCCGCCCGGCGCGGCGGGGGTCTGCCAGGCGGGGCTGGACCTGCCCACCCCCCGCTGCCCGCAGCCCCCGGCCGCGTTCCCCTCCCCCAGGAGGCCGCGGCAGGAGGAAAGGCCCCGCGGTCCCTCCGCGCCGCCTGGCCCCAAGTGCGGCCAGGCCGGCTTCGAGGCGCCAGGCCCTCATCACCCGCCCCGGCGCCGTGCGCTCCGGATGCCCCGGCCGCCGCCGCCTGACGCGGAGGGCCGTTACAAGTGGGCTCACCCCTCCCCCAGGTGGGATGGTTTATCCCTCCCGCCTCGATGCGCTGAGGGCTGCAGCGCATCCCCCCGTGGGCCGGACCATTCCGCTCCGAGGGGAGGGGGGGGGAGTTGGCCGGCCGCTCTTCACGCCCACCCCCCCTCCTCTCTACCCCGCGGCGAGCCGCTACGCCGCTGCCCCTCGGCTGCTCCCGCCGCCGGGCCGCACGGCACGCCTCACCCAGCTCCTCCTTGCCGACGCCGTCCATCTCCCCGCCGGCTCTCCGCTCGCCCTTCCGCCACTGTGGAGCCGGCCGGTAACGGCGCGGCGCATGCGCCCTGCCCAACGGGCCGCGCCTCGACGGAGCGAACCATAGATACCAGGCGGAAAGACAAGACCTGCGCGCGGCAGGGTGGGTCCTCCAGGCTGGGTGTGTTATGGCGGGCTCTGTGATGCATCCCGGTTTACGGCCCGTGCTTTCCTTCGTTCGCTGGCACAGGAACCCCCTTAAGCATCCGCACTGTACAATGCCTGAGCCGCCTCATGGGCGCGGACACGGCCCGCCCCTGCGTGCGGCAGGTGCCGCAGGTCTGCCTCACGACATGGCGGCGCCCCCCGGCCGCCTCAGGCCTCGCTGTCCGCAGAGCTGCCCGCTGCCTCCTGGGCACCCGGGCCTGGCCGTGCCGCCGTGGCCCTGCGCGGCTCCCGCGCCACGGCGTGCAGGAGCTCCAGCCCCCACCGCCAGCAGCAGGCCTGGGGCAGAGCCGGCAGCTGGTCCCTCACCGTGTGCAACAAGCTCCCACAGTAACAAAGCGCTGAGTAATTATTGTTTGCCTTCCAGCGCTAGAAAATTAACTTGTATCCTTTTTATTTTCCCTTCAGAGCCTTTCAGGAGCAGCTGCTGTTAGACCACCTTACGGGTCCTGCCTTATGGGAATTAGTGTTGCTCCTTGGGTGTGCTGCAGCCCCAGGTCTGATGGCTCGTAAAGGATGTTAGCCACCCTCGGCAAGGCTGGGGGGCCTGGCTTTGGACAGGGCATTGGAAGCACAGGGCAGTTAATAATAACACTTAATTATTAAATAACACTTAGTTATTAATAATAATTAATAAGCAAAAAGTGAAAAGAAGGGTGGGAGTCAAGAGTTCAGCAGTGCTTGACACAGCTCGGCTTGTCAGTGATTTGCAGCTCGGCCTCCTGGAAGCCAGTCAGCTTCAAGGAGTTCAAATGTTTTTCCCCATTTGAAACAACTATTCAAAACGCCATGTGAGAATCAACGGTAATGATGGATCAACCTTTGAAGTGTCATCGGTAACTAATCGTTTCATTACAGATTACTGCCTGAAACTGATGTCCACTTTCTGTGGATTCCACAGTAACACTGCATCTTCTCTGTGCGCTCTTGTAGGTGAGAATATTTCTTAACAGCTTCACCAACAAGCAAAATAAACATGAGGGAAATGCACATAGTGAAACAACGTGAAGCAGCATGGATTTAGAAGTCCTCTGCTTAGAAGTAAATGTTCTTATCCATGTTAAAAGAAAACACTATTTTCTGTATTTCCTTAGATTTTTAATCTTTGGAAATCAAATATATCAAGGCACTAAAATAGATTTCTGCTGTACTCTGTAATGAAAACCATAATCAGAGCTCCAGGCCACTCTAAAGTGATGCTCAGAATCCTTATACTCTAAACCTTTCCTCTGAAATTAAGTATTTTAGACTTGTACAATAAAAGCTCCTATAATTCCTGAACTTAGAATTTTCACTGTTTGAACATCCTAATATAGGGTTGTTGGAGGGGGGAAAGAAGGGAAAGAATGTTGTCCTATCTTAAAGTAAGACATAATGCTCCAGAGGATTTTCCACTGAAGTTACACTGTTGGATTTTCAACTGAAGTTGTACTGTTACAGTCTAAAAGAATCAACCTTCAACAGAACTTTCTCCTGGCAAGCTTAGTCTACTGTGAATTTTGAACACTTAGAGACTTATCTTCTACTAACCTGTCATGCACCCTTTAACCCATCTTTCAGGCTAGTCGCTCCCAGGATAGCCTATCTATTTTGTCATCAAAACTTTCAAGGTTCTGCCTGTATCTGTGGCTGATTTGACTTAAGTAATAAAGTTTCCATCTGTTGGATTCCTAAAAGAGAACTTTTTTGTTTGTTAGTTTGCAATGGGAATGTATGATAAAATAATTTGACTTTTTTCTGCACAGGAGAAATGCAAGAATCTTCTGAAGCCTCAGAAGATTCAGTCATCTTCAGACATGCTTCATTAATTCATTTATCTACAGTGAATAAGTTCCAATGGGGAAAGCATTCATTTTCAATTGTCAAATATATGTTTATTTCAGGTTACGGTACTTCTCCAAACTTACATTTAAAAAATGAGCCGTGTGCGTGAGCTATTGGTTTCCTTAAATTTATTTTGGAAAAGGGTTCTCAGTAGGCAATCTGTGACTGCAGGTTATTGATTTAAGAAACCAACTCACTAATTACAATGTTTGTTTCAAGCCTTTGCACAGTGTATGTGTATTTTCTTTATATTAATGGATATTCTGTATTCTCCATTGTTTCTAACAATGCCAGAGTTTGTTCAGAAAAACATATCAGGTCATTAATATATATTCAAAACATATTAAGTTAGGAGTCTTCGTTCCTTCTACCTTATCATTGCACCTCAGGATTTGTCTCACAGTAAATCCCACATAAATGTTGAAGACATTAAGGTTGTAATACATCTTTATTTCACATCCTACCCAATGGAAGAATATTTGTTTCTACTACTTGCCACTATTTGCGTCAAAGTTCCTTCTTCCAGAAGGAGGTTTGTTATGTGTTCAGAGAGATTTTTTTAATGTCCTCCAAAACTTGATATCAAGTATCTCAGTAACTAGTGGTGATCAACGAATATTAAAAAAACTTAGGTGATACTATAATGTGATGGATAGTCATGAGTTTGTAATATGCATTTGGTTCCTGTTTGGTAAAGATTTGCTTTAATGCAAACATCTGGTTAAATTCTAGTCATCCATCCATCGATGCAAAATTACTTCATGATGTGAATGCTGCAGTCACCAAATGCTTATGTACCCTAGGCTTCATATTCAAAATAGCACATACAGCTTGCCTGTTGGAAATCATGGCTTTAACTCATGTTATTTTTGTTGGTTCAGAGCAAGGCCAGATGGAGCGCAATACCTGTGGATAACTGGCTAGCTGAAAAAGGTCACATAGACATAGTCCAGCCAGCTGGACAAAAATGCACATCGCTCTCAGCTTATCTGAAGTAAAGCAAAAATACACTAGTTCTTGTTACACAGTAACAGGAAGATTGCGGTGGGAAAAGAATGTTGCAGGTGGGAACAGAAAACTACAGAAGAGAAACTAGGGGCGGGCTTGGTATTTAGGCAACTAACCAATAATGAGCTTAACTTTTGTAATATGTATAAGCTAATTATAACAAGGCATAAAAGGTGACTGTAAGGCACAATAAACGAAGTCTGCTGATCACTCATATTGAGTGACTGTGTCTTCCCTCCATCACGACAAATACCCAGCTTCTTACATTTTTAAGTTTTTTTGTTAGAAGCTAGCCCTAAAATCTTTAAGGGCCATTTTCAGGAAATTTTTTTGACTGCTTAAATGCTTCTTATTGGGATAGCTACTCTGCTGTCTAAACCCAAGTTTAATCTCTGGCTAAATTTCCACACTTATTTAGGGAAAGAAAAATACAAAACCAAAGTAAATATACATGAATACTGTTTTGATATACAATCCCTTCACACAGATGTCAGCTAGCTTTAGTTTTGGGACTGCTCAAGTCTTGAGGGACTTTTGTTGCACTTCTTCATGGAATCTTTTTTTGCAATTCTTTATATTTGGCTTCCAGACCATCCAGTGGCAGAGTCCTGTACTTTAATTACACATTGTGCAAAAATACTGTTCCTTTTGAGCCTGCTACCTGGTATTCATTTGGTAACCCCTAGTTTTGTAATGTAAAAATAATTGCTGCATTTACCTTCTCCAAGTCATTCTTGGGTTCACAGATCACTGTCATACTCTCTCTCTTATCTCTTCTCCAGGTTGAAGTGTCCTAGTCTATTTAATCTCTCCTCATAAAGAAGCCATTCCATGCTTTTCATAATTTCTCTCCCCTTCCTCTGTGTTTTCTAGATCTATGTTCATTTGCATATGAGGACACCAGAACTGCAGACATGCAAGGACACTTAAAACCCTTCTGCCTACATCTGACTGGTTTTTACTTCTGCTTTTTATAAGTTTGTATTTTAACTTGTAATCACGTACTAAGTTGGAAGGTGATTACTTTGCACGATGTTTTGATGAGCCATTGATAGGCCTCAGTTATGTTGCCATCTGTCTGTCTATAGACTATAATCCTGTCTGACTGGCAAATGATAGGCATCCCTCCAAGATTTATATTACTGGTTTATATCCAAGAGCACATTTTGAAACCACCTTGAATATGAATACAGCATCCACATTTCATTAGATCCTGGATAGCATATTGTTCATCTCAGTATCAAAAAGCAATAGCTCCTTTCATTTCATCACTGACATGAAAACGTGTATATGACTCTACCTCTTTCCAATTCCTTGGTCACAAGCATGACCTTCCTTTTGCACAAATTCCTTATGATCAGTGTTCTGGTCTGTAATGGCCCATTTCCAAGGATGGCTATCTTTGCTTTTTCTTGGTATAACTATCAAGCACTGAACATCCTAAACTGTTGTTAAAAAGTCAGCATCTTAATGGTCAGCTGTTGCGATGGAGGGAAGACACGGTCACTCAATATGAGTGATCAGCAGACTTCGTTTATTGTGCCTTACAGTCACCTTTTATGCCTTGTAATAATTAGCTCATACATATTACAAAAGTTAAGCTCATTATTGGTTAGTTGCCTAAATACCAAGCCCGCCCCTAGTTTCTCTTCTGTAGTTTTCTGTTCCCACCTGCAACATTCTTTTCCCACCGCAATCTTCCTGTTACTGTGTAACAAGAACAGCCAAAGACAGTGTATTTTGCTTTACTTCAGATAAGCTGCGAGCGATGTGCATTTTTGTCCAGCCGGCTGGACTATGTCTATGAGACCTTTTTCAGCTAGCCAGTTATCCACAGTCAGCATCTTAAAAAAAAAACGCAGTTGATAGGCTAGGAGATTTTTAAGTTTTAGAAGGACTTAGTTTGATGTGTATTGAATTAGGGACTGTTTTTTAACATCTTGCTAGGAAGTTTCATGCTATGTATGGAACAGCCTGCCTTTCTTTGCCATGACAAGCCTTTTGGAAGGAGATCCAGAAGTTGATTTTCCATTGGATTTCTTAGAATCACAGAATCATGGAATGGTTGAGGTTGGAAGAGACCTCTGGAGGTCATCTGGTCCAACCCCCCTGCTCAAGCATGGCCATGTGGACCTGTCCAGACAGCTTTTGAGTATCTCCACAACTTCTCTGGACAACCTGTGCCAGGTGCTCGGTCATCTTCACAGGAGAAAAGTGTTTCCTGATGTTCAGAGGGAACCTCCTGTGTTGCAGGCCGTGCCCATCACCTCTGGTGCTGATACTGAACACCGCTGAAAAGAGCCTGGCTCCATCCTCTTTGCACCCTCCGTTCAGGTATTTATAGACATTGATGAACCGCCCACTGTAGGAGAAGATCAGGTCCAAGAACATCTAAGGAACCTGAAGGTGGACAAGTCCATGGGACCTGATGAAGTGCATCTGCAGGCCCTGAGGTAACTGGTGGATGAAGTGGATAAGCCACTCCATCATATTTGATAAGTCATGGCAGTCCAGTGAAGTTCCCACTGACTGGAAAAGGGGAAACATAACCCCCATTTTTAAAAAGGGGAGTCTCACCTCTGTGCCTGGCAAGATCATGGAGCAGATCCTCCTGGAAACCATGCTAAGGCACAGGGAAAATAAGGAGGTTGTTGGTGACAGTCAGCATGGCTTCACTAAGGGAAAATCATGACCAACAAATCTGGTGGCCTTCTACGACAGGGTTACATTGTTGGTGGATAAGGGAAGAGTGACTGGCACAATCTACCTGGACTTGTGCAAAGCATCTGACACTGTCCACAACAACATCCTTGTCTCTGAGTTTGAGAGACAAGGATGTGACAGCTGGATCACTCAGTGGGTAAGGAATTGGCTGGATGGTCACACTCAAAAAGTTGCAGTCAATGGCTCAATGTCCAAGTGGAGACCAGTGATCAGTGGCGTTCCTCAGGGGTCAGTACTTGGACTTCTGCTGTTCGACATCTTTGTCTGTGACATGGACATTGGGATTGAGTGCACCCTCAGCAAGTTTGCCAACAACACCAAGCTGTGTGATGTGGTCGACACGCTGGAGGTGGGGGTTGCCATCCAGAGGGACCTTGACAGCCTAGAGAGGTGGCCCATGCAAACCTCATGAAGTTCAACAAGGCCAAGTGCAAGGTCCTGCACATGGGCCAGGGCAATCCCAAGCACAAATACAGGCTGGGCAGAAAGTGGATTGAGAGCAGCCCTGAGGAGAAAGACTTGAGTGTGGGGGTGAGCAAGAAGCTAAACACAGCTGGGCTGCATTGAAAGTAGCACAGCCAGCAGGTCGAAGGAGGCGATTCTCCCTCTCTACTCCACTCTTGTAAGACCCTTACCTGGAGTACTGCATCCAACTCTGAGGCCCCCACCATAAGAAAGACGTGGGCCTGTTGGAGCAGGTCCAGAGCAGGGCCATGAAGATGATTGGAGGGCCACAAAAAGAGGGCAAAAGCACCTCTCCTATAAAGCCAGGCTGAAAGAGTTGGGGTTGTTCAGTCGAGAAGAGAAGACTGGGGACACCTTAGAGCAGCCTGCCGGTACCTAAAGGAGGCCTACAGGAAAGGTGGGGAGGGACTTTTTACAAGGACATGTAGTGATAGGACAAGGCAGAATGGCTTTAAACTGAAAGAGGGTAGATTTATATTAGATATGAGGAAGGAATTCTTCACTGTGAGGGTGGTGAGGCACTGGCACAGGTTGCCCAGAGCAGCTGTGGGTGCCCCATCCCTGGCAGTGTTCAAGGCCAGGCTGGATGGGGCTGGGAGCAGCCTAGTCTGGTGGAAGGTGTCGCTGCCCATGGCAGGGGGTTTGGAACGAGATGATCTTTAAGGTTCCTTCCAACCCAAACCAGTCTATGATTCTATGAGATCCCCCCGAGCCTTCTCCAGGCTGAATATTCCCAGCTTTTTCAGCCTTTTCTCCTAGGAGAGGTGCTCCAGTCCCTTAATTATCCTTGTGGCCCTTCGTTGAACTCTCTCCAGTATGTCCATGTCTCTCTGTACTGAGGAGCCCAGCCCTGAACACAGTACTCAAGTGTGGCCACACCATTGCTGAGCAGAGGGGAAGGAGTGGTCACCTCACTTGACACGGTGCCAATACTTTGCCTAATGCAGCCCAGGATACCATTGGCCTTCTTTACAGCAAGGGCCTGTTGCTGGCTCACATTCTGCTTGGTGTCCACCAGGACCCCCAGGTCCTTTTTTGCCAAGCTGCTGTCCAGCTGGGTGGCTGCCGGCATATACTTTTGCCGAGGGTTGTTCATGAGGTGTGTGGCTGAGGATGGCAGTCATGTTGTCAATGTAACTCATTAAGAACAGAGATCATAAAAGGACCATTGTGTTCAACAGCTACGCTTCGAACTCCAAAACTGCTATTCACAAGTTTGATTTCTACATCTGTGATGAACACAGAAACATTAGATGGTCTCCAGTAGAATCTGTAAAACGTAGCTGTTGAGTAACGAAATGTTAAAAGCCAGGTGTGTCTGGACGCTCTCTAAGCTTTGATGAAGAATAAATACGATGACAGCAGATGCTGCAGCTGTCAAAAGTGCTGTTGTTGGTTCATACTTCAAACAGAAATTATTAGCACTGTTCAAATCAGAAACATTTGAGAAAGCCACCAGGATTTTTACCAGCATGAATCACTATCATGCGGGGAAAGCAAAATATTTTTCCTGTTAATGAAAATAAAAGATCTCTATTTGCATATGGATCTATATATACTGGGACTTACCAATCAAGCGTTGCCAGCATCAAGGTTCACTTTTGTTGTTTAATTTGGTGAGCTGCCAGCATCAACTTTCTTTCAGTACAGGTCAAAGTTGAAGTACATTTTGCTTTCAGTGAGTAGGTCACTTGGGAAAACATCGCAAATGTTCAGATACTTGTGAATCTTTGTCAGTTCTTATATCATTTATCTTAAATATTTAAATAAAAACAGGTGCAGTGCATGACAAACTTACCAAGTTGCACTAAAGGAGACCAAATTGTCATTTTGGGCAGTGTTTCAGATTTACAACACTTTTCCATATTATCCTGTTAACTTCAACAGTGCTACAATCTGCAGAACAGTGCTTGATTTATGAAGGTGTCCTAGAAATACACCTCCACTTGCTCTAAGCATCTGCATGGACCTACCTTTATGCTTGTGAAATCAGCTGGATGTCTATAAAGCTCTGCACATGACCAGAGACACTTCAGGTCTTGACATCTGTCTCCAATTTAAGGTCGGCTGTGTCTTGTACTAGAGTATTCAGTAATAAAAGAGGACCAGGCAGGTCTTACTTTGTGGCCCTGTTCTGGACCTCTAACCAGATTTCTCAAAGACTATGTCCTGGCGCTGTCAGGGGACAGTCCTCTTCAAGTCAGCTCCCCAAAAGCACTGCGGACAGGAACGCACAAAGTCTGGCTCCCTCCATTTCCACAGTCCCCCAGCACTATTCCAGCAGGCTTTGCATCTTCAAACAGCCCACATGGTCTCATGCAATGTTTCCAGGGTATTTAGTATACGCTCAAGAATGCAAAATATGTGACAGAAGAAGAGCAAATAATTGTGGTGGTGTAAGACAAATCCCTCCTGTTTTAAAAGGGGACTCCATTATTCATAGTTTTCACAGCTAGATATAATACATCAGCCCAAGTCTCTTTTTATGCCCATGGCTGTACTATAACAAAAAGACGTGGCCCACCAGCAGAGCCCTAAGGTGGCTGTCAGCCACCCTCCCACTCTTGTGAATCGTCAGCTTTGGGAACTAGTATAGCCCGTGGCATAAAGCATCACTCTAGTTTGTGAAAAACCTTAGAACTACACCTCAGAACAACTGAAAATCCACATCGCAAACTCCTTTCATGCATCTTGGGGGATTGTCCCTCCACCAACTGCAAGGCTTTCACAGCTCTTGCGTTCCTGTGAAGCAGTCTTCAAAGAGGAGCGTGAAGGGGAGAAGGATTATCTGCCTTATTGAGCCTCCTGAAGTAAAAGCAGTGATACGACACAGTAAAACCATAACCAGTTAATGACTAAATACCGAAAATATTTTTTAATGCTGTAGGAAATGTTAGTTATAGGAAATAAAAATTAGCTGCATCGATCATTTCCATTTAATTCTGAGGAAGAACCAAATCCAATCAAACAAGAAAAAAATAGCATCTCCTAGAAAGAGCCACAAAGTACTAGCTGTTATGAAATCCATGATCATCAGACAACTGAGCACTGGAGTAAGTACATCTGTAGGATTTTCCCAGGATCAGTTTATTATTCTGAAATTTGCAAGTGCTCTATACACACAAGTACCTGCAGTGGTACTGATTTGTTCGGTGAACATGGTAATCCAGCTCTCTTTCATCTGCTCTTAGCTTTATTTAATGTTCTGTGAAAACTAAGAAGTGTACCATTTGGCATTTATCTTAGAAATTCAGGTCAGCCACTCATATTCAGGAAGCATTTAGAAGCTGTCCTTCCATCCACAGAAGCCTTCCTATTAAAGAGGGTAAAAATCAATCACATGCACTGTCTTTATAGCCAGACCCAATATAAGTAAATAACTGATGGCCTATTTCTGCCTGCCTAATGTATTCACACTGCAAGCGAGCAACCGTCCATCTGTGCTACAGCTGTTGTGCACGGGGATAGCCACCATTCCTGCCCCGCGCGTGCGGACCCCTGCCCGTTGGATCCGCGTAAACGGGGATTCAGGTTCTGCTCATTTTTCACGCTGCTCTGCTTTAACATGTTGGAGATAGTGCTGAGCCCACTGGGGTGGCTTGACTTGGATGTCCGACAGGTGCCCACCACAGCCGTCCTGCCACTGCCCTCCTCAGCTAGGCCAGGGGGAGGGAACGTAACAAAAGGCTGTGGGTCCAGATAAGGGCGGGGAGGCATCGCTCACCAGTCACTGGCATGGAGCGACTCGACTTGGGGAAATTAATTTATTGCTAATTAAACAGAGCAGGATAATGAAATATAAGACCAAATCTAAAAAGCATCTTCCCCCCACCCCTCCCTTCTTCCCAGGGGAACGGGGCTGCGGTGAGCGCATCACCCGCTGTCTCTGCTGCTCCTTCCCCCTCGCACCCTGCCCCTGCCCCGGTGCGGGGCCCTCCCACGGGAGACAGCCCTGCACGGGTTTCTCCAACGATTCTCCATGACCTGCCCCAGCGTGGGGCCCTTCCACAGGGTGCAGTCCTCAGACACGGGCTGCTCCAGGCTAGGGGGCAGAATTAACTATCCCAGGCAAAACCAGCACGGCATGCCAGCTATGTAAGAAATGGTGTCCAGAACGTGATGAATGAAAGTGGATGTACTGGGTTTGCGTGGCAAGGCTGTGGAAGCGGGGGTGGGGGGCTGCAGGGACGGTTTGTATGAGGAGTGTCAGAAGCTCCCCCCGGCCGGCAGAGCCGCTGCCCCCCGGCTCCAGGCCGGGCCCGCCGCTGGCCGAGGCCGAGCCCCGCAGCCGCGGGGGCAGCGCCGCGGGGAGAAGGGGCTGAGAAGGGGAAAAACCCCCGCGGGGGGGAACAGCGGCGGCAGCCAGGGGGGCCGGGAGGGGCGAGCGGCAGCCCCGCAGCCCCCCGGGGCAGGGCCGGGCCGGGCCGGGCCGGGCCGGAGGAGGCCGGGGGGGCTCCGGGCGCCGCAGCAGAGGCTCCCCGGCAGCCCGCGGGGAAGGGCAGGGCAGGGCAGGGCAGGGCAGCCCCCGGCGGGGCAGGCTGTGCCCCTCAGCCCACGGAGCCCGCGGGGGAGCAGCTCCCCCCCGCAGCCCGGGGCAGGGGGTGCCCGCAGGGGGCTGTGACCCGCGGGGGCCGCGCCGGAGCCGGCTCCGGGCAGGGCCCGTGGCCCCGCGGGGAGGAGCCCGGGCCGGGGCCGGGCTGCGGGCAGGGCCGGTGCCCCCGGGGGGGCTGGAGCCGGCTGGGCCTGAGGGGCTGCGCCCCGCGGGGGGCCGGGCTGCGGGCAGGGTCAGTAGCCCCTCGGGCAGCCCCGGTTGCAGCGGCCCGTGCCTGACAGAGGGGTGGTGTTACAGGGTCTCAGTGGGCGTATGGCGAACACCCAAGTTTAACACACCACAGTGGAGGAGGGGCGAGGGGTAGGGAAGAACTGTAGAAATTCACAAGCTTTTCATTTTCTACACAGGCCATTTGATTTGTGAAATGTCAGTGTCATAAACGAGCAGCCATTATTTCAGCTCTTTGTGTAAACACGATGAAATGGTGTTTTCCATTCACAGGGAAGTATTGCTACACTGTAATTAGAAACAAAACTTACTACATCCTGACATTTTTCTCCCTAATCTAATTCTTTGTGGACTGCAATGTTTGCTTTTGAATTGTCAATTGCATAAAACTCTGTATCCCAAACCCCATAAATAAAGCATCCAGCAGAACAAAAGGATGCACTAACAACTGTTGTCTTTTTCTGGAGTACTTATCTTGAATGGCATTTACTTTATAAATACTTTATAAAGACATCTCTTCTACACAGAAGTTCATCCTGTTCTTTATTTCACAAAGAAGTTTTCAGAATAATGAGCATATCCATCTTTTACAAGTGCTGGATATTTAGAATGAGGTAAACAATAATAATAATTCATATTCATTTAATGCTGAATATTATACTTAGCCCTGGACTTCTGAGAATCGAACGGAAAGTGATTCATGCATTACTGGTACCCATTTACAGTTACAGTCCTGTATGCAGCATAAAAATAAATGACACTATTATCTTCAGATCTTTTTTCTTTTTACTAACCCTTTTCTTCATTCCTATCCCTTCTTTTCTCAGCTTAAGGTCTGAAATAAACTTCTTGTCAGCAGTGAAATAACGAAACATTTAACAGTTATGCAAAGGTGAGACTAGAAAGAGGGACTGAGGCAAGAAAGAGCTGCAGCTTGGTGGAAGCCACTGCTGCTTCCAATAAGGTCTCTATCAGTTTGCATTAAAGGATTACATACAGTCTGGAAATAAATATATATATATATATCTATTTGGAAATCCACAAATTTACATCACCAATTCATGTGCTAATTAAGGAAAAATTTGGTGGAGAATGCTATAGATTAGCAAGGGGCAATCATGACTTTAAAATTTGAAGGGTGATAGCCTGGTGCACGTGTTCCAGTCCTGGTTTGTGGGTGGACTACATGCCCCGTTATGTAGCCATTTGGACTGTATCTATACCAGTAAGTACAACCACTGTTCTGTGATTATCTCTATTAAATTTTAACAGAAACATGGCTCTGAGCTGAGCTTGCACTTCCTTAAGCACAGTTTGATCGTGGACCATTGCCAAGGAGGAGATTGGATGTGTCTGTCGCATTTTGGAAGACGATGGACTTTAGCTATAAGGGCTGTATTCTATTAGTTCTGTGGTTTTTCTTACCTCGTGCTCAGAAAAAAAAGACCCTGCCCTGTTTTGGTTACTAGTATGGATTTTGTTTGCTGGTATAGATACATTGAAGAGCGGGTCAGCAAGCATGTGGTTCCTGAAGGAGCAAAGAAGTTGCAGAATCTCCTTTGTCTGTAGCTGCAGGAAGAGCAGAGCATGGGCAAGGTGGAGAGAGGAAGGACATTCTTGTTGTACAGGACGCCTCTTTCCTATGTAAAAAAAAAGTTGTGGATCATACCAGGAATTACAGGTTAACCATCTCTGGTGTAGCCAATGAACACAGAAATAGAGGTAAGAATCTCCCGAGTCCCAATTCTCCCTGCCACTCCCAGTAAAAGTGTCCGTAATGTCTTTTTTTCAGTCATAGCTTGCTCCATAGCACCAGACTCTGTGAAAACCACTAGTGAAAACTGGATGTAGTTATTTTTACCTTGGCCTGTTCAGACAAAATGAGAGGTATGGAAATAAAAATACTAGCTGCTGCCAGTTACCAGTTGCTGGCTCTGGCAGCACAGCAGTGGGAGGCTTTGAGGGAAGTATGGATGTGACTTCTGCTCAGTTCACCCAGGCTGGGTCAACTTCCCCTATGTACACCACAGCCCTATGATCAGTAGCAGTTCAATAGCATTTCACAAATAGTGTTGGGCTGAACAGGGTAACATTTACACGAGACTTTTTCTCTTAAGGGATAATCCAGGCCAAGGAAGCATCCCAAGGCTGTGTGAAGAAAGGCTATAACTTCTTGGGGAACAGAGTGGAGAAAAGCAAAGGAGCCAGGTCCATTTGTGTATTTGTGTTCTAGGTATGCAGCAGTTTGTCACACCTTAGCCAGAAGTGAGATTTCGCTAGTGAAAGGCAATTAATATAGGAGAGGCAGAAGCAGAGGAGGAGACTAAACATTGCTGGGCTAAGAAATGATGCTGTACAAATCCTTCCTGGACAAATCCTCCCTTCACTGTATAATAAAGCTAGTTTAAGAATCTAGAGGGAAAGAGGAGAGGCTATCTTTATGCCTACTCAGAGTACCTGGGCTTTAAATGCTATGTAGTCCTCCATTAAGATTTTAAAACTCTGTACAGAGGACACAGAAGGCTTTTCAGGGTGGGTTAATGCTCCTGTGTTAGCAGCACAGTGTATGACAACACAGCTCATGTAACAAAAGTGGCTGCCTCACCCTCCCTCGATATCACAAGTAACGCAGAGGACAGCAGCTCCTTTGGGACATCTCCATATAACATTAATCGGGCTCTAACCCCTGCGGCATTATTAGAGGTTGGAGCTCCAGGGTCAGACCAGGCAATTACTGCTTTGGGGGTTGCAGCCACACCTGTCTGAATTTGGGCTGCAGCAGGTAATGAACAGTGGGGTTGCAGTGGTTAGCCCAGGGATGCTAACCCTTACTGGTAACGAAAGACTGCACCTGGGCAATCGTTAAAATATCTGGAGCGGAGATGGCACTAGACTGTACCAGGGAACTGAACTTGGGAAGCCCAGGTTTGTATCTGGTCTGCCAGAATGTACTCCTGCTTCTCCAAAGTACAGTCCACCTTTGCCATGTGTCATATTTAAAGCATAATTTCAGTAACAGTTATCCAAGATGTTTTAATTACCGATCTTTTCAGTGTGCCTAGATTAAGTACCTTCTTAGACATGAAAAAGTGCTTCAAAAAGGCTTGTTTCTTTGATAAATAATCAGTTTTATGGTAGTTTTGGTAGACCAAATGGGTACAGAAGTTAAAGGCCTTGGTAAGGCTTAGTCCAAGGCTAAAGGATATGAAGGTCTGAGTCAAGATTTGAGATCTGAGCTTGATTCATCTCATGGTAAACATTATTAAAACTTCATAAAGGAAAAATAGTGAAAATATTGATGAAGTTTTAATTCTAACAGTATGATTTAATGACTTTCTCTTTTTTGTAAAAGAGAGGGGGTTTATGGAAACTTTCCACATTTGACTGTCATTTAGATAGTCCTTTGTAGGGAGCAGACAAAAGACAGTTTCACAGAGATGGTCTCAAGTTGTTAACGTTGCTGTCCTTTTTTCCTGAGGACAAAGCAAGACAAATCTTCAAAGGGAGAAAGAAGCAGCAAGGATGGAAAATACAGTGTGAGGGAGCAGCAGGAGCAGCTGTGGGGCAAGGGTGGGAGAAGGCAGGTGAAGCAGAAGCCATGGGTGACAGCAAGGGACAGGGCAGTGCCCCCCCTAGCCCCGACACAGCACCATCCCACAGCATCTGGCCAGAAGAGCAGAGCAGGGCCAGCAGGTCAGCAAAGCAAGTCAGCAGGTCAGGATGGGCAAAAACCAAGTGCAAGGGGGACCCAACGAGGCCACACCAAAGCTGTCCTTGAGCACAGGCAGCCGGACTCCAACAAGAACCTTGATGTTTTGGTATTCTTAATTGTACCTTTTTCATCAAATAATATATATGTTAATATGATTCAATTAGCTGCTCTGCACCCAGGCACATTAGTGCCTAGAGTTACTGTGCCCAGAATTACTGGACACGGCTTCTTGGCTGAAGGGAGGAAAAAAAAAAAGATAGGAAAAGGTAAGATACATATAAAAGATAGAAAAAAGGGAAGGGGGGGGGGGGGGGGGGTTGTACAAAAGGCAAAAGAAACTCCAGGTCAAATACCCAGAATTACTAAAGCTGGCAAAGGTAGGGATCAGGGCTCCTTCTGGTCCCCCTGTCTGTCTGTGACATTACCATACATGTGACAGCACACTCTTATTGCAACGCACTTTGAAGTTCCACCAGGGTATTATAGAAGCCATTCACCAGAGATGCCAAATTATACTTCTTTCTATCTGTGTCACTATATTAAAAACTTGAGCAAAAGGTTTCAAGTTAAACCACGTTTTCCTTATTTTATTCACCTTGTTATTCCTAGTTTCTTACACAACCAGCTGTCATGGTTTAACCCCAACCAGCAACCAAGCACTACACAGATGCTTGCTCATTCCCCCCCACCCAGATGAACGGGGAAAAGGATTGGAAAGGAATATAAAACTCCAGGGCTGAGATAAAAACAATTTAATCAGTAAAGCAAAAGCCACACACAAGCAAAACAAGGAATTCACTCACCACTTCCCATGGACAGGTGCTCAGCCATCCCCAGGACAGCAGGGCTCCACCACATATAACAATTACTCAGGACCACAACACCAAACATAACCACCCTCCTTCTCCTTCCCCCAGTTTATATACTCAGCATGACATCATATTGTAGAGGAATGCAGCTGGGTTAATTATCATTGATAATATCCAGCTGTGGGCTGACTTCAGGGGCGGTGGGCTGGCCGATGTAGATAACGTGCAGCTGTGGCTGGTTCTGTTAAGGGGTTGAGAGCCAACGAAGGGAGAGCAGCCCATGAAGAGAGAGCATGTGTGTGCCCTAGTTGAGAAGAGACTAGGAGAAGGCAGCAGAGGGACTGGGTTGGAGAGTATGCTGGTATGTGATGATAAAAGACCTTGTTGCAACTTGACAGTTTGGAGAGTGTTGCGACATTTGGTGCCCCATGTGAGGCCCTTCAGATTATGAGACAGTGCAATGAGCGGTGACAGCAGTGATGGCTGTGCTGGGGCATGTTCAAAGTTTTGAACGGTGATGGCGATGCCTAGCATAGCGGGGATAGCCCGCGATCCAGATCACGTTGAGGTAGGTGGGAAGAGCCTGGGGATCTGGATCAGACACCAGTAAAGGTGAGCCGTTGGGATCAAAGAGAAGGAAGCCTGACTACCATGGAGTTAAGAGACTGAGGGTAATGGGTGACAGTGGCGGAGTACATGGCCAGACGTGGCAACAGCCTGCAGCGGCGATGGGTCTGGCCAGACAGCGGTGATGGATGTGCCAGGGGAAGGCACGGGAGCAGCACAGTGCCACGAGCAGCTCCTGCTGTTGTTACTGCTGCTCGGCCTGGTGGTATTCTTGCCAGTGTTTATGTGCTCGTTGAAGGTGTCTCCACTCGTGGAAGAAATGAGTGACCACAAGGATGTTGAGAAGCTTGTTGGAACATGGACTAATGTATTGGTGCTGTATTCTAGATCTGCTGCTGTTGAAAGCGCATTCAGGTTACTGTCCAGTGTGACCCAAGAGGTGAAAGGACAAGGTACTATAAGTTCATCAGAACCCCACTCTGAAGAAAACAATATCCTAGATGTCAAGAAAGCAGATGAGAAGAAAGGTGATCAGCCCCCAGGAACTGAAAAGCCCAAGATAAAATAGAAGAAGGGATATGTGTATGAGTTCAGGGACAAATTGTCTGGACTGTATGAGAACTTTACTTGTGAAAAAGTTGTGATGACTGCTAAATACATAAGGCATGAAATGTTAAGAAGAAAAAAAGAGTTCGGGGACAAATTGTCTAGACTGTATGAAAAGTTTATTTGTAAAAAGGTTATGATGATTGTTAAATACCTAAGGTATGAAATGTTAAAAAGGAAAAGAAAAAAAAAAAAGGGGGGGGGGAATCATAGAGGAATGCAGCTGGGTTAATTATCATTGATAATATACAGCTGTGGGCTGGCCTCAGGGGCGGTGGGTTGGCTGATGTGGATAAGGTGCAGCTGTGGCTGGTTCTGTTAAGGGGTTGGGTCGCCACTGAAGAGAGAGTATGTGTGCGTGCACGTGCCCTGGATGAGGAGAGACTAGAAGGCGGCAGCAGAGGGACTGGCATGGAGAGTATGTTGGTATGTGATGGTAAAAGACCTTGTTGCAGACAGCTAGTTTGGAGAGTGCTGTGACATGGTATGGAATATCCCTTTGGCTAGTTTGGGTCAGCTGTCCTGGCTGTGTCCCCTCCCAATGTCCCATGCCCCCCCAGCCCTCCCGCTGGCAGGGCCCAAGGAACTGAAAAGTCCTTGATTTAGTATAAACATCACCCAGCAACAACTAAAACCACCAGTGTCCTGTCAACCTTGTTCTCACATCAGAGCCAAAACACAGCACTGCACCAGCTACTAAGAAGAAAATTAACTCTGTCCCAGCTGAAACCAGGACACCAGCTTAGTCCACTCATTACTCAACCCACTGCGTCTTCCTGTTCAAAATTATTGACTTTATTTTTTTACTTTGGACAATTTTTACAAATAGTTTTAGGCAACAGGCTGGATCAAATGCTCAAAGACATTTCTATATTGTATGGTATTATGATAGCACAGTCTATAGTATTAATCTTCACTGGAGAAGAAAGGAAGTTCCATTATATGCTGCTTAAATAGGAAAAAAGAACAGAAGCTGAAGAACAGAAATACAGAGGAAGAAAGCAGCTTGCCTAAAGCTAAGCAGAAAATCTGTGATATTGTAAGGACTTGAATTCCACCCCCTTAACACACAGGCTAATACCACTCCTGCCCTACAAAAGCCTTTGGCAGCTGTATTTTTAATAGACCTCATGTAGATGAGATATTGTGAAAGATGTTCCTTTCCATCAGCGCTGCAGATGAAAGTGGAGAATTTCCTACGGCAAAGCCATTTAGAGGCAGAGAATTAACAGTTATTTTTAAAATATCCCACTCCCTCAACAATTCATCACCACAACTACCAATTCATAAAAAAATTTTCCAGTTCAGTGAATAACCTGCTTGTGTACACTTACAGAAGTGGTCCCAGATGTATCAGTGTGCAGCTCCAGCGTGGTGTGTCACAGCTGGTGGTGGCAGCTGATGGGAACTCCCTAAGTGAACCCCCCCCAACTGATGCCCCCAGTTCCTAACCAGCTCTTGCCTTCCATCTAGTGGCTACATCTACGCACCAAATATTTTATTCTGATTCTTTTTAAATTAATGTACTGAACAAGTTAAGTACCCTGTCTCCAGTAGAATGATGTAAGGCAACAGCCTTATTCTCAGAATTTCTAAATTACTTTGCCATGTATCAGTAAACCCAGTTGCTCAAATACTGTCGGTTCCTTCAAAAGTCTCCACAGGAACTTCAGAGTTAGGAGACTAAAAAAATAAATCTGAATGTGGAGTTCTTCTATTCCTTCCATGATTTTGAGCCCTGCAATGAAGGCGTGTTAAAAAATGTTTCACTGCCACTGTTAAAACTTTATAGTTTACTTTTCATCACAAAGTGCAAGGTTAAAATCTTGTGTGGAAAACTGCAAAACCTAAGAGATTGAAAGTACAACAGTAAAATCCCAAAAGTGAGCCCAGACTCTTGACTTTACATCCTGCAACAACCACAAAACCATAGAACAGCCCAGGCTGGAAGGGACTTCCAAAGATCATCTGGTCCAATCTTTCACGGGAAGGGGAGCCGGTGAGATTAGCTAGCACCCTGTCCGGTCACATCCTGAAAACCTCCAGTGAACAAGCAATTCCTTCTCTCCAGCTACCAGCTGAGCTTCCCCTGTTTTGCACAAGCCATCTCTGGAGGAGGCAGGGTCTGTAGCTACAGCATCTGACCAAAGAACCGCACTGGCTGAAGTCAGACTTGAGTGTGGATCACACTGCCAGAGCTGCGGGAAGGATGCCAAATGGCCCAGCCCAGCTCCTCGCTGCTCCCAAAAAGCAGCTGTGTGTTCACAGGGAAGGCTGCAGCTAGAAATGACAGCCAGCATCTAGGAGAAAGTGCTGTATGTGGGAAAGGGAGGGCAAAGCAGAGACGCTGCTAGGGGATAACAGGATCTGGGGAGGTGCCTGGGGTACCAGGGAGGTTGTTCTGGCTACCTTGGTTCAGCTGGGTTCTCATCCATTTGGGATAACTACCCACCGAACATAACTTTTATTGGACATCTATAAATATTAATCACTCACCCTGATGAGGAGTGGAGCAGGCAGAATACAAAGCAGGGAGTTATCCCATGTGAGAATATGCTGACGCTGACATGTATAGCTAATCAATAGGCATTTCTAGATATTAAATAGGAAGTATCTCCTTTGGGGTTTATTCCAATATAGGGCCTATCTATTTCTAAATTATATTCAGCATCTAAGCATGGCTCAAAATTGATATAATCTGAGATAGTTTGTATTACCAGCATGTACTCCTATGAGCAGTAACAGTAAATGAAACAATGTCAGGCCACAGTCTTAGACACAAGCAAATGATTGTTTATACTGTTTAATTGTTAGGATATAGCCTGGGGTATTTTAATGCTCAAAGTTTCCTAAACAACTCCCAGGCATAATTTAAAACTTGGCACAGGCCATGCACTGTTCTCAATTAAACGGTTGCTCTATTTTGGAGGGAAAGAGTTTGAAAGTTTGCCCCAGTGCCAGGGAAGGCATTTAGCGTGATACTACAGGCATTACCTTTGGCTACATCCATGCTGCTGGGAAATAAAAGAGGCAGACTGGAAGTTTCAATAATGTCCCCCTACATACATAAGCTCTAGAGTTTGGTGAGCTTGTGTAAACAGCTTCTTTTCATCATCAGTTGCAGAAATCGGGTTCTTTTTTATGAGGCAAGCAGCTTGCAGAGTCCAAAACTGCTACCAGGTTTGGAGCAGTTGTGTGTAAAAACCCTCCTCTCTCCTGAGAATGCAAGGAAATTAAAAAAATTAAATATAGATTTAATTTCTTATTTGTCTTGCTAGTCTTTAAATAAAGGACAAGAATTCCCTGGCATTGTGTATTCTTCAGTAAGGAATAGTGTTCTCAGTAGTATAGGGAATCATTGCCCTTATAAAGCCCACAGTTTAGTTCAATTTAATTAATTTAGTTCCAAAAAGATGTAAGTAATGAATGTGTCCAATATTTTTAACCAGTCCTGGTTAGGTTGTATACCTAATAAAGACCATGCATAAAGAAAATCATGCTTTTTGCCTAGAGAATTACAGGAGTGACTAATGTATCGTATGTGTGTAAAGTATTAATATTGGATGATTATAAGTGAATGCACAAAAAGTTGGAAATGTAGAGTCCTCTAACTACTTGCCCTTTAGTGCACCAAGTATCTTGATTTAAAAGGTACTATCTGAAGTACAATCAGCCTGAAAAGAAAGTACTGGAAATTATATGCTAAAATTTCTAAAACTTCCTAAGTTACCTTGTTAAATTTAATTTCAAAACCAGCCTTTTTTTTTTTTTCATTTTGCAAATCTTACTTGATCTACTTCTGTTTTGAAAGTTAAATGGCAGCTTTGCAAATGGACAAAACTGACTCTTAGTTTCTTTTACAACCCTATTCTCTTTCACATCTAACAATCTAAAGGAGCTTCGCCATAAGCAGTCCAATCCAAAGTCTGCCAAAATTAATGGAAACTTTTGTACAGCTTCATCAAGTTTAGTTTCAGGCCTTAAATAGTGACAGATCCAAAAGACTGATGTACTAATATGAACATATCACTTCATTATTGAAGTATGTTATACTTACTTGAGCCCAACAATTTTTACAAATAGCTTTATAAGTAAATATATGCAGAACTAATATTTTGAGCCAGTTAATTTAGCAATAATTTTCTTGCATTGCAACTAATGAGATCCCATTGGAATAAATATTATCATAGCCGATCCAAGGCAGAAGTGTAATCAAGCAAGTTTGGGAAAATAACATACTATCGTCATAAATGCCAACCAGATTTGTTTAATAAATGACACTCCGGGCAGAGTCCCCAAACAAAACATCCTTAAAGCCCCAAAATCGTTGAATTCAATTGCACTAATGAACAATGTATGTGCAAATCTCTAACCCCTGTAGTAGCAGAAGGCCAGAGCTAGGTCTCAGGAGATGTTGTTTAGGAAAACATTTTAAAGCATGTTAAGAATCACCATGGGTTGCTTTCTGTTTTCCACTGAAATCAGCAGTTCTTCTAGAAACTGAGCTCCTTGAGACACCGTGCGGCAGCGGTGGCCATGGTGTAACTGGTGCTGTGACTGAGAGAAGAGATTGAAGCATTACTGGCAGCAAAGTGCCAGCTGTCTCTTTATCTCTGCTAGTAGTTTTGTGTTGAGATTGATTGGAAAACAAAAAAGATCCTTGCAGATTTCAGCAATGATGGTCTTTAGTGTGATGTCTACACAAAGACAGCGTAGACCTATCAAGTTCATTTCCATATGTCAAGCCCATTGAGTTTATATCCAAACGATACAACTTGTTTTGTGTTGAAGCCCGTCTAAATGGTACGTGATTTTCAAGTGATGATAATGGTTTTGTGTTAATGTGTACTGTAGTGTAAATACAGATAAGCAGCACTGTTTCCCCTGAGAAGGAGGAAATATATCACTATCTTATACTTTATTAACTTTTCTAACTGCCTCTAAGCAATTAGCTCCAAATACTTTTAAACTCCGTTTATCTCTGTAAAGGTATTCCTTTGTCTTTGTCTTGGTTGCATATTTGCTTAATTCACATTACACTCTTGGGAATCAGTGGCAAGTGGACACAGGAGACCATATTTTGGCATTAATAGTGAGATGCTCATGGGCCCATTGAGGGGATTTGGGGAAGTAGATACATTTTCATGTTTTTAGGTTCCACTTTGCATAAGTAAGAAGAAAAAAGAAAAAACCCCACACCGTTAGATGTTAAAGCTACAGACTGAGAAGAAAGCAGAAATGTGGAAACATCTAAAAGCTGAGACTTGGTGGCATTTCAAGTAATCCAGAGTTTGGGTAATATAGTGAAATATATTCCTTATGGAAGCATGGTTTTCAGAACTGATTTTTATGTAAACTCAGCATCATTAACTGCTGTTTCTGCTCAGAACCTGAGCATCAGCTATTTTTTATATTCATATTTTCATATACATGAAACCAGAACTCTGTTCCTGAGCGCTGGCCCGACATCTTCACAGCCTGAGGTTAAACTCTGGAAATCAAGTTTAAGTGAGCTCAAGATTTCTACATAGACACCAAGTGTGTTATAAGCACAAGCCTGTGTAAGCAAGCCCTTGAGAAAGAAAAGCCATAAAACACCATTCTGATGTCTGATGTCTGCTGCAGAATACTGAATACTCTGTAGAGCTGAACCAGGTGCCTTTCGTGTTCAGAATTTATCCATGAAAGATAGGACTTTGTCGCAAAACAGCTCTCATCTGCGCTGCTTGCAACGCTGTTGTGGCAAACACAGGGTTGATAATCAGTGTGTGAAGAATTATGTACATGCCCTTCTGGTGCCTCTTTTATGCTTAAAAAAGCCTACTTCAGATGTACACGTTCTGCAAAGAACATCTACGTATAGGAACTGTACAGCTCTATGTCTCGAGCTGCTCCATCTCAAACTTAGGACAGTCAGACCAGCACGTATGGGTAGGCAAGTAACAGCACTAATTAGATGTATCCCTTCTAAATATTCTCTCCCATCATACAGAAAGATCCCTTTGCAACATCCATGCATATCCATCCAGGTCATTTTAAGCATTCCTGAAAAAACCCAAAACTTTCAGGCCTTGCCTTATCTTGGAAATAGTTTCCATTCAGCAGTGAGTTGTCAGGAATAGATATAAATACACCAGTATTTATAGCCAGTGTTGGGCTTGTCAGACTTGGTTGGTTTACCATTTAATAATCAATAAAAGTGTCTTTATCTATTCCAGTGCATTGCTGGCCACAAAATCTGGGGGCACTTCTTAGCAGGAAAACAAAAGCCTAAATGTTCCTAGACAGAGAGCACATGCCTAAATATTGTTTAGATGCAGCAGGACAGGATAGTAACAGTACATGTTTTAATAGAAGCCAATAGTGCTTCCAAAGCACATGTTTGGGTACCGTTCTGGAAGAACATTACTTGGAGGTTCCGATGGCATTTGCGTGAGTGACGTTTGGTTAAATAGACGCGTTTGCATTTATTTAAAGACAGAGATTTCTTTTGTGGTTACTAATTGCTTGTACTAATGCTCAATCATGGCTAGTCCAGTTTCTTCAGTGATATCCTAATGGGTGAAATCCCTACAGGATGAAGCCATAACCAAACAAGAAAAGAGGACTGTTTGGTCTTAGCTGCTACGGCTGCTTGGTAATGTTCTGCTCCTTGAGGAGTTCATGGCTAAGGAATAGTGCTAATGAAATGCTGTAATGGCTCCCATTATAGGAGTTAAACTGTACAAATTAGAGCAAAATGGCAAATGTCCTGTGGAGGAAAACAGCTGCTAACAGTATTGCTCTGTGGTACCATTGGGTGACAGCGGTAGCGGGATTGCTAAGGGCCCTGTTCTGCTATCAGCTGGCCAGTGCGATTGCAGGGGTATCAGGAGCATCAGGGGAAGTTGATCCCAAAGCACTAATGTAATGCAGGTGGTGAACCCTAGCAAAACTGTTCCTGAGTCAATAAAAGATGTTCCTTTTTTTTCCCTGATTCTTTTTTGTTTTTACAGACTAGAGGAGAGGGGACTCAGCATGACATCTGGGCTACCTGCAGTCATGGCACGGACTTAACGATTTAATGCCATTTGCAAACTCATTGAGCTTGGTTGTAAACTAGTGAGATTTCTTCCCCTGCCAACTCCTCCTGGGGTGTCGTCCTGCTTTGCTAAGTGGGAAGAGTCAAAGAAATTGAAAATCTCCATCTGAGACTGTATTTCTTTGATTAGCGTTTTACTGAATGCAGAGTACAGGAGGTAAATCAGCGTTGTCACTCCTGAAACACAAAACTCAAGGAACAGCAGGCCAGTGGGTAACACTCAGCAACAGCCTCCCAGCAATTCACAGGCGCTTGGAAGGCTGAGTCCTGCAACACTCTTGAGATATTTTGATAGTGGTTTTTTTTACAGATAAAGAATGTCAGACCTTGGCAGGTCGTGTGGCTTGCTCCAGTTCCTACAGTAGTGTTTCCTTAAACTGTTGGGAAAGGAGAGGGAAAAAAATTGAGTTCTGATGGTTGGACAACACTTTTTAGGGTAATGTATTCTCTTCTTATTAAAAAAAATGCTTTATAAAACCAGCTACCAAGAAAATCTTATTCCATGTGAGATGGCTTGGAAGCATTGCACAACAATTTAAGGATCTTCAGCTAAAGGAGTCTAAAAGGATCCTCAGCTTTTCTGAGGATCTGATCCCTAAAATCAAATAAATCAATGAAAGGAATTGACTACTTAAATCAATGAAATCAACAGAAATAGATAAAGCAACATTATCCACAGAAATATAACAACACCCCTTCAATTTCACGGTCAAGTGTGCTGAAAAAAAAAAAAAAAGCCTGCTTTTTCATGAAGAAAACCTGTTTTTTTAAACGACAGAAAAAGATTACAGAATTGACCTTTAATTCAAAATATATCCTCCACAAACATGAAGATTGTGCATTTAGCATGCAGTGTGGCAAGAATTTTTCCTGACTCTGATTTCCAGAGATGTTTTATTCTGTGTTACTACCAGTAACTGCACATTTTTTTCTCAGATACAGTAATGTTTGGATGCCTATGCATGCCTTTCACATGCATAGGTGCGCTGGGCAAGAATTTATGCAGACTATTCCCTGTCTTCAAATTCTGCCTGCAAAGTGCTTCTGAGTGGCTTGTATTTGGAATACTAAAACTATCAATCTAGTATTTATGGCTAGCAAGAAGTGCAAATTCATCTCATCACTGCGCATTAATGTAGTACCTGTCGCCCATCTGATCTTCAAACAGAGGTTTAGTTTATCCTAACTTTGCTCCTTTTGCATTGTCACTGGAACAGATCGGTTTTTAAATAAATAAAAAAATATTAATTTTTAAATTTTAAAAAAATGGTTAAAGAGTAGTTTTCAATAGAAAGTATCGGCTCCTCAAATATACCTCTAAACATTTACGCTCCCTCGTCAGTCTGCTCAGCTCTTCTGGAGTCACGTCAACTCCTTACGGTCACCTTCATTTCCCAGCCAGTGCTCTGGCCAGCCTAGCCCCGAGGGGAGTGCTGGCTGACCCCCAAGCCGAGGGACAGGGACGCCAGGAAGGCCGTGAGGATGAATGGGGCTTGCTGCAGGAAGCATAGCACTCCCAGTGGCAGACTTCTTTCCACTGGGTGCTTTCCCAGTGTGCACACCCTTCCACTGGGAGAAGGTGTTCAGTCATGTAATTGCTAGGGTCAGTAGTTCTGTGATTTCAGTTAATTTACAGTTTTCACATCCTCAAATACAAAGTCAGCTTCACTAAAAATAGTTGTCCTCAATTGACTGGGAAAAGCAACTGAGGGATGGAGCTTTGAGCAATCTGATCTAGTGAAAGGTGTCCCTGCTCATGGCAGGGGAGGTGGAACTACATGATCTTTAAAGGTCCCTTCCAACCCAAACCATTCTATGATCCTATGATTTAAGTCATGTTATACCTTCTATTTCAAAACAATATTTTCCTTAAGTTATCTTTAAAATTTGAGTTTGCAGACAGTATGTCCTGTGAGAGATTTTGTACGGTACGCAAGATGTATGTATATGTGTGTTTGCAAATGTGTGTGTACCTGGTTCCACCTTGATCTCTCCAATCTAAGGCCATCACAGGTGTTTCATGTATCTCTCCACTGTGATGGAAGAAGTAGCTCCCATGCTGTCTTTCTTACATGTCTCCCCACTTGTCCCAGAAGGGAGCCTCTTCTGCCTTTCCAACCTGGTATGAAGAAAAGAACATCTTCAGGAACTGTAAGCATGGTAAATCTGGAGAAATATTTCCCTGGTGGGTCTATCACACACTTCCTAGAGATGGAAGATAAACCATCCAGTTCTACTCTCAACAGTGGGAACCATCATTCTGAATTAAATGGGTCAAATATATCCTGTGTTTATGACAGATTATGTTATTTAACGCTCAGTGAACTGGTCTTCCACCAACAGAAGGTCTGCAGTAGATAGGTCATGATAACCTGGGCTCTTGTCGCCGTACTGTGACTTAGCCTGGAGTTGAAGGGGGCACAGGGAACAAGTCAGAGAGTAGTGACAACAGAGGGGTCAGGCAGTGGCCTGCTGCACTATTCAGTCCTCAGTATTACATTTGAAAACTCCTTCTAAGTTAGAAATAGTCCAAATACTGCTCAAAAGTTAGGTGAGAAGCTATTTAGACAAAAATTATTTTTAAAATGCAATCATCCAGACTCACATGGAATGGAAAGCAAGTTCTCATGTAGGTTTTGCATTTTAGTTCCGTTTGGTTCTTGCCTCCTTTCTGCAAAGCAACGCATTTATTACCACACTGGCCACGCAATCCTTTGTCTCTCTGTGCCCAGGAAGAATGCAGTCTTCACTGACTATATTTTAATTTCTGTTTATTTGCACAAAATGTTTTCCCTCATGTGATAAGCCACATTATTTTGCTGCACAGACCTAAATCTGAAACAATTTCAATGGAGTTTACCTGAGGACAGAGGAATAGTTTAGAATCACTAACTGTGTTTCTAAATATATCTCATAGTAGCCCAACAGGCTGTAAGAAATTCTGATATCTATAAGGAAAAAACGGACAAAAATAAAATCATGCTGACAAAAGCTGACACGTGGCTAATACAGATGAATGATGGAAATCTGCCAATAATGTCAATATCGTTTTCTTCCCAGCTATTCTTGGGGACCATGCTCAAATTATTTCAATAATTGACCCCCTTCAGAAAAAAAATAATCTTTTTTTGCCATCTATTTAATGACCGTATTTAGAATGGGATATGAAAAAATTATATTGACATAGGTTAGCCTGTAGCGTTTAATTAACACAGCTGAGAAGTCTGATGCCCAGAAGGCATAGCTCCTTTCGTGTGGCATAAGCTGGTAGAAGCCAAGAGGACAGCCCAAATGATGATGATGAATTCTGCATATATCAGAGAAGGGCTGCGGGAGACCTCCTGGAGTTAATCTGTAGGGTTAGCACATGCTCCTTGCCAGAATATATCACATGGCCCCACAGCTTTGTGGAGTAAAGCATCATGTTAGGATCAAAGTGAAAATAACCAGGCAGGGAGTATTTGTGAATTGGTCTTTTGTCTTCTACAGAGGACAAGGGAAGGGCCTCAGCCTGACAGATTGTACATCGTACATGGACATGCCCACAAGAATCATCCATCCTCGTCCTTCCTACTGCTTTGTTATCCCTGACTATAGTCCAAGTAAGCCAGTCAAGCCAATGGCTTGATCGCCAGCCCAAGAGAACAAATCTAAGAGTAGCCTTACCTAAGGTTAATCATTCACACATGCAACCCCCCCCCCCCAAATACCTAATATTCCTAAAATAGTTAGCATTTGTGTAATTATTGACTGTCTTATGTTGAAAATCCAGCTATAACAATGACAAGCATAAATAACATATTCCTTCAGTAATAAACACTAATAGATTATTCTTATTAGGTATTCAAAAATTCTCAAAACAATGTAAATTTAAGTTTGAATCAGAGACTGCTGGGTTATTTCAGACAACATTTTTGCTTATCTGAGTATTTTTGGCACGTTTTCTGTTTCAATACACTTGTCATTTAGAAGTACATTTTCCAGTAAATTGACAAATATTTGTATGTAATTTGGCATCATAAAAGCAAAAGCATCTATTTATAGTAACACAGGATCATCCAGTTGGAAGATGGTCCTGGGGTTCTCCTAACTTGTTCTTACAGACTTTGAGGGAAGGAAGTTTGCCAGCCCGGTATATTCCAGTGCTTTACCATCCTGAGCACTAGAATGTTTCTTACCTTCAGTCTGAATCTGCAATGCTCAAATGCAAATTTATTGCTTCTTTTCATAGCAGACATTCCCTTATTTTTAATACAAGTACACATATAGCATGTATTTATAGGTGTATAGTACATACTATGTATGTGCTATATACTATATGCTGTATTTTATATATATACTATATAGTACATAATGGATACTATAGTACATATATGTAGTATACATGGGCTATATACTATATGCTATATATATACTATATATGTGCTATATTCCATATTATGTATACTATGTATGTGCTATATACTATATGCTGTATTATATATATACTATATAGTACATAATGGATACTATAGTACATATATGTAGTATACATGGGCTATATACTATATATACTATATATGTGCTATATTCTATATTACATATAATATATACTGTATAAGACATAACATATGCTATCTGCTTTGTATCTATATCTGTATTATCTTGCTATTTGCAACTGTCATGGAGTTAAACAGGTATGAGGCATCTAAGAGCAGCTGAAAATCCAAATAGCTATTTGTGTTTTCAGGCATGTAACGATCCTTTAAAATAGATTTTTAGAATTACGCTTCTGAACAAGTTAAGTCTGTTTGAACCTGGAATAGTTGTAGGTTATGCAGCAGCGAAACTCTGCATAGCGCAAAAAGTGAAGGAAATTTTGCTGCAGTTCACTTTTTCACTTGGGCTAGGCTAGCTGAGCCTACTGCTGCTGCTGCTTCAGCAGCACGTCAGCCCGGAGTGGACAGCCACAAGCAGGTACCAGTACTTTGGCAGTGCCCAACGAGGGGACATTTCTCACTCAGAGACTGGATTTTGGCAGGTTATTTGAAGCCTTGCGGTACTGGGGCCAGGCAAACAACAAAGAGCATTCCTAAGTTAAGTTGACACTATCCATCGGAATTTTAAGAACTGAAGGATTTCAGTACAGTGGCAAGGTTTTATTCTTTAAATCTTTTTTCTTTAAAATTGTTAGCCTTCAAATTTTCCTAATTACCCTGGCAAACAGTCCGGGTTTTATGTTTTCTTTTCTGTTAAAAATCTCCTGATACTAGTTCTGAATCAGGGTTATCTTGCACATTTGTGGGGAAAGGAATTGCCCATCTGATTAACTGTGGAATTGGCATTAGGAAAGGAAGTAGATGAAGTAATATTTTTCTGTGTGAATTTGCCTGGATCAGACAAAATTACTGGACTAGGTAATCAGTAGAAGACAAATACAACAAAAAAAGCTGCAATATTTCCAGATGAAAATGTGAAGTTAGAACTAAGATTGATAATAATGAGACTCATCTGATATACAGTGACTGTGTCTTTTTAATTATAATAGTTGTCTCTCCCTCATTTATTGTCCTAACAAAACTGTTGAAGAAACTTCATTTTAAGGCTGGAACCATCACAGTTCAAAATGCCAATTTCAATCTTAATGGCAATTTTAAAATCAGTTTTCATTAGACTATAGTGGGACCTGAATCTCACAGGATCAATAACCATTTCCTGGGTTTCAGTAACCAGTGTCTGGAATAACAAAAGGTAGAGGAAGCAGATAGATACTGATGTGATTTGAGGAATGGAGCTTTGGAATTCCCATGAAACATGTATTTGGGTGTCAGAGTGGCCACACTGGGTACACACACCCAACTAGTGTTTTCAACACTTTGTACTTGTATGTCATCTTACACAAGACCAGACTTTCAAAATACCTTAGCTTCCATTGAGGCCCCAAGTACATGGTCAGATATTTTTGGGTGCATTTCAAGTGCCGAGATTTTTTTGAAACCTGATTTTCATTACTTTCCTGGAGCTTGCAGTTTTCCATGATGTGGTTCTGATTATGAAGCTAATTCTGGTCTGCCAAAAACATTTGGAAAAATCTCAGCTAGCTCTTTACAAGGCAATACCCAAGTATGACCTGGGGAAAAGCTCACTCCCAGGACGGCTCCCAAAATACAGTATGGGTGAGAGACTACACCATTTTTTGCCTTGTTCCTCCAGGGCCTTTGCAGAAAGACCAAACACCTCCCAAGTGCCCTCATGCCGTGTTAGGCCCGGCAACATGTACCTGCAGTTTCACGCTACGAAGACAACACACCAGAAGGCTCAGAATCAGCTCATATTACAGACACCCCAAAATGTGAATATGTGGAAGAGTAACCTTATTGCGGGGCTGCAGGGGCACCAAACGGCATCCAGGGGAGACCCAAGGGCAAGGCAGTGTGGATGCAGATTGGCATCTTGCCTTCAGCTATATGGATTGGCCCAGGGGCCAAGGATCACACTCATTTAATTGTGTAAACGTGACCTCACCGTGCAGTCTGGATGGCAGTGAGACAGGGGCCTCAGGTCTGCAGCCCTCTTCACAGCCTGGGGACACATTTGAAGTGTACTCTTGTTAGTACCAAAATTTGACAAAAACCTGCAGGAGGAAGATGTATAGTTGAATCATAAAGCATGATAAAACTGCTAAGTTAAGGTTGCATCTTCAGTTTTGGAGTTTTGTACAGTTTAACTACTTTTATTTTCAAACTTAGTCCTTGTTTAGGTGGCGAAGCTCTCTAGAGCAATGAGAATTGTTTTAGTTATGTTTGGAGAGCAACAGCCTTACCCAGCTGTAAGCCCAGAAGTAGAGCTACGTAATATAAATAGCACATTTTTATAATTAGCATCCTTTATTTTTACTGATTTAATCTGTCATTTATGACTAAGTTTCAGCAGAAAGCTAGGTAGCAATCACCTCTCATCTTGCTTTCAGTGAAATTTAGAGTGTCAGATTCTGTGCCAATGCTACATTCATTCTACTGAGGTAACTGGACCTGTACTAATTTACACCAGCTGCTGCTTTGGTCCATTTGTAAAAGTACAGCAATTTTTTAGACACATCTTTGGTCAATGGTACAGCTCCTTTATGAGCTAGCCCAGCTAGTATTATTTCTTCCTTGTGGTTTCTTATTTTTAGATCAATACATTAAGTACCATTAAGTAGTCTTTAATTTTAGGCTTTTGTGCCCCATTATATTGCTTTTAAATCGTCAGCTAGATGATATAACAGGTAACATGATGGACACATCCAGCACCAATTAAGACTTAAAAGCTAATAATGGTCTAAAAATATAGGTGATTGGAATTACCTGAGAACAATTTTATCAGAGCATCTTTAGACATATGTAGGTCTTTTATTCTAGTAGTAAACGATCTTATTCTATGGCTGTCTTGCTCTCCACCATTGCAGCTGGCGGTCCAGAGGATATTCCAGCTTTGAAAGTGGCAGACACCAGCAGAGGGATTCTTGCTCTCTAACTAAAGCTAGGACAAAGATTCCTTCTCAGCTGTGTTTGTTGCACATTGATTGGAGACACCTTATATCACTCCTGCAAGAAAAAAATTCTAGAACCTGGAGCGGGTGGAAAGGAGATTGATAGATGCACACTGAGACTTTCAATTTTTACATTGAGCAGACTACTAAAATTTAATTCCTAGCTGAAAATCCAGACAATGAGGATAGGACAAATACCTATGAAGGAAGCCAAATTTAACTGTGCTACAAAAACTTTATGCCAGTGTAAATTATCTCAGTTAAACAACTTCTGACTTACAATGACATAAGTGAGACCTAGATATTCTTGGAAATACATTATTTTTATTTGATGTTTGGTTTCCAAACATATATTTGTTGAATTGATCGGCATTTTTATTTCCTCCCCCCCCACCTCTCTTCTCCAACTTTTTAGCTCATGGAAAGGTGGGGAAAGAGTATTTTTGGTTTGTTGGTCAAAAGATTCAGTGGAATAAAGCTGACCAGGATTTTTTCATATTTTTTTCTGCTTTTTATCTTTTTCCTTTCTGTAACTTTATCTTCTCTGTACTTTCTGAGTTTCAGTTCCCTCTTGCCAAGCTGCTTTATTTTTTTTCAATTTAAAAAGTGCAAAAAATAAAACTGAAAACTGTTAAGATTTTTCTTTCTATTACATCTAATACCAGAAGTGGAGAAGAGGAGAGAGAAAATAGTATCCAAACTGCAAAAACTTCTAACATATTTTGTTTTAAAAGTTGAAAGAAAAAGAGTTTGTTTCATTTTAAAGATCAATAGAAGTGTGAATGAGGAAAGATAAACAATCCTCAACTGGAGGAATCCAGCCGAGAAATTCATTTCCATAAGAAATTAGGCTGATAGACATTCTTTGCAGTATTTTTCTCCAACCAGAATAATTCCTGTAATTTCTCTTGCTCCTGTTACTCTGTACAGGACTTTGCACGAGCAGAGGATTGTCTCTATTTTGTTTAATCGGAGCTTTGCTATTTAATCTACCCAGAAATGATTCAAAGTGTTAGACATAAAAGCCCTGTAATAGCTGAATAAAAGATATGTAGTCTCCAAAACTTCCTAGCTGTAACTTAGGTGTTTCTCATGTCTCTGTCGCTATAAAGCAACTTCAAAAACTTTTCACCCCTGTAAGCTGGAATTGGTAGATAATTAATACCTCCCACACAGCAATAACTGAGTGATAAATTAAAGTGTTTAGGCTATTTAGGCTATTCCCAAAAAGAAAATAAAAGCTTTTTTTTTTTTTTTTTCAGAAAGAATCTACAGCAGATTTCTCTCTCTCTGTGTATGTATATGAAGAAGACTCTGATCTGACAAGAAAATTACATACTTGGCAAAGAAAGACTTAAAAATATAGGGCCTGACTGCCATGTGTAATGTTTTGAAAGGTTTGAAAGATGTAATTTTGTAAGACAGTGGGCCCTAGATCCTGCCTGTCTCTGAGAAAACAACCTAACAAAGCCCTGGGATAAGAACTAGCACTTGCCATTGTTCAGAATAACTCTCAGTTTGCCATGCTCTGTTGTAGTGGTCGCTCCCTGAGATAGCAGGGGTAGAGTCTGGCTTTTGCTGTGCATTAGGCAGTGGTGTCTCTGTTGCTGTCTTTACCACCCATTTACAGGTCACACAGAGAAACCGAGGAGGTAGAAAGTCTATTGGCATTTTATTCTAGAGCTGTTCTAGCAGCCAAGCTCAGAGCCTGCATCTGACTGATATTTTAGGATTGCACCTTTCCGTACACTATTCAGTACTTCTAACTCCCCAAGAGAAGTTCTTTCAAACCCTAATTAAGTGACTAAACTGCACAAAACACTAGAGGTAGATTAAGAATCTTTATTCTATTTTGTACAGATGTTATGTAGTGTGTGGAGCAGTAAGCATCAGGATTTATCATGGTTTGTGAGGATGGTTGCAATGTGTTATAAGAGTAGCTCTGCTTACTCACCAACAAGTAACTTGAGGGTCTTTATTTCTGCATGTGGCACAGGGAGATGAGAAAAAGCTGGGAAGTTGTGCTGAAGTGCTATCATTCCCCACTCCCATTCAGCTTTATGCTTCTCCATGGATAAGGCTGTGTGATTCCGTGAAGAATTACTGGGACACCAGCCAAACCAGAGTCAGAGAGAAAGCAAAATGCAGATGGACCAGTCCCCATCGCGGCTCTCAAAACAAACTGCCTCTTAGTACCTGAGTGTCCACACTGTGGTGCCCGGCATTATTTGCTTCAGAAAACAAGGTGGAAAAATCTATCTCCAAAAGATGACTTATCATTAGGAAGGGGTCTCTGTGAGCAGAATTAGTCCTGTCTGCAGTGGAGGAACCCACGTCCATGTAATGTGGATTGATGAAAAAGCTCCTGTCAAGAGTCCTTGCCTTTGCCTTGTCACAGGCAAACTCAGCTTGTCAGGTTTTGCTCTCCCAGTGTTGTTCAGCTTTAGCATTGGTGAAGCGGGCAGCGAGGAAAGAAAGGTGTTAATGACACTGCAGAAATCACAGTGAGCTCTGATCTAAAACCCTGTGTGCAGCTTCCCCCCCCCCCCCCGCCCCAGGCCAAGGAGGATAAATTCAGCTGAAACAGGTGCTTTGAAGGGTGATTATTTCAGTCAGAGGAAGAGAAAACCTGTTTTGGCAGGAAAGCTCAGAGCTGGGAATGCTTAGCTTCTTTTTTATAAAACAAGACTTGAGACACAGCTGGCTTAGAAGATCAACAGTGAGCAGAAGAAATACTTCAGGTAAAGAAACAACATGTAGCTATAACTGGTTATGAATAAGTTTTAGTCTTCAGATTGGAAGAATGGTTTTGAACTCTGACTGAGGTTGGAAGAAGCTTCAGAGGACTAATAAGGGAAGGGAAGGAAAACCATTACTGCTGGTAATAAAAAGGGTGATGTATGATCGCTTCCTGTACCATGAGAACCTGGAGCAACTGATCCAGGAAAGCCTTGCCCAGTTCCTGAACTTCTTTGTTTCTCTGCTGTATTTAAAAAAAAACTCTCCAAACTTCTTGATATATTTTCACAAATATCAAGAACGTACAGAACCATATGGGGTTCAAAAGACCTGAGCATGTAATGTGGAAAAAAGCTGTTTGTTTGGTTTTCAATATTGAATTTCTTTACCTATTAGAAATGTAGCATCTAACCTAAATACCTTTGCAGGTCACTTCCCAATTCACACAACTTCATACCTTTTTGAGTATAGAGTAATTGAAATCTGTCCCTGCTAGTGGCTGTTACCCTATAAATAATATCAAAGATCAAATAGATGCTTAAATGAAGATATGGAAGGGTCTAATTATATTAAAGATTACAATGTAACTTAAGGAGTAATAATTATGCTTAAAGCAGACTATACTAAAAGACAAAGGAAAATTTTAGTGTAACATTCTTTTGATTTGAATAACAATCAATGAAAACACTAATGTCTTAATGCATAATTAAACATACAACAGTAGATTGATATTCACCAAGAAGCAATAAATATTCAGGTGAGCGCGAGACTTTTGTATATTCAGCAGCATTAGATAATAATTTATACATAACAAACCAATCTGGTAATAGGAGAGCAAAGGAGAAAAAAAGTCCTTTTCCAGTTGTTACACTTTGGAACATGCCACCAACTTTCCTTCAGATTTGATCTTGTCTCACTGGCAATATTACTGTGTGTTTGCTAGAAAACTCAGTTGCTGTACAACCAACACAACTGCTTGATGACCACCACGTTCTGGGATCTAGTACTGACACTGAGTATTGCCTTACAAAAAGTTTCACAGAAATTGTTTCCAAGAAAGTTCAGACTTCAAAAACTAAATCTCAGTCAAAGCTGCCTGCAAAGGAGGGCTGTAAATGTGTAATAGATGTCCTAGTGTGTAATATATGTCCTAATAAATGGTTATTTCAGCCAATATGGATTTTTTTTTGTTGTGACTCCAGTAGGTGAACAGCTTGTCTGGTGACCACAGGTTATAAACACTTTTGATGAGCCTGTGCTTGATTTGCAACTGTAATATATTTGTAATGATTAATAATGTATTAACCCTTTAATAAAGCCTCCATGAACAGAATCTAAAGGCCTAGGCGAGTTTAAAACTTTGACATTCCTGGCTGTGAGTTGTGTCAGAGGCTTGTAATGTATTTCCCACATTCCCCAAAGAGGAAGATAAATCACAATTCACAGGATTTTAAAAATGTGTCATGCACTGTAATCATAGAATAATTTTAGGCCAAAAAACAATGTGCATCAGTGTAGATGATAGATTTTTTTCACACAGACATCACTATTTATAACCCTGTCTCAAAGCAATGAATAACCCATTCAGAGTTAACACTGACTAGTGCAACAGATAGCTGTAGAGCACAGAAGTTACTAAACCACAAATATATGCTTCAGCCAGTAAATTTTAGGAAAAAAAAAAAGTAGGGAAATATCTTTGGAAGCAGTAATTTAAAAAAAAAAATATTTTTTTTTTGAGAAAGAAAGTGAGCATCGTTCTCTGTGCCTCAGTCCAGTGCCTCTGGCAGCTCCCTTTACCATTATCCCACCCTACATCCCATAAGCTCTTGAAGTCTCCGTGAAGTTAGTCCTGTGGAGAACTTGATGCAGGAAGAAACCCAAACAAAAGGAGAAGCTGGAGTGAGATGTACACTCTACAGGGTCTTACTTCATTTCCCTGAGACTTTCTCATGAGAAACAGATGAAGCACCTGAAAGTAAATAACTCACAGTCTTGAATATCACTGCTATTCCTGCTAACTCTGTGGCCCCTACAGCCCATGAAACACCAGATTTCCAGTCCAAAGACCTGTAATAAATAGAGGTAAAACTGGACAAGGGATTATATGCCCATCTGTTTACCTCTTGAATTTTTGTAAGAAAGTCCTCTTTATTATGGCTTTCTTTTTCTAGGGTTTATGTGCTTTTGGCGGGACACAAGATGGAGAAGTGGCATATTGTATCTAGCTTCACAAAGAGCAAACATTTTCAAAAATTGACTTGTCAGGGGAAGTGGCAGACGGGCTTTCTAGGAACTTCTGATTTTCTCCATCACAATTTTTCTGCCCTGATTTCCAAGCATCAGACTGAACGTGCCAGCTGTGATTCCACCAGAACCCATGAAACAGAAGCATCCGATGCAGCTGGCGCTTTGGCTTTTTCCTTCAGTTTACAGAGCACATATCTTTACAATGAGGAATAAGCCAGTCTTCTTAAAAAATATTAGTTATCCTGGCAGGAAAAAGGAGAGCAGTTAAACAGCAATGCAAACATTTCCAAGAAGGTGAGAATAATGTTTAAGTGTCATTTTTATACTTGTGTCTGATGTTATTTGAAAAATACATATAGTATTTCTGTCAACATAACCTTGGAACAAAGACAAGAATGAGAAGAGCAGCCTCCGTTCCAGACCTTGCAATATGCCAAAAGAGTTTAACCAACACCACAGTAAATGATGCAGCCAGCAGGTGACATGTGGGTCCTGAGCTGGAGACAGAGCTGAGAAAAGTTCAGGCTCCTCTAGTTTACACCAAACAATGTTTTCCCCCAAAGGCTGACTGGGCTCTTAGGAAACATCTGCAAATATAAATGTAATTAAACCACTGACTTGCCTGCAGAGCAGCTGATTACCTTGCAGAAAATATTCTTTCTGTAACTATATGTCCTTTCTGTGCTTCTCTGTTTATTCTCTGAAATTCTTCTCATTCAGTTTCTTCTGTGGACACTTGCCTGAAAACAACTGTGACGTTGATGCCAAAAACTTGGCTCAGCCTCAGAAATGATAAACTTCGGGCTGCTTTCTATTTGCACAGCACACAGAAATTCAGAACAAACCATTTGTAGTGAAGGCAGACAAACCAAACCTGAAATCTGAAATATTTTCCCAAGCGACTGCATTGTTTTAAGAGCACGGCCTGCAACGAGAGTAAATCTGGTCTCATACATCGTTTCAGTGGTGGAGATTTCATCTCCAGCAGACAGCGTATGTGTGTCTCTCGGTTTGGCTACGGGAAGGAGGAGACTCCAAGGTCTCGTCGGAGCCAGTGCCACCACCATTACAGCCCCAATCCAAAATACATCGACTCGGCTCCCCCAGAGCCCCTGCCCGCGGTGGGCGCTCCGGGCCCGCCGTCCCAGTCACAGAGCCCCGTTGCTGCGGGCTCTGCTGCCATCAAGTGGGAACCGGCACAAACACGAAGGACCCGTCTGACGGAGCCGGGGTGCCGGTGTATTTATGCCTCAGGTGTCGCCCAGAGGCCACGAGTATGGACGTCCCGCCACAGCCTCAGTCGCTGACGGCAAAGCTGTCTCCTCCACGATGTTGCACTGAGAGCTGTGCCTGAGGGCAACCGGTGAGGAGGTGTGCGCGTCTGTTCTGAGAAACGAGCATCACTCATCCTCGGCGAAGTGTTTGAGTCAGCAGGGTCACTTCTTATACACGTATATTTAAAACCATGTATGGATTGAGATGTCCCTCCAGCTTGTCAGGCAGTGGTGGGACAAAGGTAGGAGAGATGGGAGCTGAGGGTGACAGTGAGGACCAGCGTAGTGCCCGTCCCGACATGGTGATGTCCCACAGTGCCAAGCCAGAAAAGCAGTGCAGGGAAAGGGACAGGGACCAGGGTCGGCCACAGCCCAGGGGTCAGACCACAGTGATGGGCAGGTCTCAGTCTGGGAGGAATTAAATTCACATTTCCCACCAACCTGAGCAAACAGCACAAGTACAGGCTGGTTCCAGTGATGCCTTCCCATCACCGCTGTTGAAGCTGAGTGCAGCAAAGGGTGCACAAGCACTGGGACCAGCAGAATGACGTGCTCCCCTTTGCTTCCTCTTCCTCTGGGAACACGTTTCTAGTACTTCAACTTTTTGGTGCAGAGGATGACTTCTCTGTACCATCCACAGCCCATGGAGACTTGGCTGGCTGGCTCCTGTGTTAGTTACATTCTCTTCACAGATGTGAATACGAAAATATGCCAAAGAACAAACCAGTAAAATAATTTCTGCCTTGTAGACTTTTGGTGCTGGTATGTATTGCGTTTAGCCACTGCTGAGGATGGGATTTCATTTTCAAAGACTGAAAATGGTGTAGGAATCTTTTCTAGACATGATCCAATGAGTGCAAGGAGAGCAGCAAACAGCAGATTATTCACTCCTCGTGCAGGAGAGATCCCATTTCCCTTTTGACACCAGGCTCAAGGCGGAGCAGCTCTCCAGCACAAATCACACTAACACCACCTGTGACCATCCAAGCACCCTAAAACGTTAGATCAGTTCAGATGTTCTCTCTCACAACGGTAAATCTGGAGGACAGCCCATCTCTCTGACAGCAGGTTTCTCCCGGGAGGCAAAGGCATTTTCTAGGGTTTTTTTCCCCAAGCCAATTTATGGAAACCACATCTGCAGACCAAACTACAATTCCAAAAGTTTAGGATTAACATTTCCCACTGAGAGGCAGTTTGTTTTCAGTTTAGTATATATAATTGACACTGCAAAGCTCAACCTTTTTAGGAATGAAACTACTATATACTGGCTTTTCTGGTTTATGTTTACCCAGGATTCAGTCATCAAGGATTCAGTCCAGTATACGGATATATTTTAGCAAAATATTCATCCATGCCAGTTGGTATGATGTGTGGCAGTAGTGCTGTGATCTGTTGACACGTTTAATGCTGCATTTGTAGCAAATGGGAGAACTGGACCCTCACACTTCCATAAAATGTGTGTAAGGCACAAAACAGTGACAGATTTCTGCTTTTTATCCCAGGCTAATGTATCTTGTAAGTCTTTCATAAACTGATCCAGTTCCATCCTAAAAATACTCTTTTCTATTTATTCCCTTTACTGTCCATAAATTTGCTTCTCCGACAGTTAAAAATTTTGTGATTTCTTACCTAAATTCTTTCACATGAGGTGGTATGGGATTTTTTGTCAATTTTGTCTTTCAGTTTATTCACTAAGTATTTTCTCCTTTCCTTGGCATGTCTGTCCTGATGTATTTATATGGAGCAGCTATATTTCTTGCTAACCTTTGGTTTGAAAGGTTCAACAAGCCAAAGGCTTACCAGATCTTTCAGCATTAGTAGTATCAAAACAGCTTGTGCTTCCTTGCATTGCACAAATCATGCATGACCAAGTAAAAGAATGGTAATTGAAAATAAGGACCAAAAATATTGGGAAAAAGAGAAGGCCACTCAGAGCCCTGTAAATAGGGCTGGGAACACGATAGATGTCTCTGTTCCACAGCCATACTGAAAAATCACAGTAGTAATTTGGTCTGAATCAAAATACAATATTTCTATTCAAATGTTTCTACAAAGCAAACTGGGATGAAGAGTTTGGTTTAAGTGGAAATCTCTTATTCAGTCTTAAATTAAATGTTTAATTTGGTTGTCTTTTTGATCACTTGGGCTTTTTGTAGGCCTTGCACTCTGCTTTCTTGTTTAGAAAAGAGGTCTTTTTCAGATGCCATTTAAGAGTTCAGAACTTTGTAGGTTTCAGGTAGAGAATGTCAAAACAAACACTTCAGCAATACAGGGTATTTCATTTTGAAAATGTCAAAATGAAATGTTTTGACATTTCCACAACTTGTCCTCCTCTTTTGCAGCTTTAACTATTTATCAGATTCAACATGACCTCACAGTTTGCTTAACTGAAATGTCCCATTTTAGCAAAGTTACTAATTCTCAGAAAAAAAAACGGTCCATATCTACCTACTGGATCTGCCTCGTCTTACTTTTCATCCTGCGAAAAAAGGTGGTTGATAGCGGTATCAGCAAAATGATGAGTAAAATGGAGATAGTGAACAGGATTCAGTTGTTATCTGCTTCTCCCAGTACAGAAGCTAAGAAATATCACACATAGGTAGCATTTAATGAATGAAAACACTTTCACTGTAGAATTCCTTTGTACAGAGTATTATAGAAACTAAAAAGTTTACATGGGCTAGAGGGATAAATTTATGGGAAAGAAACTTTAGATGATGTCTAAAAACATAGACGTTACCGCTGGCTCAGGAAGTCCCCAAGCTGCAAACTGTTGAAGGCTAGAATAGTATTTTGACAAACAATTGGCGTGTGCTTTCTCTGCTCCCTGCAGATGTACTTCTGGAAATTTTCTGAGGAAGGATACTGAGCTAGACAGACCCTTGATCTGACCCACTCATCTGTTCTGAAGCATGTTAGTTCAAATAACGTGAAGAAACAGAATGAAAGAACCCAGCTTGACCGCTCTGCCTGTTGAGCACAGCTGTGTTTCAATGGTACAAGCCCTATTAAAAATGTCACATTTGATGTCTACAGTGCTCTTCTAAGTTTCTACCGAACAGTGAGCAGCTGCCCTTCTGAAAGGCTTTAACAACCCAGATATTATCTGTTTTATTTCCATATTGGTAAGCTTATGTTAGCTTGTCCTATGAAACTGTTTATTGTACCATACTAGTCTACTTTATTTCTTCTTGTCTTATATAGTGATTCAAATCTGTTGAAAACACCAGTGTCAATAAATAAGCAGTAGGCAACTTGCTAAGATCTTAAAGCAGAGAAGTGAAGTGGAAAGGGGAAAAACCGACATAACTCCATTTAGACTTTAATAGCTTTAAGCCCATCAAACACCAATACTTTATATTTCACTACACTCTGCCTAAACATTTAGCACAGCATGGGGATGAAGCTGCTCCTCAGATCCAGCTCTGCCCACTCAGTGCTGATTTCATCACATCCTTTACAGAATGGGCTAGCAGCATTATTCTGCTTTCTCTTCTAAAATGAGCAGGGAGAAAATTAAACTGATTAAACTTTTTTTGAAGCCTCAGTCCTTTAGTTGGATTCTTAAGCATCATGATGACTTGAGTGTTCATCTCTGTTTGTATATGTATAAAAAAATTAAAAGAGACATCAAGTGAGGCTGTTGATCTCATTGAATATGTAGCCTTGAAAAAGTACTTGAAACCCTGCTTTGTACTACATAAGCACCATGTGGAAATCACTGTCAGTGGAGTCAAAGAGCCAGTGCATGGAGCACTGCAAGAAAAGCCGGGCTAAGGAAGAAAAAGTCCTGGTTTTGTAACACCTGTAACAGCTTTTTCATTAATTATTACTCAGAAGCGTAAATTTTTTTTTGCTGCTTTCAGAAGCGTAGTGTCTTCCCAAAGAAAAAAATGGTAATGCTACAATAAGTATAGGTATAAAAGTCAAAGATGTTCTCAAGCCTTGGTTCATGGATCACTTGCTAGAAGTCTGTAGAAGTACAAAAGTACAGTTGGTACCTTCTTCTGATTCCCAGCTGCACTAAAACCTGCAAATATTCAACGTTGTCAAAATATTATTTTCTCTGTCAACAGCTGCTGATTTTGTTACTGGATTGGTGCAATACTGTAATTGGGAGATTTTTGTCTATGGTGGTAAAGGGGGTAGCACAGTTCACAAAAGATTACATGAATTACACACCAAAAAGCAGGGTAATGTTGCAAAAGAAACATTATGCAATGACTCATTGCTTAAGGACTGTGTTAATTAAATATTAATCAAGGCCTGAAGTATCATATTGAGAGCTACTGAGCTCACTTAAATTTGTGACCCCAGTTGCAGCTACAAAACACTTGGAAATGTGCCCAATGAGACACAAAACACACTGCTGAAGTACTTGGGCACAGCTCTTCAACTCAATGCATGCTACTGCATGAAGGCAGGGGAAATGAGGAAGAAAAACCAGGCTGGAGAAAAACAGAGGGGAATGTCATGCAGCCATAAGCATTCATGCCACAGAAGGACGCTACTCTTAGAGGAATAGTGAGAGGCAGGGAGGTGTGGAGAAGAGAGGTGGCCACTGTTAGTAAGGAAGGTGCCAAGGAAGGGGGCAGCCAAGAGAAATGGTGGGCTCAGGATGAAGGAAGCCCGCCACTGCCCTGCACTGCTTCAGTCTACCCTTGCCTCTGCCCTAGTGCTCCCCTGCAGTGCCAGCCATGTAGCCTGGACATCCTCAGTAAAGTTCGGATTTGCTTTCATCCTGAAAAAGAGGTTTAAAATGTCAGGTGTTAAAGCAGCAACTGGGAAGCCGATGCTGGTAGTGACTCTGGAGGGTCGCAGTGATGCAGCAGTGACTTCTAGGTGGGCGTTCAGAAAGTCCCACCTGGGTCCCTTGTTTCACAGGTGAAGGTCCCTTGTTTCATCTCTGTTCCTCAATTCTCATTTTGTAAAATCAGAATAACTCCCTTCCATCCTAAAGAATTCTGTGACAGTAAATACATGCCTGGGTATTCTAAAATGACTGGATGAATGAAGCAGTATAAAAAGCCACATGGAAAACCTCAAAAGGGAATTAATAATTTTTGTCTTCAGAGAGGGTTTTTAAACTTTTACAGCAATAAGGAATAGAAGTCATTCACTAAATCAAGAAAAAGCTTATGATGAAAGAGGTGCTGCAGACAAAGAAAAAGTATTTGATAATGCATGTGATCATTAAAAACTATGTAATAATGCAGGTGGGCAAGAAGTCTGATGTAAGATTGTGCTGTGTTTCATTTTTTAGTGCTAGTTTTGCAATTTTAATAACATTCAGTTACTTCTGACTGGGCAACATACATCAGAGAGATCTCAGATCACTAAATGATAGAGCATTCACTCCTTAATTGATCTAAAATATGCAGTAGGTCTTTGCATACAGTAAGTTGCACAGTTTTGAAAGTACCTTTTTGTTAAGGTACTAAGAAATACTTTGGAGATTTGAATCTCAGTAAGCATATCAGGCATTGAAATTGCTGGTTGCTTCATAGTAACTTTGTGCACCAGGTAGCTCCCAAGTACAACAGTAGGACTGATGAATCCATCTAAGTTTTGCTCATATGTGTACATACATATACAGACACACACACACATACATGCACTTGTACACACACTCACACACACACACACCCCGCCTCTCTCATTGTAACTTTCCCTTTGCCTGTGTCCCTCTCATTGAGGGCATTTCTGAGTTTCAGAAGAACATCAGATATGTTCTCCTGCACCATATTTCTCTTTAAAAATGTTTTCCTTTCCCATTTCCCCCCAGTTTGGTGGCCTCTGTACATTTGGCCAGAGGGCACCCTCTGTCACCTCCTTCAGATTGCTGGTGAAGATGCTAAATGGGACAGGTCCCAGGACAGACCCATGCAGCATTGCACTTGTTAATGGCCTCCAAGGGTAGAGTGTGACCCATTAAACGCGGCCCTTCAAGCCCTATCATGCAACCAGTTTTTACTACTTAGTTGTATCCCATCCAGATCATAGCGCTCTAACTTGAATCATGCTTGTTTTATACATTTTCCTGTACACAGGCCTAAGTAAGTAATATCAAAATCTTGTGTAACAAAGGTGCATCTAGGTGTATATAGGAATTTATGTTCTCCTAGGAGACAAAGTTGCACCCTAAAAAACGTCTTTACGATAACAGCAGGTAATCTTACTAATGTGATGACTGTGAGAACACTGCAAGACAGAAAAAATCCAGGTTCACATGGCACAAGAACACAAGAGGATGACGGTCATTAGCAGAGACATTGAAAGAAAAGAAGATGACTTAGAGAAAAGACAGTGAATGCTAATTCTCTGCTGCCCATCATTATTTCAGGGAAACTGGACTCTTTCCAAAGCCAGGCACTTTGTGCATTGCTATGCAGCAATGAAAGAGCCATTTGGGGTCAGCAGTAACTGTAAAATAAATGGACAGCAAAGGAGTCCCTCATTACTCAGCTTGACTGGAGACAGAAGAATATTTGATGACCACTTTTCTATTCTGTCCCTGAAGCTGACCACAATTAAGCCAAGCCAAAATGATAATGGCTAATGGGATGCCACTGAGATTCAAATGTTATGTAGAATCCCGTGGGCATGTGAAGTCAGAGCCAGTAACACGTTTCTGTAGTCTAATTAAAAACAATAATGGAAATTTAATGAACACTGTGTTAGTGCAGTGGGAGAAATTTGTATTTAAAAAAAATGTCCTAACAAGAGAAGATGGAACATTTGCGAGAGCTGAAAAAAAGCCTAGCTGACCAAAGGATCAAAAGGTCAAACATATTTCACTATTGCTTTTAGTTTCCTGTAGGAATTACAAACAGAAGGATCTCTGAGAAACTTGGTGAAAGAAAAATAGCTTTAGCAGCACCTGAAACTATAGTGGGCAAAGGTATTTCAATGGCATTCATTGTAGCCTGAAAGAAGAAATCGCTCACTTCTCTGGGTGAAACGTATTAACCTCTAACAGGCAGTGAGTCAATAAAAATGATTTAAGACTTCTTTCTGGCCTTAAACTCTGTGAATCTATGAATACCAGATGACACCCGTGCAAAGCCAACTGCTTGTCATTCATACCATGATCTTCTTTATGTTTCCTGAAGTATTAAAAGGACAATGTTCTTCTCTATCTGCCCACTTGCACATCTTAAAAAGAGTTTGTAATCATATGCCAGAGACTTTGTGAGTTGTTGCTACCCTCTGGATGACCTGCTTGGAAGCTGTGCACTTGGGATACGTGCGCAGAATTGCAGCTGTGCTACTACCAGTGCACGATAAAAGTGGAAATATGACTAAGACGTGGTTCTTTTATTTTTACCAAATCCTTCTCTCCAAACTATGGATACCTCACAAATCCCACAGCTCTCACAGCTCTGTCAGGACATAAACAGCAACAGCGACTGCAGAATGCAAGTCCTGGTTTTACTCCCATCACAAGACACAGAAGAAGGCAAGGGCATCTTCAAATGAAACAATTCCTTTAGTCATGAAGTTTTGAGCACATACTAACCTGAAAAGATCTTACCATGAGGTAAGAAGCAAAATGGAAGTGCCTCTTAGGGAGGATGTAGAAGGAGGAATGGCTTTCCAAAAGCCAGGATGGATGGGAAGTGTGACAGGCAGAGAGAAGGGAGGTTGTTGGGAAGTCACCTCTCGATGCTCAGGTATCAGCATTAAGGAAAGCACCCTAGGTCTCTTCCTGACTTCAGAAATCACCTGCCTCCCTGGAGAGACAAGAGGGAGTTTATTGCTCTTCTGCAAGCCCTGATCAGAGGACTCCACACCTTGTGTGATTCCAAGGACTTTCCCTTTGCACTTCTGCTGCTTTTCCCTCACAACACTGCAGTCTGCCTGTCACTTTTCTGTGCATCTGTGCACCTTCATACCTTGAGGGTGCTGAGGCAGAGTTTTGTATTGTATCACTATCCAAAATGCTGTCACCCTCCCAGCTTTGCACTCCCGGTTCTGGACCACAGCCATGGCTGTTGTGTTGAATTTCTTACGAGAAGCAATTGCTACCACTGCGTGAACCATACTTTTTGGCTTTCTCTTTTTCTTCACCATTTGTTTTGTAGCTTTTAGTGTATAACATTGTTAGGGAACATGTAGTGCCTAGTAGCTGCCAATAGGAGATAACAGTGGTTTAGGTAGCCAGCAAGCACTGCCCAGTAATACATTTGCAAAAAGCTGAGGTGCCAATTAGCATGGGCAACGCATGTGCGATCAAAACATGCTCTGAGCAGTATGATTAGCGTAACTAATAAAAGAGGTGGAGCACACCAGTGTGAAATCTTATAGTTACTGTAGGAAGAATATCTGGGAGGGTTCGCCAGCTGCACTGGAGAAGACGACTGTTTGGGAATACCCACCACCAGTACTACCGCCACCACTGCTTCACCTCTCAGCTAGCTGCCATGGAAAATTCCCTTTTCTCTTTCCATTTCCCCTTTTCTTTTCTCATATTCCTTTTGTCCTTCCTTTTTTCCTTTCACATTTTCTTTTCCCTTTTCTCTTTCCCCTTAAATTTTTGGGGATTTTAGTCTTTCCTTCAAAATGGCCATTCCCTTGAGAGCTGATGTCCCTCGGTTCTTTATATCATCAGTCATATCGAGACACCTTCTGTAAAACATCCATGTGGATGTTGCTGTGTAAAACAGCTGAGTAATCGGTCACGTCAGTGATTTATTGCTGGTGCCTAGGGTGCCTAGGGTTTCCACTTTTAGGTTTGTAATGATTTCCTCTGAATTAATGCCTAACGAGCCCAAAAGGTCTTGCTGCTTCTTGTCTGTTCTTTTTGCATTTAAAAACTTTCATCCACAAAGTGCTGTATCTTTCTCTCTCCGAGTCAAACATTACTTCTTTCAAAAAACTGTCCTCTCTGCCTCTCTTGCTTTCTTCTAACAGCCTGGAAAAATACCTACTGGATAGTTACCATGTCCACGAGTGCTACCGGTCATCTCTGCAAAGTGTTTTATTGCCCGTCTGTGGGAGGCAGCATGCACCAGCAGACAAGGCAGTGTACTAAGACGCAAAACTGCTGGGCTCTATTCCGCTCTGCATGACCCCCTTTTCCGTGGCTTTTGGCAAGTTATTCCACCTCTGTGCCTTAGTTTCTTTATCTGTGGTAAAGAAAGCATCGATACCAGGTTCTTACTGTTGTCTGCAAAGTACTTTAAAGACGGAAGGGATTTAGGTATTTTTTTGTTAGATCCAGCTTGTTTGTTGACAGTTAAATCTTTATGACCAAATAGGTCCTAAAATTAGACCATTGTGAGGTCAGCTTATTTCATTTCACCACATCTATGAACCTGGTGACAGCAAAGGAGGGAAGCGGCTGGAAGATGCATGGAGAGGTGCCCCGTCAGGTTCTGCTGTTCTTTTATACCGTCAGTGCAAATGGAACAGTTCCTGATTCCCAGCTGGTTATTAGAAGTGTGACTTATTTCACCCTAATTCAGGAGTCTAATTCAGACATCTAACGTCCTGCTGTAGCCAAGAGAGAGAGAGACAAGATTCCTTGAAGAGCAGTCCATCCAGCTGTTAGGATACTACCCTGCACAATGGCACCTTTATCCGGTATCTGCTTATCTACTAAGCATACTGTAACTATAGTGTCCTAGCATTATATGTACAGTTTTATAGTTGAATTTCTTTGGTTGCTCATAATCTTTGTAAAAAAGTAGTCTGCTGAAATCCTTCTTCTCAATTGTTTTCAAGAGCCGTCCTCTTGGGTGACTGCAGAAATTCTTTCTACTATTCCTTAAATTCATGATCTGACATTTCACGCTGTGGAATTTTTTCCCCATTCCCAGTACTTTGAATCTAAAGATCATGTATTTCTTGTGTGATAGCCTGAACCTCTTCTATATTAATCACTTCCCATAACACAATGTCATAAGCAAGTTTTGTCAGCATGTTTCCACATTTAATCCTACAACGATGTGAAAATATTTAAGAAATCAGTCACCAGGCTACTCCTTGAGGAACGTGTATACTCCTGACTTTCCTCCACAGTACATTCCCCTTCAAAAGCACCTGCCATTGTCTCTCTTCTAACTAATTCCTTATCCACCTGAAATTTCTTCTGCTAATTTGCATCTTCTCCAATTTCCCATATGGCACGGTAGGCCAGACAGATGACATCGATGGCATTTCTTTTGTCTAGAAAATGAGTTAGCAAAGAAGGATCAAGCTATTCAAATGTGATTCACATTCAGCAAACCCAAGCTGCAATTTATTTCATTCTCCATTTTTTCACTGTCTCCGGTTTCTTTTCCATCAAAATAAGTGTCAGGGCCCTGAGGGCACTAATAGGCATTAATTGCCTTGACCAGTCTTGCCCGAGGCACCCACTCACCCTATCCAGCTCCCCTCAAAACCACCAACCCTGCCTGTTCCCTGAGAGCACATTCTTAAACTTCTCATACCTTTGAGATCAGGATAATGGGCCTGTAGTTATATAAATAACAATTTTATCCATCCTTAAATACCATCACAGCATTTTCATGCTTTCCCTGATTTGAGATCTGTGTTGGAAGTACTGCTATTAGATCAATAGCTTTGTGTATTCTCAGGTCTCTTTAGAGAGAAATCTGTAGCGGAGACAGGTCTCTCTCCCTGCCCTGAACTCATCAATCTCTCTGATGTTTTTGTGTGCACCTCAGTTCTGGTAATTTTTATTTCTATATTCTTAATCACAGAGCTGTCCTGCCTTTGCCCATATGTTCAGCTTCATCATCTTTACTAACAACTGAGAGGTACAACAACAATTAATATTTCACCAGAAAACTACTTTCTGCAGATCTTCACTCAGTTAGGTTGTTAGGTACATGCCTAAGTTAGAGGCCAGTGGGAAAATCTGCATGTTTAAACACTTCATTGTATTGGACACTTGCACCCAGTTGCCAAGCTTGTGTCACAAGTTTAGTGACATTCTGCACTTCAACTCACATAATGTAGTCTTCAGGCATCTCAAGGAGCTGACACAGGTGTCAAGAGACACTTTCCAAGGCTAAATATTGGAGCTTGCATTTTAATACACTACATTATTACAGGCAAATATTCTCCTCTAGCAGCCATGCACCATATGGTTATCTAGTTTCAAGCAGATTGCTAACCCCAGACTGCCTTAAAGCAAATAAATCATGGCATTCTCTTAATATATTGGAGACTGCATCTGTTATCCTGCACCTGTCACTGCTGCAGCAACAGAATGATTTATAGTTCTAAACTTCAGCTTGTTACGAAATGGCACATGGATAGACACACATGCCACCATCAGTTTCAGGAACAGATGGAAATGTAGCAGTGTCATAAACTTCAGACATCATATCCTGAGAATATCAAAGCTCTCTGATGGACAGTTCTTTTGAGAAACACACATAGAAACTGGTTATTCACCAGCATCTGCATGTTTCTTTGGTAACCGGAGCTATGCTTAACATCTGCTGGTTTAACTTGTTATATATGACATAAGGTTCATTTAAAACATTTGTCCACATTGGAGAAATAAAGAACAATGCATAGCTTTAGAGTACAAACACGGAAAGAACCTATCTAATTATTTGCTGTTTGCAACTCAATTTAAAGATGATTTTAAAGCAGTCGGTTGTGTGTGTATATATATTTATATATTCACACAGCTTAGAGAAAAAAGATCTACTACTTGTTCAGGAACCAGTAATGAAATATATTCATAACTTGTTGAATAAAAAACAACTGCAATCTTGTTTTAAAGTTGCTCTTTCTTGAAGACAGGATGAATTTCACCTAACCTTCCTTACCAATCTAATATAAACATGTACATCTCTTGTGGTCCTATGGACAAAGAAGGGCAATTCATCTCATGTTAAAAATAGACGTCAAAGATAACTAGCTCTTAAATAAGTGTGGGAGGCATTTTTTGTAGTATGTGCAAAAACTTAATAACATATAAAAAAGATCAACCTCAAGGCTTTTCTAAACATTAAGGTTAGGAATTAGTGTGGCTTGCTCGTATTAAATTATTAATTCCTCTGTTTGCCCTAATCTTTTTCGCAAGCTCCTTGCCCTAGCTTCCATCTGCTAGTTGATTGCACTATCATATATTATGAAGAAACTCTTATTGACATGAGGTCTTTTCAAAGTGTTTAAATATAACTGCTAACAATTTCAATTACAGACTTTTTGAACACCATGGAAATAATTCAAGTAGCTTGAAATATTACCAAACAACTTGAAGAAATTTACTCGGGAGAGTCTTGGGTTTTCCTATTCTTCCATTTCAGCTTTCAGAATTACCACACTGTGTGCTTGGAGAGCAGCCTAACATGGTTTTCTTCATTATCACAGAAGTATAATACCTTAGACAGAAGATTAGGTGGACCAGAAATGCATTTCTGCGTACTCTTTCTTCTCTTTCATGACCAGATTGGAGCAACTGAATTTCTAGTGCGTAATAATTTTATACATCAGTACAGGCTGACTGGTTTTGATTGTGCCTTTTATTCACACCAAGAATCTGTAAATGTCACCTGATCTAGTCAGAAATTTTCTGTAACAAATTATTGTACTGGGGTCTTTCATTCACATTACTTTTTGATGGTTACTTGCCTGGTTGCCAAGCTTGCCTGCTTCCTCAGCAGCCACCAAGAGACCCGAAAAAAATTCATATTCCTCAGCTTTTGAGTTCTGTGACTATAGAGGATTAAACATGACAGCTAAATTCACTGTTTCTTCAGAAAATTGTTGACTCATTAATGAAAGAGTATGCAATTGAGTAGTTACCTCTACATGCATGTTCCTAAGAGCTTCATCCTGTCCCAATCAAGAAAGCTTGTTGGAGCTCCAGCTCCAAAGCTCTTGGACTCTTTTACAGGCCGCCAAGGAGGATATTGTGAAACGGGAGCCTCTAGATCCCTGGAGTGTATATTTGCAGCTAAATATTGAGGAATTTTGGCTCCATTAAAATTTCTAGGGTATTAACTTCTCATCCCAGTTCTCAGAACTATTTTTCACAGATGCAGAATTTGCTTTTCCAGCAATCTGTGAACTAGACACCTTGCACTAGCAGATGTTACTGTACATCTCAGTAGACACCTCTTAGCTCACTAGAGTTTTTATATTTTTTTGATGCCATGCTGCAAGGTTTTCAGGGTTTTTAGATGTGCAAAATTGCAGCCAGGGTACTTAACAGGATTTTCAAGAAAGCCTACAGACATCTAATTCCACCGACTTCAAATGTGCTTTTGTATTCTGTATATTGAAAACAAACATTTGTGAAGTTGTGATTATTGCCTCTGTGGCAAATACTCTGCAACAGAGGACAATGCTCCATAGATTAGTGTTTTTTATAGTCTCTCTATATAAGAATTATTGATCTTCTAAGGTTTTGCTTTAAAGCCTAGAAGGTATTTAAAATGCAAAATTGTTGTCAAATTTTTAGCGAATTATCACTGTTTTCTAAAAAAATGCATGCATGGATTTTCATAACTGAATGGAAACTGATCTTTGAGAACACATATAAATAAACTTTAGGATATTGGACCAAATTCTGCTTTGACATCAACGCAGTAAAATCTCAGTATTGGAATGAGAATTGATAGATCATAAATTAAGACAGGTTTTGGCCAGTGCTGAGCAACAGAAAAGCACCAGCCTTGGAGAAGCTGTAAGTCACAAATTTAATTTTTCTGTTAAAATTGAGCTGGCTTAGACAAACTAATTCTCAAGCATCAGCTTCGCCCATATGAGAAACAAAAAATACTATGCCAACCTTATGCTTTCAAGTGAAAATACATCATCAATATTATAAGTTATTTAAGGATGGATCCAAAGCCTGTGGAAGTCTGCCACTTATTTTAATAGACTTTGGAACAAGTCTTTTGAATCATAAACAGATTAATAGTAAATAGAAAATACTACAAAAAGCAATCTCAATCATCATTCATTGGTTTAGATCTCCTACAGCTGGAAGACTACCCTATAGAAGCTATAAACATATTTCCAATATGTGAAACTACGTATGCAGGGGAATCCACATAAAATATAAAACATGAAGAATGTTTATTTCTGTATTTTCTGCATTTTATATATCTTTCAACTATCTGCTACTCCAACTTGAAACACAGCAGCCTGAGAGCCAGTGGGAAAGCTGGTAAAAATTCTGATGAAATAAAAAAAAACAACCAAGAAAGAAATCATTGCTGTCTGAAACTGTATGAGAGAAAGCTATTTTTAGTTCAGTTAAAAATGTTTCTGTATATTACCAACAATTATAAACAGACTTATTTAACAAAATAATGGCTGTCGGGTTGATATTCTTTAGGAAAATAACTATTGTTACCAATTCTCTAAATTTAATCATAAACTTAGTGATATTTAGTGCTTTTCTTGTAGTTCCAGATTCTTTGAATACAGTAATTATGTAGTAATTCCAGGCCTCAGCAGAAGCCAAATTAAGTTTCTAATTCCTAGAGCTAAAGAGAAAGCAGCACTCCAAGGGACAAAACCCAAAAAGCTAACAAAAGGATCAATTAAATCTGTAGGGCTTTTTTAATCCCAAATCATAATTATTGGAACTATTACTATTTAGCAGCACTAAACTACGGTTAGGGATACGGAAAGGCTATGCTTGCTTCACCTGGGGTCTTATTATATTCCCATTATATCATTATATGATTATATTCTCATTTATGCTATGTTAATCAACGTAATTCTGTCGCTGAAAGTAGAATTTGGCTTGCGAGATAATTTTTCTTATGTTACTGGCAGCCCTTTTACCCCCTCCTGAGATACATACTGGTCTCGAAAAAGACTGGAACCCTAGGCAGTACCCCCAAAGGAGTCAGTTTAGCAGAATCACTCAAAAAGAGCGGCACAGCAACGGTAAGAAATTCAGAAAATAACGCCTGCCATAAGAAGTTGAAAGAATCAGGATTGCTTAGCCTTAATGAAAGAAAAGGGAGCATGTTTTTATGCTTTTACATAAAATATTGCCAAAAAGTGGAAAGGACTAACTCGTTCTGCATTCCTGTGATGGACAGGATGAGATGTCACATGATTAAGCTGCACCAAGGATCATTTAAGTTAGATACCAGTAAATGTAATTTGATATGGATTTATAACAGCCCTTTAACCTGTTCCTCATGATCCCTACCACCAAATATGTGTTAGGGAAAAAGGGGATTTGTATAGAAGATATACTTTATATTATTGGTAACAGAAAAAGAATACAACATTCGACTGTAAATCTGGAGAACTATCTAGATTCTTTGATTTATGGAAAGCGAAAAGACTAAGAAGACAGAAAAGTAGAAATTAAGTGGTGACTTCCATGTGCTTCTTTCATATCCTTCAAGTGTACATTTTATCATAATGAATCCATAATACCGAATTTCCCACACCCTAGGAGAATTATCCCATCATTCCCATTCAATTAAAAAAACCTAATCAGTCTCTATCAGCCACACTAATCCAATCCCTTTTAAGACATTAAGTTCTAATTTATATACTCAGTCATAAATTTCACATAACCAGCTGCATTATCAGACTTTGATGTAAAGGGCTCATTATGCCAACCATCAAAATTATAAATAAACTTCTGCCAATTGCAACTCCTCTTTTCAATCCAACCTAGAAAAATTACATAGTTACATTTATTTACCCTTTTTACTTGGAGGTACCAAAGTGCTTGAGAAACTTTAATTATCCTCACAATGATTCAAGGTAGCAAAGTGTTAGTGTGACCTATTTAAATCACAAGAAAACAGAATGACAAAGACTTAAGTCACTTTCTTGAGATCACATAAAAATTAAGAGGCTATCATTAGAACAGATGAAATAAATCTTTTCTATTCACTAGACAGCACTTCCTCTCTAACCATGATAACACCATGAGTGTTTATTTATGGCAGAATTGTGCTGAAGTAATTCCACTACATTACAATAACTGATGGAAATAAAATGAGAATCTGGTCCATCAAGTGTGGCATTTCTACTTCCATTGTCATTTGCCCTTTGTCTCAATTTTAGCACATAAATTTGGTGTTTCATAATAGTGTCGGATCAGATTGAGCTTCCAGAGCATCCAATTCACCGAAGCTGAAAGTAGAATTCCTCACTGAGGAGAACCAGACTCAATGGAAGTGGTAAAAGGTCAGCTGCAAGACATTTTGCTTTTTAAACTGCATGTGGAAATGGTATTGCTTGTGCAGTACCATAACAGGATGGATGTCCATTTGACAAGCTAACAATACAGAAACCTCATTGTGCTAATACCATCTTTCAATAATGTAATTACTTCATTAAATGAAGTACCAGATACTTTTATTAAAATTAAGGAACAGAAAGGATTTTAGAATTATCTAATTGCTGTCCACCTGCTTATATTTGGAAGAGTAACAATGGATTATCTACAGGTTGAGTAGAAAATTAATTACAGCGAAGAGTCTTCTCAGAGACAGTGATTTGCAAATTTGATTTCTTTGGCTGTCTTATTAGATTCCACACCAAAGATAAGACATTATGTTGAACATTTCTATTACTGTCCGCAGTCACTACCTGGGATGTTAGTACCATCAGTCTAGACATACAAAGCTTTCTGAATGGCAGAGTAGAAAACAGTTTTCTTAAAACAGTTTTCAGGGTTGCTGTCAAATAGGTTTATAGAAATTAAACTGTATCCGCCACAATTTTATTTTCGCAAGTCCTAGTGAATCAGCCTTTGCTAAGTTTATGTTTAGCTGACTTCAATATTTTTTTCTGTCTTGAGTTTTAAAACTGTATCAGGTTTCTGAATTACTGTTGTTAGAATTTATCTGTATCTGTTACAGTATAGAAATTAAAAATTAAATAACAAAAGCCTAACACTTCTATTTCTCATCTAGTAAGCCTAATTTTTCCTTGTCATTCCAGAGTGATTCTTAGTGGATGTTTCTGAACGCTTTGACAATTTCAGTTCAAAATTACCCTAACAATGACTGTATACCAACTCTTGGACCAACATTTCACTATAGGAGTTATCACTGTTAACATTTTTGCTGATACTTTAAGATATATCTTGTAAACTATACCTGAGGTTCTTCAGATTCAGTCAATCATGTCCTGTACCCTGGATCATAGAATGGTTTGGGGTGGAAGGGACCTTTAAAGGTCATCTAGTCCAACCACCTTGGAGCAGGGACATTTTCAACTAGATTAGGTTGCTCAGAGCCCTGTCCAGCCTGACCCTGAATGTTTCCAGGGATGGGGCATCTGCCACCTCTCTGGGAGACCTGTTCCAGTGTTTTACCGCCCTCGTTGTAAAAACTTTATTCCTTATATCTGGTCTAAATCTACCCTCTTTTAGTTTAAAGCCATTACCCCTTGTCCTATCGCTACAGGTCCTATTAAAAAGTTTGTCCCCATCTTTCTTATAAGCCCCTTTTAGATACTGGCAGGCTGCTATAAGGTCTTCCTGGAGCCTTCTCTGCTCCAGGCTGAACAACCCCAACTCAGCCTGTCCTCACAGGAGAGGTGCTCCATCCCCCTGATCATCTTCATGGCCCTCCTCTGGACCTGCTCCAACGTGTCCACATCTTTCCTGTGCTGAGGGCTCCAGAGCTGAATGCAGCACTCCAGGTGGGGTCTCACCAGAGCAGAATCACCTCCCTTAACCTACTGGCCACACTCTTTTTGATGCAGCCCAGGATTATGGTAACAAGCACACATTGCCAGGTCATGTCCAGCTTTTCATCTACCAGTACCCCACCCCCCCCCCCCCCCCCGAGTTCTTCTCCTCAAGGCTACTCTCAATCCCTTTGTCCCCCAGCCTGTATTGATACTAGGGGTTGCCCTGACCCAGGTGCGGGTCCTTGCACTTGGCCTTGTTGAACTTCATGAGGTTCATACAGGCCCACTTCTCAAGCTTGTCCCGATCCCTCTGGATGCCATCCTATCCCTCAGGCATGTCAATGACACCACTCCGCCTGGTGGTGTCTGAAAACTTGTTGAGGGTGCACTCGAACCCACTGTCTGTGTTGTTGATGAAGATACTAAACAGTGTCTGTCCCAATACAGACCCCTGAGGGACACCACTCATCGCTGACGTCCATCCAGACACTGAGCCATTGACCACTACCCTCTGGATGTGACCATCCAATGTCTTATCCACTGAATAATCCACCCATCAAATCTGTCTCTCCAATTTAAAGAGAAAGATGTTGTGGGGAACCGCGTCAGAGGCCTTACAGAAGTCCAGATAGATGACATCTGTAGCTCTTCCCTCATCCACTGATGTAGTCACTCTGTCATAGAAGCCCACTAGGTTGGTCAGGCAGGACTTGCCCTTGGTGAAGCCATGCCGGCTGTCTCAAATCACCTCCTTGTCCGCCACGTGCCGTATGTGTCTTGCTGACACTGAACCATTATGCTTCATCCTATGTATTAAGCCTTTCAGATAACTGCAGATGAGAACAGATCTTCAGCAGATAGGAACAGGCCCTGGTTCCTCAAATGAATGCTTTTCATCCACCTAGCAGAATACACACAGTAGGTTTTGTCAGCCTCTGCTTTACCTCTGATAACATTAATTAACATGCAAAGTAGTCTTATAAAGTTGTATTATTAGATCAGGGGCTTTCACTGAGTGCTCACCTGGGCATCTCTGTGTTGCTTCTCAGGTGTCCACTTAAGATAGTTAAGCAAATAGATCTCAGATGTCTTAAACTTGCTTCAGTGAAAAGTTTTCAAGAGAAAACCATTATTATTTAATTGGGTCCACACAGTCCTTTGCAAAAGAAAATGTAACAAATCAAACATGAGAAGTGATTCAGCTTTGTGATATTTTTCAGGAAAAGTATATCTTTAAGTACATAATAGCGTTTGTTATTTCATTTCTGAATTCATAACCTCTTTTTGATAGAGGTGCCTAGAACAGTTCATTGGTGTGACAGCCTCTAATATCTAATAGCTATTTAGCACCTCTGTGCAATCTGGTCTCCTATATGCTTTCACAGTAGGAGTGATACATTCTCCCGGCCCTAAGGACACTAACTAGTCTGTAGTTCTTTTTTTCTCTAATTTTGCTTACTTTTTTTAGGAAGACAATATGATTAACATTTCCCTGAAAAATGGCAGCTATACCAGCTCCTTTCTAAATTTTTAAACAGATCAGTTCTTCTGTTGCTACTAGCACCATTATTACTCATTAGTTGTACTGCAAGAACACTGCAGCACCTCAGCTTCATCCTGTTAGACACTCAAGAAAAAAAAAAAGGAAACAATGGATACGACAAATAAATGTGAGGACATGCAAACTGATCATAGGAAATACTTTATGCCCAATAAGGAGAAGAAGCCAGAGACAACAAATGTAATTCTGGTGACAGGTAGGTGAGCTGCTCAGTATGTGTAATTACAAACACGATGCTCTCTTCTCCAAAATGTCAACAGGGCAGTCTGGACAAGGCAGTGCATCTTGGAGCAAAGACAGAGTGTGACTCCTCTTTCTCCGCAAAGCGGACATAGGGTGGAAGGAGTCGACAAACATATTGAAGGCCCTGTATTTTGATTCCAATTACTAGATGTCCATGTACTCCCAGCTCTTCATAATGAGCTTGTTAGTTGGATGCCGTGATCTCCTTAAGGGTGTAAACAGATCCCTGTATCCCTTAAAGTCCCTGTTGAAATAGAACTACACTGGCTTTACTTATTTTCAGATATTCTCATTTCTTTTCATATCCAGTATTACGTGCCCTCTGATGCATTCACAATTCATCTCTGAATTCTGAGTATGGTCATAATGTTTGAAGGGCAGTGATATTCTGAAAAGAAACCTCAAATGACACTGTGCAGATTCACCTTTTATTGTCTCCTTGGCACCTCTAATGCAAGCTGTTTACTTTGGCATATTTGAAAGATCACACTGTTATTTGTCCTAAAACTTGCTACACATTGATTTGAAAATCATGCCAAGTTCCTTCTGTTTCTGATATCTTCAGTCATAATAATTGAACTCATCAGTGGTAGTAAAGAAATGGAATACCTCTTGCTGTGCAGCGCTCGCAGAAGTATGAGTGAAAGAACTTTATCAGTGTTGTGTCTGGAAAGTGCTATGAAACACTCAGCATGATTCCTACATATTATACTTCTAAATTCATACAACTGTAAACATCCTATTTTGTCCACTTTTCTAACTTTCACTGTACTTTCAGAGTAATCCTTGACACAGATGCATCCAGCCTGCTGAGGACACAATGCCCTAATGTTCACATTGAAAAGCAGATCACCAGTAACAGAAATATTAGTTTTAATCCTTTGCTAATTATAAAATTATACTCTGCTTTTAAGAAATTAAACTGAAGGAAGACTCAATTATCCGATCTAGAAATCTGCACACATTTCCCACAACATTTAAGTGATTTTTCAGGTGAAATTGTCACAAATGTAAACAAAAAGAGTCAATGTGCCTCTGAAAAACTTAGCTCACAGTTACTATTTGCATCTACTTTCAAACTCTGCAGTTCCTTGATAAATTACTCTTTATATTGCATTGGACACATTCTGAACCAGCGTGACTCATTTTCCTGTACTGGAGATCCTGGTATATCACAACACAGGAACTACTAATCCGACAGTCAATATACAGTTAATTTGGAAATGGAAATCAGCTTGCCATATAACAAACTTAACATGAGGTATGGATAAATTCTGAAAAGAACCAGAAAGAACAAATAGAAAAAAAACACTTGCTTGAAGAGTGCAGGTGGTCTGAAAGCAGCTGTGCAAACATAAGCCACTAACACTGGAGCTTGTATTAATGGAATTTGATGACCCATAATTATTTTTTAAATTTCTTAGAATAGAAGATAGTTGGTTCAATACATGACAAAATAACGCAACTAGCAAGGTAGTAAATACACTTCTGTAATTTGCCTACCTTTATATAGGTACTTTCTCTTACACACCTGTGTGCCAAGACAATTTCTACTCTGCAGCTGAGGTAAAATCTACAGAAAGTTCCTTTTTTTTCATTGTAGCTTCAACAAAAATAAAAAGTGAAAGAAAAAAAGTAAGTAAAACAGATGCATAATTGTCTTTATTTTGTATTCCTTTATCTACTCAACAAATATGGGTAATTATTCTTTTCTTGATACCCTCTAAGCCTCTATGTTCATAATCCTGGAAACTGGATGCAAGTCATACAATATTCTTATTTATATTATTATGCATTATTGTGATTAGTATGCATTTACTCATACACACGTTCATTTTTCCTTCCAGTCCTACTTCAGCGCTGAACACAGAATCTGATGTACTGATACACAGTTTGGTCCTCTATACACCACAGTGAACAAAGCACTTGGATATTTTGATGCTTTTGAGACTTAAGTGAAATTAAAATGTAAATGCATGCTAAAGTTATGGACTTGAGTTTAGATGTTTCAAAGGAAAGGGGAGAAAAGAGGAGCTATCATAGGCAGCAAAAGACAGCTGTCATGTTCAAGTACAATGCCTTATAGGATAAGGATCCCCACAGCCCCTGGGTCCTTTGAGGGAATTCGTTCTTTACAAGTTCAGATCGTGACTACTGATGCTATAATTTCCCCGTTTCCATCCTTTGAGTTGTAATCTGTTCACACTCTCTCCTACTGCAAATAAAGAATACCCTGTAATCTGGTTCTTGAACAGAAGCAAAAGCAAAATGTTGAAGCCCTGTAATATCTTAGTTTCTTTGATCACAGCCGGGTGGCAATATAGACTAGAGAGACTAATGACTTGTAATGAAAAAATATTCCCCACACATTCAAACACATTTACCTATCACTTTTCCACCATCCCCAAATAACATGAAGAAATCCAGACAATCTTTTTAGAAAAAAAAGATTATACAAAAGCAGATGAAATAGGAGGTAAAACCAGCAGGCACCAGGTAATAATGATACTAATTAGCTGTGATTTTTTTCAAGCCTTTGTCTAACCCACCTATTTAGACTGCACTGTACCAATAGACAGTCTCTTCTTTCTACAAGCATACTTATATTCCAGGCTCTGTAACCCAATGATAAGAAGGTTTGTGGAAGTCATATATTTTATATGATTTAAAGACTAAATGAAGACAGGCAACAAGGATGAGAATGCAAGACTCCTTTCCTCTCATCGGAGCATGTCCTCTTCTTACCAGTCTGCAAAATCCAGCTCTTTTTCTTCTGCTCTCATTAATCTTGAGGGATTCTACACACAGTTGCTGGAACAAGCTTCAATAAAAGTGATAGGAAGTACACTCTATCAGAGATCCTCTAGACTTCAGTAAGTTTTGCAAATTTGTTTTTTTCTAAAATTTTCTAACCACACATTTGTGGTGCAAGAAATCTCACAACATTACCATTGAGGTCCAACTTTTGGCACCCTGCTTCCTGAAAGACATAGGAATCAGACATAAAACAGACACACACTCTGGTAAAGCCAGGTTCCAGCTCAAATACAGCTCTGCATTTTGTGATTCCTGTTGCTTTCTGCAGCTGGGCCCTTCAATGGGATATGTAAAGTCAGAAGACTGTCAGCGTAATGTAAAGGAGCAGTGTTAGAGAGTTTTCATGTTAATACTTCTGGCAGTGAAGACAGGAAAATAATAGTAACGTTAAATAAACTGTGATAATTTTAAAATACTTCTAAAATCCTGATTATATCAGTCAGTCTTTTTGTACATATAGTTTCTTCATCAGAAATAGGAGACAAGCTATAACCAAAAGTTTCATAACGTAGTAAAAGTGTGGCAGCCACTGAATACAAAGATGTGACAATGGGCCATACCCCATGGGGTATGGCCCTGGAGAGAAGTGTCCAGCAGAGCTGGTTTATATTCAAGGATCACCACCTCCAAGCTCAAGGAATATTCATCCCAACAAGTGGAAATCAAGCAAAGGTGGCAAGAGGCCTCCACAGGTGAGGAAAGAGCTCCTAACTGAACTACCACATAAGAAGTGTACAAGAGATGGAAACAGAGGTGGGTTAGAAAAGCCACAGCCAGCCTGCAGCTGAATCTGGTGCAAGATGTGAAGGGCAACAAGAAAGGTTTCTCTAAGTACATTAGCAGCAACAGGAAAACTAGGGAAAACATAGGCCCACTGCTGAATGGGGCAGGGGAACTACTGGCAAATGACATGAAAAAGGACAAGGTTCTCGCTGTCTCTTTGCCTCCATCTCTATTGATAAGCCTGGCCTTCAGGAATCCCAGGCCTCTGAAACCAGAGAGGAAGTCTAAGACCAGAAGGAAGACATTCCCTCAGAGGAGGAGGACCAGGTGAGTGAGCACTTAAGCTGCACATACAGAAGTCCATGGGGCCTGATGGGTTGGACCCACAAGTGCTGAGGGAGTTGGCTGATGTCACTGCAAGGCCACTCAATTATCTCTGAAAGGTTATGGCAGCCAGGAGAGGTTCCTGAGGACTGTAAGAGAGCAAATGTCACTCTCATCTTCAAAAAGGGCAAGGAGAAAGATCCAGGGTACTCTAAGCCAGTCAGGCTCAGCTCAGTCCCTGGGAAGGTGATGGAGGAAATAATCCTGGAAAACATTTCCAAACTCATGAAGGACAAGAACGTGACTGGGACTAGTAAGCATGGATTTACAAAGGGGAAGTCATGCTTAACCAACCTGATAGCCATCTACAATGAGGTGACTAGCTTGGCAGAGGAGGTGAGAGGAATGGATGTTGCTTAGCTCAACTTTAGTAAGGCTTTTGACACAGACTGTCTCCCATAGCATCCCCATCAACAGGCTGACAAAGTACAGGTTAGATAAGTGGACAGCAAGGTGGATGGAAAACTCGCTGAACAACCAGGTCCAGAGGGTTGTGATCAGCTGCAAAAAGTCCAGTTAGAAGTAAGCCACTAGTGGCGTGCTCCAGAAGTTGATACAGAGGCTGACACATTTTAGCCTCTTTATTAATAACCTGGGTGATGGGACAGGGTGCACCTTCAACAAGATCACAAACAGCAGAAAACTGGAAGGAGCGGCTGACAGACCCAATCGGTGTGCTGTCGTTGAGATGAACCAGGACAGGTGGGAGATGTCAGATGAGAGTCAACGCATGAAGTTCAAATGAGGGAAATGCAAAGTCCTACCCCTGGGTAGGAATAATGCCAGGCACCAGTACACACTGGGGGCTGACTGACCAAAAAACAGCTTGGCAGAAAATAACCTGGGGGTCCTGGTGGACAATAATGCTGGCCATGAGCCAGGAAATCTGTTTATGGTCAGCAGCTACCTTGGCTGCATTAGGAATAGTGCTGCCAACAGGTTAAGGGTACTCAGAACTGGTGAGGTTACATCTGGAGTACTGAGTCCAGTGCTCCCCAGTACAAGACAGATATGAACTTAGTGGAGTGAGTCCAGAGCAGGGCCACAAAGACAATTAAGGGTCTGGAATTTGTTTCATACCAGGAGAGGCTGGGAAAGATGGGACTGTTCAGCCTGGAGAAGAGATGGCTCAGGGAGATCTCATCAGTGTGTATAAATAAAAACCTGGTGGAAGGGGATGCAGAAGAGGCAGCCCGGCTCTTCACAGACTCCTGTCCTTGAAAGGACAAGCGGTAATGGGCACAAATTAGAAAACATGAAATTCCATCTCCTCTCACTCACCCTGCTTAAGCAGGGGGGTTGGACTTGGTGATCTGAAGAGGTCCTTTCCAATTTAAATGATTCTGTGACAAAATAGCAATGAAAAATCCACCGATTTCTCCAAAAGGGACTGTGTTCATTAAGTCATCGTAAAACATGCTGAACGCCTCATTCTCAGGAAATAAAATAGCAATTTGGTCTTACAGAAAACAGTATCACAAAGGACTGAAACAAAAGCACCATGCTTCTAGAGAAACACTATGAGTATCAGCCATCTTGAATCACAGGAAAGATAACAGACTTAAATCAAAGGAAATATGAATTCTGCCCTCTTTTAAAAGCTTTGCTTTCTCATTTCAGGTAGTCTTATGCAAATTCAAAGCTTACAGAAAGTATTACTGAAGCAAAAGATATGTAACATAACTGCCAAATTAAGATGGTCAGGATGAACAGTCTGTTAAAAAAGTATATATTCTTAATATATCATACCTCCTATGATGTTTTTCATAGGCAAAGTAAAAAAATTCTGAATTTTGAACTAGGAATAAAGTCCATGCCTTCCGATTCTGTTGTTTTCTCTGTTTCTTGATTTAAGTTTTAAAGCAGGGATCTCTATAATGTTTGATAAAGGAGGCTTCAGATCCTGTATGATTCGCTAGAATGCAAATAAATAAGTAGAGCAAAGAGGGGACAAGGTGAAAAAGAAATAGAAAAAAGAAACAATAGAAATAAAATTGATGTAAAATCATCACAGACATTCTAGGTGAAAATAAATTTCAGGAAAACATCTCTAAAAATATTATATACATAATTCATAATTTACTGTACAGAAGATGCACAGCTTTCTCTTCTCTTTATAACACCATTGCCTCAAGGAAAGGGTATTATAAAGCACAGTCAGTCTTTCTGGGTGGAAAAGGAATGGAGGGTTGGCACATGAGCTTCAAGGGAGCCATAGCATCCTAGAACAGCTGGTTAAACCAAGGAACTATAGAGGCCATAAATCAGGAGGCCAAAGTGATTTTTTTATCCCTTTTCCAGAAGAGCAAAAATCAGTTAGTTCTGTTTGCTGCAGACAAGCAGAAAAAAAAGGTAGCATTTGGGTGCCTGAACACTGATGTCTGGTACCATAGCAGACACCATAAGGTAACTGAGATATCTGCTAGCACATATGAAACAGAGAAAAATAATCAGGGTCAGAGGAACACATCCAGATGAGAAAGAAATCATTTAGTGGCACATACCATTGCATTATTGGTAGTTACAGAGTTTCAAAAAAATAACACAAAGCTCCTTAGATTTCAGTAAGCAGGGCAGTCACAGAGGAATAATCATCTGAGAAAACAGCATATACTCACATTAACTTTGTGCCAAAAGTAAAAGCTAATCCATAATACTGTAAAAGATAATGATTGTTCAAGATGTTAGAAAAATACTCACATGTAGTATACAGATCCTTAAAAAAACCCTACAGATTAGGACAGAATTCTCTAAGCTACTGAATATTGGTATGACTGCAACCTTGGCAAAAGCTTTGCCAATAATACAACAGAGTGACTTAGTGACCTTACTGGCAAAGTTACTGAAAATTCACAAGTAAAAACATACACAGAGCAATTAACTGTAAAACTCTGATGGGTTTGTTTCTATATTTCCTTTCATTAAAAGTATTCCAAAATTATGAAATAATAATAAAACTTATTATACTTCAGCTTCTGAAGTGAAGTATAACAGCTTAAAGTTACTTAAGGAGAATGCATGCCTCAGAGTGAATAAAAAATTTCAACAGATAGAGCTCACTGTCCAACTCACAAACCACTGTTCTCTCAGGATAAATAGTATTCAAACATCAGGTTTCTAGAATATGATCTACACCATCCGCAGCAACCAAGTCTGCCAAACACCACGTATAACTAGCAACAATTTCTGAAAGTATCAGAAAAGAGTGTGAAAATGATAGAATGTAAAAATAATCAAAATATCACTACAATTAGGGATGTGTGACTATCTACTTAATCAGAATTAGTTATGTGTAATGCATCTAAAAAACCCACCTTCTAAGTGGGGAAACCCTCTCCTTCATTACCTGCTGTTTAGAAACACCCCAATATAAAAGTCTTCGATCTCAAGATTAAATGTGTAGAAATAAAATATCAATAATCATCTGACTGGGCTCCTCTGAGAGGTTACCGTCCTCTGCAGTTAAACCAAATAAACAGTACTTGAATAACTTACTCTTAGAAATGTCACAAGGTTACTTTTCAAGCTGGGATTAAGTACTTATCACTTCCTGTTTCCCTGCATTGAAAAATGCATTCAAAAAGCAGTCTTAAAAAAAGGCAAGTCAAGGAATCAGAAATCTATTAAATGACATTTTTCACTTCCCAAGACATTGTTTTGACAAGCTTCCCTATATCATTTCATTAACAGCAGCTTTTTTAAAGAAAGGAATGTCACACAAAGTAATAGGGCTATATACTCAAACTGCCTGTGCAGTATTTGCTACTTTCTACTGTCAAAAGCAATTAGAATAGTATCACATTGATGTGAAAAGTGCTTCCAGAGTTGAACATTCAGTTCACTTAGCTTAGATGTATAATACACAGTTTAATGTGAGCTAGGCATCCTAACTTCCCTTTACAGTTATAGGACAGAAATAGAGACGGCAAGTTTCATCAACCTCATTTTAGATATATACCTTAGGAATAGATGAACTAGACCTAGAAATGCTTGCTTTTTGTCACTGTCAAGGGACAGAAAGTCGGGAATTTCAGCCGTAAACAACTACTATGTAGGCCTTTATGGTCTTGAGACTGATTAACTTTATTTGAGCTAGAATAATAGAAAAGAAGCATTGTTTTTAGCCAGATTTTGAGGAATCTATTGCATACCTACATGACATCTCTAAAATAGTTTTATAAACTATGCTTGGCCTTGCGCAAGTTAAAAACCTACAAAATTATTTTTTTGTATATTTCATCACAAGGGATTGTTGAGGTACAAAGGATAAGGCCTGTGAAAAACCTTAGTAGTAACAGGCAATCTGTCTTTACTGAAGTTAATAGTACAGGGGTTATATGTGCAAAATGAAAGATAAAAGAACAGGAGTTGTAACAGGGAACTACTTAATAAGGAAATAATATATTATCAATTGACCAGTGATTCCTTTAGGCATTTTTTCAAATACAGTTGAGTAAAATCCTCTTCATGATTCAAAGATTTCACCTTAGGTTGCTTCACACTGCATTATGCCAACTATGCACACTATACCTTACACAGACTATGCACATACCAAATATATACCAACAATAACTGGCTTTCCAGACAGTAAGAAGGATGCAGAATTGTAAGTCTGACTACACACTAAAAGTGATAGAAGATATCTCCAAATCCATCATTTGTACAACACTACACGATAAGTTTTATAACTATGAAAAATAACCTGCTAGATCCTGAAAAGATGCAGGAGGCAGAAACAGAAATGTTCACAGATTTGACTCCATGTGGTAGTAACAGATGACTAGCCATGTGGCTTGGGAGCGCTCTTAAAAAAAAAAAACAAAAAAACACACACACACACGTAACTGTTACTTCCCAAAACTTAAGGAGAGCAAAGTTGCGAATCCTTTTAGAAAGCACTCTGTAAATTCGCAAATATGGTTACTCTCTATGCACTGGAAAATTTGAACACCTCAAAAGAACACAAGATTTTTTCCCCTCAAGGTTTGAAAAAATGCAAGGAGAGGAAAAAAAAAAAATCTTTATCAGCATGTCAGTTGATGTTTTGATCTGTGCAATTTTTCCAGCAGAAAACTCTGTGGGAAAAACCCTTTACACTCTAGAACAGGGGTCCTCAAACTTTTTAAACAACGGGGCGGCACGCGGATGAAGTGGTGGGCAGTCATCTGTGGCTGCTGGGGGGGGGGGGGGACGGGGACATGGCACATGGGGGTTCTGTAGATACCCGGGGCCAGACTGAGGACCCTGGGGGGCCATATCTGGCCCACGGGCCATAGTTTGAGGACCCCTGCTCTAGAACAACCATCAAAGCAGCTTAAACTTAAATGGTTGAAAGTGGCTGCTTTTTAGCACAAAGATTCTAACCTGCAATGAAGACGCTAAACAGCAAAGACATTTACAGTGTTTCTACACAAATAAACTATTATTTAAATAAATTGCAAAGCATATTAAAAACAATTTCCAGATGTGGTAATGCTTAAAGGCCATATAAAAATTTCTAATATCCCACTGATGCTGATAATCTAAATGCAATCCCTCTGATTTCAGCATACCGCCAACAGTCATTTTGTAAAATGAACAGTGATATGTGTTGAACCGCACTGGAAAATGGGGTAAGAATGCAGAATGTCTTTTCATTACAGCATATTAACAGAAAAGTTAGTTTAGTTTAGATTTATCTTTCTCTATCAGGCAAGATGAAATTTCATTAAACTTTTGCTGAAGTGAGCAAGAAAAACAATCTGTGAATGAAGAATGTATATGAATAATTAATGTCATGGCCACTGAGTTATTGAATACCAGCCAAGGCAATTATTGGATGTAATGGAAGGACTTGCTAACCAAGCCAGGACTCTGTTTCCTAAATACTGCATGTACAATAAGTAGGAAATGGTCATTGCTGCAACAGTCAAAGATAAAGGATAGACAAATGAGAATATAATTAATCAATTTTCTGTACCTGGAAATTAATCCAAATGTTTTGCTGAAAAGCATATGAAGCCTATGACAAAGTTCAGAGTCCAAAACACGCGAGTTCACAGAACCACCCTCCTCCTCAGTTTGCTTAAAGTTATGACTGCATAAATTTGGCCTTCATAGTTTGTTTTTTTGCAGTAACCATATATAATAAGTCCTAAAATCCACACAGACTGACTGCTTTCAAGCATCTTCTGATACTTCAGGTGATCTGTTAAGCTACTGAATACTTCCATTGATGTAAGTGCATAGGTTTGGCATGAAGCATGAAATGCTTCAGGAAAATTGCTGAAATGTAGGTGTTGATCTCATCTCGCTGATCTACACATTATATAGGAAGAAAAACTTTTGGGGTGGGAGAAGTGAAATAGAGTAAAAGAAAATCTTGACAAAGACCCAGAAAATACTTAGACCAGTGAGCTCTATCTGCCTGTTGAAGAAAATCTACAGAAGAGTGCCACTGTTCCAGTCAATAAAATCTAGCCTGGATATTAAGATCATTGAAATTGGCCTTTAAAGATCATTGTGGCCTTGAGAGAATTAGGTAATGCAGAAGGTTTTTATAATACTATGAATCAAAGGGGAAAAGCTATTTTTAGTCAGCAATTTTGTATTTGGGTTTTCAATTTAAACTACTGGGAATGAGAAGAGCTGAAAATATTGCTTTAATATCTCCCCAGCTGTGGACTTTTCCTGATAAGATGGAAAATACTAATATCACCTTATATGTATGCAGCTGCCTTTGTCCCTCACCCAATCATAGATCATAGCAATCAGATATTAGTCAGGAATACAAAACCAGTTAGAACAAGAGACTAAACAAGGACATTTTGGACACTGATCTCATATGCAAACCCCTGTGCTTACAGCATATGATTAGACAATCTTTAAAGTCAATAACTTAATTATTCTACAGTTGGATTTGAAAAGTAAATGGCACCAGAAAGGGTACAGAAGTGAAGCCCTTCCTGAGATGGTAGAGGATGCAGAATACAGCATTGCTAGTCAAAGGTAATTTTTTGTCTAAATGATCCTAAACAAGAATGTGCAAGATAGCTGTAGAAGGATTGATAAGGAAGATTTTAAAAAGATGCAACTGTAATTGTTTTAAGGCAGAGGAAGAGTATTGAAAATTGTGAAAGGATCACAGTAAAACAATTCCATGGTGGCTCTCATGGTACTAAATAACCATGTTATCTAGCTATTTAGAAAACCACCAAGTTCTTACTGAAGCAAGATCTTCTCTGCAGACCTTTGTTGGCAGTACATGTGGTTTTAAAGGAACATTATGAGAGCAGCTAATGAAGTTCTGGGAAGAAAACTGTATTCACTACTCAGACTTTCTCCTTCGTACCTGTTGCAAGAGTTTGAAAGGAGGATTAAATTCTCCATTTCCTATTTGTTCAGTCCTGTTTCAGCTGACCTGCCATCCTTTCCTGCTTCAGCAGCACTAGAATCATGAAAGGCAGCGTGCTTGCATGCGTTATGGACTTGACAATTACATAACATGTACATCATAAAATTGGAACAAAGAGCATAAACATTGTATTATGGATACAATTACGTCTTGTGGATGCTCCTTTGCCCAGCACCAGTGTGTGTACAGCTAGCAACTAGCATACCAAACAGCCCCAAATATACAAAGGTGGCTTTGGTCCATACTGGCAGAATCTCATTCCTCTTACTTTACAGCAAACTACTGTTCTCCCAAGTCCCTTCTCACGTGTGCTCTGTACCCACCATCTGCACCAGCGCTGCTATTCCATGTATTCTTTCAACTATCTAGTCCTTCTTCAGCCTTTATCAGCTCTTCCCTTAATCCTGGTGGTTTTCACACACAATGTTGATATCTGTGAGGGCTGCTACAGGATCATCTTTCTAACGTCCTGTGATTCAGACGGAAAGAAGGAAACAGAAAATAAATCCTTTTGCTCAAAGGCCAGAGACAAATAAAATCAGGGCTGACTTCCTACTTTCTTGTCAACACCTTACAGTAATGGTATCAGCTTTTAAAGTATGCAGTCAAAAGAAAAACAGATCTAACTGCTGTTTCCTAGGAAGGGCAATGGAAAAAGATGACTAATCAGAGGTTGCAGTTCTTGAAATTCAACAGTGATGCTCCTTCTTAAGCTATTGAAAAAAATGCACAAGAAAAACATAACATTTGACAATGTCCAGGCAAAAATCAGCCTTTGATATCATTTATATCAGAAGACCATTCCCTAGATATACACTGGTTTTGCTGTTGGTATCTTCATTGCTTTGCCTTGAGACCTGATTAAGGTCAGGTTGGAACCAACAAGTAGCAGAAGGTGATGGGTTTGAACGTACCAGCAAAGAAAAACACAGCCCCCAACCCAAGAAGAGGGCTCAGCCAAGTTCAGCCAGGGAGGTCAGTGAGAGCACCTGCTTTCAGAACGCCACCTAATGCCCCAGAAATACCCAGCAGCAACTTGGCCAAGCAGCCTCAATACTATGAGAAGGCAGAGGGCAGAGTCAGTTGTAGTATTTTTCTTACCACACCTACTGAGTTGAGAGATCAGATGCTTCAAGAGCTATGCCTCTCCAAGGATCTTCTGCCTGGCCAGTCAATTCACCCAGAACAGGTGTAAGATCGAGACTGCATGTATCTGTGTGCTTGTATGTTTCCTCATGGGCCCTGCACATTTTTCCCCTCTAATTTGATCAGCTACTCCCAATAAAAACTAAATTGACTGTGGCTAATATCTGACCAGTTATTCTTTGTACAACAGCATAATGGTTACAATATAATAATTAGCGATGCCTGCAATGAAGTTGTAACGTGGTCTTATAAGGTGGTGGTGTCCAGGCTGGGATAAGTCACAGATTAAGGCTCTACCCGTAGAAGTCACCGGGCTCCTGTGCTGAAGAGTGGGAGAGCGTTCCAACCCTCATTTTGAGCTTTTAGAAAATTTAGACTATTTATCTTAGCTCAAATACTATAGGAAGGTCTTGCTTGCTTTTGCATTTTCCAGCAAGCTGAAGTTTCCAATTGCTGCTGTTGCTATTATATATCTGAATGCAGTTGGTCCTGCAAGGAGCACCGATAGTAACTGCAGTCTTATCACTGTGAGCTGCCAACTGTTAAGCAGACCTTGCTGTTCAAGCAGGTGCAGTATTCGTTCAGCCCAGACTCAGCCTTGAGCACATAAATGTTCAAGAGCCTGCAGAAGGCAAAGCAAGTAAGCAAATGTGTTACTGTTATTTGCACTCTGAATAGAATGACAGCCCTGAAGGTCAGAAGGTTGAGTCTAGATATTAGATTGTTAAAAAGCAGCTTTCTGTTTCTAGAGAAAAATCAAGAGAATGGCATAGACATTATCTTGTCTGCCTGCCTCCGAGTCTCTAAGCTGACTGACCGAGCCCTTTACAGTCAAGTCAAATGGGGCTTTAACTTCACCAGACAAGTCAAATAGCTCAGGCCTCATAATGAGCTTCTGTAGAAGGCAACATAGCAGTACATTTTAATTGTTCTACCACTGTACCCCAATACTAAAATACAACATTCAGATCATTAGAAAACTACATAGTGAACCCAAAGAGAAAAGAAATAAAATTAGCATAGGGCAGAGTACATGATCATCCAAGCATAATCTAAAATACCATCTTAATATAACCAATGTAGCGTTGCATTCTATATGAATACATTCTTATGCAAGTGAGTAATGTGAACTCCCATGTTATTTCCTCAATCGCTGACTCTGAAACCCTGAATGACAACTTAAATGTCAGCACTGTTAATGATTTCTCTACAAGTTATTTCAACAGAAAATGCACTTAATGTGATTGAGTAAAAAAAGTAAATCTTAAATCTATGCAAGATTACAAAAGTTCCAATTATCCACCCTTCAGCTGTCAAACTTAAATGTGACCAAATGCAGCTTCTTCTACAATCCTTATCACATTTCATGCCATTGAAAACTAAAAATTGTAGAGATATAATAATTAAAATTTAAGATGAAACAAAATGCACAATATCTTTCAGACAGCACAAATTCAAATTTATGCTTTAGAGAGCCTGTATTTTTCTATAGCCTGCCTGTTTTAACTGAATAATTTTTAATATATCCTTATGTCAGTGTGGCACAATATAGCAACTGAAGCAACTGTGGCACAATACATAGCAACAGATTAAATAAACTTCAAATAGTGTAGTTTTTTTTTTTTAATTGCAGGCACAATCACAGACAAGAAACTATATCATTTTATATTTATAACTAAAAACAAGTTAACCAAGAAACATTCTTTTGTCTATAGAGCACTAGAAACCATCCCCATGCTGCTAAACCATAGAATATTATTTTTATGCTGCAGTAGCAATAGCTACAAAGGAAAGATGTTACTGACTGCTAGAAGATGTTGCACTAATATGAAACATTATTATCAGTTTCCAGAAAAGCATAACCAGAAAGCTTTAAAAATATGATTTTTCTTTTGTGCATACTTTATCTAGCATTAGATTTATAAGATTCAAAAGAAGTGAGGTACGAGGTACTGCACTTGCATCACAACAACCCTATGCAACACTACAGGCTTGGGGAAGCGCAACTGGAAAGCTGCCTGGCAGAAAAGTGTCACAGCACTATCAAAACTACCCAGCTACAACAAGGCTTTTACCATCCTATATGCGGTTAATTTCAATAAGTAGTTCCCACGCCTTGCCCCAGCACAGCCACCAATCCCCCACATGTTTTCAAGAGTTCCTCTGCTGTCCAAGCTGTTTCTTCATCCTCTTCAGACCAGTCCACCCTGCTTCTTGCCTCTGCTACATCCTAATTCTTCTTTATCTGGGCTCCTCTTCCAACCAGCCTCTCCTCATCTAAGCCCCCTTCTTCTCCCAGGGCCTATCCCACCTCCTCATCCATCTCACCTATATCCTTGGTACCCACACCAGTACCCTCCTCCCTTAGCTTCTTCCAGGTCTCTTTTAATCTGGTGCTGCTCTTCCATCCCCCTTAAAGCTATTTAAATACTTAGCAGGAACCAGCCACAGCTGCACCTTATCCACATCAGCCAACCCATGGACCATGAAGCCAGCCCACAGCTGTATATTATCAATGTTAATTAACACAGTTTAATTCCGCTATAATTCTTCTACAGAAAAGGACCTGGGGGTGCTGGTCGACACCCAGCTGAACATGAGCCAGCAGTGTGCCTGGGTGGCCAAAGAGGCCAATGGCATCCTGGCTTGTATCAGCAACAGTGTGGCCAGCAGGACTTGGAAAGGGATCATCCCCCTGTACTGGGCACTGGTGAGGCCGCACCGAATGCTGGGTTCAGTTCTGGGCCCCTCACTGCAAGAGGGACACTGAGGTGCTGGAGCGTGTCCAGAGACGGGCAACGGGGCTGGGGAAGGGGCTGGAGCACAAGTCTGATGGGGAGCGGCTGCGGGAACTGGGGTGGTTTAGCCTGGAGAGAAAGAGGCTGAGGAGAGACCTTATCACTCTCTACAACTACCTGAAAGGAGACTGTAGTGGGGTGTATTTTGGTCTCATCTTCCCAGTAACAAGTGAGAGGAACAAGGGGAAATTGCCTCAAACTGTGCCAGGGGAGGTTGAGATTGGAGATTAGGAAAAAAAAATTCACTGAAAGGGCGGTCAAGAGTCAGAACAGGCTGCCCAGGGAGGTGATTGAATAAGCATCCCTGGAGGTATTTAAAAGATGTGTAAATGTGGCACTTAAGGACATGACTTAGCAGTGAACTTGGTAACATTAGGTTAACAGTTGGACTCGATGATCTTAACGCTTTATTGCAACCTAAATAATTCCATGATTCTATGATTTTTTTCTTAGTCATCATTAAAGATTGACACAGAAAGATGAACTTGTAATCATCACAGCAACAGACCTAATGGCAACTTTATCCCCTTTCTGCATTCTCTCAGAGCACTACCCTTGATTTTCAGGTTTCCTATTACAGGATAAATTCTTACAATTCTCCACTTTTAGACTAGGTTCCAACCTACAGTTATGACTTAGCAATCTTGGTTTACCTGGCAAATCCAACTAAATCCAAGCTCTTTCTATTCTTCCCTTCAGTGATCTTATAAGCTGCTTAAGAAAATAGTAGTCTTCAGTTTAAACTAGAAACAAAATATTTAGAAACAGCACTCCGCCTCTGTGTCTGTATTATGTCAGGATTTATCACCTCCTGCCAGCAAATTAGTTAGGCACCTTCAGAATCCTCAGGCAGATTTTATGCCTGTCTAATTTTCACAAATGGAAATCCCTCTTGCAAAGGTTCTTTTTAAAATGTCATTCTTCTTTTATTGCTTATGTCTTAGGGATTTTTTCATAGGCTTTATTGTCTCTCAGTGACTTCTGCATATTTGTTGATGGATGGCTTATACTAAGCTATTCCTTTTCCTTTCTGTCTGTCACTTCTAACAGAGCTTCTAACACAACCGCAAATTAAGTTCATATGTTCATAAACATCCAAAATAACATACAGAATGTAATCATTAAACTATTAAAGAGCTGCTATGAATCCATCACATAAATATCACTAAATAATGTATGTGATTTCTATGCTAAAGAAATTAGTGTGCTTTTTATGACAGCTACACTGAGCCTACTGCAACAGAATGTTCAATCAAATTTGTCATCTGAGATTACAAGGTAAGGTATGAATATATCCTGTAAATAAAACCTGTATTTCAAGTTAAATACACAAATCCACTTAGCTTTTACCTACCATTACATATTACACTACAAAAATAATACAACTCGAAGAATTCAAGTGACAAATACTTAGGAAGGATAACCAATAGGTATCCTAAATTACATCTCAATTATGTACTTCTTTAACACCACCTCTTTTATTCTGCTCTGGAAATATGCTATACTGAATTGTATATTATTGATTTATTATTAGAAATGTACCAAACCCTCAGAAGTATTATTAAACTAAAAGCATTCTGCTTTACTTAGGACTTCTTTAAAATCTCATATTACAATTTGGTCATGGAATAGATTTTTTAACAGAATTAATGTTTCCTCTCAACAAAGTCTGTTAAAATATCTATGTGCTTCACAAATAGAGAGGAAAATGAGAAGAGCTCGACAACTTTATGTAAAGCCCCCACCAGTGACAAAACACATCTTGTGTGATAAGACTCACTTTCCATGTGAGGAACGTGTGTGGCATATATGCTGTTGATGGCAGGATACCTGTCAGTAACGTGTTGCAACGCAACATAAAAGAGAAAAAGCAGAAAATAAATTCAAAGTTGCAGACATTAAGAGATCAACACTTCTCTTTACACTGCTTCTTCCAGTTTTTCTACTGGAGCTGTTAATCTCACCTTGGTGCATGTATCCCAAGACCAGACTGAGCAAGGCACATGCTGTTGGGAAGGTATAGAACGTTATAACCCCTGCATCATTACTTGGCTTTCCCTATATTCTCTTGCTACCAGCTAGCTGTGACAGTGAAATGAAATAGAATAGGAATAGGAATACAATAGAGTAGAAATGAATAGAATAGAATAGATTTACATTGGAAGGGACCTGCAACAATCATCTAAACCAACTGCCCAACCAATTCAGGGCTGACCAAAAATTAAAGGATGTTGTTACAGGTATTGTTCAAATGCCTCTTAAACACTGACAGGCTTGGAGCATCAACCACCTCTCTTGGAAGCCTGTTCCAGTGTTTGACCATACCCTTGATAAAGAAATGCTTCTGAATGCCTAGTCTAAACCTCCCCTGGTGCAGCTTTGAACCATTCGCACACAACCTGTCAGTGGATACCAGGGAGAAGATCTCAGCACATCCCTCTCCTCTTCCCCTCCTCAGGGAGCTGCAGAGAGCAATGAGGTCACCCCTCAGCCTCCTCCTCTCCAAACTAGACAAGCCCAAAGTCCTTAGCCACTCCTCATAGGACATTCCTTCCTTTTCACCAGCTTTGTTGCCCCCCTCTGGATGTGTTCAAGCACCTTCACACCCTTCTTACATTCTGAGGCCCAGAACTGCCCACAGTGCTCAAGGTGAGGCTGCACCAATGCTGAATGCAGCGGGACAATCACCCCTTTTGACCGGCTGGTTGCACTGTGTTCGATGCACCCCAGGACACGATTTGCCCTCTGGGCTACCAGGGCACGCTGCTGGCTCATATGGGGCCAGCTGTCGCCCAGTACCCCCAGAGCCCTTTCTGCAGGGCTGCTCTCCAGCTGCTCCTCTCCCAGTCTATACTTGTGCCCATCATTACTCCATCCTAGGTGCAGGATCCAGCATTTTGACTTGTTCAGTTTCATCCCATTAATCATAGCCCAATGGTCCTATCTATCTAGAACCCCTTGCAAGGCATCTTCCTAGCTAATTCTCCTTGTTTTTATACAAATATCAGTGTTGTACCTTGCCTTATTTGACATTCGGTCATACCCTGTTGTGTACGTGCCCTGATCTACCTCCTTTTTTTCTGCAGAAATATGCTTATAGCTTTCCATTAATTTTAATCTATGAGTTGATTTGAAAGTAGTTTCCTTTTTTATTCTTCTGGCAGTCATAATTTGTATAAGCATTTTCTCTAAAGGCAACAAGTAAAAGTTTTGCATCTCATAAAACAACCTCTAGTCAAAAGATGATGTGGATGAGCAAAAGCAGAGAGAAAATGTCAACAATTTTATATGGGATTTTTTTAATACAGTAAATGAGTTATTTAAAGGTACATGAGGGAGTTAGAAACACAACTCTGGCTAATGGCAGTGGAATTGTCCTTCTAAAAAGCTTTGAAAATGTTGATATGTAATTTTAAAATTATTTTTCTGTACTTTTTTAACTTGTCCCCCTGCAATTCTATTTGGGCATGACAGATGGAAGTTAAACTTCTGAATAAGTGATTACTGCTGAGACAGGATGAGACAGGGAGGAAATTAAAATATATGCGCTAGGAATATGGCTGAAAAGTTCACTTCAGTTGCTGCAGATGAACACATGGGAATTTACTAGCAGTTACATGAAAAATTATTACTAGTACATAATACTTTATATCATCTGAAATTTAAATATTTAAAATAAATCACCTTAAATTTCAGTATTTAAAAAAAAATAATCTTAAAACACTATTTAAATTAGAAGAAATTATATTTGAAACATTTCAGGTATCAAAAGTCAAACATTTCAGTGTCATTTCTTCACATTAATTCTATTACAGTAAGTAAATAATGAAAAAAAAAAGTGTAATTACAGCAGCATAACGAAGAAAATGTTTTCAGGCCTCTGAGTGCAGCAACAGGTTCTGCAGCATCCTCCCCTCTTCCCTAAGGGTTTGGCTGCCTGTCCTCAAGGCTGGCTCTGACGTGGTGCAGCCATAACCTGGGGTCAAGGCTGCTACAAGATGTAGATGCTGTGAGATGCTGTGCTGGGGGCCTGTGCCCTCAGCTCAGGAGCATCATTTCAGCTCAGGGCTGTGCAATGCTCGGCACCACACCTCGCTGCTCCTAATTGTGCCGACTTGCCTTTTGGAGGAGTCACCTCAGATCTGCCCATCACCACAGGCTGGCCCGGCCATCCCTTGGCTGTGGCAGGCCCTGGTCAGTGTCCCTGTCCCCAGTCTGCCCTTCTGGCTGGGTGCTGCGGGACTGTGCTGTGCTGAGGAGAGCACTGCCCGACACCCCACCATCACTCTCATCTCTGGGCTCACTTGCCCTCACCCAGCTGCTGCTGCCTGACCAAGAAAGTTCCTGGGATATTCCCCAAATGAAATACAGCCTTGAAAAAAGCATAAAGCAAAACTAAAAACCATTTTAGTAATCTTTAAGAAAACTACAAGGCAAATTGTCAGTTATTTTCTACAGTGCGTAAGCAAACTTTATCAGGAACTTTCCTGAAACACTGCATATAATTTTATTTTAATCTTCCATTTAAAATTTTTTTTTCAGAATTCATATCTTGAAACAGTTCTGCTGACATGAAAACCTTTGCACAGTAGGTAGGAACCAAATGAAATAGATTATTCCTTGGAACTGATATTAAAAAAGCAGTTCACGTGGCTAATTCAAGTCAACAGTCCAAGCAAAACAAACCAAAAGCTCAAAATTTAGCGTACATAAATAGACCAGGAGCTTCCAGAAACACTCCATGCAATTTCAGCATCATAAACACAAAGTGAATTGCACTGTCCCGGCAGAAAAATTCCCTGGTATTTGAAGAGATCTATAAACACTACCTAAGTTTGGAAGCGCAAATTATTACAGTAAAAAGTTGAACTCGTGTGGTTCTTTGAAGTGTTTTGCTGTTGACTAAGGCAGTAAAGTCCACAAAAACGTGAAGAGGAGTGTCAGCCAAACCCAGGTCGTTCGCACAATAATCTGAAAACCAGTTGAAACCATTTTTCAAACGCATAGGGCCTTGTTACTGTCCCTGCAGCAGTGTCACCTCAGGAGACTGGTCCCTGTGGAGCCGGTGCCCCTGCAGCAGTGTCACCTCAGGTGCCTGGCCCTTGTTAGAGCCACACTGCCCCTACAGCAGTGTCACGTTCAGCCTTTTCATTACCTAGTAACAAGAGCATTATAAATAAAAAAGAAAAAATAAAAATTATTAAAAAAAAAAGAAGAAGAAAAGAAAAAAACACCCTGCCTACTGATTCCTTAGATTATGTTAAAGCAAGAGTACGTACTTTTTACCCGGGTAACATTTCCTGAGGAGAAATCCTCGCCAGCTCCTTCAGGCCCCCGGGCAGCTAGCGCAGGGACTCAGCGCCCCGCCAGACACGAGGGACGGGGCGCCGCTCCCGCCCTGCCGGCCCCCTCTCGCTCCCCCCTCCCCCGCCCCGGCAGGCGCCCCCGCTGCTCTGCCCCAGCCCCGCCGCCCGCGGCTCAGCTCTCCGGCAGCTCCGCACCGCCCCCGCCAGCGCCCAGCCCGTGTCCGCCCCTCGGGCCGCCACCCGGCCTCGCCCCCTGCTCCTCCGCCCCGGTGCCCGGTCCCACCCCACTCCCCCGCCTTCCCGCCTCGCCCTGCCGCCCTTCGGCGTTACCGCGGCGACCGGAGAAGCCGCCCGGCGCTGTCCACAACGGCCGCTGGGAGCGGCGGACCGGGGCGGTGACGGGCGGGAGCTGGGGCGGGATGGGGGAGCGGGCTGCGGAGCTCACGCCGCGGCCGTGGCTACTTCGGGTGCGAAAGGAGCGGCGGGGGGAGCACGGCAGGTAACGGGAGGGGAGGGGGCGGCCGCGGCATCGCCGCGGGGGGACGAGGGGCGCCGGGGCCGTCCCGCTCTCCTCAGGTGCTCGCCGTAGGCAAGGCTGCCCCGATGCATGTGTCCCCTCAGGTGCCGGGTGGTCCTGTGACTGTCACCTCAGGTGCCTGGCCCTTGTTAGAGCCACACTACCCCTGCAGCAGTGTCACCTCAGGTGCCTGGTCCCTGTGGAGCCAGTGCCCCTGCAGCAGTGTCACCTCAGGTGCCTGGTCCTTGTTAGAGCCACACTACCCCTGCAGCAGTGTCACCTCAGGTGCCTGGCCCTTGTTAGAGCCACACTACCCCTGCAGCAGTGTCACCTCAGGTGCCTGGTCCCTGTGGAGCCGGTGCCCCTGCAGCAGTGTCACCTCAGTGCCTGGTCCCTGTGGAGCTAAGGCTGCAGTGCCCTGTGGCAGTGTCCGCACATCTGTATATACAGGTACCCATGCCCCTGACAGCCTTGCAGCTCCCTGCCATGAGGAATTGGGGCTGTTTCATGCCTCTCTGTCACCCATAATGTGGCTGGTTCCCATTCTTGCATGCAGCCAGGCTTGCCCCACATCCTGGCGTCCTGCTGGACCCACAGAACCAGACTGGTCCCAGCAACAGTCCTGTTATGATCTTTGTGCTGATGTACTTGAAGGCCGTGTGTCTCAGCACTGCATCTGCTAAGCAATGGAGTAAATAGTCAATAGGAGTCCAAAACTCTGTTTGAAAGCAATTATAGCCCGGGTATAGGTTAATTAGAGTGTGTGAAGGTATGAGAAATGGTTCATGAATGTAGCCACAGATCTATGACAAATTTAGGTTTATATGTTTTAGAGTGTCTTGTCAAATCATTGACATCACACAACAGGAAATGATCCATAACAAACTTCCTCATGGAAATCCAGGGCTACCCTCAGGCCAGCACCACCTCTGTCTCAGTGCTGCACCAGGTGTGGGAGCTGCTGACACCGAGTTGAGCTTACTTGAGATGTTTTTGCCTTGCCCATTCCAGCCTGTAATTAGAACTACATTTCTTTGCAGTGGGAGAATCCCAGAAATGAAAAGGAAAGCATAGAACTATCCAGTATGCGCTACCTGGCTGTGTAAATGCAGACATTTAAGACTGCTGTTGTTTCAACAGGTTAAAACAACAATCAGTAATATGGAGGAGGACTTAGAAGTGTTTCAGGAGCAAGCTGTCACCAAGTAAGTAATGACTTACTGTCTGGGAGTTGAATATAGAATGCAATTGAATTACAGGGGTTTATTAAAAATGTGAAACAATATTAATGATTTTAGAAGCAAACGTGATTCTCAATTTCTTCTGCTTTCTATGCAAACTGGAGAAGTTACTGATAATTAAGACAACATATCACTGTTTTAGCTAATAATCTACTGACTGTTTCTTTTAGTTATTTAATTTTTTAAAATCTTAATACCTGAACAAGAGGGGGGAAAATGAAAGCTATATGGGGTTACATTAAGATGTTAAGAAATGTTATTTTGAAATGTTGTAAAAAATAGTTGAAGTTGCTAGGCTACCGCAGTGTAAACTTACATTTCACAGCTCTTAAAGCATTCAAAAATCTTAAAAACAAAGCTATTAATTGCTAAAGCCCTAGTCTTATTTTGCACAGGTAATAACCGCAATTGTTCTTCCCAAGTATTAAGTGCATTTTCATCACAACACAATCATCTTTTTTTGACAGAATCCAAGTTTAGTTCTTTTGATGTTAATCTAAAAAATATTAGTACAGCACAAAATCTTTCTAAAGAAGTGTAAACATGGATGAGATTTGCTGTAGGACCTGATCCCATCTAGCCTGTTCAAGGAACACAGCGATATAAAAAGTACTTCTCCATATAACGAGCTAAATAGAATATTTATCTATCATAATTTGCAAATAAACTTGCTACCTATTTTTCATATAAAACAGTTTCTTCTATCATGATTACCAAGAAGCTGTCCAAGGTAATATTATGCATATTAAGTGTAAAATTTCTTTAAAATAACAGAAACACAAATATTCTATCACACCTTATTCTGGACCAAGAAAGTTTTAATAGGATTTGAAAGTGTGCTCTGTTGTACTGAAGAATAATGTGTGCACTTTTCATGACAAAAAATGCTGCAGTAAAATATTATATTCTGAACAATGTGGCCCTTTTTTTGGCTTTGAGGGGCATTTTTAAAATTACTGATCTGATTAGTAAATATCATCATATAAAAACTTGAATGTTTAAAAAAAGCTAAATAATGCTATTCTTTGGACATTTTTAACAAATCAGAAGTCTGTTTCAAGAGTTCAGATTCTGCCTTGCCTTTGTTGTAATTGACATACATGGAATTTCAGTTCTTTGCAGATGAATCTAGAGAGTGATTTGTCCCATCATAAACTGGGTATTCTTGGTAGCTATTTATTTCCATTAACTATACAAAGAATCTGAAAGAGTAGTTTAGAATACACATTCAATAATAGGAGACATTCGTTTCAGCCTGTGCAGACAGTATTCCAGAGATAATGCAGACAGCTTTAAGATTTGGGAAGATGGCTGAATAGTAGTGGTGTAAATCATGACAATTACATCCCAGCTGCAAGAACTCATAAATCATAAATTGTTAAATAAATTAGTTGTGGTTCATATAATGGAACTTTGGGGTAGAAGTTTCCAATGAACTGTTTATCACAACTGATTTATATATTTCCTGTATTTAAAGTAAATTTTAAGAAGATAAAATGAATAAATATCAGCTCTAGAAGCTGGGTTAAGGACCAAAAACTAATTAATGTAAGACGGAAACCTTTAACATTGTTCTGCATAGGTTTTGCTTGTGTTTGCATAAATACTGTCATACATATTTTCCTATTTGTCAGCAAACCTGAGTAATAAGGGAAGAAGGCATGAGGTAGAGACTGACAGTATGAACCAAATGTTTTTTAAATTGTCATTTTCTAAATTACAACTTTGTTCTAAGGTATATGGACAATAATATTCTTTCTGTGTCTATTATGAAACAATCAGAAAAATACGGATCTGTGCCCAACTCTAAAGCAAAAGACAGATAAATAGAGCTAGAAAGGTCTAACTAGTACAAAAATCATTTGTGATAAAGGCCTGGAGTTGGTAAAAATTATTATCCATTTTGGCTTGTCTAAATTTGGAAACATCTAGACTTTACATGAAGATAAATAGTTATTAATGACAGCAGAATATGAATCATCTCTATTTTCACCAATATGGAGATAGAATAAGAGTAAGAGCTTGCCCACAACACTTAAAAAATGAGATACCTTTAAGTATTTTGAGCTGTTTCAAAGTAAATGCAACCAAAGAAAAAAAAAAAGCTGCCACTTGCTTAAGTACAAGTCATTACTTCTATGTATGAAGAATCCATTCGATGTACATATCCAACAAGGTGGGAATGCTGAATGCATATAGGTAAAAAAGCGTATGCATACTTCTTTGCTGTATGGGAAGACTTGTTCTTTGTGTGTTTGTTTACCTGATGGCATCTTAAACAAAAGATATCAAAGTTTTCCATATCCAGTAAACATAATAAATTGTCATGATTGTGATACAATATGATTTGCCATATTCTGAGGGGGATAGTTAGAACTCTTCAAAACACTGAATGGACTAAAATAATAGTAACAGCAGCTAGTAGTACCTCTATGTTAGCAGGTGGGGGGCAACTGCCAAATACATCTTTATGCAGATCTGTTTGTAATACCACAGCCATGATCCAGAGTAGTTCTGGTAGTAGAACAGCAGCAGTAATCTACAGTGTCAGCCTTTCCTTTTTCAGCTCTAGGGGTACCTAGAGGATCTAGGTAAGGAATTAGCAAAGATGAAGATAGACTGAGAAGTTATTTCAGAAGGGATTTTTCCTTCAGCAGCTCCCTTTTATATATTGGTGGTTCGAAACGTGCAAGAACTGTTGAGAGAAGATTTTCTAGCAACAGCTGCGGAACTTGCCTTGTGGAGGATGGTCTGAAAGAGACAGGTGAAACTTAAGAGGTAATGGTACCAGCCATGGTGGATCTGAAAGGGTGACCTAATGATCCAGACTAGAGGTTGCATTTGCACTTGCAAAACAGTATTTAGATGATCTTTGTGACGCGCAAAAAAGAAAGTACCTATTTCTGAAGGCTGAAACCAGATAGCCGAGTCATTGCTGGTGGTTCACCAATGCGTTGCCATCTGACATCACATGAGGCTGTAAGGGCATAGGTCCTTATACCAGTGTTAAAGAAAAAGTAGTCCTGATGCAGTATTGCTTCATCTTCTGTTTTTAAAAACCCATTTCGTATTGAACCAAGAGGGAATCAAAGTTTACTGCATCATTAATGCTCGTTTGAGATAAGCTTGAGGCACTTGGGAGGGGGGTATTTTTGTTTTGTGATGTGTACATCACAAGGTACTTACTTGCTTGCACTTTATTTATTATTATTCTGTGTCTCATATTAAACTTTAAAATGGCATTTCTACCAGTTTTAACATTAAAAAGACATTAAGATTTATGTGTGTATTTAAAAAGCCTTTCCAAGCTTAACATTGATAATGTTGAAGTTTCAAGGATTTGTTGATATAAAAGTTTTAAAGAATTTTACCTTAAAAAATCACGTTGAGTTTTAATTATATTGTAAATGTAACAAATTTGCTCCAATTTCCTGTAATAATTATCAAAACAAGGGTTATGCACCATTTCAGCACCAAAAAAAGATATTCTATAAACACATACCTGTGTTACAGTACTCTTTTTAGTGTAGTGCAGTCAGAAGTTGAGCATACAGCGTATGAAATGCAGAGTATGTGGGACCAGCATGACTCACAGCACAAGCTACGGACAACTTCAGTATGTCTGCATGGGCACTGGGAGGGCAGACATCTGGAGAGCTGGCTGAACAGCTGGGATGTGAAAGTTTACTAGAAAAGAAAGAAAGAATTTTCATGCTAGCATTCACACAAGACGGTGATATTAACTACCAGGAGTAAAAGCATTTGCTTAAGTGAAGGCTTGGTTTGCACAGTCATTTACAGTAAAGGAGCATGTTAGCTAGCTTACTGTTGTTCAGCAAAGTGCTGGCAGCACTCTCCACAGTTGAAGGTTCACTGGCAATAGGGATATTACCTCTGAGCACATGGCTGTGTGTTTTGTTAAGAGCAGTTCTGCTAAAGTAGAGCTCCTAATTGCTTGGTACATTCTTGGTTGCAATGTCCCCCCAAAAACATATGCCAAAATGTAATGACACAAAATGACATTCCGTGCTAATTTGGGGTACTGAAATCCTCTCCAACACATCCTAGGATGGAGTGGTTACAGGCATACTGCTGTGCTTTTGTAGGTTCCTGCTACATTATTCAGATACTGTATCAACTTCTGTCGCTGTGTGACTGTCTCTTTGGCAATTATTTATAAAATAATAGCTATGCTCATTTTAAGGAAATAGCTATGCTCATTTTAACTAACTGTCATGCCATAGAGATACTAGAATGACTGCTAACTGATTAGCGATCATAGAGGCACTTTATGTGCAGACAGAGGTGTATACTATCAGCAATCAAGAGAACACATAGCTTTTAATTTATTTAAAATTAAAGAACCAATTAAATTATAGCCAGTGGCTATCACTTTTACTTTTAGGGAAAATGTCAGTGAGATAAATAATACTATTAAAAGGAAAATGGAGCATGTCATAACTCAAAACCAAGTCACAGCATTCTTGAATTATTTTGAAGTGAAGAAACTTGTTTATCAGAAGGCTAAATTTATTATAATGAAAAGTAATAGATCACAATGCTGGTTTTGCATTAGTTTAGGTAATAGGAAGGATAGTTAACAAATTTGTGAAAAAATAAAATTGCTGGGTTTATCGACAGGAAATTCAATACAGTCTTCTAATCAAAATTAAAAAAAAGAAAAAGACACTTGAAAATTCTGCAATAGTATGAGGAAATGGAAATTAAATGCAGATTAAACTTCAGTTGTACAATGAGTAGTCACTATGACAGATACAAAAAGTGAAAAGAAAGCAAGTATACCACTAACAACTTACTAACAGTATAACTCGTTGAGATAAGGGAGAGTTGACAGTGGAGACATTGGTTTTATTTGTACCTTCATTTAGATATTACAATAATTGGACACACTGATCTCCAAATTGTTGCAGAGGGAAAAATGCAGGAATTTTCACAATAACCAGATCATATTATTGAAAAGAGTGATTTGAAGATTGTAAATGAGATTTTTAAGTTTTTTATGGCCAAGATATGGTTGCAATGACTAAAAAGATGACATATTTCAATACATTCCAATATGTGATAAGATAAAAGTATGTTTTCTAAAGAAAGTAATAAAGCTATATATTAGGGTAATTTATAAATATAATCTCTTGTTTAGAAAAAACATAAAGCAATTAAAACTAGAACAGCTAACAAGAAAAGTATTAGAAAAATACTAAAACTGAAGTGGAAAAGAAGTTGAAAAGCTTATCAACAGTTAATTCATGTGAGCGCAGGATATGCATATAACAGATGCCACTAAAAAATGGTGCAGAAAGTAAATTTTTACAGAGAGTGAAATGAAAGAGATGCTACTTCTCGCAAGTTTAAAAATTCAACACATTATTCCACTGGATAAAAACAGTCAATGAAAGGTTTTCTTTCACTCCAGTGAGATGCATGCCCCTTTTCATACTTCATATAAAAATATCTACATCCAACATTCTATGAGCTCTGACCATAATAAAATCCTTAGAAGATATGGTATTTTCAAAAAACAAATGAATTTGATTAAAGAAAATATTTCAATAAATGACATGAAGCAAGCATTACACAGTGGTAAGTCTGCTAAAGGCTTTTATCAAAATACTGTCTGAACTAATTCTGATCCAGTATCTCAATTTAAGTAAACTCAGATTAAATTGGAGTCTTTAATGACAAATTTGACTGACAAATAACAGATTTTTTTGTGATGTGTAATTAATGACAGTGATAGAAAAGTCTCTTTTTTCCATATGACTCAATGAAAATTAAGTTTTATTGAAAATTTATGAGCTCATATACATAGTTAAGCAATTTGTCCAATAGCTACATTTTCTTTGTAACAGTCTAAAAGCAGCTTTGAATTCACCTTCTGTGTTTTATGGGGAGGAATTAGACAGGAGCATATACTGTCTCCTTTATGTTTTTCCCAAACTCTAGAATCCTAGGTTAAATGGATAAGAAGCAGTAAGTCAGGAACACATAATGTTCAGGAACATTTCAGTAAACAGTTTTATTTAATTATGACATAAATTTTTTTCTAACAGGATGTTTTATTGAAAGTTTAATAGATTCATGAGTTCTAGAAAGATTCTTACTTTTAAATAAATCATTGCAAATCTGAAATGCCAGCTGTAAATTTACAGATTGAGAGAAGCTAGTATAAAACGAATTCATAAAACAATTGAGGTTAACAGGGCAATATATTCTCCAAAACACTTCAGGAAAAAAAGCCATCATATACCCTAGAAGGGCTGTATTATTTTGATGTGAAATAGTCATTTCCACAAATAAAAGGTTTTTGAGTGTAGAAGGAGTAATGAAATTTCTTGCATAGAATGTATCCAGAGCCATTTTTTTCTATAATCTATATCTTTCTTAGTTCAAATTTTTATATTCATCATCAAATATAAAGTTGGAATGGATGTGGAATGAAGAAATCGCCATACTAAAGTTCAGATACTCTGTATATATCTGCTAAATGGTATACGTCAGCTGATTTAAACATTGACACTGTCCAGACAAAATTTCCTTTTTTTCAATTAATATACTGCTCCCATATAAGGGGCAGTATAACAAGGCAACCAAGAGAGCAACTTTGACTGCTTTTCGTTTTTGATGGCCCTTCTAATATACCAAAATTAACCATCTATCATTATGTTCTTACTTAGGACACATAATATTCCTAAAGCAACACTGTAAAACATTGTTTATTACTGACAATGAAGTTGCAGTGTAAGACATGTATTCCAAATTTAACCTCAGAAGTTTGGGAAAAAATCTAATGTTTATGTTGCAGGTACTGTACAAATCTTTATGAAAACCACCACACAATCCCCCAAAGACAAGTTCTTTTTCAAAAGGTACTCACCTCTGTGTTTCCTAGTAGAATAAAAACCTAAAAGTTGCTTTTTTATTTAAGTTCATTTTCCACAAACAGAAGGGGAAAACAGAGTGTAAAAGTTGAATTAGCAATTAAGAATTGTGGCTCACTTTCAAGCCAGCTGTTTAAGAACTTCCTCCAACAAACTGCTTCCATCATTATGTGCCCATAGTGGGAAGTCCTGTGCCCATATGCAATTTAATACTCAGCTTCTCCTACTTCTGTCCATAGAGGTTTGGGCCTGGATACCTTCAACTCAATTTGTGCTCATTTGATAGTTCATCCTTGGAAGAGTAAGAGGATACCAAACATCATGTAAGCTAGGCAAATAGTCTAGAATATGCTAAATACTCTGATTTTGACTTCAGGCAAACTTAAGATAGTGAGATTCCACCTACGTTTGAAGGCATCATTTAGCTTTTCCATTTCTTTCTTTCTGATGGTGGAAAATGGTTATTTCCATCAAAATTAAATATTAACAATGTAAATATTCTTTTTTTCTCCCTTATTGTTTTTTTTTAAAAAAATTGAAAATATAAATCTCTTCTTTTTATGTTATTAGAGCTTCTCCGTATGAAGCTGAAATTCAGGAATTAGTGCATCAAATTGATATCATGGTAAATAGCAAGAAAGTGGAATGGGAAAGGAAGATGAAAGCTTTAGAAGCAAAGATGGATATCTGCGATCAAGAATTAGCAAATGCCCAAAGCAAACTGCATCAAAAAGGTCAAGAGGTATTTAAAAATATCACGTTCTGTAAAGAAAGTATTTATTCTGGCAGTTAGTTAATAGTATGCTTTAAATGCTCTGTAAGGAGACCTGTTCGTTCTGTCATGTACAAACACCAAACACCTTTTGAAGGTCACTAATTGTCCTTAGTGTTTTGTTTTAAAGTGTGCTTCTGTTCTGAAAAGTGATTGTAAAAATGTCATTGAAAGTCTCATATTTCTTCTATTTCCTTAAAGCCTAAATATTCTCAGTTTAGCTATAAAAAGATAATTTTATTTTTTAAATGCCAATACATCTAGTTTAATCAGAAATTTTAAATGGAAATGTACAGTTCAAAGAATTTCACATAATTATATCTTTGTAATTCCTGCTTATACCTGATTTTTATCATTTTATATGATATGCTGTCTTTGTGTGATAATTCCATTTTTAGTAGTGAAGATTTGAATTGTATTACCACTCTAGACTTGCTTATCACACTGAAAGCCCCAGCGTACTTGATGTTGTCCATACTTGACAGTCTTGTCTGTTGAATATTCATTCAGAAACATTAGTAAATTCTAGCACAGCATTCAGTCCTAGTTCAAGATGTGAAGTTAGGTGTTTACACATGGGCGTGCTTGTGTTAGCTAGGTGTCTAAACTGCCAGTGAGAATTTTGAAAAAGAGCAATTAGAAACTTGCTCGTAGTCGTTGCAGCCAGAGGAGCCAAGAGAATGATTCAGCTAGCCAATCCTTAAAGCGTCAATTAGTTTGCCTGTACAGAGAAATATTTTAGCATATTCTACCTAGCTTCCAGCTGCCCCTCCAGAAAATCATCAGTGTCATGTATGCTCTTTGTTATATTTCTCAGATCCCTGTGAAACTCAGATAATTCAAGGTACCTCAAATGACACTGTACTTAGGGAGCTGAAATAAGTCTGCAGTCTCCTGCTAATTTGTACATAAGTAGCTGAAAGTCATATATATTGTTATATAAGCCATTCAAGTGAAATTTTCACAATGTGGCACAGCAGTTCATTTATATACTTGGGTCAGACAAGCTTTCATTAAATGGTCTTTCAAGATGGACTCGTACAGTATTATCATTAAATCATAACATAAGCATACAATGAGATTTTTTTGGTATAAAATCCCTAACTTAATGTTGAAACAATCTGGGTTTGTGGTATCCTGTTTTATTATTAAGTTACTGAATGAATATGTATTTTTAATATTTATCTTTAAATAATGGTCTTCTTTCAAAGTTTCAAATTACTATTACAAAAATGACATTTTGGATAGCTTCAGAAAAAGTAAAATTCAATGCTTTTTCTAACTATAGGTGGGACTACTTCAACAGAAACTGGAAGACTTACAGAAAACTAAATATGAAATGGCTCAGAAGTATGAAACTCAGCTTCAAGCACTGAAATCTCAAGTAAGAAAAATGTCGGGTTTAGTGTTTTATGATTCCAGTATAAAGAGCTTATACATGCCTAATAGTATAGATGTACCTTTATGGATTTGGGAAAGATGAATCATATCATACAAATGATGGTGACTACAGCTTCCTACCAGGCTCCATTATCATTTCTGTACTGCTATGTCCAAACTCTTTGGATGATTTTTGATGTGATTGTGACATCTGTTATTAAGACAGATACTTGATTTCCTGACTTTAGACTAATAAACTAAAAGCTTGGTAAATAAGTGAAATAGGTAATTAGATTCATGCTGGTAAGACTCTGATGCACATGAAGAATTTTAAGACTTAAACTGTTATCACCATGGCTTTACTATAAGTTTTTCTGGTTTCAGTTTGCCTGATTAGCAGGGATTATTAAGGTGGTCTGATAGCTTTCCATAAGTGAACATATTATCAAAACTAGAGTAACCTGAATTATTGATACTGGGAATTTGGTTTGGCTTTATTTATTTTAGAGTGTGCTTGCAGCCCAGAAAGCCAGCCGTATCCTGGGCTGCCTAAAAAGAAGCATGGCCAGCCGGTAGAAGGAGGCAATTCTCCCTTTCTACTCTGCTCTGCTGAGACCCCACCTGGAGTACTGCACCCAGCTCTGGGGTCCCCAGTACAAGAAAGACATGGACCTGTTGGAGCAGGTCCAGAGAAGGGCCATGAAAATGGTCATAGGTTGGAGCACCTCTCCTGTGAGGACAGGCTGAGAGAGTTGGGGTTGTTCAGCCTGTGGAAGAAAAGGCTCCCAGGAGACCTTATAGCAGCCTTTCAGTATTTAAAGGGGGCTTATGAGAAAGATGGAGAGAGATTTTTTACCAAGGCCTGTAGTAACAGGAGGCGCAAGGGTTTTAAACTGAAAACCAGTAGATTTAGATTGTACATAAGGAATAATACTTTTTTCCATGGGGGTGGTGATAGACTGGCACAGGTCGCCCAGAGAAGCTGTGGATGTCCCATTCCTGGAAGTGTTCCAAGGCCAGGCTGGATGGGGCTTTGAGCAACCTGGTCTAGTGGGAGGTGTTCCTGCCCGTGGCAGGAGTGTTGAAGGAGGATGATCTTTATAAAGGTTCCTTCCAACCCAAACCATTCTGTGATTCTATGATTCTATTTGCCTGTGTTTGTGTTGTGCTTGTATTTTTGTTGCTTCATTATTTTCCACTTCAATCGTGACTCTTAATTCTTAGCGAACTTCAGTCTATTCTGTTTCTCTGATTTTAACAAGTTAACATACACAATTCAACTGGTTTTCCTACTATTCTACTATTTTCTTCACTCGATTTTCCTACCAGAGATTTAGTGTTACAATTTCAAATTTCCACTCATCACAGTTATACTAAAGTCATCTTGGATTGCTAGGTTGGATATCATTATTTTCATTTAGAGGTGGTTACACTTACCACCCAAATCCATCAAATGAACAAATTTATAACTTATTTTTAAGGTTATGTTGTGTTTATTTTATTTTTTCTTTTATATGTGAAAAATGATTTGGCAAACAATCCTGAGTAAGTAGAGAATGTTTTGGTTATTATGTAATTAACACTTTTAATCATTTGAGAAAGTAGCTAGAAACAAAAACTTTTTTATAATTTACACAAATTACAGAAAAAGAAACATCATTTTGGCATGATTACTGAGAAAATAAATATCATACAATGAAAAACAGTGTAACTTTTTATGTATAAGTTGTAAGGTATTTTTAGCAGAGCAGAACTAGCCCCCAAAATATAGCAGACTTCTCTTTTCTCATCTTTTTTCACAATTGCTGCAATATTTTTCGCATCTTAATTTTTTTTATCACATGCTGAAAATGACTGGTTTTATGTTACATGTTGTTGCTAAGATCTTCACTGAAACTGAACTTTCTGAAATTGAAACTCCAGACCATTTTTCATAGATTTTGATTCTGAAGTTGTTAGCTACCCTGCAAGTCCTTTCAAACACAGTATGTTTTTTCTTTGTGGTTGTTTTTTTTTAAAGAATCTGACACTTCCTACAAGCTGTCTCCCTGTAAACCTGGCTATACTTCTTGTCAAGATTCTCCTTTACAGTTGCCACTCAGACTACCTAACCTTTCTATGAGTTTCCTGATTGTTTCTTCTTTTATGTTTATGCAAGACGTTTGGACTTCTAGCTCTTAAGAATATACATCACTTTCCCAGTCTTTGCCTCCAAACACTTCCTTCACTCTCAGTCATCCTATTTATTTTACCAAAGGTTCCAGCACTGATGCTATTTGCATTTTATTTTCCAATTCTCATTCATCTTCTTTCACCAAACCATATTTCTTCATGAAATATCCATCCAGTACACACTGACGAAAGAAGTAAACTGGTAAATGCTTAAGTTAGGAGGCCTGCCTAGATACTCTATGTGATAAACAGATTTGCCATCAGAACAATTCCAAGCACCTAAGCTAGACAATAAGACTATCCCACCCTGCTCCCCTACCTTTTTCCACTTCTCCTTATTGAGTTTCTTTCTTAAGTTACCATACTGCAGTCTTTACAACAGAAAGACTTTAATTTACCCAATTCTCAGCTGCACAAACTCATATCTGAAATATAGAGCTTCCCTGACAGTATTAATCTTTGCCTTATCTCCTTTGTCTCCCTTCTTTTGGTTCTTACCCTCACTTGAAAGTTATACTTCCTTCTGCACTGTACCTTAAGAGCTACAATTTAGTTTTGCACAAATGGTGTGTTACTATTTACCAGTAGCATTGTATCTTTCTCTGCAGAGTTATTCTTAAAATCCCTCCCAGTTTTTGTCCCTTCCTAATCTTGGTAGAAATAGAAAGGATCAATTTTTCTAACTCTCAGAATGTTAGGCTATTCAGAACAAATTTCTCTCTAATATATTGCTTCTGTGGTCCTCAGTGCTATTTACCCTTGCCAATGATGAAAGTCGCTGTTCAATGAGCAACATTCCCACTGAATTGATTGCGTGCCGGTTGAATGCAGTAGAACCTGTATTCTTCTTGTATTGGGCAAATGATTCCTGATATGTAACCTGAAACCCTTAGGCCACACTGCTGCACTCATTCAAATGTACAACATTTTGTCATAATTAAACAGCAAAACTTTAGGGGTTCATTCAACTTCATTATTTTTTTCCTTTCTTTTTTCCTATTTAAATGTTTAGTAGTTATTCTCATTTTGAAAATGACAGAAGTCCCTCAGCAAAAGAACAAGAATCCATTCTTGCTCAAAGCACTTTGGTAACGATTTGCCTCACTTCGACATTTAAAAGCTAGATGGCTATGTCAGAGCTACCTCTGGCTCCCTTTAGAATCAACGGAGGGAAATGGACACCCCTAGAATATAATTCATGTCAGTGTATGATGAGAATTTAAGATAGCTGAAATGACTAAGCATTTGAAGGCAGCCTTTTCTAATGCAAAGTAACTCAGGCTTGGATGTCTAACTTTCAGAAATCTAAACTTAGATGTATTCTACCCCAGAACTCACTAAAATGCCAAATGCATCATCTTTTTATATACTTACTCAACAAGCAAATAGAACAACAAAGTTTTGTTCTAGTTTCCAGTCATGATAACATCCAGACTATAATCTGTCTGAAATATCCTACTTTCATTAAATAATTCTAATATTTAAACTAAATTTTCTCATTTTGGCCGTTCTGTTCCATTTTAAACTGATTCACTGAAGTGTTGGATCCTATATTTCCTAGCCTTTTTAGCATGAACAGTCTAATACCTGTCTTCATCTGAGTTTGCTCTTCCCAGGCAATTCACATACTCCATAATATATTCAAGAGCAACACTCCTGTTATTTGAAAAATTATATCTTTCTTCCAAAGACAATGAGTTCCATGTTGTTTGAGTGTGAAAACAATGACCTGTTTTAAATATTTTATCTTAACTATGGCAAGGTCCATTTCAAATGTAGGCAGCTTCTCTGCAAGGGTTTTGATTTTGTTTTGAAGATGAAATCTCAGCTTTGTAAGTCCAGGTCACAGGATTTCTGTTCAGAAATTCCAAGTTGGTCAAATCTATCCCTGTATGTCTCCATTTCATGAAACTTTCTTGTCTAGGGCAATCTATCTTCTGGTCATGTTTTCAATTCTTTTTTGGTGTTCTATATTATGAGTTCCCAAAATCATCTCAGATGTCTCTGTGAAGTTTCCAGATTCTTTTTTAACTCCACTTCCTATTCCATATCTTTTCTGGACTTCTTTGGCCATCTTTGTTATCTGCACAGACCTCAATCGCTCATTCCATGTTGGTTCAATAGGATTCCATTCCTTCTCCAATTACTTCCTTGGAACTATTTTTTTTCCAGACAGTAGTTCACTTGAGCAGTTAACAAAAATATAAGATTTATGGATTTTGTTTGGTTAGACAAAGAACTTTATGTTATAGTCAGAAATTTTTAAGTCATATATACCTGAATGTAAAGAAATAAACCAAGAGACATGATAGTTGTAAGCTTCTGTTCTGCTCAACATTCTTTACAAAGTTCTTTCCCTCAGCTTCCCTCAAGACCATATTTTTAGGATTTCCTTTGACAATATCCTTGGGTTTCTTTCTTTCTTTTTTTTTTTTTTTTTTTGGAAACCAGATGTACATAGCTGTACCAGACAATGTCAGTTTGCTGCATCAAACCTCTTAATGGCCACTAGCCCCTTTGCTTGTGTAGTATAGCTAACTGTTGTTCAGATTGGCCATTTTTCTGAAGAGACTGTTTTCTTCTGGAAAGGCTGGTACTTCTGCTAGTACCTTCCCTTCTCTGCCTTTGACTCCCAAGTCACACTTTCATGGTAAGATCAATAGGCAGAACAGTATTTAGTGTCTAATTCTCATAGACACTTTTTGGTACTTAAGGTTTTCAGAAGAATGCAATCATTACACACCTAATGTTTCAATAACTTTCATGATAGAAAAGAAATATGCAAGATTAAAATGCGTTAATGATAATCTTTCATTCTGGCTAGTGAAGCACCCTTTAAAAATGTCAACACAAGATGGCAGTAAACAAGTATAGAACATTTCATATAAACATTGTAGAGGAAATGACACTACGGGTAGCAGTGCCATAAAGAACTTCAGCAGAATTAAGTAGCTGTCAAATGAACCCATTTGAACAGTTAGTTAACATTTGTATGAAAGCTTAGTTTTTATTATCTCTAATAAAATTACTTTATTAATTGATTCTTTGTTACATTAATTATTTAGAATGCTGAAGCTGCAGTTGGCAATTGTAGTCTAAAGAAAAGTTTGTCCACATGGTCATCTTTGACAAATTCTGCATATTCAACTCTGCTTTCCTTTTTAGTTTTCAGAGTTGACACATAGTTATGAAAAGCTACAGTCATATCAGTTAAAAGAAAAAAAGGTTGAAATTAGAGAAAAATATGAAGAAAGTCTAGAGACACCATCTGAACTGAGCAATTTCTGTAAGAAATTTGAGGTAAGAATGCTTTGTTATTATATTCTAATTTTAATATTCTTTTAGAACTAATTTGTGTTTTACAGTTGTAAACTATAATTCCATGATAATTCTACAAAAATTATATAATTTTCTTGCTCTGGCAAGAAAAGATGCATAGTTTAATGTTCAGGTTTTTCTTTTATCCAAGTTTTATTAGGGTGTTTATAGTTTGGTGAGTTAATATAGATAATTTTCTTCATAAGAGTAACTATAAATAGATTTTACTTTTTTCCTGATTAATATATGTATACTGGATAATATAATCTCCAGAGGCATGAGACCTTTTACATATGCAGGATACTGTCACATAATACCTACTATTAATTCAAGTTTTATAGACCTCAGGGCAATTTTGACCATGTAGGACTAGATAGAAAAAGATTATAGGACTGGAAAATTGCTTGTTACACACATATGTTGCCAGCACCCATGTGCCTGAGGGAATCTACAACCTTGACCTCAGTGCCTAGTTTCCCTAGGCCTAGGTAATGCATGAGGAAGGATTAAGCTCTTAAAAATAAATTCCACAGAATCCAGCATACTGAGGGGGGACTAGATAATATGAGACATTGAGGAGGATTCAGTCATATTCCCTATCCCTCTGGGCACAGAATGGATTTTAGCTGAATTATTCTTGGATACAGGAAGATACTGATTTCTAATCATAAGTTCCAGCCTTGACTTCTCAGAGTTAGATGTTGCTTTATGATCTGTGGAATAATCAAATATTTATTGGGCCAGCAGGAGGGTTAGCCAGCACAGAGAACTGGCATAGAGAATGTGCCTCCAAGTGGTGGCTTCTCCCCAGATACTCTTCTGGCTATATGCCTGTTGCAAAAACTGATATCCAGCCTCATTTCTTAGAACTGAGTGATATAATCTCTAGCTGTGCTAATTTTTGCTCCTTCTTTTTTACTTATTCCATAAATTTGCTGGTATCCTGTGCAAAGTGAAACAACTTCAAAAGGAAAAATTCAAAAGCCTGTTGAAAAATAATGTTTGTTAGGTAGAAAATGAACATGGGAAGATGATGGTTCAGATTCTGTCTGGAAGGAAGATTATTAAACTGAGTCTTCCACATATGGGGAGAACAGTCTAACCACTATTCTGATGAAGCATTGAGGGATCACAAAAAAAATTCACATTTTCTCTGGCCTTCCTTTCTGAAGAGCGTGATCACATGGTGTGTGCTTTGAGTATTTACTAAACAGGGTCCTGTAGGGAGATGTCACTTGAAAGTGCGAGCTAGTTGCCTAGCTGCTAAGCATTGTGAAGGCTTACAGGTTTATGGTGTAGATTTGATGTAGATTTATGATGTAGATTTATGATGTAGATGTTTTAGACACTTTGAGAACTTTACAATCAGAATGTTAATGCCTGGTACATTTTAAGTACTTTCAGGATCTTTATTTTGGACTTGCCTATCTTCTGTATTAACTTCTGCAACCTTCAGGTGACTGTGCCTACATAACCGGACACATCCTAGGCACATCCTAACTCTGCATAATGTTGCTGTCTTTTCCACATGGAAGAGTCCTTACCATTAGAAAAGCTCCTATGCTTTGGACTGCAGCGTAGCTGCCAACATCTGCTACTACAACAATAATAAATGGGTTATATATCTATCGTTGACTAACTATATCACTACTGTGAAACTGTCTGATCCAGCCAATTTGAGAATAACCTTATTCAAAATTAAAATGTGAAAATAATGTAACACAATGCTATAATTTGATTAATTATGCAGTATGAAAAATGAGCACTTAGAATATATTCAGCAAATTCTAGTATTCAGGAAATAATTACTGTATTGAAAATCTAAGCTCAGCAGCACTTTAGTAAGGCCTTGAACCTGCAGTCCTCATTAAGTAGTCTGAAAATCCATTTGTATCACATTTTGTAAAATGGGAAGATGTTTATTGGTTTAAAATGCCAAAGCAGATATTAGGAAAGCTGTAAGAGAAGATTTGTATTAATCTATGTTGGAAAGCATTCAATTTTATTTCAGTAGCACATAAAAGCTTATTTTTTAAAATTTGGGGAATATACCAGTTTAGGATAATTATAAAAAATCATTTAACTGTTGGAACCAACATTTTGATTGTGAAAAAGGAAATTCTCATAACAGCTTATAAGTGTTACAGTTTTCACTGTATAAAACAGTATTCTGTTACTTTGCTAACTCTTCAAACTAAAAGAACGAGAGCTCTAGTAACTGGAGTCCTACTTGTTTTCAAGGATACTGCCTTTAAAGTCTAGTTGTGAACATATAAGCTCTGGTATGATTTAAGAGCAAATTCAAATACACTATAAATGGAAATACAAAATCAGTATTAGATAAATCTAATGTAACAGAATTTGTTAGGCAAGTTTGTTTTTTTTTAAACTAGGTGAACTCAGAACCAGAAGTAGAAATTGTAAAGAGAGCAGGAAGTAAAATTTGTTCACAGTAGCTGCTGTCCCATTTGTTAAAAAAAAAAAAAAAGAAAGGGGAAAAAAAGCACTCAAAAAATTCCTCTGAATATTAAGGATTTGATTCCCTGCTGATTACTCTACTTGACACTGATATAGCTTTAAAGTTACAGGAACTATCCTCCTATAAGATCGTTGTTTTATAGTCATAACTCTAAAATCTACAGCAATGGAAGTGATTCAAAATATTTTATCATTTTTATTCAGTGAGTATGTTTACCACCCATTTTTTCAGATAAACAGCCCTTAAGACTGGATTTTTTCTGGTGGAGATGACTGCATGGCTGATTTATATAATTGTTCTTTTTTTCTTCTTCCCCAAATTATGGAAAGATTATGTATTAATTAAAGAATGAAATTTTTCTTAGAACTATACAAATTTAAAAGTTATTTAGATTAAGGATTTTTATATAAAGTTATTTTCCCTGTGTTTACTAGCTTTGTTTTGCTGTCTTTCAGGAATTTAAGGCAAAATCAAGAGAATGGGATAAGAAGGGGACAATCTGCCAAAATCATCTCATTTATTTAGATGGTCAACAAAAATTACTGTCCGAGAAATGTCATTTATTTCAGGTAAAATGCCTGTCTTCCTGCTTTAGGAAGAAAACGAGCTGTTAGCTCAGCTGCAGCTGATTAACTTAATTTTAAAAATCTGAACACCACTAAACTTATAGTGAATCTGACAATACATCGATATTGTAGTGAACACATTGCTTTTTAGGTAAGGCAAGCACATACTGAAAGATCTAGTGATACATACAGTTATTTTTATTTTAATTTTTTTCTAATGAAAATGAGAAAATAAGTATCATGATGAACATTACAATACATCTGATAAAAAAACCTGCAAAAAGCACTGCTCCTTTTTACTGTTTAAGTATACTGTGGAGATACTTTTATCATCTATGCTATTTACTAATATGCAATTAATCATGATGACAATTTATTGAAAAGTATATTTCCAAATAAGTGGTACATCATTACTATGTTGACTCAAATATAGTTTCCTCAAATATAAGATATCACTCATCTTTCTGAAGATCATAAATATACATTAATATAATCTACGCAGAAAAAATAATTTCTATGTGCACCCCAAAATCACACTTGAAGTTATTTGTTGGATCACTTATTCCTTTTTTATCATATTTTTCAGCTTTCAAGTTACCATTCAGTCTTTAGTTGACTTTGTGATTCTTTTTCACTTGTCAATTTGCTTATTATTTTTTTTATATATAGCCTATTGATCTAGGATTTTTTAATTTTTTTAATTCCTTCCAATCCAGAACAAAATATTGATTTAATGATGTCTTGATGACCTGTCCTGCTCAAAAAAAAAAAACCAAAAAAAAAAAAAAACCAAAAAAAAAAACCTTAAAAATTAACTGGGCTAGAATACAGCTAGAAAATGAAGTAAGGTGAAGCCAGTTATGTTGCTGACTGGTAATCCCCTTTTCCACTGTTACTAAGCTCACAGGATCTTAATCTAGTAAAAGACTCCTAACAATGCCTATGAGACTCTTTACCTGTATCCAGAGTTTCCAAGGATGATTGTTAAGTTTTGGGTTTAGATGCTTGAAGCATTATATTGCAACTATTGAACTTCCATAGAAAGGTGTTAAAAAAACCAAGGCTTTGACTAGATGAAACTACTGAGTGATGCATGTTGATCATACAGTTAGACAAGTCAAAATAGAGTATTCAAGGTGATCATTCACATTTTTCTGTTGAGGCTTTCACTGCCATCAATGAACTTCCTTTGAAGATAATTTTCTTCACAACTGTAACATCACACTGACTAATTTACTAAATAGCAGTCTGATGGACTATTACCCCTTAACTGTTTCAAAAGCATTAACTGGTCCTGTGTCTTTGTCTCAAATTCCTCTTTTGTGAGATCTTTGATTTCCAGCTGGAGTCTTGCACTATGTTTTTGACAGGTTGTTTTAACATTTTGGTATGTGAAACTCCATAACTTAGATGTCAAAGGGACCTTAATTTGTTATCTATGGAAATGAAACTTATCTGCAGATTTCTTTTAGCTTCTTATTTGATATGCAGCCAGTGGTCAGTTCTACTTAGGTGTTCAGCCAACACAAATTCTGGGAACATAGTCAATGACATCAAAAGCCATCTCAAGCATGCGTTTTTGCAGCCCTTGTCAATGAAATATGGTATTTGTAACCCTCTTTATTTTTAATATACATTTTCTTGCTCAACTTGATCTCTGCACATGATAGATGTTTGCCAGGTTATATTTTGTTGTCATTTTTCAGCTAATTATCAATGTTCTGAAAGATTACTGCTGCTTGTTAATCTCCCAGTAGAGGGATCCGTGTTGATAGGTTTTTGAACAGCAAAACCAGTTACTATAGTAATTATGTTTCTTCATGATGCTTGTGAATTCACAAATACTGGCAATACCAATCTTCTGAAGTTTTCATTTTAGATTTTAATTAGTACAAGAAACTGAATAGAGTATGGAACTGCAGAATGTTCAAAAGATTCTTCCCCAAGTTTAAGGATAATGATATCAAAGTACAGTTCCTGTAGTAACTGAGCTCTTTATACATGAGCTACGTAATGCTGGCCTTCTAGTCAAAGGTTAGTATCTTCCCTGAGGCACACACACACACACAACTCCTACTGAGTTCGATGAATCAAAGAACATTTCTCTCAAATTGTTTTGTATAGGTAACTGCTTTGAGTAGGTCATCATAATCATCTTTCTCATATTTGAGGCTAATTAACAGTAAGTGCTAGGGAAATACACAGCAGAGGAGAAACATCCTTGAAAAAATTCTGTGTCCTTGAAAGTTTCTGAAGCATTTTTTATGGAGGGCAGGAATATGAGGCTTAAAAAAAAGGAAATATCCTTTAGAGAAGTAATGCAAACTATTCCAGTTGTGCCATTTTTTCTAAGCGAATCCTGGTGTAGATGGAAATAGCTTTAGGATTTTAGGAGTAATGGTTTGGTCCTAGCAATTTACAAGTAATTATTGAATTTCACTTAAAAGATTTTCTTGTTTTATAGAAGCAGACCCAGAATTATCAATTCCAAATAAGCAATAAGAAACAGAACAAAGAAGAGGTTATTACTTATGTCCATCCCAACAGTGAAAAGGACGAGCTGATTATTGAAAACCTAAAGGCAACTGTGAATGAAATGGCAATAAACAAGAATAAACTGGAAGAGGAAAATCTGAAACTCCGAGAGGTTCTAAAAATGTACCAAAACCAGTTCCAGGTAGTAATAGTTGGGGTTCTTTTCATGACAACTGTGGAATTAATGTTGGATAATTAATTACTTAGGAGTATACTTCAAAAAGCTTTACTGAGAAGCCAATATAAAAGATATGTACATCAGGTATACTCTTTGCAAGAACACAGAACGAGCTGTGAGCAGTACAATTTTTTGAGTAATACTTAAAGAGAAAACATAAATGTTTGATATGCAGTAGTATCTTTTGTTCTTGTCTGTTTAGCTAGGGTATTATAACTTTCCTGTATCTGTAGCATCGACAAGAACTTAGCCTAGTTCACTTGGTTCCTTGTATATAAATAACTTCTATGAGGTCTCCGTATCTGATTTACAGCTTGTGCACTGTGCCATATAGCTAGTAAATAATTATATAGAAAAGTGTATGGTATCCTTTATTATTATTGAAAGAAGATTTTGCAGTCAATGAATTTTTAAGTCGCCAACCATGTGAAGAACCATCAGGTTTTATCTTATCCCTAGTTTACCAGTTTTCAGCATAGCACTGATCTATGAAGACAACCATTTAGGCCTCTTCTTTTGGTCAAGATATATGAGTTCTGACAAGATTGAGATAATACAAGGTCTTTACAGCCTTTTTTATTAGCTATTTTTGAAACGGATCTGGAATGAGATTCTTGTTGCTTTTATATATATATATAACATATACAAATTAGTATATTTTCTTATGTATGTAAGCACTTCAAGGTTCAGTAATGTATTGAGTGGCCTATAGTAACTTCAGCTTTTTCTGAAGAAAGATAATCTATTTCTGTTTATAGACAACCTTGCAGAGTTTTAACTGCATAAGCAGTGTACGCTATAGGAATTAATGTATATGGTGGAGGATGCTTTCAGGTGTTGGCCTGGGATGGTAATTGGTGAGTGATCCATCCCTGTCCTTATCTCCAGCCACAAGCTTTTCATTATATTTTCTCTCCCCTGTCCAGCTGAGGAGGGGAAGTGATCGAGTGGCTCTAGTGGTCACCTGGCATCCAGCAAGGGTCAACCTACCACAAACAGCTTTGAGTAGAATTAGAACAGGAGCTGATCAGGAAATTTCTGAGACTTGCTTTTTGTATTGAACACAGTAAGCTAGTTGAAGCAAAACTTCACAGAAGAAAAGAGAGGATTTGGTAGTTTTCAGCTTGAAACAAACTATTAAAAAGTTATATTGAATTAGATATTTTCTAAACTAAACTAGATGCAATAGATATTTTCTAAAATACTAAGTGGTACATATCTAAATTATTTTTTTAAGTGATGTGTGAAATTCTTTACTTGAAGTTCTGTTGCAGTTATTATTGCAGCTGCAGCTGCGGCTGCTGTTGTTGCTGCTATTGTAATTCACAGAAGAAAATACAATTTATGTAAATATGTATGACTGCAGCCTGCCACAGATTGTATGAGTTCTACCACACAGTTGTGCAGCATCCATTGCCCTTATCCACCCTAGAATGAAGTCAGAGGGATAACCCTCCCCCAAATTCATATATTATAAAATAATTGTGGCTATTTCTTCAATGTTGAAGTCATGAAGATGATCATAAGCAAGTCTTGCAGACATTTTTAACAGTTCATTAAGCTTTATTTCACTTCAATATGCCCAGACTTGCATTTCAGAGTTTAAAAAAGCTCTCTCAGCCTTAATTTAACAAAGGATAAGATGAATTAATCTATATATGCTATAAAAAACGCAAAAGCGCTTCATATCTGTCTTCAGCAGCCCATTCAGCCAGAGGAAAACCACAGGCTTCTTGGAAGGAAGGTCATTCACATATGAGGCTCTAAGGGAAATAAACCTTTGAAGTTCCTTGCTTGCGGTTTGATTTCTGGATTCCAGTTGTCTTTCGAAAGTTTAAAGGCTTTATTTTTGCTTTTAAACATGGAAACTATATTAAAATAAAATCAAGAAATTACCAAAAATGCTAGTGCTTTTAGTGTAATAATTTTAAAGGCAAAGGATCAACATCCTTAGGAAATCCTTTTTCTTTTTAATCTGGAACATGCTTTTGGATTTTGGGTGAGCGGAAATAAGTATTCTCTGGATATTATTATTATTATTGTTGTTGTTGCAATAATTTGATTATTATTGCTACTTTTGTTATTTGTGGGTTATATTTCCAAGTTATTTTCTTAATATGTTTTCAGTATATTTTGAGGGAATTCTGATTTTTTGGGGAATTCAGATGTTATGATGTGAAATGTATATGTATCTTCAGGTTGTCTATCACATTACCAATCAGAAATTAAAGGTAAAATAGAGCTAAGATTTGTGGTGTCCCTAAGAAAAATCTTGTTGTGACTGTTTGAAAACTTTGTGACTTTTATTTGAATAGGGAATTCACTCCATGCAGATAGAACTAGTTTTGGAGCACACACCTTATCTAAGTAGATATCTAGGTGTATCTGCTCCAAGCTTCTAGGCAGTGTTTAAATGAAGACATGCTCCTAATCCTGCCTTTCTATAGCCTTATAGTTTTCAAGCTTATAAATTTGGAAATGTTAGGAAAATAGAAAATGAAGTTACTTATGGCCCTAATTCTTACACGTGAAGCATGCTCTAGGGTACAGAACCTGCTGAAACAAGCAAACTGTATTTTTGATGCATTTAGTAGAATAAAGAACTTCTGAATGATGTTTCCTAGGATAGTTTCAGAGACAGATGAATTGGTACATCACAAAAGCTAAAAAATATTCAGCATTTGATTTTTAGATGCCGTTTCTGGAGAAAGGAAGGAACTGACATGAAAGCAATGCCTTTTTCAGAAATGAAACTCAAAATAAAAGCACGTATGTCCTTTCATACAAATTATACCAGTATTGAAAATGATGTCTTAAAATACAGCATTTTGAGCTATCTAATTTTATTCAACTATTCATGTATTTGCTTGTTTCTTTAGAACATGGAGGCAGGCTTTTCAGAAATGAGAAGTGAGCTGCAGTCATGGGATGCTCTCTGGAGAAGGATACAACTGGAATGCCAACAGTTGCCTACAGAATTATTGAAAATCAGAGAGAATAAAGATATGCAGGAAATTCAAATAAAGTATGCATTAATAAGTACTTCTGAGCTACTAACTTCTTTCATATATTTGATTTAAGTTAAGTCTGTTTAATAAAATACTCTGGAGTCAAATGCCAGTTTCTAAACATTTTTAGAATAAACATTTTCATTGGCAATTATATATGAAGAGGTTGCAGGCAATAGGTGCTGGCTCTGTTAAAAAGCTTTAATGCTGCTTACATCCTTGCAAATCAATGCATTTCATATATTCCTATTTGTATGTTTACAGTCTCTTTCATTTTCTTGGCATTAAAATACTTTGGAAGTAGTGTGATTGAGATTTTCCCTAACCTCCTTTGCATAAAACATTAATCTTTTTACGATTTATCTAATCTAGTGTAGCTCTTTGAGATTATATGAAATACCAGTCTACAGGAGACATCAGGATTCTTTCTGCACGCATTTGCATTGTCCTTAATCTCTAGAAAACTCTCAAGATCCAATCTCCTTTAGGCCAAACCTATGGTTGTTTTGTGGGGTTTTTTTCATCAGCAAGCAAGCAAGTCTTCCATAGTTTAAAACTGTGGAGAGGATACTGTAAGGTAAAGGTTATTGAATGTTCTTATTTCATGTTTTGTTTATGTCTTATTTAAAGGCATCAGTCATCTTGTGTACAATTTACTGAGCAACTAGAAAATAAAAACACTGAGTTATTACTATTGGCACAAAGTCAAGGACACCAACAAGAAGAGCTAAACAAGGTATTTCATATTATTAAGTATTTCCAGATCTGAGCTGCAAAATAGCATTCACAGAAGAGAGCAAAGTACTGACCTTGGGTATGTACATACACAAAAGAGAGCAGGAGGATAAGTTGTGGGTTTAGGAGAGCATGAAATTTGCATATATGAAAAAGTTTTCATATATGGTTACATTTCCAGAGGTAGTTGTACAGCTGTAAAATTGACATTCTGCTTCTGTGCACTAACAGAGCTAGCTACTTCATTGAAATAATGGAAGAGACCAAGCCTAAGCTTCACTGTGATTCAGATAAAACCATGCAAGTAATAAATTCTCCAAGGCTATGAGTAATTAATAGGCTATAAGAAGTAAGTAGTAGTTTGTAGGTGGTCTTAGATGTAAGATGGATCAACTGATACAAGTCACTATGGCAGGTACCCACACAAGGCTAAGCTTAATCAGTCACCTGCTGCACAGTCTAAAGCAGTGTTTTTTAATTTGAACGATGCATCACATTGCATTACATATTTCAGAAGTGCTGTGTGCAAGCAGTAATGTCATGGCACTGTGGAATGGCATATGGCTTGGCAGGCCAAAACACTTTGGGAGTAGAGGATGCTCAAGAAATCCTCTTACAGGCATGTTGTGGTTTTGTTGAGTAGCAATGTAAGCAGGAATACCTCTGATTGGATGCAGGTGACTTGGATGCAGCAATTTTGGCACATGAGGCGTGATCTAGCTCTTAGGGTTTTTGCATCTACATGTATTTGTTTACAATTCTAGTATTTCTGTGTAGTTTGCATAAATAAAAATGAAATGCCATCTGTTACTGATCGTGTACAGTACTGCAAGCAATGATTGAAATGGGTTCAAAGGTTGTTATGCTGGGTTTTGTAGTTTTGTTTCTTACCTAATAAAAAAATCTATCGGTACTAAATTGTTGGTTATAGTAGAAAGATTATGAAAACGATCTTTGTGTTGGTTCTTTGGAGAGCTCTGCACAGGAGATAGTGCAGAAAGCCTGACTTTGATTTTTATATATAATGACAGGAAAAATTCTCATGAAGTGATTTACCATATATACTCTTTATTTCTAACATAGTTTCTCATTAAAGAGTCTCTACATTGATGTATTTATATTGCTTCTAAGTTAATTTAGGCTGCATTAAACTTATTTTAAACCTAAATTAATTTAGGAGCAATATAAATAAATTAGGTTTATTGAATAGCTATTTCCTTGGATGTTCTTTGCCATAAATTCCAATTCCTAAAATTAACATTATTTTTATTACATTCTTTTAAAATATTAATTTAAATGCCTTGTATTTTGTTCATTTCTAATATTAAATAGGCAAATGAAAGCACAAGGCAAGGGTTGCAAAAAGATGTAAATATAAATAAAGCTATGTGCACTGACTCATTAAGACATTTTATTATAAAATCTCAAAAATTTCTGATTCTGTTAGAAGAGTTGGTGTCTTGGAAGCAACACCAAAAGAAGTCACTGATATGTAGCAAGTGATGCAATCATATTTACTGCACCACATTTTTTCTTTTTGAAACATATTTGCTACAGATAAGAAACCATGTTTATCAAGAGGAGCAGTCCCGTTGCTCTGAGCAGGAAAGAATGAAGACAGAAATCTCTGACCTGACAGAAGAGCTTCATCAAAAGGAGATCACTATAGCAACTATCATGGAGAAAGCTAGTCTTCTGGAAAGACAGTTAAAAATGGAGTTAGAGATAAAAGACAAATTGCTAACAAAACAACAGGTATGCAAGCAGGAAAAACCAGCCTAGATCATTTTACTCCACACTATTGATAATGACATACATTATCTGTGAAAAAGGACATTTACATTTCTTGCTGTAGTTTTCATCAGCAGTGCTGTAATATCTGTGAAGTATTACTAAAACAGCCAAATTGATACTGGAACAAGAAAGCACCAGTAAATGTCAATTGTAAATCTAAACTGCAGTTCATTCGGACCATCAAATGTAGTTACCATTTTAACATGCAAAAGATCTTGAAAACTTCCAGTTTGTTGTTAATATATGTGCTTCTTTATCATTAGAACCATTTATTAGAACATCTAGAACGTTTCCTAATTTTTCAGGTTTTTTTAAAGCTTTTCCAAGAACGTTACAAATCTGCTTAGAAAATTCTGGTAATTTTAAAGCTGAAAACTGTCAGATACCAGTCTTTTAATGGCAAATTTGTTTTAAAAACAAATGTTATCTTCATTTCTTAATTTTGTAAATCAAATATGAAAACCTTCATATTGAGAGGTTTCTGGGTATCTCTGGGTTTTCTGAGAGGGTCACTGCATATTAAAAATTGTGATCCATTTAATACTTTTAATAGGAAAGCTGGTGTGGGAAAATGAGAGACATCTTCTAGTGTGTGGCACTCTTTACCAGGCCATATTCCCTACTGTATCACTAAGAGTGGATATTGTTCCTAGGCTTCATGACTAGGATTTCGTCCAGTTTCAGTAGACTGAAAAATCTGTCCCTCTTTGTATCTCATAATTGCATGTGATGTGAACTCTTATTTTCCTAAGTAACCACTTCTTTCAAAAATGTAAATAAAATCAGAGGCATTGCAGTTCTATATCTTGTATAGATTGTTTAAGACTTCTTTCTGCTTTAGTATTGCTGTTTTTGAAAAAAAAGTATTATAGTTAGTTTCAGAATTTTTAATGTATATTTTGTAAAATTAAAATTTTATACATATATTATATATACATATAAAATTACCTATACATACTCAGTGTTAATTCAAGCTAACAGTAACATTCTTGTATTTAACTAAGAATTTAATCTTTTCCTAGTTATTGGATTTCCGATACAAAGTTATCAAATCTGAAAACACACATTTGAAAGCGATGGTAGAAAACCAGGAGTGTAAAAGTTGCACGGTAATTTTTTTAATCTGTACAATATGCAGATTAGTTATTTATATGTATTTTCAATGTAGATTGAGATCATGGCAGGTTTAGAGATTTCTGGCTTGCGTAAAATAAATAAAATAAGGTGCGTGACATAACCAAAACCACATGGTATTCACACACAGCCTGAAGATGGGTACAGCTGGGAATAATTCTGACTTTAATCATAGTAAACTAGAAGTAAGCTAAATTTTTCAGTAACTGTCTAGACTCTAAACCGGTTTTGGGAGCCTATTTTTTGTAAGTGATGTCACTTACTTTAGAAAATATTTCTTTTTAAATCATCTTCATTCTCAAAGATACAATAATATGTCCCCTTTTTACTATTTCACCTCTTTGTTCATACGATATTTAAACAGAAGTGTAAAAAAATATTTATTTTGGCCCCACCCATCTTATTTTCAGAGTTTAGTATTTATTTTTCTCCAAACAAGGGATTTTTAAAGTTTAATTCATAAAAAATGTGCCATACTATCATGTAGATCTATAGTTTATACAGATATAATAAATATTATATATGTTGACTTCCACGAGAAGCTTCAAAACATTCCTTGCTTACAGAATATCTGCAGTTACTGTGTCTACCACTAGAAAAAACACTGGAATGTTGCTTGTAAATACATCTCTGGGGGATTTGTAGCCAGTTAATTGTCTTACTGTAGACTGAGAAATGCATGAAAAAATGTCACATTTTTCCACACCCTTAAAATAGCATATATGTCTATCAGTGATGTATTACCTAGATATACATATACACTATTATGTGTGTGTATATATATGTGTACATATGATACATTATTGTGGAAACATAGATGGATGTGTGTATGCATGTGTAGCTCTTCTCTACAGTGATATTGTTCATGAAGACTGAGAAGAGCAGAGCTGTCTGACAAGAATCCTTGTACATATCATGTGTTTGTTGAATTTTAACTGTAATATTCAGTTACTATTTATACCAAGGTCACTACATATACCAAGGTGTTTGTGGACTTAATAATTCTTTCCTACTTTACTAATTATTGTGAGGATCTAAATGTTAACAGATTGTCAGTCATTTTATATTGAGATTGAAGGGACCAGAGAGCTTTTTACAGATGTGTTTGTACAGTACAGCAGAGCACAGATCCCTCAAACTAATAGCAGCCTAAGTCAGTGTGGTGTAATGGATCATCAGGCAGGGTTACTTGTTTAGATTTCAAAAACAATGTAGCTGTGCCAGCTCAGTTTTAGGGTTCATGCCATTATAACTGTACTGCTCATTCTAGAGCTATTAGTGGTAAGGTGACTTAGCACTGTCCTTCTTCCTGTGTTCTGCCACTCATTTCCACTTGGGAGACATAGCTGAGCCTCCTCCTCCCATCCTTGCACAAAATACTAAATTTTCGTATACTTTCTGGCACTTCCATGCCAGCTTGGCTCATAAATGTCCCCTAAAACTAGCTAAGGAAGGCAAGGTTTACAGGAAGAGGTGACATCAGACCAGTCAGTGCAAGCAATAGACAAGCTTTCAGGTGCAGGAGCCCAGTTGTGCTAGCAGTATACTGAGAGCCAAATGATTAATAATGATGAGTTACTGGGTTCCTGTGGTGAGTTGACCTTGGCTGGATTCCAGGTGCCCACCAAGCCGCTCTATCACTCCCCTCCTCAGCAAAACAGGGAGGGAGAAAATACGATGGAAAAAACCCTTGTGGGTCAAGATAAAGGCAGTTTAATGAAGCAATAGCAAAAGTCATGCACACAGAAGTGAAGGAAAACAAAAGATGTTATTCTCTACTTCCCATCAGCAGGCGATACTTGGCCACTTCCAGGGAAGCAGAGCTTCAGTACACATAGTGGCTGTTCCAGAAGACAAACATTGTAAATAACAAATGCCCCTCCCCCACCCCCCACCCCCCTTTCTCTTAGCTTTTATATCTGAGCAGGTGTCATATGGTACGGAATATCCCTTTGGTCACTTCGGGTGAGCTGGCCTGGCTATGTCCCCTCCCAAGGTCTTGCCCACCCCCAGCCTACTGGTGAGGGGGGAAGGCTGGAGAGACAGCCTTGGTGCTGTGAGCAGTGCTGGGCAGTGGCCAGAGCACTGGCGTGTTATCACCCCTTTCTAGCTACTGGTACAAGCACAGCACTATGAGGGACGCTGTGGGGCTCAGCCAGAGCCAGTACGGTTCCAAAACAATAAGGTAAATCTAGAAATATAGGAAAGCACAACTTAATAAAAATGTATGGGGTTTTAGTCTTCTGTGTGTAATCTGATAAATCTTTTGAGAATTTTCTGTTGATGACTGCATACTGTTATTGCAAATAAATTTACACAATGCAATGCAGTATTCTGCAGAGGGGTAGTTCCAAGTTAGCTAGCTCAGGTGTGCAGCATAGTCTTCATGGAAAAAGTGATAGGACAAAAAAGGAATGGAATATCCTGGCTAGTCTATTTCCAGAGGTAATCTCCACCTTCCCCTTTTGATATCATAGTGGATGGACCTCTTTAGCCCCTGGTTGCAGTGCATGACTTGCTTGCGCTTTCAGCATTTTGACTTGTGTACTATGTGGGCTAACCCAACTGAGAAGCAGGGTTTAGTAACACAGATGGAGAGCCCTGTGCTAATGTGGCTTTACTTTACTGCTTCTGAAACAGAAGGTGAGTGTATCTTGACACAGATATTAAATTGTGCCTGTAGACATACCCTGTATCCAGTATAGTAATGAACTTCTATGATTTTTCTTGTTATTTTTGGTGGAATTGTTACTGGAGGGAGCAATACAGTCTGTAGCTATAGCTGTTATGGTTGCTTTTATGTCATGAGTTTTACAAAGCAAGAGATGAATTTACAACAATAATATTTTGAATGCATGTTAGTTGAGAAATTTTAATTTGTTTTATTGTGTTATACAGGCTGTTATCCCTTCTCTCCCATTTATCCACAGTGGTTTTTTTCTGGAGGCAATTCTCTTGGTTTGCTCTAAGTGCTGCATGATTATATAGGGTAGCTAGGCCTTTCTTTAGCATAGAACATTGTTTTGTGTTTGCTTGTTAAAAATCCTAACATCCATTTATTGTGGAAAAAATAACTATTTATGATGGGTTTATCTCCTTTCACAGAGTATAGATTTATCTAACAAAGAACATGGAAATTTCACAGCTTCCATTCACAAACTGGAACATGAGAATGTAAGATTACAAAATAGTATTGTTAAACTACAAAATGACACAGAAACATCAATACTGGGTCACATGGATACAATTGGAGAAACAGAGCACAGCTACCAAACCAATTCAAAGATGCAAGAAAAGGAAGAAAGGTAATATTTAGAATGTACACATATATGAAACTTCCTGTAAGTTTTTTGGAAGCATCTAACTGGGCCAAACTATTCAGGTTTTTTCTGTTTCAATTCATTCAGAACTCCCACCAACATAAATATCAGACTTAAGTATATTTGTAAGAATTTCCTACATTTTTCTGAGTGGCTAATTGAATCTGGCAATGAATGAAGTCCCAGAAATGTTGTATCATTATTTTAGTATTTGTCACACGAAACAACTTTAAAAACTTTTTATGTGCTGTTTAAGTTATTCTTAGTTCCAGGTTTTGCAAAACAGGACAGAATGTATTTTTACTGCCAAATAAAAACAAGACAAGGAAAGAATATAAAAACCAACATGAGAGGTAAACTGCTCCACAGGAGGTTACCTTAATAAGCAGTTTGAACTACAACCCCTGCTGATAAGCTTTGTGTCCTGCCAGTTTAATTTGTTGGAAGTTTCATTAAATGTATTTTAATGCTTTGTCTAGTTTTGGTGTTCTTGGGTGACCTGATTTTTAAAAGAAACATAATTTCAGATGCCCTGAATAAATCATTACTGTAATGAAGTCCTTGTTAGGGAAAAATAATGAGACTTAAGAATACTCAGACTCATAGAAAACATAGTGATGACTTCCTGCTTATTTCCCTGTATACAGTGAAGCACTGAATTACCTTCAAACATGTTATAATCATGGCATTGCAGGCATAAAAAGAAAATTAAACTCCCTGCTAAACAATATTTCACAGTAGAAGAGAATAAAAATTAATAGAAGCTAAATGTTTGATCATTTATAATAAAGATCTTACATGACAGCACTGATGTAAAACAGTGAAGCAAAGTTTAAATAATGAGAGCCAGAACTGTACAGGTTAAGATTTCAAACTCATACATTTAGTCTTTGGCAAAATTTAAAGTAATTTTCTTTCCACAAAATAGAAAAATATCCTGTTACATGTAGCTACATTCCTGCCTAAAATTTCCTTTTAAATATGATGTTTAGTGTTGAAGGTAGTATTCATGTCTATGTAAAAAAAAAAAAAAAAAAAATATATATATATATAAAAAACATGTATGTACATATATATGCATAACATAATACACACATATATAAATGCAAGTGGCAGATATGGCTGTTCTACTAAGTTTCAAATTATGTTGAAGATCTTGCTGAAACAAATATTTACAGACCAAGATACAGACTATTCTGCACCTGTAGGTCTCATAATTTCACCAAAAATTGGTCAGCACAATTTTTGCTTATGCTTCCACTCTTCTTCTTAAATGAGAAAAAGTAAGATTTGTTTCCCATTTTCTCAGGAATTACACTTGCTGTACATGAGGAACTTTGAAATTTCATTGATGAGATTTTAAGTCTATGAGACAATAGAACTATGCAGGTAATTTGCAGGAGTTTGATTTCATAGCAATTGAAGACCAAAATTAAACCAAAACTGGGAGAAAGAAACCTGCGAGAGCTAAGCTTTCTCACAACAGATATCTCAACCACACTACTGAACACAATTTAATTTATTATTCTAATTAATCTGATTAAACAGTCATATTGAGCTTGGTTTTCAGGATCTAAAACATGCATTTGATTTCCTAAATGAAAAGCTATTCAGCTAAATAAATGCATACACAGATTTCAAAAGACATGCAAATTCCACGTGTACTGTAGATACACACCAGCCAGCCAGTCTTTTCAAGAGTGGGCCCTCTTTACACTATCATTTCTCTGTTCCCAAACAGGGAACTACCTCAAGAATTTATCAGAAAACTGAAATTAAATATTCAACCACCAAATGTATGCAGATAAACCAGGCAATTGATGCTGGTTGAGTTAAACTCTGGGGTATGTTTTATTTTATTGTGAGCATAAACCATGTTACTTCTGTTTTAATTTGCAGTTCTGTTTCCATGGTAATTATGGCACTGGAGAAAGGGCACAAAGACTTATTTTACATAGTAAAAAATTAGAAAACAGTGTTTGTGCATGGGGGTATGTGTGTGTGTTTAAAATAGTAATTTTCAGAAGCTGTACTATTTGTTTTTCCCATTTGTATTCAAAAACCTAGAAAAGTTTGCACAAAGTAAAAAAACCTCTTTAACCAAGTATATTCTATAATATTTTTCAGTCACGTCATACAATCAGTACTAGAATCCTAAGCACGGGCACTGCCATTAGGTAGATAGGAGACCTCTAGAGAAAATACAGGAAATTGCAGGAAATTATATTGGCAATTTAGAAAGAGGTATGATTTCTTCTTTCTTTCAGAATACAGGGAATTTCTAAATATTACAAACCTAAGATATGTGGGAGCAGCGTCTTTTTGCTAAGAAGGACTGTGACCCCATCCTACTTATAACCACTTTAATTGATTGCTGTTCTCATATATGATAATTGACTTACTACTAATTGCCATTTACATAAGCTTTCCCCACCCTCAAGATTTCATTCCTTTATTTAGACCGTGGACGCATACAGTTGACTTAAATTTTTTCATCAGTGAAGAGGGCTTTCTCTGATGAAAGTGGTATCTTTAGCCTGTTTCATCCAAAATTAAAACATGCGTGTGAGTTCCCAAAAGAAAGGCTATTAACTTACCATAAAAATATACACAAAATAGGTGACTGGTCAAGCTGAAGTGCACTTTTACCATGTGGCAAAAGTGAGGGGTAAAGGCTAGGAATAAACGCCTGCTGAAGTAGCTGGGGTTTGCTCAAAGGACCTGTGTTGACAGTGAAATATCTGTCTTAAAGAGGTTTTTGCTACACTTTGGAGGTCACACAGTCATAGCCATACTCACCACTGTATCAGTTATTGCAATAGATAAACTGGAAACAGTGAAAACAATCTCTTCAGGAAAATACTTTTAAACCATTTTTAAAATCAAGCTAGCAGTTACACTTGCAAGGTAAAAGCAACAACACGAATTCTGAAGACATTCTGGTCATTAAAAATCTGTTGGTTTCTTTCTCAAGACGAGGTATGTCAACCAGCACAAGCTGTGTTAGGAATTTGTTTTGCACCACTGAAGTCATTGATCGCATAGGGACCAGGTTGATTTTACATAAGAGTCTGAAAAAATCAATCCTGTCTGTATAAATTCCCTTTGCGAGGACATTGTTCTTTCACTTCTTGTTCCACATGTCTCCATGTCAACAGTGATACTATTTTTGTGAAGTATGTGTATATGTTAAATACTCTATGACAGTAAAACCACTGAAAGCATAAGTTATTCAGCTGCTGTTATAGTGTATTTGCATTGCCAGTGCTAACAAATGGACATTTTTTTACAAATTTGCAGATATTTGCTTAACTTACATTTGTATTCAAAGTAGAACTCGGTTCTTAGATATTATTTTGCACTGAACTGGCAGAAATTTAAACCCCAACTGTGAAATCTGTCTGAAGTGAAGGCATAGCATTCATATCAAAGCACCTAAATGTAAGTGTCATGTTTTTCCAAGATAGCAAACAGCCCCAGCAATCCTGTGAATGACAGCAGGAAGTGGAGTTCCTTTAAGAAATTGGTCCTTTTTTGGAGGGGGGCATCTGGGTTTGCTATCTAAAAGCTACCATAACTGTAGGCACCCAAGTCTGAAAATTCTGGTCTTAGTGAAGTAAGCTATAACACAACAGTAATAACTGTTATTAAATACACAGAGAAGCAGTTCTGGGGGAAAAGAGAGCACAGATCACATAGACTTTACTGTGGGTTTACAGAGGAAATTACTTCCAAAAAGGTCAGAACAGAAGATGAAAAACATATTGTGATTTTATTATTCATGCCACCTATCTGCAGTTGTGGCAGTTTTTTTCACAATATCCTTCATCCAAACGATAGATGGAATGGACTTTATGGGGGGTGGAGGGGCGGTGGCGAGGGGAAGTTTTATCTTGTGCCAAAGAGTAGAGTCTATTTATTTAAAGAGAAGCATGAAAGAAAGGAGAAAACTCTGCCCCCATAAAGGTAAATGGTAAACATTTTAGGTGCTGGAAATGTTTGGTGAATATTCTCAGAGAGTTTTATGTTACAATATATACTTAATAATATTATAGCACTGTGCTTACAATTTGCTTTCCTGTAGCATTCGGAGTATCTTAATCACTACTTCTTTTATAATCTGAGAAAAATATGTTCTTCATTAGTTCTCTGAGTTGTTCTGCACAGTCCATTTATGGACTAGTCAGTTTCATGTTTCAGGGCCGTCGTGGTTGAACCCAGCAGGCAGCTAAACACCACATAGCTGTTCACTCCCTGCCCTGCAGTGGGATGAGGGATAGAATAGGCAAAAAACCCTGTAAAATTCATGGGTTGAGATAAAGACAGTTAATAGGACAGAACAGGAAGTGAAAATCATCATCATCATCATAATGATAAAAGAATCAGAATATACAAAACAAGTGATGCACAACGCAGTTGCTCACTGCTTGTTAACTGATGTCCAGACAATTCACAAGCAGCAGCCCCTGGCCAGCTTTCCCTCTAATTTATATGCTGAGCATGATGCCATATGTTTCAGGATATCCCTTTGGTCAGTGGGGTCTGCTGTCCCAGCTGTTTCCCCTACCAACATCTTGTGCACCCCCAGCCTACTCACTGGTGGGATGGAGTGAGGAGCAGAAAAGGCCTTGACTCTGTATAAGCACTACTCAACAGCAACTAAAACATCCCTGAATTATCAACACTGTTCCCAGCACAAATCCAAAACAGAGCCCCATACCAGGTACTATGAAGAAAATTAACTGTATCCCAGCCAGAACCAGAGCACAAGGGGTTATGTGCAAGCAGATTCCGTTAAGACTGCACAGCCAGCCTCTACCAACACCAAGTATTTAAATTAAGATTAGAAAATGGCAATGTAATCTTTCTGCAGAAAACACTGCCCTTTCCCTGTGCTTGGCAAAAAAAAAGTTCTTTTCCTTTGATCTCAGCAGCTTGAATATTTATAATAATTACATTTTAGTGGCAGATAATTTGATCTTTAAAAGCTTTTATAGCTGCATTTCAAATTAGTAAAGTGTTTTAGGATATTTGCAATGATAGGATCTTTTCAAACAGCTACCATATTTAAATATAGTAGTTACCTCCCAAGACTAAAATTTCAATTTTATCATAAGCACAGACCTCAGTACTATTGAAATTTTTACCTCAGTCAGAAATATCATAACATAAATGTAATAAAACCTGAAATTATTTTTTTTTGCATGTTTTGGTATATAATACAAGTAAAGATGCAATTGAAAATTAGTCCAATTCAGCAGACATCTGGACAAGCTAGCCACAAAATTCTCTGTTTTTATAAACATGGCTTCAGAATTGTTCAGTTAACTGTCAGGAAAAGAAGATATTTTGAATGGGAAGAAAACAGCTTGCTTTTTAAGTTGCTGTTAACCAGAACAGTTTTTGCTTTACAGAACTACAAATGGATACAAATATATGCTTTCACATCCATTCTGATCACTGTTAAGTGGGATACAAGAGCTATGGAACATAATAATAAAATACTTTCAAATTCTTCTGTAAGTTTGAAGATTTCACTTACTGTTACAAAAGCCTGTTCTTGTACAATTGTTTTTAAAAAGTTTATTTTACAAATTGCTTTACTTCTCATATTAATCTCCAATATATTATCATTAAATCAGTGGCAAAATTAGTATTGCAGTAAAAATGCAGGATCAAAGATTCCTGCACTATTTTTGTATTTAACTTATTTAACTGTTTATTTTAAATTCCAGCTATTTGAATGTTGTTTTTAGGGTGGTATTACATGAAAATTAATTATCCAGCCACTAATAACAACTTTTGTTTCCCATCTAACGTACACTTTCATATTTCATTTCCTCTGTTTGTGTGGTTAAATTCACTTGAGCTCCTATTATACTATAAGCTAAGTTATCAAGACACAGGTGAAGAGTGCTTACATAGCTTCGTCTACTGAAAAGCTGAAGGGATGATAAACTTCGGCAAAGGATGATGGGTTACAAATACTTAAGGATTATTGGTATCTTCAAATACCTGAAGTGAGTTTGTGTTTTAGCTCCTGTCCTGCCACAATTATATGGCAATGTTACTCAACTTAAACTCCAGTGAAAGGGTTAGTGTGATTTAGGTCACAGCTGAGGCAGGCAGGGAATGAACACTCAGACATTTACAGTAACCTAGGTGGAAAGCTGATAAAGTGCTGCAACTTGGTAATCCTTAATCTTATGCCTATAGCTTGTGTGAAGCACTTTGAACAGCTAGGTAATAAAAAATGCATTAGCAAATAAAAAAAACCCTCTTGGCTTTGCTGTGATAGCTTATAGTTTTAACTGCTTTTCATACTTTGATTTTTTTTTCTCTCTTTTAGAACTTTCCAAAAGAAAGATGCATGGGAAATGGAACATCAACAGACTGCTGGGTTCACAGCCAGTGGATACCACAGAAACCGTAGTCCCGCTTTGTATGGCCAAGGCAATATCACTTGTTCAAAAAGTGATAGCACTTCATCTTCTTATGCACTTCACAGAGGTTGTGAAAATAAAATAGTTTATAAATCTCTATTGCCACCACTGGGGCATCCTTCAGGCTTTGGTGAGCCATTTCCTGAAGAGGACAGAACAGGCAGTTTACTAAGCCCTGTTTACAGTGCAGAAGAAATCAAATTATCAGTAAGTAACTATTTTCCTATAACACATATATTCTCAAAAATCCATCTGTGGACCAAATGCAGCCTTTGAGGAGCCAAAAATTAGATTGCTCCGGTTGTTATTATCAGTGTTTTTATACAGTGCCAGCCCAGCAAAAATGGAAATACCTTATCCTAACATAAATGCAGTTTTTGTGGAGAATGAACATCCCCTCCTGGGCCATATCTCTGTTCTAATAACAATGGTGATAATTACCTGCCATTATGTGACTGTGAGAGAAATTTCTACATTTTAGCTCATTGCCTTCTAAACTGGGTCACTCTGCTTCATATTGCCTTCTGTAAGGGCACTGTGCTTTAAATATATTTCCATAATGCCTGCAAACTTACTGCCTTAAGTGCTGTTAGACAAATCAAGTTTCTATGGCATTTGATTGATAGAACAAATTAGAGGAATTGCAGCAACTATTTTCTATGTGTTAGCTACTGTATTTGAAAAGGAACAGAAATTACAACTGCTGTAATTCTTATTTTTCTTGAAATGAAATAGTAATAGCATAGCATTCTTTCTTTCAGTCTTTGTAGGCTGGAGATTACCAACCTCCATGACAAGTGGGATAAATCCCACTTGCCTAAGGCAACTTCTTAGGAAAAACTGTCTGTAATTCTTTGATTTTATATGTCTCTTTAAATTGGAGCTTTATCCTTTTTCTTAGTATCTTCTATTCATCCTTAGGCCTCCACTACAGGCCACTATTTTTTCCCACTTAAAAACTTAGCATTTATTTTCCAGACCTTCTTCCAAACCATGAAACCACATCATCATTGAATAATGGAACTAACAGATTAGTAAGGAATGGACTGTAGCCATCTCTGTGTCCAGCTGTGATAAGATACATGCAACTTTGTACCCAGGGGATCCTGAACTGTGGATGTGTAGCTGAGCCTGTAAAAAGGAAAGAGGGAAGAGGGAAGACTTCAGCATTTACTGGGGGAACCAACAGGCGATTTTCTTGCTACTCATCACCTTAAGTAGGAGCAAAGAGGCATCATGATACCAACAATCATCTTCCAACAGTTTGTGGTTGTTGTATCCTGGTTCTGCTGTCCACTTCAGAAATGGACACACATCCTTTCCTATCAGAGATGTGGCTCCTGGAAGGTTGTCTCCATATTCCAGAATCTCACTGTAGATATGGAGCACCACAGTAATAGCCTGCCTGGGAAACAGGAATTGCAGTGCGGCCCTTCACTGACCAAGGTCCCAGGAACTGTGTCCCAGTAGTTCAAGAACAGTGAAAACCACATAGTCCTGGGTGTTTGACCTCAATTCCTTTTTTAAAATTCTTACGCTTCACAGGAATTTTAAGTAAATGGCTTTTGGTTTTTCATGGCTTGAGAGTTTTCCTTTTTGAACTGCTAATTGTGAAAAGAATTGTTTAGAGTTTTTTTCAGGAGAATCTGATAAACACCAATTCTCATCCTTTTTTCTATCAGAAGTGTCAGATAGAGACACCAGACCACAAAGCTTCTGTTTCCAGCCAGCCCAGGGAAAATGTCCATTCTAAGGCAGTTTTGCAAGCTGCAGGGAAACCATTCCCCAGCTGGCACTTAGGACAGGTTCGATGCCAAAACAGTTGACTAGATTGTGAGGAAAACACTTTCCAGCTGGTGTGTGGGCAAAGTACATAATGAAACTATTAAGCAAGGGATATTTTTTTGTACAGAGTCTAAGTCCAAAACAGTGGCATTGAACCAGGCACGAGTTCAGAAGATCACCAAAATTAAATCATCACTTGGATTGACATTGGAAACCACAGTTTTAGTGCAGAGGTGATTCGACAGTCTGTTACTCTAGAGTTCTGTCTTCAAATGGAAAGCCATTGCATCAAGGAGAAAGAGCAGAAAAAACATAAAGTATGTTGTAAACCAGAGTTCTTTGATGGAATTTTCAGGACTGACGTTTCACCTAAGTGAAATGTCCAGTATTTTCAGAACTTCCGAAGATGTTACAAGGCACCATTTTCCTGTAGAATATTTGTAGCACTAATTGAAAACATCAGATTTGGAGGTGGTGTCCTAATATCAATATTATTCTGTTGGTATTTAGGGAAGAGAGAAAACATTCTTTAGGGTTTTGGACAAAGACATCTCTCCTCCCTGTAGAGAATCTTCAGACAACTTTAGTAAATGTCTCCACTGGAACCTCTGTCCTTTCATGTTCTTACTTAGATGTTACATGTGTAGTGAAAGTCAGTCTTGCCTTAGAGTAAACTAGGAAGCTCAGCTGGAATTCACTGGGAATTCCCATAACCCCAAAAATTCTTGTTTTGAGGCTTTCCAGATACAGGGAAGTACTTTTTCTCTGAACAGTACTTTGGGCTGTGCTCTCTTTTTGAGATGAACAATTTCAGAAGATGGCTGTCTAATCCATTCCCAGTCTCTGGGAAGACTATTCCATAGAATAGTCCAATGTCCAGTTTCAGAAAATAAACAAATAACTAAATAAAATAGCCAATAAGATTATTTGCAGTTTCAGAATTCTCCATTTCTACACAATTTCTCCATTTCAGAAGAAGCAGTTAGGTATATTGTGCTTTCCGATCTGGATCTTTAACTTCTAGTCACAAATACCTTCTCATGTTTCTCTTCAGATGATGGACAGATGTTGTCTGTTCTTGCTTTCAAGGCTTGGAAAGACAAGAAAGACTTAAGCTGTAGCAAGGAAAATTTAAATCAGGCATTAGGCAACTTTCTAATATTAAGGATAGGAAACTGATTAATAAATAGATTGCAATGGAAATTTGTGGAAATTCTGCCGCTGGACATTATTAGGAAGGATTTTGACAGTCTTGGTCATATCCTGAGGCATGCTGTAGTCCATACCTCTCATTTTTAGGTATTACTACTACCTAGCTTATTAGATACTTAGGCCCTCTAAAAGTCTTCTTGTGTCACTTGGCAATTTCCTAGGCATGCCAATTTTGATCTTCATATATGAGCAGAAGCACGCTGAAGACAGGCATCTGTGCATACTGCCTACGATGTATTGCAGTGTAGGGTTGGAGGAAACGACTCCCAAGAGCCCCCAGATTTAATCACAGCGAGACTGAAAATAGCCAGGCCAATTTCGAGTCTTGGTGTTACAAGAACTTTCCTGGAAAGCAGAAGGGGCTAAACATGAGAAGACTTTAACACACTAGGATTTGACCACTAAATGTTAAAATACCCCAAGTGTTAAAGCTTTCTTGCTGCCCTGTTGAAGATGCATCCAAGAATGCTGGTACAGCTCATGGGACAAGAAAGAGATTAACTCTAGGCAAATTAATTAGGCAGTCTGTGAGAGAGAATAGACCTAGCTTCCTGAAGTGCTTCACCCCAGCAATTGAGTTAATTCATGAACACTTTGGGAAGTTTTTGCTTAAGGGGAAGACATATTTAGCACGTTTCATATGTGGAAATATGCATCTTTATCAGGTACACTCCCTCATTTCCAGTAAATGATGAGGCAAGAAAGTGGTTCTCATTACTGCTATACACCGAAGAAATATGGGCTCAGCTAACACTGTAGAAATGAAAAAGTAGAGTCCTTGTTTCTTAACTACCCAAACAAATTAGGTTGAAAGCTTACCAATGAACCTGTTTCTATCCAGCTCCAGTTAGAAAACTAAAAGATGTAAGTGTTATCTGAGGAGAAGAAATTCAAAACTAGGGACCATGAATCTCATCTGAGACATGGATTGAAGCAGTTTCTTTATGATAGTTCTTCCTCAGGCACTGAAAGTAAAGACAATAAAGAACATAGTGAAAGAACAGACCAGAGGCTTGGAAAGCAAAGCTTAGTTGCTAACAAGAAATGTTGCCTTTTAGATCTGTTGAAATACAACCTTCTCTCAGAGTGCATAAAACCAGTGCATTAGGGACCTATCTAAAATGATAGTGACGTCTGACCCTCGGGTAAGATGTAGGGAACATGATCTGCTTATTCTAAGTGATAAACATTCTTCTTTCAACTCTGAGGAAATTTAGAAAAGTCTCATTTGGAGTTTACAGTGTATTTGAAGAAAAAACACTGCAAAGTAAGCACCAGTTGAAGCAAAGGACACTAGCATTTTAGGAAGACAGCTTGATCGTAAGGCCAGTATATTTTTAATGGCAAGTCAGCAATTGTAAACATTGTTATAATGAATCTCTGACAATCTCTCATAACTTGATATAACATTTCTGAAGAATAGCACTTGTGTAAATCAGCTGTCCGTATGGAAAAGCCTGATGTGACATTTTTTCTCTAGGTGATGAGACTTATTAAATTCATATTCAGATTCACATTTTCTCAGTTTCTTATACTTCTCACTGGAAGTATTTTATTTGCTTATTGTTGAATCAGTGATTTCAGAACTGGTATTCATAGGCTAAACACATGGTGATTCTTTAAGTTAAAGCCTCCAGATCCAGTCTTCTTCATAATACAAAAGTCATCTTCAAATACTTCATAATAGTACTGCCAACTCTATTATTGAATCCAAATGTCACAAGGAGATATATCTGTGATCTAGCCCATGAAGGAATAAACGGGCATGTAGCCGTGGCAGTCAAAATCTCAGGAACAACTCTTCACATGAAAAAAATGATTTACTGATGGGAAATCATGCATGTATTTATGAGGAGAACCAGAAGGCAGGTGATCTCTCTCCAGAGTTTCTCAAACTTTGGAAGATGAACATTCTGTCTTATCCCTGCTAGTGCAGGGATTGATAGAAGAGTGTTGTGGCATGAAGTGACCTTTGGATTCCTTATTCATACATGGCAAAATAAATCATTTTTTCTTCCCTGCCCTGTTAAAACACTGATCTGGAGGGACTGAGAAAAGGAAGATTCTGCTTTATCTGTGAATTTCATTTAAGGAGGCCTTTGTATCAGGAAGCCTGTCTCACTCTAGAATGATGGTATCATATTCAGAATTTATTTCCAGCTATTGGTTACTTATTGTACTTTGAAAAGAAAAGGGGTTTCCTATAGAAAATCTCTAAATTTCATCTCAAGGTCTGCTGCAGAGTTTGAAAATCATAGTGTTTTAAAGCATTCCCCTATTTAGTATCTTTTGGCCTGAAAAGATGCTAAAGGGCAGTTTTAAACCATGCTGAAAGTAAAGACCAAATCTGTCTCTAGTTGCCGTGGAAATAGAGAATACCCCATTCTGATACAATGGAGCCGAGAATAAAAATCTACAGGTGTAATAGAATTGGCCTTTTCCACAAAACATTTGAATATTTAAATCATTTGAAGCCATTCCTATTTGATGTACTGACAGATTAACTCTCCTTTTTACATTCTAGGAAAAACAAAACCAGAGATTCTAGGCTAATAACTCAATCAGTTATTAAAACTATTTAACATATGGTTTAATTAAGATAGTAAATGTCAATCATCTTTCTCAATATATGATCATATAAAGACAGAAAATTATCTTTCTCTTACTCAGTATTACAGCTTCTATACTAAGTTCTTTTTCTCAGTCGACTCAAAAATTCATGTCATAAAATTGTATTTATAAAAATAAACATGGAATTTATTTAAACAAGCATAATATCTTTAGGCAAAGAAAAAAATTTTCTTTCTTTTAATAAAGACATTCCAATGAATGCATCTTAAGTATTAGCAAAAGAATTAACAAAAGTTGCTGCTTAAAAATTTAGAGCTTGTTCCAGCAGAGACTCGCTTATGTCCTTTACTTTATACAACTCCACATCCCATGACAACCATTTTAAGACCGATTTTGGAATGGTTTATGTCTCAGTCTACTAAACACTTGTTAAATGGGAAGAAGATTTTTCAGTGAACTACTTGCAGCAAATAAAATTTAGTACGTTCTCCACAATGTCAGGGCTTGAAGTTGATAGTACAGAAATGAGCATAGGTTTTCTTGCTTTCCTCAGAAAGCATCATATCACAGAAGCAGACAGCTAAAATTATACTAGGCAATCATCAGTATCCAACACTAGTTATATTCTGTAATTCCAAAAACCAGATTATTGTCTTCTGTCCTTGTTTAAATCATACAAGTGACTAACATAACCTCTAGCTGATCCAAAGATTTTTGAGGTTCTGAAGCAGCTTAGCTCTGTCTATTGGGATATTTAAAGTTTTAATGGAAAATCTACATCCTAATGCTGTGAATATCACAGGTATTTAAAGATCAGGTTCACATTATGTCATTTAGGCATCTGAATGCCTTTAAAAATGTGTGCCCAAATTCATGTTTTCTTGGAGAGATATAAAGCATCATAGTGTTATTAGCTGCTACAGGTTAAGATGTTTTTCAAATCTAAAATTTGATAATGCAAACACATAGTACTTGCTGGTTTTTACTAACCATGATTTTCTATTGATTGCTCAGTCTCTCCCTGAGATGTCCTTCCTTGCAACAACAGAAAAGTTCCTTCAAGAGGAAGAGAAACATACAAGACAGTTTGAAGAACGTTTAAATTTGCACCTTGAAGAACTGCAAAGACATTCTGAAAATACTCTAAAAAAATATGCCAGGATACAGCAAAGCAGGCATACTTAAGCCAGTTACACAATTAAGAAAATAAAACCAAGTAATCACCCATGAGTTTCTTAGAACTAAAATCTGCAACCAGCTGCTTAATGTATTTAGGCATATTGCCAATAGCATGTATTTTTAACACCAAGGATTCAATAAGATAATCATTACCCTTCAGATTTAGGTATGTTGTAACATGACTATATTACAAAATAATTTTTTTTACAGTGCTGTAACAGAGTCTGTGCTGCACACAATTTAACTATGCAAAACCAACCTGTCTATTTTAGTGATGTACTTTCAATTCTGTGATGTACAGAGGGCTAATAAGTGGAATTATTCAGCTTATTATCAGCTGAGATATAATCAGCTGAGAGAAATTCTCTAGATTGCACAGAACAGGAATAATAGGGGCCTTTAGCCATGTCATAGCTCCTCGCACAAAGAGCTTATCTATGCTCTGGTTAATCTTGGCTATAGAAATAGCCCTTGGGACTCTTGAAATGAGAACATTTGAGCTCTTTCTTTCTTACATTCTAAGCCATGCAAGTCTGTGAAAGGAACACAAATAGAGAAAGCACCTATTTTGAAACCACCCATATTGCCCCTTTTACCAGACCTATACACTTCAGGTGGGGCAGAGCCTGATCTCAGGTGCTTTATGTGTGTTACATTAATAATCTGCAATTTTTAAATCCTGTCTTCAAAAGCATCTGTTTTGGTATTGATGTTTTGATACTATGTTGGCTCATACTTTAGCTGCATTGGAGCAAGGTAAAGAACCTTTAACTTCAGACAGCTTGTGATCAGTCCTAGGTAAGGGCCTAAATTCTTTATATTTTTCCACAACAGAGGATCCATTATAAAACTCAGCAGAGTTAATTCAACTTCATGTGCTGAAAAACTGCATAATGTTGAGATTCCTTTTATTTGCAATTCATACTGAATTCTATTGCTGTGCAAGCAAAACAGAAATTACAGACAGTGTTGATGAACCACCAATTTCAGTGAAAGAGATACTGAAGAACTGCTTTCCAGCATATACTGTTGCCAACTTCCTGGAAAAATCTGGATAAAAATAATACCAGACTGCCAAACAGCTCCAGTTTGTGAATAAAAGAAGTCTAATTAATATTCAAGACCATAGCAAAAATGTAAATTGTTTTTGGAAGCTATATTTCCATTAAGACAAAATACACTACATCTCACTTACACAAAATACCAAGATTTTAAATACCAGTTTGGCTTGGTTTGCAATAAAATGAGTAGTGAAAATGAGGCCATCAAAGAACCTTTTACAGGAAAATTCAGGAAAATTACTAGACTCAGCTGGAGGAACAAGGACTGAATGAAAAGATAATGGAAGGACATCAGAACAAACTAAATATATGTACATCCTCAACTTAAGGGGAGATGCATCTGGGAATTTTAAAAGAACTAATGAAGAAATTTAGGAACCTCTGGAAATGAAGCTAAATTTTAAGCTGGGAAAGAGCTGTAGAAGCAAAAAGTCAGCAAAATGTTGACTTTCAGAAGGGCAAAAGAAAAAAAATATGGGATATTATTCAGTTAGCCAGATTTTTTTACCACTGCAAGATTTAAACATTCAACAAGACAGTATGCTCCAGATCTTCAAAGAAACAAATGTGTCTGAGTCCAGTCCAGGCCTGAGGATTCCTCTCATGATACAGGTCTGTGTGATGATACAGAATAAATGAATGAAATTATCAAAAAATGATTAAGATTTTTTTTCTAAAGCTTTGTAAGATCTGGTCAAGCTATTTATTAACTTTGGCCAATGAAATAACAGAGTGAGTTTCAGCCTGGCTTTTGTGTAACACCGTATGATATACGCCCCGTGAAAAGCACTGAAAGCTGCAAAGTACCTGTGTCTGAACAGCCTACTTGTTTACTGTTGCTTCCTGCTCAGAGCATATTATGCCACAAATGTACTGAGACAGTATGGATCAAAGTGCCATTTTTTTAACACATACTTACCTGAAAGGTCACGCTTCTCTTTGCTAGCCAAAATCAGCAAAAGTTGTCCATCTGACAATCCCCAATTTAATCGAGCCCATTGCTGCCAGAGTACAGTGGGAGCCACACTGCTGGTTCTGAATACGAGAAATTTGACTGAACTGGTGAGAGGTTTCTGAAGGAAGATACATATTCCTGATGTTGTGCCAAAAATAGTTTGTACAACATGTACCGCATTTCAAGTTACTTGGAAAACTTAAATTATGATGGACAGCAGAAATAATAAAGACTGAGAAATTATATACCTTATGAACTGGGACTGGAGATGCATGTGTATTGTCAAAAAATGAATAATCAGAAGGGTCCAAGGCTATAAATATCTGAAAGCACCTATAAAAATGAAAAAAAAAAAAAGTATTATTAATTCTAAGTTCATTTGACAGGACAAGGTGCAACGGTCAAGAGCTACAGATTACCCAAAACATACAGAAAATTTCTATTCTACTTTGTGATTACCTGGACAATGGAAAATTGTTGTAAGCTGCTGGACTTCTTTTATGATTTTTCAAAGCTTTACAGAAAAGGAGTTTTTTTGGCTCCCAGTTGAAAGACTTGTTTTAAATAAAAAGAACAATGGTTCAGGCTGCCACCAGCTTTTTCCACTGAAGAAAAACAGAGGTCATGTTCACACAGTTGCCAACGTGTTTCATCGAGATACAATTTTGAAATAGTTGGTGGCATAAGAGCTGCCAGACCATTGTGTCTAATTCACTTCCCAGAACTTTGATGGTGCTGTCAGGGAAACAACAGCATCTGAACAGAAACATTTAGAAGTGGCTCACGTGACAGTTGGGTATTTAGTGCATTTTATTCCTACCATTTCTTACTGTCTTCTTTTTTGTATGGGAAATGCAGGAGTAAAAGAATGGGAGAGTGTCAGGCAGTGAGGACTCTGAACCATGCAGAGAGGAATGCAAACAGTAGCAGCAAAACACAGTGCCAAATGAACACAAAAATGGACAAATGCTATGAAAAATCACAGGCACAGCTTTCTTGCTTTTCCAATGGGTAGACTTCAACAATGGCTTTAGCTTACCCAGTCAAAGGCTAACAAATCTCTGCTTCGACAGATACTACAGAAAACGTCTAACCCCCCAGCCTCACAGTTCTGGCTTTATCATGTTATAACTGATTATAATTCCTAACTTAACAGTGGTACAATAGCGCACAGAATCAAGCCTGCCGCCACTTAATAATTCAAAACTGGACTAACCACCACCAGTGGGAATGAGAAAGAAGTCATCAACAGAGACTGCTTAATGAGATGAGGCCCAGGTGATTTTACATCTATGGTATGTCGTACCAGTCATCAGCGTTTTATTTACACAGACAGCTCAGGTATGTGCTGAACTGCATCCAGACCTGCTGCTTTCTGCCCACGGGTCACGCAGAGATCAAACAGCTGGAAGGAGGCAGTGGGCACGGGGTGGGGGTGGGGGAAGTCCTTGGCCTGTATCATATGGATAATGGGATTACATTCCCATCGGGCTTTACAACCTACAACAGCCAATGATATCATTCACAATCACTTTTTTTTTTCCATTTAATTGTATGCAAAATAGCTATCCACCAGATTTTACGCCAACTGCCTTGTGCTAGGGAAGGTTTCTTTTATTCTCAGACACAGCGGTCTGCTGAGAAAATGCTATGTTAAAGATTGTTCATAGCAGAGCTCATTTGAATTGGCCAAACCAATGTGGGAACTGTGTGTTGTTTTTTCCTCACTGCAGGGTGCAGGTCTCAAAGTTCACAGTGTTGGAGTTACTATTTAATCCCATGGACACCCTCAAACCATAAATAGGCTGCAATGTAACGTACTGCATCTATGTTTCCACTAGTGGATTGAGCAACGCCCCTCCGCACTGATACACTGTGCTCCAGCGTCCCTTCCTAAACCAACAAACCGATCACTTTGTTCCTCTAATCTACTCTTAACCAAACTGCTAGGGGCTTTGAAACAGATTATCAAGAATGTGTTTGCCCAGGTACCTGACAGAGACCATGTTTGCTTGCCTAAACCATCCTGGCACTCAATTTGCTGTGACAGATGTAGGATTTACTTTACTTGATATGAATCCTTGTGCTATCCCAGATGGAGCAAGAAATCCTACAGAAGTCCTGGCCCTTGGTAATCCTACATTAGCACTGCAACAAGATATTTTTTTGGTTCAAACTTTTCAACCAAGTGAAGGTGGCGCACAGAAGACATCAGCTAACAGCTCCGTGGGCAGTGATGATGAATGATGAAGACACTCGGCTGGGATGTGGATATCAGGACTTTGCTGGTGCACGGTGTGTGAACTGGAACTACCTGCCCTGGTAAGAAATTCTGGTAAGAAAACATCTCTCTGTTGCAGGTCCAAACCAGCAAATCACAGTGCAGGCTCCAGTTCACATCTTCCAGAGCTACAGGAACGTTCAAACCTGTACACATACCCAGCCAGACAGCAAACAGAAACAGTCTGAAAAAAAGAACAGTGCATGTTCTCTGCCGTATGTATTTAAAAGTGCTGTTTTCTGAACATCAGAATGTGAATAAGTAAACGTTTTCTTGGAGATGGATTGAAACAGAAAACCAAGAGCAAATTTTTCTGAGCTCTGAGAATGTGTAGTTCTTCCTTCAGACCACGGGCAGCTTCACTGGCTTCTCTCACTTGGTTTTGGGGAGCTGGGGCTGTGTATAACACGGACGGGCATTCACCCATTGCAAGAATAATTCACATGATTCCTTTATTTTGTTAGAACTTCAAAGACATTTATAGAGCTCTATTCAAACCTTGATCTTTAAGTATTTGGCTTGGATTTGATTTATGCTTTGAAAAATCAGTTTTAAAAAATGGCTTCCATAACTTGATTTATCAGAAGGCAATGGCAGGTTTTTAATGACTTCACCTGATAATGAGCACTCTTGGAAACCCTATCATAAGACGCTGCTGAAGAAGTATCTCAGCGTGAGTTTTCTGGTAAAATGCTTGTAATAAATCATTCAATTTTGCCCACAAGCTACTGTATGCTGGGAAAAAGGTTTGAAACCCTGTTTCTAAAACATTTTTGAAGGCAACTGACAGTCTGAGTAATACATACAATCCTAAAACCAGAGACACAGTTACACCTTTGGCTGAGAAGTTCACAGGAGTTGACATTTGGGCAACTGCCATAAATTTACTTCCCGATTATTTCCCAGTGATTTTTGACAGTTTCTGTCTACAGAGGCTTCGTACCATTTTCCCAAATGTGCATTCTCACACCCAATACTAGTAATAGGGAATTTGGTAGAAAATGTCAGAATCTGACTTGTTTACTAGAAAAAAATATATTCTTTTATTTTTTTAAGAGTCAAACTGTGAAATCAATTCTAGCTTCTGCATAAGGAACAATTCAGAATGTGTAACACTATTTTCCTCTCAATTAGCACTCAGTAAAATTGCACATTTCAGGGAAATGAAATACACAATGTCTCTTATTAGCATTAAGCTATAGGTTCATATTAAGAAACCTTTGGCTCCAAAAAGATTATTATTCTGACTTGAAGAATTTGCAGATGACAAGAGGCAGAGAGGGCATAAGAAAAAGCAGCAGAAATGAAACATCTCATTAGAGAAGTAATCTTAAATATTACGTAACCCAACTGACTTTTTACCTATGTAGTGGTTATCAGCTGTTAATTGGTCTTATGTGTCACAGACTCAACTCTTGCAGAAAATGAAGGGTGGTAAAAATCACATAAGGACGTGAACAGTTTCAAGGAAGGCTCTCCGAATTATAGAATTATTGCTTGGGCTGACAAAAAAGCCCTGCAGGTGAAGGGACTGAAATAAACCTGCTACCCAGAGATGGAGAAGTCACACGGACTTTGTTAGAGTCATCAGAAAGTACCACAGAATGAGCAGGGACAGGAAAACCTTGGTTAAAAATCTACGGAAGAGAAAGATGATGATGAGGTATCTATGGAAAAAGTTAGCAGAAATTTTGCTTCCATTCAAGATGCCCAGGAATTCTGCAGAAGGCACACATTTAAACTACACACACTTATGTTCACTTCCTCGGGCACTAACTTTATTCAAGCTGAACACCCTTCAAAAAGGGGCAAACCATCAGAGCTCCATGGCAGCCATCCCTGGCTGAGGATAAAATAAAAACAGGACAAAAAGGATTTTGTGCCTAGGAGACCAGAAGCAGCTGGGGGATGAGACAGACTAAGCGATTGCTTTTATAGAGGCATCACTTCAGATCTCCCCAGTCGAAGGCAGCGGCTCTGAGTACCAAAGCACAGGTAGTTTTCGGTCTCAGTGCACGGCTCGGGGAGCACAGGAGCTCCACCGCCGACCTCCTGCTGGTCACCCGGTGAGTAAACACTCTTCTGGGCATACCACCATGACCATCTTGTCTGTGCAGTCTATTTGCATATATCCCAACTATGATGCCGGGGGTGGGGCAGGCAGGCAGGAACACAGCCGAACAGTTCATCCAAATTTCCTTTTAGCAAATTTTGTGTTTCAAAAACATCTTAGTCTGCAGGGCCAGTTTAATTCTAGGCACTACTGACAGCAGTGGCACAGCAAGCGTCATGAGCTGCGGCCACCTCAGCATCCTTGGGTCCCTGTCTTGTTCTGAACTGGGTTTGTTCATAGCTGGCCATAGCCTCGCCCCACGGGGAAGGACACACCTTAGGGCGAAGGCTGCAGGAATTGCATTTCCTTGCCTAAATTGGCTTTTTGCCAGACGGCTGTGGCTGGCAGTACCATTCTGCACAGGAGTGCACGGGAGGTTCCTGCAGGAAGCAGACTTTCAATGGCACGTGTATGAACAGTCCCATTGAGTTCACTGGGACCATCCCTGTGCCGCAAGACAGCACGCGAAGCAAAGATTCAAGGGGTCTTTGACTTTTGGCACAGAAGTACTTCTTGCTGTGCTTCACTGCACTGCACCACCACATTCTTCCTTGCCTGGCCTGTATTTAAGCAGCAGTCAAGAATTCTCAAATTCTCCCCTCCCCCCCCCCAAGTCTTCTGGCAGGTTACTACTTACTGAGTGCCTTAAAATATTTGGATGAGAAAGGCCTGTGGAAAAATACAGTATTATTGAAGTATTTTGATCAGAATTTATTGCTTGATTTCCTAGAATAAAACTGGCAGAGCTGTGCTCACAGCTTGCTTTAAGTGAGGGGGAAAAGGGGGGTGTCACAAGGACAGCAGCTCACTTCAGCAAACAGGTTAGAGACCAACGTTATACTCATGGCACTTTTCCTTTCTTAAAAAAAATAATTAAAAAATCAAGGGCTGTATCCAAAATCACCTTTTTATTGCCACTTACAGAGATTTAAATATTTAACATTCAGATAAACAACTATCTGTGTTTATGCAGTTTGTTATTTCACCATAAACTGGTAGAATCTCCCTTCCCAACTTCTGTAAGACTCCTTCCAGCAGATCCTGAAGTATTCACTTTGCACGTTGGCATCTCACAGCAACAAGAAGTTCTTTTTGAGTGAACTATATAGCGTTTAATGAAAAAAATATTACACAACGTAGGCTTTCACAATAAGTCACATTTTTTGCAAAATAATTTGAAGATTCCAAGTAAGACTTCTCTCTTTTATTCAAAAAATAAATATATCCTTTATGAATCAAAGCACTTCATATGACATTAAGTACAAAGAAGAAATGTACTTCTTTGGAAGTTCTGAAATAAGACATAGAAGAGCTCATGGGAGCAATATTATAACAGTGATAAAAGCTGAAAGCAGATTTTTTACAAATTTATAGCAGAACAAGATTTCCTTTTACAATATATAGCTTCAAACAGATTTAAGAAAAACACCATTTTAAAAGTCTGAAAGGCACATGAACTGAACCATAAAACGTACTGGCACATTCAGTAATACGTTTTATGTTACATTCCTAAAGAGAATCTGCAGGACCCTAACCAAGAGAAAGACTGAAAATACCAGCAAGTTCCTTTGTGAAGTACTGAAAGAGTGGCAGAGAGTTCCTTTTGGCTCTTGATAAAATCAGTAATACCCCAAAGCTAGGAAGTCTGCAAAGCTGCATCATTCAGTTGTATTTGGACGAGTCGCTACATAAACAAAAACAACAATCAGCAGTACTACAACAGCCAGGGTGGGAAGCACCACTGTGGTGATTTGTTGCCGAGCCTCTTGCATCGCCTGTTTTCTCTCCTTTTTATCTTTGGAGGTCTCTTTTTTGGGTTTTCCTCTTAGCTGCCTCATTCTCCTCTTAAGATCTTTTGTTTGCCAAAATGGGGGAACAAGGGAGCTGAACAGCAGAAAATAGTCCCAGATCTTTTGAAACAAGGGGTTGAAGAATTCCTTCTCCTTCAGGTGGTTGGCTGTGCAAGAAACTGCAAGAGAAGGAAAAAAAACAATTCTTTTGAGCAAGTTCTACACATATTCCAGTTATTAAAACCATTTGCAGCTCCACTTGGGAAATCTTTTATCCAACAGGCACCAGTACCTGTGCAGCAATTTCAAGGGAACGGAATCACAGTGCGCTCGCTCAGCTCATCAATAACACTTTCCCCATAAAAACTACAGCAGTTCATCATGGTGTGTGTGTTTGTCCAAGAGCACTGAACTTGCACTCTGTTAAGCCAGAAGCAAAGCCCAGCACCAGACGTTTTATCCTCCAAGGCAAACAAGATAACACAGCTAAAGACTTAACAAAAATAATATGAATTATTCTTGTGTCAACAGAAGAGTACCAGCTGCCCCTCCCTGTAACAGCAGCAGGCTCCCTGCTGAAGGTCCGTGGCTCCCACAAACCTGCAGAACGAGGAAGGGCAAGCAAAGCACGCACCCTGCCGTAAGGAAAAGCATTAAGCTTTTATCATCCACGCCAGTTATTCATTAGAATAAAGAATATTCAAACAGGAAGAAATGTGGGGAAAGAGCTGCTTAACACTTCTGGTTTTGCTGCCATAGAACAAAGTCTACATCATAACACGACTCAGTGCTGTCGCTCTTATTACAGCTATCATTTTTATAAGAAAAAGAACGCAAGCGATAACCAGCCCGCTTACAAATCACTGGTGTAGACAAGCAGTCATTAATAAGGTAGTTGCTCTGCAGCATCTACCAGACCAATTTTTAAAAGCAGAAGTATCTAGAAAGTGAGATTAACAAAACCACTGCACAATATGAAAGCCTGAGGAGAGAAATAAGGAGAATTAGTAGGTGCTTAATATTTCCATACCCTAAGGTTTTTTGCCCCTAAGCTGCCTACAGCTGTGTAATTCACTGACTGTGACAGGGGAGGGAGGGTGCCAACTGTCTGGCTCTACTCCTCCTTGTCATGTCCCCCATTTCTGCAGCAGCACAATAGCTAGATACAGGCCAGATGTATCTAAACACAAATTTGGAGGGTAACAATTACTGGTGTCAAATACTGAGTGGTGTCAAAAGTGAATGATAAACTGATGTTTTTCCATTGCTCTCTAACATACATGTATGTAGAAATTAGTGGGTTAACATAACCCCCTCTTTTCTTTCCCTCTTCTTTATATCAAAATATAAACATGATTTAGCATGCTGCTGTAGGTGAGGAGCACGTGTCAACAAGCAAAGCTGCAAAGCTGGCTCAGTTCACTTTCTTCTTGATGTATCATCTCTGGTCAATGCTACAAGTTGTCTCACAACTACTATTTTTTTTTTTAATAAAGAGGTTTTCACTGAAAGTGGGATGCTTTCTCTTGGTGTTAGCACTCAACCTTATTTGTCAGCCTGACCACAGAAGCAAAACCAAACTAAAATGCTCATGTACAGAACAAGAATCCTCACCTGTAGATTATGTGCAACTACAAAGGAGTTTTCATCCTTTCTCAACAACAGCAGCAACCTGCCTGCTGTGAATTTCATCCAGCCAATGAGGTTGGTGAGATACTGCATCAAGTAGGGTAAAATAGGCAATAACTCTGCTAACTTGAAATTATGGAAGTGACCAGACTGTAAGAGCAACATGTGGCACTGAGAAACCAACAGCAAATGAATGGGTCAGTATTTCTGTCTTTACATGGTCCTTCCTGCACACAATAAAAAAAAACAACAAAGTACACCACCAAACCAAACAACCAACCAACCCACCCTGTCAAGCATGACAGAATCTCAGTGTTCAGCTGGATTCACCAATTCTGCATCCCCTGCACACAGACGTTTCAAGCAGTTGTTTCTTCTGATCAAAAACTTTGCAAATTCAACGTGCATTCCGAGGCAGACACTTCATTTGGGTTTTGACAAAGCACAAAAGGAAAATTTTGGTGCTTGGGATGATTTTCAAAAGAAGAAACAATGAAGTTCAAGTCTCACAAAGAACCATTTCCTTCTACAAGCTGCAGCATTAAAACCAAAGTATATATCAGATGTAGAGAGACCAGAAGTGGTCAGTGAACTTCATTATAGGGAGGTAAACAGGGAATGGATGGAGCAACTACACCCAGCACACTGTTCCAGCCTTTTAATCCAAAGGGGCTGCTTCACTTCTAAACTTCCCAACTCCTCCTCAGCAAATCCTCAACTCTCTTATTGATTCAGGACAGAGACTTTGGTATTCCACTTTCCGCAAACTACGGGTTTCTGGCTTGGTTTTGTTGTTTCTCACTTCTCTAACTCTTGAATTTCCTCAGGGGTAAAAGAAATCTCTTCCTGCTCTGGTTACAAGCTTTATTACCATACTCTGGAAAAATAACTACACAAAATAAAGTTTTACATTTGCTGTTTGGGATAATATGAAACCAAGGCATTTCAGGCCCTAGTATTTTCGTATTATTTTCTGTCTCCACTGTTAATGTGCGTCAGTAGGTTTTGTATCCAGATAACTCACAAGACCCAAGAAGTGATGGGCAGTAAAAGCTTTTGGGACTTTCTGTGTACCATAGTAACAAACAGGAGTTGCCATGAAACCAATCTCTCTTACAATAAATGTATGCCTTGCTCTACACAGCATCACTTGCTACACAGACATTAAAAACATCAGGATGGGTTTTTAAGTCTCTTTTGAATGAATATTTCATTCTGAAGCAAAATTATACCAAGTTAATTACATACACTAGCTAACATCTGACGGCTTAGAACAGAAAGCCTTCCTGCAAATGTCAGCGCCACTTGAATTGCAAGCTGATGCTCCCCAGTTTGGGAATCTGGCATCAATCTCGAAATATGTGTCCAGTAGATTGGGTTACTCAGCTTTGCTACTGGCAGAGATGGACTTGCACAGAAACTGGCCCACAGTTTTCAGAAAGATGAGCCTTAGGGTTCATCTTAACCGAACCATAAAACAGAGGCAGCAAGTAGCTGCCAGGCTCCTGCTGCCGCTAGGGGCCCAGACACGACTGCCAGTATTAGACAGTTGCTGCAAGAGACAACACTCGCCCCCAGGAAAGGTCTGGGATGTTGTGCATGCTGCTGTGTTCATGCTGGTATGAAACAGCACTTCAAAAAACAGTGCTCAGTTGCACAAGATGAAATTCTACAGCCCATGGTGTGCGAGCAGATAGGAGCGCCACAGCTATCCCTTTCCACCACCAAACCTCTTACCAGCCACCCACAGGCTTCACTGCAGGCAGGTGACTACTGACAATTATGGAAAGGACTAAACAGACATATGAAGTACAGCAAGTCAGTGCAGGGCCGGCATCACAACGTCAGGGTCTCGTTCCCCAAGGGGTGCACGGCCCGCGAAAACAAATTGTCTCACGTTACGGAGCTACGTCCTTCAGCCGGCTCACCCTGCTCATGCGCTGGGAAGGCTGAACTCAAAGAGGGGAAGGAAATAACATAGCATTAGGATGGGTGTAATTAACACTCCAGTTAGCACTGCCCATTTAAAACATCTCAAGGCAAGTCGTTATCAGAAGGACAAACTAGCATGGGGTGATGAGATTATTTTTAAGTTCATTACAGCAAAGTATCCCCCAGAAGTGGGAATCTGCTGGCTAGAAAGAAACCATCTCAGTTGCCAAGTCAAGAAAATGAGGGTTGACTTGGCATATTTGTTTAAAACACCCATTTCACAGAGCTCACCTCTTCACTCTGACACTGAAAAAAGCTAAGGTTTAAATGTTTTGTTCTGCTTGAAAAGTTCAAGCTACTGAAGACAAATCTAAAAACTTCATTCTTCAGCATAATAAAAGTTCACAAACTTAGTACCCTGGCTTGACGTCTACAGCAATTACATTCCTCCTTGCCCACCATCCAAATTGCTTTTTATATATAAAGTGCTCTTCATTCTACCTTCTCAGTTAAGTTTCTCTGAACTGTTTTTGCAGAGCTAACCTCAAAACCCAAAGCATAAATCAGCAGACTTGATGAAGTCACTCATACCAATGCTGAAGCATTTGCCAGCATCTTAAAGCAAGTCAGCTACGGTTAAGCAGGGATCATTTTGTACCAGAAGGAACTTGTGGGGACTGGTATCCTTCAAAACATATCAACAGTCTTCCAGCCTGACTTTGTGGCAGTCCTGCGTCTCCTCTTTTTTGTAAAATTAATCCTGACCATTAGTAATCTGCAATTAAAAGCTCCTCACACCACACATGGCTATTCCTGGGAGCCAGGAACAGCAGCCCTGACTCCGGCTACCCCAGCACTTTCCGAGTATTGCAATTCTGCGTCTCCTTCTCCATGCAACACATGCACAAAAGATTTGGTTTATCGGCACTTAGTGTAACTGCACGTCTAGATGTCTAAAGAACTTATTATCACCAACCTTACAGCATGAATGTATTAGCCAGGTTAAACTGAGTAATTTTTCTCCGAACCCAAAATTACAAGTGTTTGTTTGCGAGCCAATTTAGATCAACCTGCCTTCATGATCTTGGCTACTGACACTGTAACATTTCTGCAACAGCAAAACATCTTGAAATTCAAACAAACAATCTGACAAGAATTAATTTGTATCATTTAAATTTTCACCTAGGGCCACGGATAATGTTACTGAGACATTAAAAACAAAACCAAACAACAAACCAGCAGTCAGGACATACTGTATTCAAATTGCCTACCAGCAGTAGGAAAAGGACACGACACCTATGCCGACAATACCTTTCAGATTACTTGAGCCCCCAAACCAGTGGTTCCCAATCATCAGGACACATCAGCAGAGTCAAGAGAAACTAAACCCCATTAGGTTTTGCTACTGGGCTGATTATTTTAGGGTACTGCATGCAGAGCTGCTGTACGGAGGCTGAAGAAGAGTCAAATCTGAGATGAAATGAGGAGGTGGTGAGGACCCAGGGGCAAGAGGAAGCCTGGCGAGTAGGGAACCTCTGCTCAGCACTGCGTGGTTGTTAAAACAGGAGCACTCCCCGGCCTTCCCACCGGCGAACCAGGATCATTCCCTGCAGTGCTGCCAAAACCCCAGGCCACGGCACAGAGCACCGTGCTTGCATGGTCCCAGCAGGATGGACACAGCGGCTCTGGGCAGCCAGGAGCAGCTGTGCAGGCTCTCCCACACATGAGGCTTTAATCCTCCCTTACCTTTGCAACTTCATCTTCACTGCTGCTGAACCAGTGACCACCACAAGGAAATGGCAGCTCCTGACGATGCAGAAGGAAACCTGACGTGCTGCCCCAGCCAGCATGGGGAGACCAGGACTGACAAGCTGGCTGAAGTAATATCATTCTTACTTCTACCCTTAATTAAAGTGAGGCCTACGCAACAGATACACATTATTTCCTACCTTTGAAACCATGCAAATGATTTGGGATTTTTTAATATATGATTGAACTGCATGTAATGCTGTTGCACAAAACCCTGGGCACTATTTAATAAAGGCCAAGACTTGTTTCAGCCGACCCCACAGAACACAGATTTATGTTGTTTTATCGTTACTCCGTAACTGATACCTCAAGGTGAAATACCACATTTTGGATGGGGAATTTTCTTTCCTGCAGCTCTAAGGTATGTCCATTGCTACAGTGGCATCAGCAAGGTCACAAAATTTCGAAGATGATTTTGCCAGCTTAGAAATGCAGCTAAATGGGAATTTAAAAAACCATTTCAGCAGGAGCTTGGGAGAGATTTACAAACAGGAATATTTGTGCACCAAGCTCTAGATGGGGTCTCCAGAGACCTCCATTCCAGATGCAGACTTTCCATCCATGCAGGTCCAGCACTGTCCCTTGTTTTTTTGCCTTGTGTTTCAGTTTTGGCAAGCGTAAGAGAGAAAAATAACAACTCTGAAGAACACCTTCATCCCTTCGGGTGGCTGCCACCTGGGTAGGCTTTGCAAGAGCACTTTGACCGGTTCACACCCAACTCCCACACTGAGACAGAAGCTAACCCTGCTCCTGTGTTTGCATCTGACATCACACACCTAATGCCTTGCAAACCCAGCTCCAAGGAGGGAACTTTTAAAAAAAGATTTAAAACAAAAAAAAACTTGATTGTAACTGTTTTTATGCAGCTGCTTGTCCAACACTATTTCCATCACATTCAAGTAAAATTATTATACTCCTTTTTAAACGCTAAATGTAAAATGAGAGTTTTAAAAAAATAATCTTCATTATTTGACAGGCTCTAAAGGAGCAAAATGTTCACTTGTGTGGGTGACATACATGGATAGAGCAGAGATTTGCCAATTTGACTAAGAAAGCCGAACCCTAAAGAGCAAGCCTGCCCAGAGGATTAACAAAACAATTTAATCCCAGTTGCATCTTCCCCAGCCAACCCACTTTCAGCAACATAAAATCAGCCCCATGATGAAGCAAATATTCCAGTTGCAGGACAGTTCCTTTTTGGTACTGAAACACAACTCTATGCAACAGAGAAATGATTGTCATCTGCTTAAAAAAAACTTTTCATTTGTACAAGCCATCCCCCTAAGGGAACAAGACCAAGCAAAGGCAGCAAGGACTGTGCAGAACAGCCACACAAACAGCTTCTGAACTGTCAAATGCTCTGGGTCACCCAACTCGTTACTTTTAAACAGAAGTTACACAGCAGAATCGATGCACAGCTGAAGATAATGCCTGAAATGCCAAATCTGAGATCTTCTGATTCAGTGATACTACCTGTCACGATTTCAGTGTGCTAAAAATGAAGAAAAGCATTAAGAGAATTTTTTTTTGTTCTGTGAAAAATGGATTTTCATGTTACAGCATGAGGCCAATTCTTAATATCATAAAAATTTACCTCAGTCTATTTGACTGTAGCAAGGAATTATAATTAGCAAATCAAACCAAACCTGTTTTCAAGGGTAAAAGCTTTTATTACACACATAACAATATGGAACTATTAAGATTCTGCTTGAAGTCAGTTTTACATTATTTTTTAGTGAGGGGTGGTGGCTTTTTTTCCAAATTACAGACCTAAATCTGAATTGACCCATCATGACTGCAACATCACATTTACTGTAAATGTAGCTTTGAGAGTCTCCAAACTACTCTCAGCATTTGGAAAATGAAAGCCAGCACTGAATGCTGCCAGAAAGTCAGACAGAACAAGGCCGCCAAAGCAGAAAGCTATTTCAATACGATTTTCACAATTCTGAGGGCTTGGATATAGCGAGTAATCTGTATTAGAAACAAAAAGCCACGGATCTCTGCATCTGGGAAGGCACTGTTAAACAGAGATGAGGTGACGGTATTTTTGGCGCATACAGCATTGCAGTGCAGTCCTATCTGCCCTGAATGCAGCAAAGAAACAGAACAAAATAAATAAAAAGGCAAGTCTTCTTGGTCCATGAACAGGTGGATAAACTGTATTTTTCTTTGTAGATAAAAGAACCAGCATCAAGCCAACTTTTGTAACAGGCAGTCCAATGAAGAAATACAACTATTGTTTACTGAAAACACATAAAAAACAAACACGTAATTTCTGTTATTGCATGAATTCAATTCCTAGGGGAGGCTGTAAAAGAAGAGCTTGCCATTCTCCATCTATATAGCAACAGATGATCTTGTGCATAAATGCAGTAAACCACAACACCTAGCACATGACTTGATCTTACATGTTTGCTCAGCTGTTTTCTTTAGAAGTCATTTTCTCGGCTGTTCCTGACAAGACTCCTTTGGATACAAAACATTTCTCTTTGCAGTGTATTTACAGAAATTCAGTCAGTTTCTAAATATCAACACTAAATACATAAAGAAAAATAAAGGAGTCGCTGGTGTCAGAGCTCCTCAAAATTTATGTGCTGCTTTCCCAGACCAATTCCAAACATTTTGCATCCACAAGAAGATGCAGCAATAGGAATCTGGCATGAAAATAACATTTCTGTTTTCCAGTCCAGCTGCAACAGGGTTACAAGCCCATCAAGACCAGGACAGTTGCTGCTAACCCGCACCACAAGCTGAACTGTCACCAGAGGGTAGCAGCACTCACCCTCTGGGCAGATGATGGCCTAGATGGGAAACACACTTTTCCTATGATCCAGCATGGGTGCTGGTTGTTACTTCTCCCGTTCAAACTACGGGGTTCCCAATACAGTCACTCCATGAGACAGCATCACTATAAATGTGTTTGAGACACATCCCCAAGATACACGCCAGGCAGAACGCCAGCAAGTCCGAGGCCTGATGTTACAGTTTTGTAATGCAAACAGGAGAGTTGAGAGACTGTCACTGTTTTTCATTATAATTCTACTGTCATTAAAACTTTGGCACTGAAAATTCAGTCCAGGCTAAAGCTTGGCAAACTAAAAATCCATGCCGACAGCAAGAACAGATTGCTAAATCTAAAACCTAAAAAAAAAAAAACCAAAAAAAAACCCAAAAAACAAAAACCAACCACAAAGGCAAGGGATAAGCCTACGGCAGCAGGGGTGCATGCATACGTGTGTGCGCAGTGGAGAGGGGGACCGGCAGAAGAGAAAAGCTGAAAGAACAGCTCCCAAGCACCAAGGCAACATTAGAAACAACATGTGTAGCTTCTGACTGCAAGACAATCTTTATATGCTGGACTCAAACTATTTGTGAAACAGTCTTTCTTCAGAGGGCAAGGGAAATCTCCCTCTTCCAGCTTGATACAGAAATAGCTGCCATAGGCAAAAGCAAGATGGATCCGTACCTGGACTCCAGAAACTCCCAAGACAGCCCTGCAGGGGAAAACTGAATGCACTGCACCGACAGTGGCACTTACATTTTATTTTATCAAGTAACTTGGAGGTATTCACAGATTTAAAGCAAGCTGGATATAATGCCAGAGCATGCTGAACGAGGGGTTCAGATTGCAAACTCACCCCCTTCAGGACTTGTCTGAAGTTCTGTTTTTTCAAGCTTTTCTTGGCACACATAGTTTTCCAGTAGGAGGCTGAGGAAAGACTGCTGGCACCATGCCTGCCTCTCCCTGCCTGTACACGTGCCAGGGGAGGACAGCATGACACCGGAGAGCAACTAAATCACGCAGAAATCAACCCAAATAGAATCGTTGAAGTGGGTGCCTGTGTTACTCCCTTACTTGATTTCCAAGCAGGGCAGGTATTTCAGAGCTTACGCAGTGCTGCTGTTTGACAGGTTTCATTCCCACGACTGTTGCCTTCTACACGCTCTCATTTGATCTGGGTAATCAAGTTATCAATAAGTGAAATAAAACCCTCCACTTTAGATCAGAACAGCACCACAGGTTTAGGCTAGATCTCTTTCTCAGGCAGCCAGAAATCTGCACCCTTCCCAAATTCCTTTCAAATTACAGAAACGTTCACAACATCAACATGTTAACAATGCAATCCGGACACCTTTTTTTTGGGGGGAAGGGAAGATAAGAACTGAGACTTGCAACACAGGATGGGTGGGGAATTTCTTCTTCCTATCACTGCTCTCATTAAAATCTCATTCTGTTTACTCCCCAGCTTAAACCTGAAGTCTTATTACATTTCACTAAACAATCCCACAATATAATAAAGCAGCAGGCTTTCCTGCCATGATTGATAGACTCTGTTTGCAATTATGTAAGGAGAAGGCACATAATTACATACAGCTGGATTAGGCTGATCAAATCCCTGTTAGTGTCTGTCAATATACACATAATAAGACAGTGTCACATTAATATAAACTAATTTAAATGCAGAAAGTTTAATTAAGACTTAATAAAATTACAGAGTCAGAAAGAAAGAAAAGTTTTGCACAGTCTGAGTTTCCCAGCAAAGCCACCCTCTAAACACAGGCCTGTTTTGCCTAATCAGTTCTGCAACACTGGTTCTTGCACCACCTATTCATGCGCTCCTATTTACAGTCCAACCATCAGGACTTTCCACCAGCTCAAAAACTCAGAAGCAAAACAAATGCTACGGAGCCATGTGTGTAATTAAGTCTGCTATAAGCAAGCCCTGGCAGTTAAAGAAGGATTTCTTAAAAGTTCCTCTACAATGTTCGGCAAACAGCTATTAACTGGTACCATAGCTCAACCACCGTAAAGTACAAGTGACCTTTTAAAGCATTTACCAAGACCAAAACATTACATCCCGCTCTGTAGCAGTGTTTATATTCTCCCTTCTCGTTTATTCCTGTACAGCCTCCTCTTCCACTCGGGTTGTTTTTAAAGCCATCTGCTATATCCACAGCGCTCTCAGAGGGTCACCAATGATCTACAACCATGCATTAACCCCAGTAAGATTAGCACAAGATACCAGCTTCATTCCCTGCTGAACAGACCCAAACTTTTGCAAGGGTAGTCATGCTCGTGCACTGCCCAAGTCATCTTTTTTGTGCAAGTCCTAAGTATATGGATGCAACCAAATTCCTAACCACTGGTAAACTAGTATTAAATGCTTGGTATGGCATACAAGCAACATCAGCTCATGTAAGCCCATGTGTGCAGTGCCAAGGAGATCTGGGCATGGATGCCAGGAGTCCTGTTGCCTACACACGTTCCCTTTCCCCTTCACTGTGATGACTCCACTTGTTCTGCACATGCACGTGCATTATCACCATTTCTAACCTAGACGCCTTCATTGTTTGTATTCCCTGCATTTTCCAAGACAGTAATTGAGATAAGAAGAGTGCAGCAGTGACACTGTGCCACCACAGACCTCCTCTCCACCAAGCAGCACGTTTGTGCTTCACTACATCAGGAAGTAGGATCTCGGATCTAATGCAGGGCACCTCACTGCTCCTCAAAGCACCAGTTTTCCCGTGCTATCATTTCTTGGTATGCTCCCTGCCAAATTAAATCAATTTGAGTATCTCATTAAAGAGAAAACATTGCAGATTTTGATTCATAGTCTCTCTGCCAGTTGAGCCTGCTGCCCCGATCTGGTTTACTCGACAACTTGTTAGCTAGTCTGATCAGCCACCTCTCTGTGGAGGCCTTGAAACGCTGTGAGGAGTGTTTCAAGAATTTTAGAAAATGCTGAATGACATACGGGATCCTCACCAGTGCCTTACTCAAAAAGGCAGCAAAAATTCTGAACAAGTCCATTTCCTAAACATGAACGTTTCCTGCAGAATTAGTTTTTGTCAGCTATGGGAAGGGGGAAAGGGAAACAAGGAAAAACTTGAGAAAAGTTAAGTGCTAGAAAGGATTACAGTGCAATCTCCTGGAAAAGACGTTAAAATTCAATACTATAGTAAAACTGACCTAAGAAATTAAGCCCTCACCTGTTCAATCACATCCCTCCAAAGCTCCCAACCTACCTATTCATGCTAGAGACAAATCACTGTTGGATAACCTTTTTTTGAACTAGTCTATCACTTATTCTAGTTTATGTTCCGTTTCCTTAGCACAGCTATTTAAGTCACCCTTCTATTCCAGAGCCTCTGGTAATTTTTCTTGTCTGCTCCACTGCAATTCTTCAAAGCATCATAAAGGCAAATTTAATAAGCACCTCAATTTGTATTGCTTTCTATTTATAATACTGCAAGCACCTGCTGCTGCTGAGATCTAAGCAGGTATCTTTCTTACTTTGTATAGATTAATTCAGATTAATCTTAATAGTTTCATATTTTAGAGAAATTTCGAGAAACATTGCTCCAAGGGAGTGGGCGGGTTAGTTGTGTTTGGGTTTTTTTTGTCTTTGTGGGTTTTTTTGTCTTTGGGGCAGGGGGGGCTTTTGGTTTTGTGGTAGTTGGTTCTCCCCCCACCGCCCATTTTTATTAAGATGCTGCTGACCGGCTCTTCCTTCATTGTTCACATCAGCCACATTTGATAGTTATGTCTTCTTGTGTATTTAGTAGATCCTTCTTGTCAGTGCAACAGCAGGCACTGAACAATCAAACCACTTCAAATTGTACCCTGAACCTGTAACAGTGGAAGTCAAGTCAGTGCTGGGGCCCACAGACAGTTTGGGAACCGTGGGTGTGCAAGGAATGGCTGTTTAAAGGTGCCTGCCCGTGATCCAGTAGACACGGAGTTTGGATCACGTATTATTTGACCTTCTCTCAAAACAGAGATATATTAGTTTTTAATCTTATCAAAGTGCCTGTGAACACCAGGTGACAGCTAAGGCTGCACTGTACGGAAGTTAAGTCCTGTGTCTGACCTTTCAGAGGGGCTGACGAACCATGTCCTTAGGCATCTCTTCAGAGTCTGTCTTCCACAGCTTACAGACAGAATATTAATGGCTGCATCCTGGGCTGTGGACATCCTGGTATCTACATCAACGCCAACCGCTCTTGCTGTTATTTCATTTACCAAGATCACAAACAGGAATTTTAATGCAGCGGGGGAAAAGAAAAAAAAATATAATTGTGATGCAGCACAAGTAGGTGAGTGAGATAATGAAGCTCAGATGGAAAGAGTAGGAAAGCCCCCTTAGTGAGTAAGAAAAGTTAAACAAAAGGAAAGAGAAAACATTGCACAGAAGAAAAGCTGCATGGAAGTGAAATAAAGACCGAGACTGAAAGAAGTTGATGGAAGAGTCAATCCATCCGAGAGGACAGGCATCAATGATCGGTCTCACCTCTGCACTGTGTTTATTTACTCTTAGTGCCTGACAAGTGAGGTTCGTACTTCTCATCCATCTCCTACCTGTGTATTTAGGTGTGGTATAGCACACTCCTCCACAACCGGCCAGGAGATCTCATAAAGACTCCACAGGACATTCTGAGGACAATTTCATCTCAAGACTGATTCTTGATGTCTCAGACTCCTACTCCAGAGCAATGCTGTGCTATTTGCCTCTCTGCAGTATTTAACATGGGCTTTATAGGGGTAGGATTTTAAGTGCTCCCATTAAAAGCACACATCTTTCCCAAGAGAAGAAAGTCTTGCTGCTGTTTTTATTCATCCCAGTCTTGCCAAGACTGTTATTAACTTCACAAGAAAAGCATGCTCATAACTGCATAGAAGTTTTCAAAACTGTTTTTAACTGCGTTTGTTGAAAAATTAAACAAATGAAAAGGCTCAGCAACACAGAAAAACATCACTGTAAGTTACTCAGTATTATGCCCTCCTCTTACTTATCAACAACAAAAGTTCCATACAGCCATTATCTCCAGAATCCATACATTTTTAACTTTGTACTAGCATGAGAGAGTTGATGACTGACTTCCTCAAAAAATAAATGAGGCACAGGGACCTTACATGTCATTTAAGAAAGAGAAAGTGCCATATACCTTTTTCAGCCTCTGGCTGCAGCTTCCAAATTATTGCCCCAAAACATCTGCAACCTTCATGTGTTCTCATCCTCTTCCACAATTACTTTTTATCATGTGGGGAGGTCTTGAACTTCTGCGGTAGCAACTTACTATATTGAGTAAATCAGCTATAAACAGACATGCTATACATACTCCAAGCCAATAGCTAATCATGATTTTTAGTCTTTCAAGCCAACAGGACAACTTAAAAATGGCAAACATTGCTCTATCTACCCATCCATAAATTAGGAGTGACAATAGCAGATTATTACTCATTCACTCAGAGCATTTGTTTGGCCCTGGGAGAACTGGCTTTATTCCAAGAGCTGGCAAACACTGGTTAATATACATGTAAATGTTTTATTTCTCTCAGAGTAGGCAATTTCACAAAATGAAATACCAGATTACAGATGACCCTAGTTTTTCTGCTGATGCCTGTCTCAGATGCAGTGCTGCTGAAAGCCCTTGCAAGATTTTTTGCACTGAGTCAACAGGGAAAAAGCCACCTTTCCTTTTGAGAGTGAGACAGTTTCACTGTGGAAACATGAAAGCTTTTATATAAATATTAATCATCAAAGTTGTCCTGGAGTTAAGTGGATGGAGACTGACTTATACAAGGTTGCAGTAACAACTTGGTAATAGCAAGATGTACTGAAACGGGTTTGCAAACACTGCTCCAAACGGGCTTTTCCTCAATACAAGAGCTCTGGTGCCAGAAGTAGATTCAGCAACCCAAATATTTAATCTGAAGGTACTATAAAATAGCACTTCACTCCTAGGAGTGGTGAAGGGGCATTCCGTCCTTTGAATTTCTGATGCAAATGTAAAGGAAAAGGAAAATGTTATTTTTCTCAAAAACTGGCAATAATTTGAACTGGGAGGAAGAGGGATGACTAAGAAAAGGGATGGAAGTTCAACAGAGAGGCAAATAAACCATGTATCTGTACAGAAAACCAGGCAGTGGTTTAACAGAGCTTCTTGCTAACATGCCCAGAACCTAAATATTCTGCATCAAGCCAAGTGTAATGCACTGTAGACCATGGGCTCTCCAAAAATCAAGAGAATCAACAAGCACATTCGGTGCATTTGGAGACAAGGACAGGATACACGACCTCCACAGGACTCCGAGAACCATCTTTTTCCTACAAAGGGCTAGAGATATCAGAAGATATCTAGATCTACTTACTTCTCCTATGATACAGGCCATCAACCATTGCTTACCCCTCTGTCCAACAGAGAAGTGAGATTTTTTTTTCCCAGGAATTAACTGAGCCTTGAAACTAGAACTAAAATCACAAAGGAGATTTTTGAAGAGGGGAAGGGAGAAGCACAGCCTTTTATCTACCGTACTGTACCACATGTACCATCTTACTTTTCTTGAGGGCACAGTAAAGTATCAATCAACTAGGGGTGCTAGCAACAGGTCAAAGTTGTTCATAAACCTCTATTGACACACTATTAATATATTTCAGAATAGTAAGTTTAGAATAAAATACAAAAAAAGGTAGAAAGTACTAATTAAGATCACAGTAACATGATGGAACCCAAGAGCAGTAAGTGTACAGCATTAAAAAACCCCAACCATTAGGACAGCTGCGGTCAAAATTCACCTCCTTCAAGTGAAAGGAAAGATGGAAGATGAACACACACTGAAGGGAAGCAACAACCATCAACAGAAGACCCCTTCAAAAGATACAGGACTACGTACATGTGGCAAGAGCTGCTGAGAAGTTCAGTTCTCACCTGGCAACTTGCCTCAGTTGCTGCTACAGTGCTCTACAGATTTCATCCAGGCCTCTCCATGGACATGAACATCTATGGATATGGAACGGATAGCAGATCCTTATTTTAGGGAGACAAATACATCAAAACCTGCTGGCATTAGAATTGCTTTTCCTCACATTCCCCATTTTAACAAGAAAAATTCAGACTTTACAGGCTATTACATTAGCTAAAGCTACTTTTGAAAGCTTTTTCATATTTACTTCCCAAAATTATATAATTTATTTTTTTTTAACCTGCAGAAAATTACAGAGATGATTACTGCTGGAGCAGGCACACTGACTAGCACCTGACAATACTTCGCTTTGAACCTAATGCTGCACTTTTCAGTGCTGCTTTCACACAAAGCGTACTCTCCCTCCTCTTGTACCTACTGCTTACATGACACTTCAAGATCTCACAAGGAAATCTGCTGAATGGAAGGGCGACACAACAGAACAAGACAGTGCCAGGTTCAGCACTGAAGAGGATTTTAAAATTTATTACAGGCTATCACTTCAACGCTCAATGGTATACGTGGCTGAAATGAATACACATGCCTGGCAGAACTGCAAGAGAAGGCACCTGTATAAAAGGCGACAGCACTATTACCAGATAAGCTACCAGTTAGACATCACTGATTACCACACTGGACAGAGATTTTAACTCATCTAGAGAGCAGACAGTTAATCGGATTCCTTAATGGGCTTCTCTTGGTTTCACTGGGGCTGATGCATACTGCATGTAGGATTTGGAAAGAGATTTTTCCCCAAATAGCACATACACTCTACTACAGTATTCTGTTACCGTCTTGGCTTATGCTTATATAAAATACCAGACAGAAAGCCAGAAGTTACACGAACAGTCACTATGAGGTTAATCATTAAATTCAAGCTATGCCAGAGCAGCAACAAAGCTGACCTCTTGACTAAACTGAGCTTGGTAAAGGTAGCATTTGTTTTCCTAAAGAGGTTTCATTACTTAACTCTAAATTTGTGATTTGAGAGTATGAAGTCAAGGGTTAATCCAAATTTACTATTTCTTTTCTACCCAAACAGAAAGCAACCCATTTAAAATGCAAACAACATGACAGACTTCCCTCCCTTTCACTGTTCTCTCCCCTCTGAGAAACTGAACTTCACAGGACTTCAAACCTCAGGGGAAAACAACACAAAACAAAAAACAACAACAACAAAACAGAAAACACCAAAAAAAACCAAACCCCTTAAAAACCCCACAATTCATCTTATTCTACAAGCTTTTCTCCCAGCACTGAAAATCCAATGCATATCTTCTCCCAACTACTTTTACCTCTGTATTATTCTTAACACTCTCCTAGAAAGGAGTTTCTTTACCGCACAAGTGAAAAACTTTAATTTGATGAAATGATGGGGACTGTTCAGAGTCTAGTCAGTGAACAGACATGGTAAACACTTGGATATGTTACATGACCCCAGCTCTTTCTGCTTTTCAACTCTGATCTTCCCATTTTAATTTTTAAAAAGGTATTGGAATCAACCAGCTGACTATGACAAGCTATACCATTAAACAGAAGAGTTGCTTCTTTATCTCCTTCAAGTATGATAAGGATCACTCATAAAAGCAAAGTGATCTGAGCTTCCGATTGCCCACATGTACTCTAAAATATTTACTGAACCGTGGCAATTATGCCCGTGACAAATGGAGTGTCATATGGACTCAAGGTCTCCTAACTTTCTGAAATTACTCTGGAAATGTGAAACTTACTTAGATAAGGCCTAAGTGAGGAAGATTAGAGAGACTAAGTTAATCAGAAGGGAAAAAAATTAAACATATCAAAAAATGAACCAAAAACCTACATATATTTTATGAGAAATGGGATATAATTTCTTATTCTGCTATTTTGAAAACCTTGCCTCTTTCACAGTTAAGCAAAGTTTCCCCAAAGAATCCATCACTGATTGCATTCATTTGGAATTTTTACATAAACAAGTGTTGTAATATGAAATATAAAACCGAAAAAGGATATTAAATCACAGGATATATACATCCCAGAACCTTGTATGTATCTCTTCAGAGAGCAGGAACAACAAAAAAAAATTAGGACATTAAAAAGAAATAAAAGCAGACAAAAATGTGGAAGCTGAAAGCCTTTTTGCTTAAGGTCCCTAAAGTAAAGAATTTATTAGAAGCTGATGTTAGAGCACCTGAATTTCAGAGAATTACTTCAGAGATGGCTCCTGTTGCAGCAGTTTCTGCTGAAATATTTTACTCTGGCTGTCAGCCAGATCTTTGCTATGCTGATGCCAAATAAATGATACCCAATTTCAACGACAGATGCTGTTTGTGTTGACACATAATTGATACGTTTATATTCAGGGCTCCCTGGAATTCTGTAACAGCAACACTTTATTCACAAGAAATACAACTGACAGGAGAATTCAAAGGGACTTGCACATAGCTGATGCTGCTACACTGCTGGTATTGTGAGTCTAGAGGGAAGAGTTCTCCAATTATCCAGGGTGGTCAGAACAGCAGAGACCACAAATTTTCCAGGACAAGGGAAAATACAGAGAGATGGCCCAGCAGTAAAAGTTAACTGGCTCAGCCAGAAACTAGCTTGCTCAGAGAAACAGGAAACCTGAAAGTTTTCAACTGAAGTTGCATATCCCTTTCCTGCAGAGCTTGTAACTGCGTAGGAGATGGAAGTGATAGAAAAGCCACAATGAAGTAACACATCTGTCCATAATCTCCTTCTCTCTTTGACTTCCTTGGTTTCCTAGGCAGGAAACAGATTAGCAACCTTAAAAAATATACTTAGCAAAGGTATGTTCCAAAGAAAACATTTTATACTCCCTCCTTGCACGTTCACTCTCCTGTAGGTAACTTGAAATAAACTTTCATGAATAGTACTTATTTTGGAAAGCAACTATATCCCTTCTCAAGCTTAACAAATCTTCAAGCAGCTACTGTAAAGGAAAACAAACAATGACATCACAATATATGCCTACAACCTAAATTTTCTGTATTTTTAGTAACACAGCATATTATTTTCACACAACGAATAAAAACATTCAGAGAATGAAAATATTCAGAAAAAAATAATACCCATTCACTTCACACACACAAAAATAAAAATCAACAATTACAATTTGGTACAAAAGACACCAGCAAATAAACACCATATAACGAAGTTTTCAGTCGTTTATCCAGATAGTTTACATTGTTCAGCAAACATGAAATGTGGACTATCCTGCCACGATGCCTCTTTTTGATTAAAATATGGTTAAGCTTAAAAATACTTTTGAATTGCATTATATGGGGATTATCAAATAATTTGAAGCTTACAGATGAAGAAGAATCACCAACTGGAAGTCTTTTCAAGCCCTGGAAAACATGTTTTGTTGACTGTTTCTTAAACCGTGTTTTAGAACAATGATCACAGCTCAGAAAGTTCCTGCAGTGTAATAGGCTTCTGCTGCTTGTGGGGCCTTAGCTGGCTCTCAAACTGTCTCTGCTTCTCTGCTAGTACCATGGGAAAGATTTCTTCCTCCAGTCACCTCTTTGCTTACAGTGTATGAAAAAGGGACTAATGTTAATTCTTCAGGCTCTGCACACAGCAGCTTTTTCCTTTAATTCTTCCTCTCCTGAACTTCTAAGGTTTCTAACGCCGAAACTGTCAGAAGATCTCTCTCTTCGCACTGAATTTCTCCTTCAGGAGTGCCAAGCACAGACTATAAAGATGAAGTTACACAGGGAAAAAATGTGCATTTATCATCAAAGCTTGTACCTCTCAAAACCCCAAAACCGTCATTTAGTTCAGCAACATGGGATATGTAAAATATCCAGGTTAATAGCCTTGCAAAAGCACGATGTGGTTGAAAAGGTCAAGGAAGTGCATTAAGCAGAAAAGCTTCAGGGGCCAGTGGGTTCTTTTTAGCATTGTGAGAAGCACTAGAAAACTAATCTTTATCAAGAAAACACATCCAGATATTAAAAGTTTAAGCATCAAGTGCACAGGTACCTTCTCCCAAAAACCCCAAACCAAATAACAACAACACCACAAAAAACCCAAACCACCCCAAATAACACCACCATTCCTCCCAAAGCCCCACTGAAGTTTTTCAAAGTCACAAAGGATAGCTGTGACAAACCTCCCACTGGAAGCTTGGCATCTCAGGAACACATACAGAGGATGAGGAAAGGAACATGAAAAACAGCTTTGATTTACCAGAACTAGTCATGGGGCATGATGGGGTGGTGTATACCACAAGCAGACCCAATCTACCTCACTTCTGTTCAGAGACAAGATGCAAACCAGCTCCAGTTCCAAAGCTGTGATGATTAGTTAGACTGGTGCTGTGCCTAAGCTAAAAAAGGCCAGTCTCTCAGTACTGCATTTTAAATTGAGCCCAGCACTGCAATAACAAAGCTAGAAGGCTTACAGAGAAGATCCAACTCCTGTCTTAATTGAGAGCGTGGCCAGAGGAGTGTAGGTCAGTCTGCAAGACATTCTATAGCTCTACCCCATCTGTGTTACAAGGGGCATAATTAGTCCAGGAAGAGATCAATGTTAAGACATACAGACCAACTTGAATATTTCTGCTTCTTACTAAATTTGCTCCAAAGTTTTACTCCTAGAGGTTTTTTAGGGTGTTTGAATCTCCTCTTGCTCCCCCTTAAGTACACACTAAATTTAGTAACTTTCCTTTTTAAAAAAATCATCATGCTCAATAGTAATAACCTACCCCGTTATTTAACAAAGGCAAGGATTTGAAAATGCAAATGGATTCTCATGCCTACTTCTACCATTAGTTTCTGCATTTTGTTCTGTTTGGACACAGAACAGAAAGGTCTCACTTTTTCCCACTCAGGAAGGCAGTGCTATAGCTGGAAGACATGGAATAAACAATTAAATGATTGTATACAAGTATTTCCCTTTCTCTTCCCCAATTTATAATGTCATTTTTTTTAAAAAAAAAAGAAGCCTGTTTCCTGGAGATCACTGTACAGTGAGTTAACATGCTAAATAATATACCAACAGAAAGAAATCAATCCGCTTCAACTTCTAGAAACATAAAAGACTTAGAAACAGTTCAGGCAATCACACTTCAGAGCAAACCCTACTTGTACAGACACCGTTTCCTATGCTGTTAAGTATTTCTCTCACCACTATGGGAAAGATTTGAACAATGGAGGGAAACTGGTTAAGACTTGCTCTGCAGACTGAAATCATCTTAATTCAGCATCAAGACTTCTGAATAACAGTATCAAAAGAAAACATTTAGGCAAAGAAGTTGACCCACAACCCTTTCCTCCATGCTAAAGTCCTTCATCACAAGTAACTCCAAAGTCTCCAAGCCTTCAAACATAGTTCATAGATCATAATAGCACAACTACAAACCACTCCTTTAAACAGTTATCAATTCAGTAAACTGGTGTTTTTCTGATGCTATGCTGTATCGCCACCTAAACCCTTCAAGCCACTTAGGACGGATGTTTATCCTTTAGTTTCTGTCCCCAGTGATGCTGGAGTTTAACTGTATGCTCTCCCATCCAAAGTGGGCTGCACTGTGACGGTGGGGGTGGTGGGGTGGTGGCAAGACACAGCACAGCAGGTGTATTGGCTTCTAACAGACTTAACTCTGCAAAAACCACCAGCTACAGGTAAATTCCTTGAACCTTTTTGTGGCATGGGTGCATGCAGGCTCAGAGCCGCCTTTTATGCTGGCACCAGAAAGGCCTAATAAAAGGCTCTGGGATCTTGAATCTTATTTGTATCATGACAGCCATGTACCTAACCTATGTTTGAGGGTGCACTTTTACAGCTAAAAGCCGTATTCTGCAGCTTCACCTAAACTATTTCTTTTTTTTTGTTTTTGTCATCCTTCTAGTTGTGTGTCAAAGTCAAGCACAAGATCTTTCACGATGCAATGATGCTATATAAAATGTAAGACACTATTGACATCAAACTACCAGTAAGCAGCTATGCTAGGAACAAACGCATTGAGGCAAAGCAGTGAGTTTCAATAACAGATTTATACACACCTCCTCTCCAGACCTGATACTAAACACTGCACCATGGTCAGAGAACTCCTTTCCAAATATACAAACAAAGCCAAGGTATCAAACAACACCAAACTGTGAAAAAGCAGTGAGACCAATTTATAAACAGAAAGCAGTCTGAGAAGCCTGAGAAGGAGATGGATATACACCCTGAGGTTTGGTACATCCAAATCATATTTTATCCATACCTCTAGCACGATACAAAGCCCAAAATCAGCATGGCCTGAACACAAGGGGTTTTTTTTATTTAGCAATTATAGGGCTCAAGGAGCCTTATTAAAGACCCTTATCGAACAGCATATGTGAAGGCAGACAGTACTTCAAGCATTAAAGCCCCCCCCCCCGGCATCTGCTCCAATTTTTTTTCCAAGTTTACCATCACAAAGCCACAGCTCTTCAACTCTTTAAGCGTAGTACATCTTTACTCTTAATAAATTTTTTTAGAGCTGCCTATGGCCACAAAACACCCAAAAACCAGAAAACCACAGCTACAGAAGTGCTTGTAAACAAAAGTACCAAGGCAATACGCAATTCCAATCAAAATGGATTGGGTGTGTTACTGCCAGAGTCTAAGGGGTGCCCACATAAGTAAGTACAAGGCCACATCATTCTGCACTCCCTTCACTGCACCAGCTCATTTCAGCTTGGAGAAGTCATTTGTGCCTGCAGCAGGGCAGGCCACATTTCTACTCTTCATGTGACAAAGACACAAACACATTGGTTTAGGCAGAAGCAGCTTTTGCGCTGATGCTGCTCTTTATTTTCCACTCTTCTTGTGAAATACAGAGACAATTTCTGAGTAAAGCCTTTGGGGAAAGAGCTTTACTCAAAATCACTAGTCCTCTGTCTAGCACAATAAGAGCGGAGAATGTAAATGAGTTTCAATAAAAGCAGCTGGCAATCAATAAGAAAGGGCTGGTCTCCAAAAGTAAAACTGGTTCCTCCAAGGGTAAGAGTTAAAAGAGGAAAAATATAAGAAGATGAATAAAACACCAAATGTAAACAATGGGGGGAGGCACCAAAGAAGAAAAATCTAAATATGCAATAATAATAAAAAAAAAATATCAGACAAACTCAAAAAGAACAGCTGGGGGTAAAAAGGAAAGAAAAATACAGATAACTATAGTGCAAAGAAAAGGATCATTAGAAAAAGCCTAATGGAAAACATGTGCAATCCAAACAAGATAAAATAAAAATCATGAAAGGGAGCAGATAAGAGGCTAGCTGGCACTAAGGCTTAAGGCACCAGTCACGAGCTCACATTCTAGCCTGGTTCACAGGCATTGCTAAGTCCTATAATGAGTTTCAGCATTCCTGCTACCGCCACATCTGGCCGTTTCACAAAACCTGGTACACTCGTCTCCTCCGACCTTGGGCCATAATGCAGAAAGTCAATACCCACCCGAGTGGGCCAGAATCCACCCACCCTGCAGGCAGGCAGACTCCTCTTCTAAGTCCCTTTACCTCAGGAAGTCCCCAGGCACCTGCAAAGGCCTGAGAAAAGCCCAGCATGACTGTTACCACATGTATAAGGGAAAAAAAGAATTCCTCAAAACTGACACTTTCACTGAGTTTCCCTATTATTGCGTCTAATTTTTATAAGCCAATTACAGAAAGAAGACATCATGATCACAGAAGCAGCCTTCCCTTGCAGCTGTTACAGACAGTACTTGATATAAAGGGGGAAATACAAGTATTTCGGCAACGTTAGCAACTTCTGCTCAAGAGAAACCTAAAAATCAAGTGTCTTGCATACTGCGTCAATGTCACGATTCACTTACCCTCTGTCTTCCATCTACAAACCCAGCCCATTCTGGTTTGATTAACATCCCCCAACAAACACTTTGTTAACATGGAACTAAGGTCCCTATCTTGCACATGCCTTCAATATTCTTATTAGCAAACATGAACTTTGATCTGAAGCTTTTTAGAATCTCACCAGCAAACTACACAATGTAACTCCTTTGATCCCAAGAATATAGCCCTCATCTTCAACAAAGTAGCTGCTTAAATAGCATACATTAATTATACAGGGTGGAAAGCAGTGTTTTCTACACTCACATGAAACTGCAAGGGAAAGTCCTATCACGGCACACTACTTACTTAGAGTAAGTTTTGACCAGCATACTGACAGACTAGACAGAAATGTCTCTGCCAAGTTGCTAATACACTCAAAATCATGCTTATACTTCCAGAACTTTAATACCAAATAATTTGATTAGGGCATGCCCTATGCTTCAAGAAATTCTACAAGACTTCTAATGACAAAAGAGGACAGAAACTTCCAGGCACATTGACATCTAAAAGCACAGGGCTCGCATTTTAAAGAGAGAAAGCGACTACTTTGCAACTAAAAATGGTGTAGAAGAAATCAAACGAAGCAGGATGGAGTAGGATGAAAGACAAGAAAAAGAATATTATCACACATTCTCATCCCCTCAAGTTACATGGGTGCCTAATGGGCTCACAAATCTCTGATCTCTGGCTGTATGCCACCTTCAACACACAAAGTCTACTTCCTGTATTGTCCACAGCAATTACTTTAGGGTTTGTCTTTAACAGTAACATCTCTCTCAAAAAAAAAAAAAGAGTGGCAGGAGGTAGAGTTTTACATCCACAACCTCATGCCCTACCACTACTGCTAAGACAATTAAAGCATTTTAATAGCACATTTCCCTAAGGTAGCAAGCAGTTAAGACCTTTATATACTGAAAGAGATGCTCTTCCACATTAGCATGGCCTATTAGCCACAAACAGGATTAAGAGCTCAGCAAATCCTCACAGAGCCCACATCTGTCAAAGTAACTCTTTCCCATAATGGGCAGAAAGGAAGGTAACTTCTCAGCTTTACAGAGCACTTACTGGAAAGCTGACATTGCAATAATTAAAAACACAAAACAAAACAGGAGCAACACAGAACAGCACAATCATGAAGACCCCTCAGATCTCTTACCTTGTGAAAAAAAAAAGGTCACCTGGTTACAGAACTTGTGGTCTTACAGAGCAGTGCTGCCGTGGCTCTGGTGGCCCACTACAGCAATCAGCCTTAGGGGATATTTCCAGAGAAGACAACAGCCAAGATCTCTTTGCGGGACTTTTCTCCAAGAATGACAGGATTTCCATAATTAGTCAAAAAACAGAAATTGAGATTGGCATGCAACACAAATTGCTTTTGGACATCACGGACATTAATCCACCCATAGACGACGCTTCTTGCGGTGCATGACAGAGAGACTAGTACAGAGACAGAGATAATTGTATTCTGGAACACATGGACCAAAAAGAGATGCTAGATCCATTCTCAAAGGGCTTTGGGAGTAGCTGGGTCACAGCCGTAACAGTAAAAGCAAAAACCAGCCCAATTCAGCAGAAAGAATTAGTGCTCAGTTCCCTCAAAGCCTGATATCACTGTAAAAGATCAATGTACCTCTCTCTTGAGTGCAGTCCCCATGACAGCAGTGCTACCTGCTGAATCAGGGCAGGTCTCCTGTGACACGGGGAAATTCTTTCAGCTCCTCGACACCACTGCTTCTTGGTAGTGCACACACCATCGGGACAAGCCCTGCTGGGCTTCGAAGTAACAGGCAAGGGAGAAAGATACTGAAGGAGGAAAACTTGAACCAAAAATGAACAGGGAAACTGCATTCATTACGTTACACATTAAGTGCCATGGCCACAAGATTTAGTGTATAGCCCGTCTACCATTCCATAAGCCAGCTCATATCACCTAATCAGTGTGTATATCTTACATATATGCAAAAGCTATCTGTCTAAAAGCTATCTGCAAAAGCTATCACTGTTTAATTAATGCATGGAAAAACACAATTACCTTTAAAAAAAAAAAAAGCCACTGAGATTATTTTGCTAGCATATGGTGATACATATATAGCATAGAACAGTGACCAGTGAGCATACAGTCCACTCTCTCACTGTTAGACACACCCCTCCAAAAAAGCAGCAATGAACCAGTGGTCAGCTAGGGAGCATGACTGAGGGCTGACACCTCACACAGGGCAATTTCCACCCAAGCCTGATGCTCTGGAGTCGCTTCAAAGCTCAGGTGGTATTCCATAGAGAGGAGGTGTGGGCATGCGGCCACTGCTAAATATCGTATGTCTCGCACAAAGCAGTGCCATCGGTCTGTGAACACCAATCCCGTTCTGGAAGGGTGTTAGGCATGCTAAGGACTCCCTAGAAGGAGGGCTTTCCGATGTCCACCCTGGCAATGTCTGAAGATGCCCAGCTCTGTAAATGACGTGTCTTTATCTAAGCCTGCCAGTGCCATCCATGCTCTTCTCTATCATCCCGCAGCTCTGCCAACACCCTCAAGGAGCAGAAGTAAGAGACCTGTGCAAGCCCATGCTGAAAAAAAGCACTAAAGAAACAGGCAGTTCCCAGAGTTTCCCACGCTGTAAGGGGTGTTTGACAGCTGCACCCAAAACCGTTGGGAGATGTCCTTTCTAGGTTTCCCACAAAGCATGAGGGAGAACAGCAGCTAAAACTGCTGTGACAAGGAGCAGTTCATGTATCTGACAAAGATCAGTGAAATTTCTACCTACAAAGGTTGAGAACTATCTAAAATCAGCTGTCTTCTTAACTTCAATCTAGGAGGTCGGTATGTCATAAATACACCACTAAAAGGCAGTTAAGAGAGAGAGGGAGAGCAAAAAGTTATTAAAGATGTACTAATGAGAAACTCATTTCACTTTTTTTTTTTTTTTTTAACTGGGCATCAGGGAATTCCTACAAGACTTCTGGTTCATTTAAAAGAGGAAATTTTTAACAAAGTTAAAAATAACTGACAATCAAATTTTAAAAATTGAAACACAGAAACCTCAGGAGGTCTCAGCCCGGAGTGGAACCACACAGACAGATAAAAAAAAGCTCACACAAATTGCAGGCAGGACCAGTACCTTGGAATGGAAATCTCTGCAACACAAGAACATCTATTTTCTCTACTGCTTTAACAGGAGGTTTGAACCATAACCGGTTTAGAAACATAACAGAATTTTTAATTTATTTTTTTTTAAGGTAACGAACAATAAAAAGAACCAAGAAACTACAGACCGAACGCAGGTCAGCACACTGCACAGACAGAACACACACAAACGAAGGCACGACGCTTTCAAAAAAAGAGAGAAAAGCCACAATTTTACATTCAGAGCAGATTATCTTGATTTTTTTTTTTCCTGGGTCACCTTTTAATGCTTTCCTAAGATTATTTTTTCCCCAATAGGCTGCTTAACCACACGTCTCGGTCGTTTCCCAGCACAATTGTACTCGCGACTGGGAAACCGAAATCGAGGGGCGTGGGGGAAAGCGCAAACCCATGAAACCTCAAAGTCTTTGCGAGTCTTTGGGAGAGTTATTTTCCTCACGAATCTCCCGGCAGCGCTTCTGGGGGGCCCGGCGGCGCGCCGCCCGCCCCGCCGCGCCGTAGCACACCTGAGCTCCCGCCCGCGGCGCCGGGGCCCGGGTCTCTGCCCCCGCCGGCTGCGCCTCAGGGCCCGGGGCCGCCCGCCAGCCGGGCCGGGCCAGGCCCCCCCACGGAGAGACGCCGGGAGGGCGCCCCGAGCCGCCCGCCGCCCCCTTCGCCACACGCGCCGAGGCGGCGGCGGCGGCTCCCGCCCGCCCGCTGCCGAGCCACGCTCGCCTGCCAGCGCTCCGCCGCGGCAGCCTGCCCGCACACCGGCTTGTAAAACTTTCCGGTTCCCACCGCGGCGCCCCGGCCGCCGGAGCACTGCCAGTGCCCCGGGAAGGAGCGCTCGGAGCCAAAGTCCGCAGGAAGTTGGCTCGCCCGGGAGCCGAGCCCGCTGCCCCGCGGCTCCCCCGGGGCTACCGCGGGCTCGACCCGCGCCCCCTCCGCGCTCCGCGCCACCCCCTTCCCCGCGCCTCCAGCCCGCCGCCCCGCCGGCCTCCCCCGGGACAGCGGGCGGGAGCGGGCCGCCGCGCAGCCCTTACTTGGAGTTGCGCTCACCCGAGAGACGGGCAGGGACGGGCAGCGGCGGGAGACGGGCAGAGCCCGAGCCGGCCGCCGGCAAGTTCCCCGCTCCGCCACACGTGGGGCCGCGGCGCGGGCTGCCTTCCCTCGCCGCTCGGCGCAGAGGACGTGGCAGCTCCCTCCCCGGCCGCGCCGCGCCGCGCCGGAGGCTCCTCCCGGCCCCGCTCTGGCGGAACGCGGGGCGCCCTCTGCCGCACGCCGAGGGACCCGCTGCCCCCGAGCCTCGCCCCGGTCCCCCCGCAGCCGCGGCTGCGCTCCCGCCGCCGGGGGGACCCGGCCCGCCCCGCTCTGGCGGCGGGCAGCTCCCTGAGGGGGCTGGGTGGCCCGGCCGCGGCGGCAGCTGTCGGTCCGCAGCGGGGCCGGCAGCGCCCGCCCGAGGAGAACCCCCGGGTGGCCGCGAAGTTGGGTGAGTGACACCCGGCCCGGAGCCCCTCGGGCGCGCAGGCGGCCCCAGCGCAGCGCCCTGACGGGGGGCGTTGCTCCCGGCCGCGCAGTGTGGCTTTTATTGGCGAGCGAGCAAGGAGGACGCCAGAACAGGTGAAATCACCACAAGCCGTCGCCTTCTTGCCTATCCGCAGGCTGGCAGCGCTTGTTGAGTTGATCAAACTCTGCGATAATGGGCCTGAAATGAAAAGGGAGAGGGGTCTCCACATCCTGCAGGGCCGGGGGCCGTCTGGGGACAGCAGGAGGGCTGGGGGTGCCGAGGGACCCCCCTGCCCCCGGCCCTCCTCGCTGTTACCGGCGGGACCCCGGAGCACCTGAGCCGCCCCCCGGGGCCCTGGTTCGGGCCGGCTCCACCACCACGCTCCCCTCCCGAGAGGAGCCCTCTCGCCGTGTTCCTAAACTGGCAGTAGCTGTAACTGGTAAAAAAATGAAAGACCTCAGACTCCTGTTTGCATTTTCTTCTTTTCAGGATTACGTACGTTGAAAATAAAAGATACTACCTGGGCTTCATGGTTGCAGAGCGCCTGACACCACGGTTTTTGCTGAAAAGGTCAGTTGGGAGGAATCTCACCCTTCTTCCAGGTTAATAACAGCTACGAAACTCTTCCTAAAGCTTAATGGTGTCGTCCTTTTCCTCACCCTTAAAGCGTTTCCTCTAGGAGCATTCCTGTCAGGCACCTTAGTGTAACCTTAATATGCCTTCTAATTGAGTCATATTAGGCTGTCGTGTTGTTACCTCCTATTGCTCCTCTTTCTGCTGAAAACATCCTTTTCTTCCAGCGCCAGGCAGATTTTTAATCTCGAGGTGCACTGCCAATTTGAGGTTAGAATCTGACTTTGAAGTCGTAAAGAAGTGCTGTTGCTGATGTTCAAATAATGCTGAACCGCTTAGGGCTAAAGCAGACAAGAAATAAAATTGTGTTTTTCTAAAACATCTCTTGCACTGTGGTTATCTCAAAGGGCTTTATGAAGTAATGTCAAGTAAAGGAGCACATTTTTAAGCATAGCAGCCATTCTGTGCACAAACGTACCTTTGAACATAGAAATTTTTGGCATTAGAGCTGTCGATACTCATTTAGTACAGCTATTATGTACGTTTAATGATCACCTGCTACACCATGAGAAATGTCTTATAATGGTCACCGCTTAAAACCATTAAGGAGAGGTAAAGTATGTATATACATTAAGTTCCTCCTTGGGCTGACTCTAGGTAAGAAAATGCAGCCCAGAGGATTTAAGGTTAAAGCGAGTATGTGAATCTTTGCTGCGTATTCCAGTAAAGCTGTTACACTTACTGTCATGGTTTAACCCCAGACGGTGACTAAGCCCCACGCAGCCGCTCACTCCCCCCACAGCGGGGTGGGAGAGGGAACTGGAAGAGTAAAAGTGAGAAAACTCATGGGTTGAGATAAAGACAGTTTCATAGGTAAAGCAAAAGATGCACACACAAACGAGACAAAGCAAGGAATTCATTCCCAGCTTCCCATGGGCAGGCATGTGCTCAGCCATCCCCAGGACAGCTGGGCTCCATCACATAGAATGGGGACTTAGGAAGACAAATGCTGTTGCTCCGCACGTCCCCCCTTCCTTCTTCTTCCCCCAGCTTTATATGCTGAGTCATACGGTATGGAACATCCCTTTGGTCAGTGGGGGTCAACTGTCCTGGCCACGTCCCCTCCCAACTCCCTGTGCTACCCCAGCCTCCCCACTGCTGGAGTGGGGTACAGAGCAGAAAAGGGCTTGACCCTGTGTAAGCACTGCTCAGCAGTAACTAAAACATCCCTAAATTATCAAGGTTGTTTTCAGCATGAATCCAAAACATAGCTCCATATTCACTACTATGAAGAAAATTAACTCTACTCTGGCCAAAACCACATTTACAAAGTATGTAATTTGTTATTAAGTTACCTGTTTATGCTAAAGTACTCTAACAACAAACTATACCTGAACATAAGTTTGAGCAATGTAACTGTCTAATGCTGGCTGGCACACAGTTAATTGCTACTGTAATCACTCTAGCTTCAGCAATGCTCTAGGAACAGGACGTTGCCATTTAGGAAAAACAGATTCATTTCTGAGCTTTAAGCAGAAGGCAATACGTGAGCCATGCAGGATTTTCCAATCTGCATCTGTCCAGAATAGATATGATTAAGTGCATTTTTGTTTAGCTATTGATTTATTGACCTGGCTTCCTCAAATGTCAGATATATGTATGTTTTTTGTCCAAGAAAAATAGGGCTGTTTGGAGTATTGATTGCAGCAGTGGAGTCTGCAGTACAGCTCAGTAAAAGGTTCAGTTCACGTTTTAAGACATTGCAGTGTTCTTTAATAAACCTGCACATCCTTTAGGTGTAGGTGTAAAAATCTGCCAGGATTATATTATAATCTCTATTATTTTATTTTTAATCTAGAAAAAAAAGTCTTTTTGGGTTGAGCTATCAGTGTGCAGTAATCACCCCTTAAACCTGCTCAGAATTTATAGAATTTTTTTATGTGGTACTGTAAAAGGATGGGAAGTTCTATTACTGAATTCAGTATTTTATCCTTTTGTTGTATCCTGCTTCTGTGACAGTAGCAGCTTAGTCTTTTAATATATACATATGTTTTTACATATGTGTATGTATGGAGAGAAAGGAAAAAAAAATCACACATAAATAGTAATTGAAGTGCAGTAACTGTGGTGGGTAGTTACAAAGTTCAAATACAAAATGTAATCGTACCGGTGTGTATACATATACGCTACAAGGACTTTCCCTGGAGAATTTTTTCCTTTCTGAGAACTTACAGTGGCAAAATCTTCCAGACAATATTTTTCCCAACTGGCAAAATATTTCCTGATAATAATAAACAAACGTTGCTTGCCAAGGCTCTTTGGATTTGTGATTTACATAGACTCTCACAGACAGCTCTGGACTTCTTTTTCTCCAAAGGGTATCAGAGCCACAGCACTCCTACTGCAAATACTTCCCACCTCTGTGCAGCTCCACCTCAGGGTTTTACTGATGTCCTCTTTACCTCTCAAGAGCTCCTTTGTCTGCCTTTGATTTCTTTTCCATTCCACACTTTCCCCAGATTTACTCTGGTCTGTTGTTTTCCTTGTTCTCTGTTCATACCATACTCTTGTGGGACCTCCCCTTGAATCACACCATCACAGTCTTCTTTCTGTCATGTTAAATAGAGAGATTTAACATGGACATCTCCCGTACAGTTACCTGAAACACTCAAGCTAGGTGACATTCATCTGTCAGCTTTGGGATGGGAGGGATGTGCCATGGAAGTGCCTATTTATCTTTTATGACTATAAGAAGTACATAAGAAGTAGATCGGATTTAGACATTTAAAGCAGGGTGAAATTAATTCCATCTTATGAGACTTCATTGTTGCCAGTGAGGTCAAAGACAAACTCTGAGTAATTTCAGTACTGAAAGATAAGGCCCAGAAATTTTTTGTCCTGGTAATAATGGTACCTGAGGTGATGGATAACTAATGCCTTTCAGCAGCTACCTCAGAACACAAGCGACCATTAGTTATTACTGTCTGAACATGGTTTGATAGTCTCTGAAAAATGAGAAATCCACCTGGCTCTTAATCTGTATTCTTGGAGATGACTTCATGATAGATGTTACTCACTGAACTGTCCCAGAGGCTATAGTACGCTTTCTCTTCTGCAGAGGAGACCTTTGGAGCTCAATCTAACTGTGGTAGAACACGTGTGTCAGAGATGCTTTAAGAAGCGAATCAGCTGTGACCTGGAAGTACCTATGTGGGGAACAAGATTTCAGGAACAGACTCTTCAGGCTCCCAGATTAAAGTTGAAGCTCAACATATTCACACTAAAAATTAGATTAAAAACATGCAAGCAAATGAAGAGGGATAGTCATATACATCCAGTTTGTCTCAAAAAGTTTCAATACTAGTCATGTCTAAATTGTGGCAGGATGCTTTCCTTAAAAAATTGCTCTAGTTCACACAAGAATTGAGCCCAGAAATTGTGATGACCTCTATATATACAGAAAGTCAGAGTAAATTATGACACTGCTTTCTTCTGACTTTACAAACAATCAGGTAAGTTCCACAAACAGAAAGCCAGTCCATATTGACAAGGTAAAAGAAGTGCTTTGTACTGTCAGCATCCTGCAGAGCTATTTTTTTTTTTTTCTGAACTTTGGATAACAGTTTCACAATCATAGTGGTTTACTCAGTGTAGATCCTAAAATAACCTTTAGAAGAAAATGTGAATTGTGGTAGAAAACAAAAGACTGGATTCATCTGCTGCTACTAACTTGACATAGCTCCATTGAAGTCAGTGAAATTATATTGATTTACAAAAGGAGAAATTCTGATCTATGAACATTTGACGCTAAGACTGAAACACACAAAGACACTATCCTTTTTTCCTAGAACTCCAGTTTACAGCAGGACTCTTGGACTTCAAAGTTCCTTTTTCAGCAGGACATGATGTGTAATATTCTGCAAGATATTGCAAAATGTGACCACCAGAACTTTGGCTGATCTTATCTGAAAACCATAAAAATATTATTCAGAAACTTCTGACAGATAATTTACATTTTGTATTTTGGATACACTACAATAACTATTATGGTTTTCAGGCTAATTCTGTAGTGCACATGTAGTCTTTCTACTTTTCATTCACTGTCACAAGTGATCAAATGACAGATAAAAAATTTATTTGATAATAATTGAGTATGTCATCTGCTTTCAAAGGCTCACAGTTCCATAGCTGAGAAAGACTGAAAGAGGAGAAATGTATAGTTTTACATTATACTTTATCTTTTGGGTAACTAAATATTGTGACTAAAAGTCAGATTAGACAGCTACATCTGTACCATGTTTTACAGAAGTGGAAAGATAAGTCACAGGCATTGACAAAGCTTTCTTCAGTACAGACTATTGATATAAATGCTTTAGTAGATCTGCGTATAATTTTTCTTGCTGTCTCCTCTTTTGGCAGTGAGCTATATGAAATTTACAAAAGCAACACCTGCAGCTCTCTAAATCACAACCATTTTGAAAGTTGATGTCTACATATAACATTTTCACATTCAATCATCATAAATATATTAACAGTTATATGACCTTACGGTGAATCCCTGAAGATGTATGCTTGAGAAAAGATTTTCTTTGCTTTGGGATGTCTTTCTCTCTAAAGAACATGTGGTACCAGCCAGACTTTCAAAATCTGCACTGTAAACACCATGGTGCAGTGCTGAGCAACTTCCTGCAAGTTACCGAATGCTTTCAACTCTTATTGATCTTTCAGGAACTGAAGGAAGTTGACTATTTAAAGGAAGAGATGAGACTTTCAAAGAATCAAATGCAAATTAGTTCTATTAGCTTACACATGGGTAGTTACTTTTAGGTATAGTTTGACATTTTCTATTTTTTCTTCTTGACATAAAAATATACTTAACTGGCAAACACTTACTGACACTTCCTTTAAGATTCTCACACCAGCCATCAACTACTTCTGTTGCTGTTGATGTTATCGTCAGTGTTAGAGGACAAAATGTTTTGGAGAAACTTAAGTGTAAAAAGCTTTTAGTTTTAAAAGTTAATGTGCAGTTCCGTGACTTGCAGCAGATAATTTGCCTCCCTAATGTATATAAACATACTAGTGCGGTGGGCTCTTATATATTTGTCCTAAATCATGGCAGCCATATATCCAAATGGCTGATTCAGTTGTGGACTTTAAACAGCCAGCCTAATTCCAGACCAGAGCTGTTGACTGCTCAATGATCTGTTGAAAAGATCCAGTAGCATTTGGCACGTAGATACTGTTTACAGCATGTTCTTTATTCTTTCTGGCACATAACAGAGCCTTCTGCTTCCTCCTGCTTCCCTGATGATCACCTTACAGTGACTGGAAGTTAAATAATATAATTAAAGGGAGCGTAGGTATCCCCAGATAACATTAGAAAATCACACAGCAGTATTATCCAGCTTTGTGCTTAGCATGTGTAGCAGAGGGATGGGTCCTGTGCTTTTTTGACATAGATGTCACTATAATTCTTTGTGATGGGCCTTCACATTTGATGACATTGCAAAATCCAAAAGCTTTAAGTCAGAATGGGATACATTCAACCTTGAAATATAATGCAATCTGTGCAAATAATTAAACAGTAGGGTGCCTTAACAAGGAAGCGGTAGATCATTATAACTTAGGATTTTTAAAAGTAGAAGTTAATATCTTTTTTACAAAATATGCATTAATTGTCTGGAAGAAATTTACAGCCTGTGTGCTGAGGTTATGGGCTGGACACATGGCAGTTCTTTGTGGTCTCGGGAACTATGAATCTGTGAAGCGTTTCCTTCCTTCATGGGTCATGGCATAGTGAGCAGAATGGTGTCCGTGGTCCTTGCTTTGCTCATAGGACTTGCAGTTCTGTATTAGGCCAACGTCTGTAAGTAAATCTCATTTCTCAGGACTTCAGATGATTCCCTGAAGCAATTAGGAAGTTTTATTTTCCTTATTACCCTCACTTGCCTGGGCAGAACTGGACTTTTTACTGTTATTTATGTTTTCCTCCATGAAAACCATCGAAAGTGAGATGTTGGACTGAATGGGCTGGTGGCTAGAGAGGGTAAAGATTTCAGACTGGCTGGCAGGGATGTCTTGTTCACGAGCCAGCTTGGGGCCTAGGAAGAGAGGTCAGTCAGGCTTGGACTGTGAAGTGGATGTATGTGTTTACGTCAGGAGGGAGGGGTCAGGGGATTGTGCTTACAGTTGGATGGAGGAGTGGGGTAGATTCTGGCTGTAGATCGGCTGGTTGCACTAATATCACTACTGATGTCACTCTAAGACATTTTCATATATTACAGGATAAAAAGAGAATTTTTGGTTCCTGTTTACCTGCTACTGAAAAGAAGTTTGTAACTTGACTGTAAAGACCTTCCCAACTACCACGTCTCAAGAACTTGGGCAGAGTCTGAGGGTTAAATTCTCATGCAAATTGAACCTGTCCCTCATAAAACTATGCAAGTTTAATTCCCGCCTAAAAACCTTTTCATTTATTAATATCAGACTTTGGGATTTTAGGAGAAGCATAAGGAACGCTTGTCTTGTATCAGCAGTTCTTTCTGGGCTCAGTTCCAATGTCTTTTTCCACATTGTCTGCGTGGATAAAATATCTAATATTATATCTGTGGATGTTCTTATCAGTTCAGTCCTGTGGATCCCAGAGGCCAAGTTCATAACCTTTCTTTTCTTTCCCCCAAGGTTTTATATTTATAATGCAAAGATAGATATTGCTTTTTTTTTTTTTTTTTTTTTTTTTTTTTTTTTGCGGTGTCGTGAGAAGTGAAGGGGGTAGATACTCTTACCCTTTCTCCTGCAGTCTAATAACTTTCATGAGTCGGTGCCACTCAGCTTGAGCTGGGGTTACAGAAGCAATCCCACAAAGGTAAGGTGGACGTGAAATTCTGTTTTGAAACTGGAACATGGGAGCTCGCAGTCAGAGGTGGGGCTATTTGCAATAGTATGTTCGTGATGGCTTCAGATTTGGAGTTCTGGTTTTGAATCTTTTTCCAGTGCAGATAAGCATGATTATGCACCCTAGCAGTTCAAATAATCTCTAGTTACATTTGGATTCACTGCTATGTAGGTTTCGTATTTCCTCTTGTATAAAATATTAGGGATTAGTTCTCTTCACCTCCACCTATGTAGTTGGGGTTTTTTCCTATGAAATTCAATAGCAAGAAAAAATCCAATGCATGTATACACATAGAAAACCAGTCATGCAAAGCATTCGTTTATGAAAGAGAGATGGTTACACTGAGTCAATACTAATACAATTACCTACTTGAACAAGCTCAGCTATTCTATGCATTACCTAATTCTGCCTCTTCAGTTTCTTGCTGTTTTTCTCTGTAAGGTTCCCTTTCCGTATTCTCTTATTCTTGTGTTTTCAAGAACCACCACTAGCTAGAAATGTAGCAGTACACACTGTTGTCATGGAAAACTTGACTTACCTATACGGATGTCTTACCATCACTCTAAACAAAAGCCAGGTGCAAGATCTGCAAACTGTATTTACAGCTCTGAGACACAGTAGTCTATTTGATACAGTTGGTTGGGAAATATCTTTTTAAGTCTGTGAAAATGTTGAAATAAGCTCTTTTTATTCCCAGCGGGACAGAAGTTTTCCTTATGCCAAGTGGGACAAAAGCATCTCCTTTTTTTGACAGACAGGGAGATGAGTGGCATGAGAATTGTCTCCGTTAAATTGTTAAATAAAAATAAATTAATTTTAGATGAGTTCCTGTGGTTTACCTTAATCTGTTCCAAATATTTTGGTTTTATTTCCATTCCTTTTACATGAGCTTCATCCCTCAGTGGTGAACAATGTTGGAGTTAAACATTTCTCATTTGAAGAATACTGAAAGAGGAAGATTTTCACTGTTTCCTAATACAAATTGTTTTCAATTGATAGTTTCACATAGAATCCCACTTCTGCAGAAATGGTATTTCCAAAGAAAATTCTTTAGATTAAAAAGTGTGACTGGTCTAGTTTATCACTGATTCTTAAAGGTGAAGACTGCTGGTTTGGTGTGAGTAATTTCTGTGATCCTCTGAAATCAATGGGAATCTTCTAATTTCTGAAGATTGAATCAGTCATTTTTGCAAAGTGTTATGTGTCAAGATCATTACAAAAGAAACCCCAGCAACTTGAAGCAGGTTTCACTTCATCTTAGAGACTTACTGAAGCTTGCTATATTCTGACATTGTTGCCCAGCAATGTAACGGGAGCTGATTTAAATGATTGAACAACCCTCTGTGCATCCAAGGAGCATGTAGCTTCCTGGTTTCTTCTACTTTAGTCGTAGAGGAAGTTACTCCACTGCACTACACCTGCGTGGTTGCATTTGAGCCAACAAAAATGTGGATTACCGTGGAGTGTTGGACTGATCACAATTTGAAGTCATTTCAGAAGGTGTCAGAATCCAATTGTGATCCACATTGCAGAAGATGCTCCTTTACCCCAGCAGTTCATCTCTGAGTAGTGTTATGACCAAATTTAAGCCTATGTCATTGTGCATTGCCTGCCTAGAATTCATCTTAAATTTTCAATCACATACTTAGTAAATTAAAATTTATATACTCTCTGGAGAACAGGCAAGAAACCCCATCCTCTCTCTATATGCCAACCTTAATCACCAAGTTATAAGCCATACTCTCTCAGGTCCCTGTGAATATTAATTATTCTAGGCAGAGTGGAACAGCTTCAGCAGAGGTGGGCAAGAGAGGCAGTCAGAGTGCTCTGTAACTTGGACGTTATGGCACTTTCATGGGAAAACAAACTCAAACCTTTAAGGGAAAAGAAGCAACGGGGGCACTTGTGTCCTGGACTGCATTCAAACTCGGATCTTTATCAGCAAGCTGTTAGATAAAACACTTATCAGGAGCATCCAGCAGGCCCAGCAGAGCTTAGCCTTGAACATAATCTAAGCATCCTCCTCGCAGTACACTAGTCACAAGCCCACTGCTGATATTAATGCCTTCCTCTGGTGTTAATCATTATTTAGAAATAATCACTGCAGTATGGGGTGGGTTTTTTTCATTCTGAAGGAAGGAGGGTAGAGTGTCCCTAACGCTTGCTGTGTCATGAGGGGAATGCGAAGCAGTAGCTCTTTAGGAAGGCATGCTGCTGGAAATCTACATCTGCTCAGTCACTCTGCAGCTCACAACTGTGAAATGGCCTGTTTTGTCAAGCTTGTCAGCAATGTGCATCATTCAGTTGACAACACAGAAAGCTGGGTTTGGCTTGCACACAGCAATTTCCAGTTGATGGGTTGGTTCAATTGATACATTCACTTTGGGAAATAAAGTAAGAATATTCTCAGTTTGAGCAAGGCTACACTGCATGAATATCTCCCTCATGGAAAAGAGAGATGATGACTGTGTACAAGACAAGGCATGATTAGCAGGAGGGAAAAGAAAAAGAGGCAATATATCTTTTGGAGGGAATTGTTTCATTCACTTTCCTCTGATCTTTTTGAATGAGATTTTGTTTCCTTTATTGGCCATATATCCCATTTGAAGACAAAGGGAATCTATGGTTCCTCCCTTTCCCCTTTTCCCACATGCACAGCATACACCGCACAGCTATGGGTGTAACTTGGCCGTTGTGCACAGACTACATTTCTTCTCCAAAGAAGAGGTATCGTTGCTTTGTAAACATAGAATTAAAGACTCAGGCACTAATGACTCTCTGATAGCCAAAGAAGTGCAGCTGGACACATGAGGGGACCAGTCCTTCCAAGGTTACAGGGTACCAAGGGCAAGTGTAATCTCTAGAAGAGGTTCAAAAGAACAGGAGTTACGGGTCAGATACCTAGCAGTAAGCTTCACTCCACTGCTCGGATTCTGGTGCTTCTGGAGCAAAGCAGGTTGGGTTTTTTAAGTTCCTTGATACAGCATTAATGAGAGCGATACATGGTTCAGCACTGCTCTTCTAGGCAGTACTACATCATTTCTTGGTGCAGGGAAAGGAGCTCTTGGCTTTTTTTAAAAAAATGTGGCATGCACAGGAGGAATTCCTCATGTTTTACATAGTCAGTTGCTGCTAGCTTTTTCTGCCACTGGCTTTCAGTCTCCTTCATTATTGCTACATTTGCCACAGGTCTAACCGCATAATAACAATGCAGTATGTGTTAGCAAAAAGATCAAAGTGGTCTCTCACTATATAACTTGCTGCTATAGCTGCTGCAAGAACCATTTTCTATTCCTCTTTCTGCTTGGAAAAGAATCTTTCCTGAAAACCTTTAAATAAATCAAATATTCCCAGTGTGTACCATTTATTGTCAAACTTCCCTGGTTTAAGATGGAGTTTCTTCTTCCACTTCGTGCAGAGTATGTGTCACCGCTAGCCTTACAATTCTGCAGTGTTAATCAAACCATCCAGACAGTGGGCTTATTTTGTTTCTAGTATAGATACCAATCCTTAATTATCCCAGTATTGTTTTAACTACCTCAGCACATCCTTATCTGTTTTGCTAAACTTCATTTCATATTACACATTTCCAGTTAGAGTCTTGACAGGAGGCAGAAGCAATCAAACCATATTGTCTGGCATAACAGTGGGGAAACTGCCATGTCTCTCATGCAAGAGATTAATAATAGACTGTGTGCTGCCTTTGTAAAACAAAAACAATTTCTCCCTTAAAAGGCTTAAAAGTTACATCCTGTGTGATGCTGTCAGCATGGGGGCCAAGTGTCAGACATCTAAAGGAGTTTTAATCTTTGAAAAAGCAGCTCTTTTTTTCCTTGTAAATCACACTGTAAGTTCCTGCTGCTGATCTCAGGGCAAGATGCTTACGCTAGACTGCTGCTGCAGCTAGGGAAGGGCAAACTGTTGCTGGGCAGATGAGTGTGGGCAGCCACAGACACCTTAGGTGGAGAGGGAATAGCCTCCTATTGTCAGGCGAGGGAGCCGTTTAGGTGCAAGCCTGAATTTTAGATCCAGACATTATCCCTTGTAACACAAGGAGCCTGATTGCGTTACTGCTGCCCTAAAATACCGGAGAGAGCCAGGCACCTAATTGCTAGGTCTGACAACAGCCTGGAAGAAACTACATAGGTGCTCTCTCCCTCTTTGCTGTGTTTGATGTGAGGAAGTAGGGATATGTCCAGAATTATTAACTGGAAAAAATAGAAGGAGCAGTAAGGTTTAAGAACAGGCAGCAAAAGTGTATTTGGGAGTCTTACTCACAGAGCTGTTAAGAAAGACCAGAAATACATGAAGTCACTCTAGGGACTGGTTTTCAATCCAGGAGTATAACTACTCCATATTGCATTTTCTGTGATCCATCTTGTCCTAAATATCTGGATTAAAGGTAATGCAGCACAGAAGCGTGGATTTTATTAATCTCAGCAGAGTACAGAGAAATGGCTAAACATAAAAAAATTTGCAGGTGGTGGGGAGGAGGTGAATAGAAAGTCCTGGCAATATGCTTGCAGGGAATGTATAATCTTCATTAGAAAATTCAAAGCCTGTCTGCTTGGCGTGGATCCTAGCTGTGTAGCGGTTTGTTTAGCTACGATGGAAAGCTCACTCTACATTAATTCCTAATGGATTATTGCAAAATGTTCTGTAATGATGACGTGCTTGAGCTGTTAATTGATTATGAAATGCCTTAAGAGCTTTATGAAAAGCGTAAGATACAATTCTTATTGGATCATGCTGCTCATTAACTTTAAAGAAAATAAATGTGCTGTAATTCCAACTGGCCTGTAAATCTCTTTTGTTTGGAAATAGATTTGTGTCACCCTGCTTTCCTCTGGTAGTATCAATGTCTCCTGCTTGTTTGAGTAGAAATACGTTCAGGGAGATTAAGGGCCTGAACCAATCTGACTGCAGTCAACTGGAGTTGTTCCCGTTGACTGCAGGAGTTGGAGCAGTCTTTGGTCTGTCCAAGTCCAGAAAAAAGGTCTGTGGAATAGCACAGCCACAGACCTCTCTGAGGAGAGGGGACGTGAAAATTCTAGGTTTTGAACTGGGAGCAGTACTTCATCATAGAAGTGTTTCAAGCTTCTAGCCATGTTTTGTTGTCAAAATAGATTTTGCATAAATGGTGAGGTATAGGAGATAGGGACCATGTTTGCAGGGATAAATATGTGCGTGTTCATTCGGCCACTGCTGCAGTACATGTGCAAAGTGCCATCTTACAGCACTTTACATTTTGTTTTGTAAGGAACTTGTAAGGTAAATCCTGTGAGTTTGCTCAGCATGGCAGCATGCATTTTCCTCTGGTCCATGCTTTTGAAAGCTGCAAGGACAACTAAGAGTGCAATTCTGAAGGAATGGAAAGCCTGTGCTCTCAGTTAAACACAGGCTTGAGCCTGTCATATCCCAGATTGACTCACCATTTTATATTACAACAGGCCTCTGCTAGTGATACAAAGATCGGTGGTATCCAAACTCCCTTGCTTTCTAACCTTACTAGTGGGAAGTTCGGTGGAGCTGTGTAAGGAGTCCAATATAATTAAACTTAATAACAGTGGACTGTTATTAAACAAGGCATTCTTTATTGCAGCGCTGGGGCAGCACTGGGGATAGCTCCACCATGACTGCTTCAACAATCTGGCAAACTTTTAAAGACTATGTACCATAAAGTTATACATAATCACAAGATTTCTGAAAACTCATTTACATATACGTGAGACTCCCTGGAACTCATTAACATATGCAAATGTCTGGTCCATATGTGCAGTCATCTTCCCTGATGGTCTTTGTGTGGTCATCGGGATCTTCAGATGAATGCTTGTAGTCTTCTTCACTGTGCCCACTGATGGACATTTACTTCTGCGCAAACTCAGTTCTGGGATCATTAGACTATTTTAGTAGACTAAGAAGCTGTTCTTGTCATTCTTTTGTTGTGTGTATCCATTCTCAAGACTGAGTTGTCTACCATGAGACTATCTGAGTGCCCCCTTACTTTACATCCATCCCTTATTTTACAACCATCCGAAGCCTCTTTTGTCCAACTAAGTATCTAAGGTACTTACAACATCTTCCTTGGTTTCAGGGCCTTAACTTTTCCACTAGGAAGCAAGCTTAACAGGAGGCCGAGTGCTTTAAATGTGGGTGAATTTATCCCCAGGGTAAGTTATTTGCTGCGGATCTGGTGATACACTGACCCTGAAAAAGAATAGCTTCTCACCTGTGACTGTGACACGTGTGGGGGAGAAGGCAGTGAAGGAACAGAGTGGGATGGGGACGCATCCCCCCCACATAAGACTATACATGCACATGTAAATCATAGATTTTTCCCTATAGACAATGTCTGTCATTATCTCTGCTTTTAGCATCTAACCCCCATTGTGTTTTACTAGTGCAATTAATTAAAAACAAAGGTGAATACGCCTTTCCTTGATTATGCCTTACCTTAAATAAGCAAATATCAGCCAATGAAATAGAATTAACCTTCATGGCCATTTGGTAATACAGTCCAAGAATGAGGAAATCCATAGGCTTTCTAATTTATTGTACAGGAAGGCTGTTACTACTGTTCACAAAGGAAAGGTTTTCCACACAAAATCTTAGACTTGCCAGCATCTCTCACGCATCCAAGTGCTGCCATGTGAGACAGATAAAAACCTCTGAAGCATCTCAGTACTTTTTAAAATGCTACCTTTGATTTTTGAGATTAGTAAGGTTTTCTCAACCTCTGATTCTTATCTCTGCAAATTTTTGGAAATGGACTACAATCTCTAGAGTTCTGCTAAAATGGATTTAATTTGCTGGCTCAATGTTGGTCTTGCAAAGACTTTTACATAATTGGTGTTCTTATGCTCTTACCTTTGGAAGGCATCTCACATGAGAAACAATTTTTGAAGAAATAAATATTTTATTTCCTATTTAGATTTTCAGATTTAAAATATTTAAATATTTTAAATTTTCAGGAGAATATCAAACCCCATTGGAATATTAGCTTTAATTTCAGCAGGCCAGATTCCATATGAATTTGCATCTGTGTAGGTTGGTAATATCACTGAATTGGTTCATGAAATTTGGCCCCTGTGTTGGTTTCTGACCCAGAAAGCAGTTTTTCATTCTGCAGATCTGGTATTATTTCACCTGGAATACTCAAGATTTAGCTACAGTTACCTTCTAACCTGATTCCAAGAAGAAATTTGAATTCTTAGGGTACTGCTCAGCCATGGTTAAGGGGACACTGGCCAGTGCGTAAGGGCCACTCAGAGTAACAAGATTAATGAGTGGGACTTTACCTTTGTTTTGAGTGAGGCTTACGCATGAAGCTTGGTACTGATCCTCTGTGTAAGGCTGAATTTCAGCTCTAATTCCCAGACCTGCAGTGAGTATACTATAACTGACAGCTAAGCATTTTTATAATGGATATTTTAGAAATAATTTAACTGGGAGACATGATATTGTATTTGAGTTTTCAAGTCATACTGCTTGAGAAATAATCCTGTTGCCACCACTTACTTGGGAATGAACACATATCATGCAAAAAGATTTTCTGTTTTTGCAAAAATAGTGTAGACCCCTAATTTGGGCAGAGCACTCAGTCCAGAGAAGTCAGCAGACTCCCGCTTTACTCCAGACCTCAAATGCTGACAGGTACCACCAGGACTCTGGAATAACTGTAAGTGGAAAGTGAATTCTGGGAATTCATATGTAAATTGAAATAACGGATGTCCCATTGTGCTTTTGCATTCAAAAAAATGAGAAAAAAAGAGAAGAAAACCCCCAAACATAATGAAGTATTTGCATATAAAAAGGCTTTTAACTTACATTCTTTGCTCATTGGCAATCTTTGGAAGCCCATTATTCTTCTCTGCTATTAAATTTACCCAGAAAAACATTCACATTTCTGGGTAAGTAGAAGTTCATCAAAAATAATTTATTCTTGTTCATTTATTTCCATAGGATGCAGACCTTTCTAGACACACCAATTATTTCTAGACACAAGTGGGAGAACAATGTAAGAATCTGTGGTAGTGCTTGCTTTTTTTTTTTTTTTTAATTATCCTAGCTAAAGTTTTATAGATGCTATTTCAGTAGAAAGTCTTATTATAACAGCAAAGGAAACATGGATGTCTTCAGTTTCTAATCCTGAGTGTGCAGCATTGTGACTGGATAACCATAAGCAAATGGCTTATTCTTTTGAGGACGTATTTCTACTGGTGTAAAGCTGGAATAACTCCACATAAGTCGACGGACTTACAAATGCTAATCCAATGTTGTTTCCTCATCTGTAAAAGAGGTTAATGACATTCTCCTCTCTCGGGGGATATGGCAGGGATGTTTAGTTAATGTTGACTCTTCACTTTCTAAAATGCTAATACACTGTCATTATTAGTGCAAAATTTTTACTGTACAGGTGAAAGAAACAGTTAACACACAAGGTAATAGTGCTTAACCAACTCTGCTAAAAACACATCATAATATATTGGCTTTCATTAGAACATCTCAAAACAATTTTCCCATTACTACTTTCATTAGGGAAGGAAGACTGGTCTGTTCTATTAAGAAAGCAACCAGATGCATGTAAATAAATTAACACCAAAAGATTACTAAGTGTAAAATGTGCGTATGTCCTCCACTACACTGCTTGTTTGTATACAGGTCAAAAGACAGCATTGTAAGTTTCAAATAAGCAGCTTTGATTCTGCTAAGTAATTTGTTGTATATACACACTAAGAGAGAATAAAATATACACAGACAAAATGGTGGACAGATAAATAATTATTGCCAGAAGTGATCTTCAGCTTTCAGGCAATCCGTTTAACATTTTTCTGTCTCATTATTTCTGTATATAAATGAGAAACTTCTCTGTAAGAAGTAGCAAGGATACCAGGCATGAAAGCCTTAGTATATGTCTATCCAATGCAAACAGGAATGTGACTGTTTAATTCTTAGTAACTCAGAGCTAGTGGTTTATGAAGTGATCATGGCCTGGGACACTGTCACAGTGTAAGTAGAGGCAAATAATAATGGAATAACAATAATTTCTGCTCCTGTTCTGAGCTTCACACTGGTAGTTCTCAATGCATTTTTCAAAAAGCGGTGTGTTATTCCCATTTTGCGGCTATGGGAAGTGATCCTGCTAGGACAAGTGCCTTGCCGAAACAGATCAGCTGGTGAACAAGGTGGGAGGAAGCCACGCAGCTGAATGCAGGGCAGAAAAAAATGGGAGTGGGACTGCCATTTCCAGCAGCAGCCATCCCATGGAGCTTCTCCCATCCCTTCACTGGCATTTGAAAAGAGAACCTTAGCCTACTGGCTCCCGTCATCTATCCACTGACATTAGATGAGAGGTAGAAGGCAGAAGGGTACCACATAAAATAGCATCAGCTTGTTAGAGAATCCTTCCTTGTGAATGACTCTCTCAAGTGTTTGGATCTCTTTGTTTCCAAATACCACTCTTCTTAGAAAACATGTTTTAACACAGACATTTTGCATTGCATCTTCAACTGACAATTTACCAGTCTGCTTTGTTAGCCCCTCTGCTAGTGCTGCAGTGACAAGGAGGCCCAGATGAAGTCCTTCTTTAAAATGGTGTTATTTTCCACCCTCTAATCTTTCCGGGGTTCAACTATGATCTCTTGAATTAGGTCTGTAGTACACAGCTATCCAGCGTGCACCAGCTCAGGTTTGTGTGGCTTGTAAGGTCTAGTGAATTCAGACAGTAATGGTTAAAGCTTCCTTCTGTCCTAGCCAGTGTGATTGTGTCCAGTGAGATAATTTTTCCAGAGAAAAACATTATTAAAACAGTTCTGTATTAACCAAGAATGTTTTTCCACTGAACTCTTGAGCTGGCAGCATAGCTGGAGTAGCTTGGGCACCAGCTGTCAAGTATTTACACAGGATTTCAAGCTGGCTTGTTCAATTCATGCTATGATAGCTACATTGCTCCTGGTTCCTCAGTCATCATGATACTTAGCTTAGTTTTATTAACATAATATAAGAATTTGCTAGACTTATCTTTGTTGCCAAAACATTTGCAAGAAAACCCAAAGATATTACAACAATCATTGTAATTTACACACTGGGAAAGCATTTTATTTCCAAAATTAGCATTTTGTATATTCATGTGCTGAAAGGAAAAGAAGTAACAATATTTACTGTAAGGTTTTAATTTAGGAAATAAATTAATCAAGTCATTTTTCTGTAGCCTCTATAAATTAGCAATAGCACTGGCTGGCCAACTTGTCCTGAAAATGAGCTCATTAAATCTAATTGGACACACTGTATAGCAAAGAATCATATGATAAAACTATGAATTTCATGTCCAATTAGAAAAATACTCTGTGGTGTTCAGCACTGATTCCAGTGGTGGATGTCTGCCAAGATACACTTAACTAAAGTATACATGTGGGTTAGATTAATATATTTTGAGATAGAATCAGCCCTAACAACAGGGAAGTCATCTACTGAAGGCAGTAACTCAAAGACCACAGCAAAATTGCTTGTTAAAAGAAATAATAAACTCAGGAAAATATTAATGTTTATTTTATTATCTCTGATTTAAGTAGATGGCTTAGTAGAAGAGATGAGTATTTTCTTAAGATCTTGTAACTTGACTAAAGTGAAGAAATCAAGCAAAGGTCTAGGAGGCCTGCATAGAGGAGCAAGGAGCTTCTGGCAAAACTCAAACAGAAGAAGGAAGATTACAGGGTGTGTAAAAAAGGGACAGGCCACTTGGAAAGAATATAGGGATATTGTCAGAACATGCAGGGAGGTGAGAAGGAAGGCTGAGATCTGTTTGGAATTAAATCTGGCAAGGGAGGTCAGGGACAACAAGGGCTTCTTCAAATACATCAGCAGTACAAGGATGATTAGGCAAAACATGGGCCCACTGCTGAATGAGGTGGGTGCCCTGGTGACAAAGGACACTGAGAAGGCAGAGTTACTGAATGCCTTGTTTGCTTCAGGCTTCACTGCCCAGGCCGACCCTCAGGTTTCCCAGACCCTGGAGGCAAAAGGGAAAGTCTGCAGAAAGGAAGACTTTCCCTTGGTCAAGGAGGATCCCGTTAGAGATCACTTAAGCAAACCTGACACCCACAAATCCAAGGGCCCTGATAGGATGTGCCCCCGAGTGCTGAGGGATCTGGTAGATGTTATTGCCAAGCCACTCTCCATCATCTTTGGAAGGTCATGGAGGACAGGAGAGGTGCCTAAGGACTGGAGGAAAGCCAATGTTACTCCAGTCTTCAAAAAGGGCGAAGAGGAGGACCCAGGAAACTACAGGCCGGTCAGCCTCACCCCCATCCCTGGAAAGGTGATGGAACACTCATCCTGGAGGTCATCTCTAAGCATGTGGAGGAAAAGAAGGTCATCTGGAGCAGTCAGCATGGTTTCACCAATGGGAAATCATGCCTGACCAACCTGATTGTCTTCTACGATGGGATGACCGGCCGGGCAGGTGAGGGGAGGGCGGTGGATGTGTCCACCTTGACCTCCGCCCGGCTTTTGGCACCGTCTCCCACCGCACCCCGGGCAGGCTGGGGCCGTGGGTCAGGGGAGCAGTGGGGGGCTGAGAGCTGCCCGGACGGCAGAGCTCAGGGGGCTGGGGTCGGTGCTGCGGGGTCGAGCTGGGGGCTGGGAGCTCGCCGTGTGCCCAGGGCTCAGCGCTGGGTCCGGTCCTTGTTCCACTTATTCATCAGTGACCTGGATGAGGGGACAGTGTCCCCTCGGCACGTGTGCTGGTGACACCCCACCGGGAGGGGCGGCTGGTGCCCCAGGGGCTGCGCTGCCATCCAGCGAGGCCTGGGCAGGCCGGAGAGCTGGCGGAGAGGGACCCAGTGACCTTCAGCAAAGGCCAGAGCAGGGTCCTGCCCCTGGGGAGGGACAGCCCCAGGCACCAGCAGGGGCTGGGGGTGACCTGCTGGGGGGCAGCTCTGCGGGGAAGGGCCCGGCAGTGCTGGTGGGCAGCAAGGTGCCCGTGGGCCAGCGGTGTGCCCTGTGGCCAAGGGGCCAGTGGGACCCTGGGGGGCACCAGGAGGAGCGTGGTGGCCAGCAGGTCGAGGGAGGGGGTCCTCCATCTGCTCTGCCCTGGTGGGGCCGCACCTGGAGTGCTGAGTCCAGTGCTGGGCTCCCCAGCTCCACAGAGACTGGGAGCTACTGGGGAGGGGCCAGCGGAGGCTACAGAGATGATGGGGGGATCGGAGCATCTCCCTGATGAGGGAAGGCTGGGAGAGCTGGGGCTGATCAGCCTGGAGAAGAGATGGCTGAGGGGGGATCTCATCGATGTCTGCAAATACCTTAAGGGCGAGTGTCAGGAGGACAGGGCCAGGCTCTTTTCAGTGGTGCCCAGTGACAGGACAAGGGGCAACAGGCACACACTGAAACACAACAAGTTCCATGTGAATATGAGGAAGAACTTTGTTACCCTGAGGGTGACAGAGCCCTGGCACAGGCTGCCCAGAGATGCTGTGGGGTCTCCTGCTCTGGAGACATTCAGAACCCACCTGGACGTGATCCTGTGCAGCCCGCTCTGGGTGGCCCTGCTTTAGCAGGGGTTGCACAAGATGATCTCCAGAGGTCCCTTCCAACCCTGACCGTTCTGTCATTCTGTGAATCAAAATGAATTAACACATGACTCGCAAGTAGAAAATAGGGCTCATGTCCTCCCCTACAGTCAAAAACAAAGGGAAAATGCATGCTTAAATGATGCGAGGATGAGATCCAGAGTGCCTATTCATGCGCTTCTTACAGGTATCACAAGGTCTGGTCTCAGCAGGGTGAATCAAAGAACTGAAATGATGTATGTAAGCTCCATATTCTCAAAGAAAAGAATTAGACATTTCTGAGGGTAGCCCAGAATGCCACACAAGGGCTTGGTGGCTGCTCGGTGTGAAATCCTGAGGATAACATGTGTCTGAGCACTTTTCTTTTCCTGGACTTTGGAGCTTTTGCCTGCTTAAGGTAGACAGCGCAGAACCTTCCCCCCACTGTAGTGGCCTAACCGAGCATGGCTCATTCTTTCTAGAGTAATGTAATGGCTGAAGGACAAGCCTAACCTGAGGTCTAACTCCTTCTTTAGCTTTGAATGTTCATCTCATGATTACCTAATATAAAATGCACTGATAGTTCAGAGTACAGAAGAGAAGAATTCAGTCTTTGCCCAACTTCCAGGTCCCCTCACCTTTCTCTCCATACCTCCAGACCCTGGCACCGCCCTGTCTTCTTTCTTTCCAGCCTCATTCCTGGATGCACGGCAACCAAGTGCCTGCCCCAAAGAGACCTTCCTAGCCTGAGACAAAGCATTTGCAGGCTAAGGATCAATCCCAGATCTCCACTGCCCTGGGTAACTGCTTTGACCACTAAGCAACAGCACTGCAGAAGCAACCATAGCATGACTTTTAAATAGGGTAACTTGTCTGTCATGCTTTACACTGAAAAAAATACAGTCCTAATAAATACAAGTTTATAGCTCATTTAGTCATGCCTGGTTGCATCATGGTGGACTTCTGTTTTCACAGGGTAGGGATCTACCTTCACAGAAAGGAGCAATAAACAGAAGTCTCATTTGAAGCATTGGGAGAGCTTCCAAGTAGAAGCATGCCATCTCCAGGAGCAGGTTTTCTGAGGATCACAGGATTGTGAAGATTAATTTATTAAATACTTGCCAACCTCTAGTCTCTATGCACCTGAAGGAATGTCCCTAGAACTCCTCCTGGCTGCAAGGCATGGTATGTCCTAACAGGCAAGGATTTGTGTTGCACAGACACTGAGTGCTGGCTACAAAGGAATAGCTTCTAGAGATACTGGCCTAGAATGATGCTCGCATGGTGAATTAGATATCTCAAACAAGAGGGTTGGTTGTTGTTGAGATGGCAATGGGACTTGCCATTGCAAGGGGTCCTTGCAAAGCATTTTAACTGTATCATGTGATCCAGCTTCTTAAACCACTGTTTTGCTCAGTTCTTAGATAATCTAACTGGCCTGTGGTACTATGTGAGCACTCCAGCACACATATGATCCATTCCTACAGGTTATCTTAAACTACGTACAAAACGTCTCCTAACTGTCATTAAGTACGTACAAAGGTCCTATGTAACTGTTTATACATAGGAACAGTTTCTACTGCTTATTTGCAAATGTCTGTGTAAAGTTTGGTCAATTCTGCAGCAGGAACCATATAAGGAGGTCTATTGACTGGATTATCCACCCAACACACTTAAGCATATAAACTGATATTGAGACATCAGGAGCTGTCTGAAGAAATCTCTAGAACTGTCCAAAATTCCTACCTGGAGAGCTTCTGTGAAACTCAAATTTTTAGTTGTCAAGGTGGCTGGAAGTCCAGTCAATTGCCTTATCTCAAGTTGCTCCACTGTTTCATATTAGTCTAAATCATAGATGCAGATGACTAGTTGGGGAGCTCCTAGACCACCCAGGGAATTAAGGACTTATGGGCTCTGGGTGTGCATACAGGTATAGTCCTGATACCGAGCTATAGCGCAGTTGCAACTAAAGGACAAACTTGAGTTTCATACTTACAGCTTTAGCTCCATAACTCTTGCCACATTTTGTTAGCTCAGTGCCCAGTCTGTACGGTCAGAAACTCTTCAATAGGCTTCAATATGCTTCTCAAATGCCTTCCTTCTCTAGATCAGGATTTCTCAGAACAAAACCTCATGTTAAATTGTGTTAGTAAGGGAACAGAGTATTTTAGAATAGAGATTAAAATACCATAACCAGTATGGAAGCTAGCAAACAAACAAGAAAATTATGTTTTCAGTAAATCTAAACATTTGTGCATCTCCCATCACTACAGAATCCAAATGAGTTATTGCCTTTATATGTCATTAATATTAACCTCATTTTAAGCTTGGGTAACTAAGGCTTAGGTTTTTTGAGTCACAGCCCAGTGTCTTCCACTAGCACAGGCATTCTGTTCTTACTTGATCATTGTTTTTTCTACTAATGTTGCTTTTACAGATGAGAAAAGTGAAAAAAGAAAATCAAGAACGTAAATGTTGTCAAATTCTGTTTCCTTCATTCTTAAACCACTTTTCATTTACATGGAATAAAATTTAACTTTTAGCTGAGGACTGAGCAATAGACCAAAAGGACTGAGCACATTGACAAGCGCTGATTGGCCTCGTGTGCATAGAATTTAACCTTGGTCAATCTTTTTCATCCAAATAGTATCACTGTCTGGCACTGATTCGTGCCTAGCTGTTCTTTGCCACCTGCAGTTGAATGAGATGCCTGACCAGCCAACCTAGCCTGCGTGAGAGGAAGCTAACAGATAATGTGCAATAGAGCTTTATTTTTCCCCTGTAAGTGTTTACTCTGCATCACAGAAAATCCATTTGTCAAATAATAATTGAATTCTCCAACATTTGGCATATTTGCATAACTATTATGAAATGGAGCATTATCTCCCTTGGTATTATACCCATTTCCCTTAGATGGTGTCTCTTTGATCCATTAATCATGTTTCCTGTATCCTCCCACAGCAGCTTAATTGCTCGCATCCTGCAGAACCCACTCACAAAGAAAGAAATTAGCTCTATGTAAATTTAAGGCTATTACCTTGCCTCTATAAATGTAAAACAATTAAATTATCCTCTAAAAAGGACAGTGATAAAACTCCAGATAAGCATTGATCACCCAAGGAAGCAAATTAAGGCAATTTTGTTGGGTCAGTGGGGAAAAAATATTTTTGCTTTACCAAGGACATAACTGGGGCAAATGATACTGCTGTCCATGTCTTTCTCCACTACCACTGCTGTCCCCTTTACTGACTTCGGTATTACTTGAGTATCTGAAACAAAGACACCTCCAATTTTAGGGCTGATGTAGACTTATACTGATGCGTACATCTCCTGGGCTTTACTGGAACCTCGAAGTATGACCTAAGGATCAGCACAGCACTAGGGAACTACTTAAAGTCAAAGGTGCAGCTATCTAGCACTAGCTTGTAGGAAACACTGAGAAAAGGAGTACGTCTTGAATTCCACTTCTCAGACCTGTAAGGATATGCTTTTCAGGAAACATATCTTTAGCCTCAAACCTTTACTAAATATAGGAACCCACATTTAAAAAAATAAAAAGCTGGGCAAAGCTTTCCCCACCCCCAACAGGAGCAGGCGGTAGGAACTGCATCAACTTAACAGCATTTTGGTGGTCACAGCACTTGTGGAGGAAGTGGGAAAGATTCAATGTTCCTTCAACGTGCAAGTCAGAGTCAACTCCCACAGGGATGTTCTAGCCACCAGGCATAGCTCTTTCTAGGAAGATCAGATCATCTCCCTCTTCCTGCAAAGCCATGCTACTGTGCAGAACATAATTGACTATTAATTTGGCCATGGAGAGACTGAGCAGATGACTCTAATCAGGCTGTTCAGACAAAAGTATGGAAAACAGGAAGCCTGGTCTCCACTTGCCACTTCTCTTGAACCACAAAATAAAATAGTAGTGTGTTTTGTGCAGAAACCTGTGCCGCTGTTGTGTTGCATGTACTTTGAGTACACTAGATGTTGACGTATATTGAAAAAAATGTAATTCCTGAATTTTGTTCAGGTTTAGATTCTGAGCCATTCAGTCCTGTCAGCATTAGAACAGCTTGAGCATGTAAAGGTCAGCAAATCTAGAGCTCAGGGATGTTTAGGATTAAAAAATGTTAACTTCTTCTAGACTTTAGTAGCTTAGCAAGGCTTTTCAGGATCAAGATCCTGGGACTTAGCTCCATTTATCAGATCAATCCCCAAAAGACTAAGCCAAGGTCACACACACAAAAATCTATGGTCTTGCAGAAAACTGAAGCTCAGAGTCCAGTTTACCAAACTAGCATCTAAGTCATTAAACAGCTTCCTTTCCACATTTTCATCTCTCAGACCTGACTGTAAGTTTACTTCTCTGCAGTCACTAAAGACCCTTGTTCTTTCATCCCTTCTTGGTGTCTATAATATTTAGCAAAATTATGACAGAAAAATTCTCCATGTCTGTAGAGAGACACTTTTCTGTTAAAAGGAGTAAAATGGGAGCAGTAAGAACCAGTATATCACTGCTCCATGTTCACTGCTTGCTTCTAAACATGTTTGTTCACTCTGCAGCTTTTCAAAGTTCCTCCTCTTGATGCAAATTCATTCTCACTCCTTGTACATTTTTCTTCACCATCAGTTCCTTTTGTAAGGTTCTCTTTGAAACGTATTTCCTCCATAAAGCCTTTTAATGACTCCATCTACATAATCAGTTTTTCTTCTAAAGAAAACATCAAAGCTAATTTGTGGTTGAAGTGTAATTTGGTATATCACAGGTCTGTGATCATATAGTCTGTTTGATTTAGAATGTGAAGGTCTTGATCAAACCAGGATCCACTCTTTTATACTGTGAACATTTTGCTGGTATTTCATAAACACCATTAAGATATTATAACAGATACCCAAGGACAACGACCTGTACGGAAAGGACACCTGTCTTCTATATCTTATCCTGTATGTTGCCCACCATAGAAGTTGCCAGAGAGATGGCAGAAGCCAGCAGTAAGGAAGGGGAGTCTCTAGCACACGTTTTTAGTTGCTTTATGTATAAATGACTATTAAGACAACAAAAGAAATTTTGAGATTCTGTGATTGAATGAGTCATTAATTTGACAGTACCTGACTATTCATGATTTCATCCAGAACCTTTAACCTCTTCTTTGGCGATGTGTAGACTCAAAGCCTTAAGCTTCAGTCTTACTCTTCACGGTGTTCTTACGTTAATTTTATTGCTTACAGCATGGCATTTGGATGCACATCTGAGGGAAACTGAAACTTGTGAAAACTTCCAACACCTCTTGTATACAATATAATAAACATAAGCAATCAAAAGGAGGAGGCAAATAGTACAAAAGAAGCCACCAATTTAAGTTGGAGAAAAAGTAATTATTTTAACATTAGAAAAAAACCACCTTGTTTTCTCCCAGTTTCATCTGTACTACGTGCTGAACACACAATGCTTACTACTAATGTAGGACTGAACTTAAGAAAGCATTTTTAATCACATAAGGAGGTCCTTTTCTACAAGGTAAAAATTTAAGTCATTTAAGAGATCTTGCTGGAATAGAGTCTTTTATTTAAAGAAAATACCAGAAAATCGAGCACCGTTCTATTTCCTGCTGAAACTACCTGCAATAAAGCAAGTTATGTTCAGTATAGTTTCTGCAATTGAATAAAAGTTGATATTACAAGAAGAAACAAAGGAAGGTTAGCCAAACAAGATATGGCACAGTCTTTGAGGAAAGCTGGCGAAGACCAGCTGTAAACTCACTGAACTGAGCATAATTGGCCTATTTGTGCTCATAGTTACTATGCATATTAAAACAATAGGAGAAAATTCTATGTATGGTTCCAGTATGTTTTAGAAGGCTGAACACAGTTTACAAGAATTTTAGAATTCTGCATACGCTGGAATCACCAAGTAGTAAAGCAGGCTAGTTCTGAGGACATGCAGCAGTATAGCTACACAAGGCTCCTTTTTGTCTGTAAAACCCTGAATCCAGCTCAGTTCTGTTGGCCTCAAGCTTTGGGAGAGTTCTTTTTTTTGAGAGCCCGTTTTAAAATGACCTTACACAGCACCATAGTTCATGCATGAATAGGAAATTCTTAAGCACTTGGTGCTGCTCTTACCATCCCAAGGCTGGTTGTTTTCTGGAGACCCAAACCATTAAATTGGGCTAAGGATGCTGGGTGAAGTCCCAGGGGCATTCATGATAGAGAATGGGCATTGCGTAAGGCTGCTGTTGGTTCCATAATAAGAGCTTCTGGACCAATGTCATAGAAAAGCATGCAGGTTTTTTTCTGTAAGACAACACCATTTATATATAAAATCAGAGTTGAATTTACAGCCATTTCTTTGTCTTTCCATGACAATAATTTTAGGATGCACATTGCATTTAATTGAATTACATGTAATTATCTTTTTACCAGCTACATAGCTTTTTATGCCTCATATTTTGCTTCATTTTTTTTAACCATCTTTTTATAAATAGAATCTGCACATTGAGAATTCGTACAGGCACAGCTCTGGATATAGTTGCCTTGGTACTGGAAAGCATAGCTTTGCAGGCTTCTATTACATGACACAGGGTATAATAACAAAAGCTACCCTTCCACATATGTCAAGAAAATTTATCTCCAAATCAGTCTCAGGCAGAGGCTATTATATGCTGTACTTGCACACACTGACCATACCAGATTAGTCAGTCCCAAAAGTAAAGATTAGCCTTTTTTCCTTTTTAGGAAGCTCCATCTATGTTTGCAAAGCTTACATGTGAAAAACACACTTAATGCAAACTACTTTAAAAAAGCACTTTACAGTTTTGAGACTGTATGAACTGGAAGATTACAAATCTTTGTAAAACCACATCCTGTTAGTTCCTGGTGGTCATGATAATTAGATGTCTGGTGTCAGGTGCTGAAAGAGATAAAACAGCATGGGATAGGTAATCACAGATCAAAACAAAATGAACCATAGTGAAACATTTAAGACCATATGATAATGTGGTATGTGACATTCAGGAATACTGAATGCAGAAAAAAGCCAATTCAAACTGAGAGAAGTTCTCATTTCATTCCAATACTTCAGTAATCAGCAAGAAGGAGACAAGAAACAGCAAACTGCGTTACTGTCTAATGAGATGTTAGAGGACTCGGGATGGGGGTGTTACTGTCTGAATATGACACTTTCTTTAAAGCTCTTCCTTCAGTGGTTTTCAAGGAGAATACTTAATTCATGCAGGGTGTGCAGTCCTGCGCAAGGGTGAGCTGTCAGGTGGTTGTACTGTTCCATTACTGGATCTCAGAAAACCTATAAAACCAGTGCTTCTCTGCTGAAGATGCAGAAAAGCCTGCAAGGTCATCCTTTCCTTGTGCAAGTGAGAGACATGAGTGGCCAGTTAAGAATTTCTAATGAAGAAAGGAGCAAGTGCTCCTGTGTGGCAGTAAGGTATAGGTTGCATGTGCTGGTCTGCTTAACCTGCCTACAAGTCAGGGAATCTTTCCTCCTAGAGCACACAGAGGCAATTCCAGCCTCACTAATCTTATTTTCAGACTAAATGGTCCCACAGAGCACACCAAGGCAATGTGCCTGTGCCAACATCTCTTGCAGTGGTTCATCTGCTGATAGAATAAACATCCTCTGTGATAGGCAAGTGTGGACAGCCCCACTCTCAAAAGCCATTGTCTGGGACAGCAGAAGGCCTATACTGTGATCTGAGCTCCCGACCGTGCACTGCAGGCTGTCTCAGCAACGTGTGACTTCAGTGTCACACGGCCCCTCTTCAGCTTCAAACACATGAAACAAAAATGATTTCTTTTAAATCTGTGTTTTCATGTAGATTCACACTGCAAGGTATTTTTTACGTACAGAAAACATTCAGCTCCTGAAAAGAAATTCAGATTTCCCCCCAGCTGTCTTGGGAATTTGTAGATAACTCCCCCAAGTACCATTCTTTTCCCCCAGGAGAAACAGGACCAGTAATTGAAGCACAGGGGAGCCATTATCTCTAGTTTTATATATGCCTGGCTAGATATGCTGATACTGCTGTATCACTCTTCACCTTTTATAAAAGGAATACCATCTACTTCACAGGGGAAAGAATTAATGCAGGCCTGTAATACTGTAATTCAAACAGGTAGAACAAAAATTAGAAAATATTACAATATTAAAATGACTGCTAAATCCCCCTTTTCAGAAATAATTCTGCAATACATTGACTAGAAAACACCCTTGAAACAAAATTCTTACCCAGCACGTGTAGGTTTCGTAATCTCTTTTTTTCCAGTAGTATAATTGAGGAGCATATATTTGACCTCTTTCACATTTTATAAGTAGAGGATTCTAAAAATCTATAATCTCAATTACTCTCTTAATAGACTGTCTTAATTTTTACTTTTTTTTTTACCTGTTGACCTGCAGGATAAAGCTATTTAGAAGAGATGTTATTGTGGAGAGCACTGCCATAATGAAAACGCTGAAGGACAAAAAAAATCCAATAAGGAGACTGGAAAACACATTTAGAAGTGCACTGCTCAAGTTTAATTTATTCAATATGCATACTGAAAAACATCTGGGTGTCTTTAATGTACAGTCAGGTATTAACTTGGTATCAGCTATTACCATCAGCAGTTTGCAGCAAGTTGCAAGCATCTGACAGAAAGCAAGTCTGTGAATAAGAAAGCAGTTTAGCAGCAAAATGCCAAAGGTAGGGAAGTAAGCACATTCAGCTGCTGTGTTACCTGGTCTTCCTATGCTCATGTCTTTTGTTTTGCAGTTCTGTATTTTTTAGTATATTTCTTGTGCAGCCATGCATCTGCATGCACAATATTTAATTTTTACCAAGTAATCTCAGCCCTCCAGGTTTCAGTCCTGTGGGGCACGTGGGTTACTGTGACTTCCTAGTACAAAATAATTTTTTCCTTTTTCTAGAAAAAACTGCCCCTCATGTTTCAGCACAAGACAATCAGTCACCTCATTTGTGCCTGATCGGTTAAGTCACAAGCATTTCTTCCATTTCTGCAGCAGCAGCAGCTTGGACCCTGGGAACATACTCAATGCAAAGAAATAGTCCAGCACAGCTGTTCTTGCTTCAACCATATTTGCAGCAGAATTGTTTCTCTGAACATGAATAACAAGTTTTTGCTCAGGTTTTTTGTTTCTCATAAATCAAGGATATCAGATGACTGCACTTTTAAATCCCAACTGCTGCAAGTCTCACAGAATATGATAAATGGTCCCTTTTAGAAAGAAAACCAAAACATGAGGATGAAAGCAAGGAAACAAACAAGTATTGCATCAGACTTACAAGGAGCAGACATTAGTTAAAAAAAAGAGATTTGTAAAAGAGGTCAGCACTGGTTATGATGTTGAGATAGCAGCACAGATCCACTCATTGTGGAAGCAGCTTTAGCAGCCACGAGCAAGCCTGGAAGGTGGGCAGAACAGCACTACAGGTCTAGGGTACTGTCAGTCTAAATTCACTCCTTGTACACATACCACACATCCACAAAACTCTGAACAAGAAGGCTACGTAGAGATTAAACTAGCAGTGCTGAGTTTTGCTCTACTCCCTCACCGTTCCTAGTTTAGCCAATACTCATCCCACAGGAGCTACAGTGCCTCAAAACCCTGACTGAGGCCCACTGATATAGCGCTGCAAGAAAACCCTAATAATAAATGCCTTCAAATATATACTGAGGTTATATGATTAAGCACACAAAACGCTAAGCCCATATAAACCAGTCCTTGAGCAGGGACCAACCGAGAACGAAGGGCTCAGGGAAGGAGAAAAAAAAACAAAAAACCACCCACCCACCTGCCCCGGCCGCAGCCACCGTTTTGTACGCGCCGCCTTGGGCCGGGCGCGGCTGCCCTCAGCTCCCATTGGTCGCCCGGCGGCAGGGGCGGGGCTCAGTCGCACGGGGGGGCGGGGGGAGGGCGGCGCGGTGGCGCATGCGCGCTTCCGTACGGCTGGCGCGTGGGGAGGGGCGGCGGTAAGGGCGGTGTCCCGCATGCGCAGGGGGCGCGTCCCGCCGTGGCGCTCGGTTTCCCGCTGCGCCGGCGGTGATTGGCCGCTGGGAGTGAGCGGTGACGGTGACGCGCGGGGGGCGGGCGGGCAGCCATTGGTGGGACGGCGGCCGCGAGGGCCCGGTCGGCGGCGGGAGGAGCGGCGGGTAGGTGTGGGCGGCCGCGCCCTCCGCGTCCCTTCCCTGGGCGCGCTTTTCCTTCTCCTTCCCTCCGCATTGTCTCTCCTCAGCTCGGGCTCGTCGAATTGCAGTGGCCGTGGCTCCTCCGGTGGCTGAGCGGGAGCGGCCCGAGCGGGCCCGGGGCCCTCTGGGTCGAGCTCGCTGGCGGCGGGGCTCTCCCTGAGGGCCTGCGTGTGCTCCTGTGTGCGCCGGCCCCCTTAGCGCCCCCGAGCCGCCGCCTCAGGTCTGAGCCCCGGCCGGGGCGCTGCCCTGCTCCTTACCTTTTACCTCTGCTGCTTCTCTTTCCGGCTCTGGAGAGGTGCGTTTGGCTAGCTTTCCGGGGCAGGAGATCGGGAGAGGTGTTAACGTTGCTTACAGGGACCTCTGTAGCCTGGTGCTCCCGGGGAAGGCTGGCATAGCTTTAGCTATCGTGTATTTACTGATTGCTTTGTGCTGTAACTGAATCTGCATAAACATTGACCGATTTATTCTGATGTTTGCGTTATCTGCTTTAGCTGTTACCCTTGAAGTGTTAGAGTTGAATTTTGTATTATTCATCCTCTAAACTTTTTTTTTTTGGGGGGGGGGGATAGTGGGGGTGTAGTAACTTGCTCCTTAATTACATGTATTGATAAACTTATGTTTTGTACCTCATCGGCCAAATAAGGGAAGACTAGCAGGAATATATGTTATGTCCCTGCTTATCCTGTAATGAGCCTGGGATTCATTGGCTTAATAACCTTGTATCAAAAGTATCTTATAGATAATTATTTCGTTTTTACACACCGCCTGATTTCTTTAGAGTTTTGTTATTTTTTTTTAATTATTATTTACAATACTGAAATCTTCCCAGGTGTAACATGTTGGTTAAATCGTTTGTGCTGTGTGGACTGTTCACTAGTAATAAGCTTTTGACTTTTATAACTAAACGGTGGCTTTTGAAAGTCTTTGTTGGTTTGTTTTGGGACACTTATCAAGGACGTAAATATTTAAAGATCAAATAAATACTTGCAGGAGGACAGTTTTTAAAAAGGACAGCTGAAAAATTCTTGCTGTGCAGAAGAAAATTACAATAGCGAGGAAAATGGGAAGCAATCTGTAGAACTAGCAGATCCTGGTTCCACAGTGAAATCTACAGGGAAATATCATTTGAAATGACTGTTTAAGAAAACTTGAATAAAAAATTGTCAGTGAGCAAGTTTAGCATTCTAGTGAGATGCTCGGCATGCAGACTGTTGGAGTTTCACAGTCTTCAAGGCAGAAAACCTTGGACTACAGTACAAAATGTTAACAAACTCAGTATCTTAAAACTGTTACGAGAATGTTTCAGTATAAATCATCTAAGTGACCAGGCTGCTTTACTGTGTGGTGTAGTTTTCAATAGGTTTTAGGGGTTTTTTTATCTTCTCAGGAGTGGAATGGTGTTCAGTATTCACTTGGCAGACATGTCTGTTCCATGGTGTAGAATGTGAATGTAATACTGTTGCAGGGTTTACTACATAGCGTAATAGTTCAAAAGCAGTACATTTTATGACTGACAGACTGTCTCAATTGTACTCAACAACATTGGCATTGGCTCTGATGTGAACAATTGTAGCTCACACTCCTAGATACAATGACAGATTTGTAAGATTATGGCAATATCTGTTTTTTATAGATGGCTTACTTATATAATTTATGCACAATTTCTGTTTTTCATGTTCTCATAGAAGTTGATTATTCAGCATTCCAAAGATGAAGAGGAAAGTTGAAAAAGCTGGGAAATTGAGGCTTAGTCCTAATGAAGAAACCATGTTTCTGAAAGAAGAGTATGAAAGAAGAAGAAAACTGAGGCTACAACAAGTATGCCTGTATTTCTGCATGTTGTGTATTTCATTTAATGATGTAACAAATAATTTAGGAAACGTAACTGGAAGATTTATTTCATGTAAGCTAAATTTCAGGGTCATAATATTATAGAATTGTAGAATTGTTTAGGTTGGAAAAGACCTTTAAGATCGTTGGGTCCAACCATTAACCCAGCACTGCCCAGTCCACAACTGTGCCCCAAAGCACCACATCTATGTGTTTTTTAAATACCTCCAGAGATAGTGACTCGGGCCCTTCCCTGGCCAGCCTGTTCAAATGCTTGGCACCCCTTTCTGTGAAGACATTTTTCCTAATAACCAATCTAGACCTCCTCTGGCACAACTTGAGGCCGTTTGCTCTTGTCCTATCTCTTGTTACTTGAGAGAAGAGACCAGCTCGACCCCCACCTTGCTGTAACCCCCTTTCAGGTAGTTGTAGACAGCAATGAGGTCTCCCCTGAGCCTCTTCCGCTCCATGCTAAACAACCCCAGTTCCCTCAACTGCTCCTCAAAAGACTTGCATTCTAGACCCTTCACCAGATTTGTTGCCCTTCTTTGGACACACTCCAGCACTTCAGTGTCCTTCTTGTAGTAAGGGACCCAAAACTGAACCCATTATTTGAGGTGCAGCCTCACTGGTGCCAAGTACAGGAGGACAATCACTGCCGCTGTCCTGCTGGCCTCCCTGTTTTGGATACAAGCCAGGATGCTGTTGGCTGTCTTGGCCACCTGGGCACACTCCTGGCTCATGTGCAGCTGGCTGTCAACCAGCACCCCCAGGTCCTTTTCCACCAGGCAGCTTTCCAGCCGCTCTTCTTCTCCCCCCGCCCCAATATTGTATATTCTATTTAGTTCATGAATTATTTTCCTTTTCTCCTGTTTATTTACTGCTAAGTGCATATTTTGCTTGCGGTACCTTCGCTGTTTGTTAGATTCCCTTTCGCATGTGTTGCAGAATCTCTTCTTCCCTGCCAGCTTCACAGTATCTACCATTTTTATTTGGCTGTGAATGTGCAGTTTTCTTTCTCTTGCTGATGTGTCACTAGTGTAAGCATTCATACCTCTTACAGTGTTGCAGGTGTCTTCACAGTGATCAGGCAGAAGAAATAAGGCAGCTGCTGGTAATAGGGAATATCACAGCCTTCCACTAGATGAACTGAATTGCTACAATGTGTCATAGCTCTAAAGGTTTTAAGTACTGTTCCTTTTAGAATGTCTGAGCAGAGTACCTTTATATTCTTCAGAACATGTCTGTTGATCACCTCGTATTCTATTTCTGTTTTGCTGTCCAGCTGTTAGACCACAGGGCTATTTCTCCATTTCTCTTCTTATTGTTTTCTTAGCCTTCCTTTGCTTCGTCCTACACAAGCTCATTGAGTCTTTCACATCTTCAAAAAATACATTATCTTCAAAGACATTAATTTTTGACCCCTTTTAGGCTTTTTTCTTGGTATGTTTTTCCTTTCAGTGAAGAGAATTTTACTGACAAAGTGGAAGACAAACTTAGTAAGCAGACTTTCATTTATCATTATAGTTGCTGATTTTCTTTGAACCATGTTGCATTGTAATAGGAATGAAAAGGAGGTTGTAGGCAGGTGATAGATCTTCTTCTCCCAGATAACAAGTGATAGGACAAGAGGAAATGAGTAGTAAAAATAGCTTCACTGAAAGGGTTGCCAAGCACTGGAACAAGCTGCCCAGGGAAACCATCCCTGGAGGTGTTCAAAAAACCGCATAGATTCAGTGCTTAGGGACATGGTTTAGTGGTGGACTTGTCAGTCCTGAGTTAACAGTTGGACTCATCGATCTTGGAATCTTTTCCAGCTTAAATGGTTCTATGTTTCCAAGCAATGTTTGCATTTTGTTTATCAGTTGTATGTTGCTATTTGGACTTTAAACTGAAACATTTAACTAAAACATTTAACTAACATTAAATTTATTAGTTAATATATTAATTTTTGAAAAAGGTAACAGCAACTGTAAAGTAGTTTCTGGACAGATTGGTATTGGAAAAGTAGATGAGATGGAAAGCTGAAGGGAGGATAGTGTATGTTGTGGAAAGATTTGCTACAAAAAATACTGTGCTTTTTTAAGTTGCTGACAAAACCTAAATGCTATTTCTACAGGTTAGAGAGCAACAGAAGTACATCGCCTTGCAGATAAGACAGAAAGTAAAGCAGAAAAGAGAAGAACAACTGCATCAGCTAGAGGAGGCATTGAGAGCTGAATGGCAGAAAGCACAGGATCAAAAGTTGAAAGCCCTAGAAAAACTCTATTTATCAAGCTTAAGAGCAATTGGTGAAGGTCACCGACAAGCCAAGGAGAATGTGAGTGGAACTTATTAATATTCTTGTCAGATAAATTCTTGATGTTCTAGAAGTACCAAGATGTTGGATTTTTTTAATATTCTTGGTCTTGCAGTCCTAATACCTAAACCAACAGGTTTTTAAGAATGGAAACTTCTTAAAAATGTGTATGTACTTTTTTGCAGGTATCCTTCCACAAGGCTAGGATTAAGTGGTCTGGCAGGCCCGTGTGCTAAGGCTTCTGCTGTGCAAACTCTTGAAGTTATTCTTATTTTTGTTTATGTTAGATTGTACACAAATGATAGTGTATGTCTGTACTTGACTAAATTGCACATGGTGAATCATTGTCTCAAGTATGCCAGTAATATAGTAACTTTTTTTTCTCTACCATGTACCAGTATCTTTTGTATGGTTAAGAAAATACTTAACTCTTGTTTGGGGTGTTTTTTGTTTGGTGGGTTTTTTTCCACTTTGGGTGTTCTGGTGACGTGGAAACTTTTGGCAAGGGCTTCAAAGCCTTTCCCTAGACTGAAAACTGGTATCATTTCTTAATTTTGCACCTATAAACTATTTTCACTTTCTTTAAAATCCGGTAACTTGTCTAAGCTCTCTTTGAGAGAACATTGAGGTTGTTGGGTTGAAATTTTCCATAGGTTTGACTCTGAATCAGGTTTTTAGAAATCAGCAGTGCCAGAGATTTCTTGCATGAGTCTTGCAAACTAGCTTACTTCCTGAATCAGTCAGACTTTTTAACCCAAGTAAAATATCATTATACTTTTCTGTATCTCAGTGTCTCTAAATCAACTTCTTTGTGAAGTCCTTTCTGATGCTAGGATGGATGAGTTTGTGGAAAACTGTGGTACTACTGCCATAAGAACAGAGAATTGCAAAGAAATGTTTCTGTTGATACATGTTTGTTGTAATTAATGACTGAAAAGTAGTAACATGCTTTCTCTGTACAGTTTAGTCAGCATTTGCTAAAATCTGTCAGTGTACTTATATTTCCCTCTTTATCAAAGAGGTGCAGAGAGAAGCTAAAGTTTTCACGCCAATATTTCGTTACGATGGCTGAGGAATGGGGTAAATTTGTTGCTGTTGGTGGTAGAGAAGAAGAGAATAAAGATGGCAGAGAAGGAGAAGTTACTACTTAAAGTGTTTTTACTCTAATCCAGTCGAAAGTAATTTTGAGCTTGTGATTCTTACCAGGAGTACTTAATTTGAAATATCACACTGGTAGTGTGAGAAGTGAGTAAAATCCTGTATTAAGTACTTGAAATATTTTATTGTTAAGGAACCTGACTTAGAAGCTCTGGCAAAGCAAGCAGAGGAAAGGAAACGAAGAGCAGAGAAGAGACATAGGAAAGCCCTGAAAGAGCAGAAGTACCAAAAAGAAAAATTACTTCATGAGCAAGCCCGGTATGCAATAGTTATCTAGTTTTATTAAGCATAGAATGTATTTCACAATGTCAAAAGGTGAAAGACAAAAAATCTTGATGCTTCTTGCTTGGAGCTCTTTTAATCTTGACATTTTATGGGTTAGAGCATTAATGCTCATGGACAAAGCTTGCGGATTTTGGTAAGAACTGTAGTTTTAAAATTAAGAAAAAAAAGTCAAGTATATGACCTGACCTTACAGACTTTCAGTGAGTGGGGAGCTTTTCATCTCTATATTCTCTAGAGTCTAGATTGTTGGCTGAAAGCTATTCAGTGACATAAGAAATTAAATGTTCTCAGGCCAGTTTGTGATGGAGAGTTACCCTCTTGATGAGACGACCTATTGCATTTGCCATGATCTTCCTTCTTAGTGGTTTTGTTTGTTTAGTTGGGTTTTTTTATTATTTTAAGCAGATTGGACCAAACCTGGCCTGGCATGAAAAATGAACTATGTACTCTTGGGGATGTGCTTGAGTAGAGCTGAGACCTGTTGATTAAATACTTAGTTTTGTCCACACTTGAGCAATTAAAATATGTTAAAGTGATACAGTGCTTTCTGAAAACTTAAATGAAAAGTGGGGATTCTGCTTTGTTCTAATTAGAAGCTTGTATATATTAACATTTTTGCAGTACTTCCAAGAAATTAATTTCCCAGTGCTTCCTTCCAGCATAAGTTCTGTTGGTTTTTCAGTGTGCTTTGCCCATCCCTACGTCCCAAACATTTAATTAGGGTACATCTGAATCTGTTTATTTTTAGGTTTGCCTTTTATTTTGCACAGTGCTGTCATTGTTGCTTGAAGAATTTTAATTTTCTCTTTTGTATGTGTTTTGGTTTTTGGTATTTTTGGTTGGTTGGTTGGTTTGTTTGTTTTGGGGGGGGCAACACATTTTTTGTTCGTTTCTGTGTTTTTGCCCAAGACGAACAAATGCACGTAAACATGCTCTGGAAGTGGAAAGACAAAGAGCAGCCAAAGTTGCAAGCTTGCCACCTCCTCCACCACGTCCTCTTGAGGTATGTATCCATGCCATGGTAGTGATCACAATTTCAGGGTACAATGTAATGTAGTTATTTATTTATTGGTCTGACTCCTTGCAACAGGTGTCATGGTTTAACCCTGTCTGGTAATTAAGCACCACACAGCCGCTCACTCACTTTCCCCCTCACCCAGTGGGTTGGGGAGGAGAGTGGGAAAGGAATGTAACACTTGAGGGGTGAAGTAAGAACAATTCAGGAATTGAAACAGAATAAAAATGAAAGGACAATAATAACAGTGATGACAATAACAGTTATAATGAAAAGGGAGAAGGGGTGAGAATAAAATCCAGAGAGAAAGGAAGAAATAAACATGATACACAATGCAACTACTCACCACCTGCTGACCGATGCCCAGCCAGTCCCGGCGCAATGATCCGCCCGCCCTGGCCAGCCCCCCAGGTGTATATACCAAGCACTACGCCCCATGGTGTGGAATGCCCCTTTGGCTAGTTTGGATTAGCTGTCCTGGCTGTGTCTCCTTCCAGTTCCTTGTGCCCCTCCAGCCTTTTTGCTGACAAAGCCTGAGAAGCTGAAAAGTTCTTGTCTTAGTATAAATATCACCTAGCAGCAACTAAAAATATCAGTGCCTTATCAACATTGTTCTCACATCAAAGCCAAAACACAACATTGTACTAGCACCTAAGAAGGTAATTAACTCCATCCCAGTTGAAACCAGGACAACGGGATATCTGAAATTGCTGTTTGCATACTGTAAGGGAATGGTTCAGCAAAAATAAAGAAAATTAATGGAATTATGTGTTTACAGACTTTTTACTACTAAACTTTGGTATTTGTTTATTTCTGAGCACTTGTTACATGTGGATTTTGTTTCTTGTCATCTGAGATGATATTTTTGTGGTTAATGTGTCTTAAAATTTATTGTGATCTCATTTTCATTTAATAGCCACTGTGGTATTAAACTACAGTAATCTTTCTCAGCATGTATGCACCACCTCAGCCTTCTGTCATAATGTTGCAGTAGTAACATTTTTTTTTAGCTCTGTAATGTACTACCTTTTTAGCTGTGCAGGGTTTTTTGTTTTGTTTGGGTTTTTTCCCAATTTCTTGTTGGGAATACTAAATGTAGGGCAGTCTGTTGAATTTTGATAGGAAACCAGTACTTAAGGCTATTTGGGAGGAAAGTAGATAAACCCCTTGTTTTCAGTTCTATACTGTACCCTTTCTGGGGGGACGATGACTTTGTATCTCATCATGCTGCTTTGATTTCAGAGAGATTCTGCATAGGTATAGAAGTAGGATTGCGGATCTGAACTGCAGGAAGAACATTATGTGCATTTTTTCTTTGGAATTAGCTTTTAGAAAACTTGATTTTAATATAACTTCATTAATGCAGAGTTTCAAGTTGCCTTTTGTGTTGTGCCCTTTCAGACTGTCAGGGATATTCAGACCACTGAGAAGAAAAGAAAGGATTAAAGTATACCAGTCCCTCTCAGGGCCAGTGAAGTTACCAAAGCTTTTCCCAGCTACATCCATCATGTTATGTACAGGATAGTGTGTTATATGGTAGGGTTTTGGTGCTGGTGTATCTGGAAAACTGAATAAGGTTTGACCCTTACAGTTTTCAGAATTACTAGGAGAAGGTGTGCCTGTATACTTCATTTGTTTCCCTTAGCACATGCATCTCTGTAGGTCTCCTTGCTGGCTGCCCAAGGGTTTTCTTGCGGAAATTGAATATGAGTGTGAGAACTAAAGCAAGTGTTGTAAGGGAATGGTAAAGTTTGGGTTTATTTCTGGTGAAGTATATGCAATATTGGAATTTAAAACAGATTAGAGAAGGTCCTGTATGATACAGTTCAGGTAAATTCAGTCTTTCATGCTGCTCTTCTGCTTTACATTGTTCCACATGACATGTTCCCAGTATCTGCTGTACAGCAGATGAAGTCTGTCAGTTAAAACTTTGACTCTTCATTTCCTGGTTTTCAGATGCTTGTGTTGCTCAGTTTAGCATTGTTGGAAAAGCTTGAGATGTTGCAGCATTGTTTTCTGGTGACTGTTTAGGATGTGTTGTGTGTTGCTTTCCATCCAAAAAAAACCCCCAACACACCAAGTTTACAATTTGTGACCAAAAGTCAGCTGCAGTTAACGTGCGTATCTGTAGATGATATAGCAGCTAAAACAACACAGTACTATGTAAGACTATTCATCTAATAACCTCAGTAATGCATCTCTCTTTCCATTTTACAAATGCAGAATTTCCTTCTTATACTTCAGTCTTTTTTCACCAGGGCAAGCAAGAAGACTTTGTTCAGGTTTCCCCAGATTCTGGTACAATTGCATTTGCGATTATGTTGGATGACAGGTCTGGGTCAGTACCTTGAAGTATTGCAGAATCATAACTTCCTTTCCTAAAATTTTGCAGTTTAATGCTTTTCTACCCCTGAACAGATGTCCTTTACTCACCTTTTCAGCAAACATGATTTTAGCTGGTTTTAGCAGAGTTTGCAAACATCTGAATCTTCTATAGTAAGAGGGGTTTGTTTCTTTTAAGAAGTTCATGCTTTGATAATGGCAAATTGAATCAACAGTTCTACAGACGTTTGATTTTTGTTGAGGAAAGAGATTGCATTGTTTAAATATAGCACAGTGTGTCAATTTGATCCATGTAGAAACTAGCTGATTTGGAGACTTTTCCCTAATTTTCATATCTAAACCTTTTGTCAGGTCTGTGTTGGTGGAAGGGCCACAGGGTGAAGAATAAAGTTGTTTTCTTGGAAGAGTAACTGAGTGCCATGTACTGCATGGAGTAAATCCTAAGTAATTGAAAGATCAGAGATAATTAGAAGTGTGGCTTATTCCTAGTCCTGTATAAAGGGAGGAGACAAACGATGTTAACTGTCAGTTTAAGGGGTGGGTTGGGGACAGGAATCTGGGGATTTGTCTTGCAAGTGCCTTACTCAAAAGGCACTGAATTTGAATTGCTTGACTTTAAAACCTGTGAATTACAAGGTCATCTGCATAAGCATGCTTATTTTCTTGAATCAGTTTACATAGAGAGCTTATGAAACAACTATAATCATAATCTGGCGCTCTGTTGCAACAAAAATTGAATAAAATTTCATAAAAGGAAGCTAGGGCAGTGTTGTGCTGTTCATTGCAGGATTACTTAGAATGTAAGAAACATTCTCTGGAGGTACTGCTGTTACTGTTACTTTACCCAGTTACAAAAAAAAGTGTTTTTACTCTAGATACATTGTCATAATCAAATTTAATTTTCAGAAGGATGGCTTAGGCATTGAGGCCTTATTTAATTAGACCAACTGTTAAGTTACTTAATTGAAGTGAAACTGTAACCACCATTTTATTGACAAGCGTCACAGAGTTCTTCTGAACTTAATTTTTTATATGATCTGTAAGATTTTTATGTAATAGAAGTACAACCTAAAAATGTTACTATACTCTTCTTGAGAATTCATAACACTTGTAGAGTTGTTGGTTTCTCTTTTTTTTTCATTTCATGATACATTGCTGCTCCAGTTTTGCCAGATTTTAGTATAGAAGTATTTACTTTTTTAGGAAAGGTAAAAAAAAAAAAAAGAGGAAGTGGGAATTACAAAACTCTTCATGGAAATAGGGGTGGATTCTTATCTTCCATGGTTCTACCATGTGGTGTAACAAAGTTGCAAGTATTTTTTTCAACCTAAATTGCTTTTGACATTAGCTGTAGCCTTCAAAATAATTCTTACATCTTCACAGCTTTTGAATAAAATTCTGGACATGTGGTTGATTACATGGAACTATTATTAATTACTGATTTGTTTTACTTTCTTTTTTAAATGATTCAGCAGACTGAAGTTTAATTATACATTCTGAAAGTAACAAACTGTAGGTCAAACAGTCAGTGATCTGGCTAATGAGGTTTAGGCATGGGACTTGTCTGTTTTCAGAGCTATAATTGGTATCTGCAAGCATTTTAATGTTTATCTGTTTAAATTATGATTTATTAAGAAAGTTAGCAATTTTTAACCAGCATTATGTACAAATAAAAGTTAAATTCTTGATGGCATGCTTTTATTTGTATATATGTTTGTTTTTTTCTTCCTACTAGCATAACATGCATTTGCTTAAGAACCATAAATTACTGAAGTTCTGTTGGTAAGGCTAGAACTAGTTCATATCATAGGATTTTAATTTAAAGATGACTTTTTCTACCGTCTTTATAAAATAGCAAGAGAGAATCAGTACTGAAATTTTCTGTGCCTCATCTTGTGTACGGATAAGTTTAAGGTATTCCTGAGATTAATGCTGCTCTTTGTGTATGTGCATTTGTTTACAGTCATGCTAGTTTTAAACTGCTTGGGCTGTGAAACTTGCTGGTTTGGTTAATGTGCGTAAGAATCCTTTCTTAGGGGAAAGCTTAGAGAAGAGGAAGCTGAAAGAAAATTAGTGGAGGAGATGTTAGAAGTACAAAGGCAGGGCCTACAGAATACTGAGTTACCTAACCTGGCTACCTTGCAACTGAGAACATCAGGGTGAGCTAAAGAAGAGGGAGGGTCTGGTTGCTCAGTGTGCAGACTCTTTCAGACAAGAGGAAATGTGGTTGTGTACCCAAAACTTTTTTTAAAAAATAAATACTTGGCATTATATGTATAGACACTTTTCAGTTAAGTTATGGAAAATGGTCAACTACTAAATTGGATGTAATGGTTCTGAGTTTCATGAAGAAAGTCTACTTGAGAAGTGTTATTTTGCTGTTGGGTATAATTATATTGTAGATCTGTGGTTGCCCTGCTTTCAGGTGAGTGGCAGCTGTTATAAGTGGCAATTGTATTAGTACATTAAACTCAAGTACTTTTAATTAAGGTAATGCTTTCGAAACACACACACACACACAAAAAAGGTAGAGCTCTTGATGAATGTCAGTTTGTGTGGAGGAGGTTGCCATAGGCTGTTGGATGCTCTCAGTTGTTAAGTCCTCTAGATCTGCATTGTGCTGATATTAATTATTAAATGCATGTAAAGTTTTAAACAATATTTTCAGGAGAGAATTTGGGGAAAGTGGCTTTCTTTTAATACTAATTTAAGTATACAGGTCACTTGTGTTCTGTTTGCTTTGGTAGAGATACTGTGATACAGCTGTATGTGTACTTTTCTTCCTAGAATTTTGAAGTGAAAAAGAATTCTGCAGTGAAGCCCTATAGTGCTGACAACTTTTCTGTTACACGTTACCATATTTGCCAGCCTTACGTGGACAGAGAGGTGAATGGTGATCAGGTGATTATCTCCAAGTGTTTGTGATACTGCATCCGTATATCTATCTTTGTTGCGTACAGTGTTCTGGATATTAGCAATTCAGTTTTCTGTAACTTGTTTAAAAATACAAATTTGCATAAAGCAGCCATTGCATGTCTTAGAATCGTAGATGGGTAAACTTGTGAGGCCTGACATGTGCTCAGTCACTTGTGGGATCACACCTGACAGTCCTGCGTGAACAGACCCCTGGCATAACATCAGGAGACACAAATTTGTGGCCTATGCTGAACTAATACTTGCCATTGCCCTGCTTTTTTCTTTTCCCTCCTTTTTAGCTATGTATTCTCAGTCTTTATCTCGTGTTTGTATCTTTGTGTTCATCTGTTCACGGCGTCAATGGCTTCAGCTTGCCAAATGGCAGATGTCTTAATTTGGGAACAAGAACTATGGATAGATTTTTGCCAAATGGCAAAGTTTACTCCAGTTTACAGTACACTCAGACAAAAATCAAAGTCAGATCAGAAGAAGGGAAGGACCCTGAAAAGTGAGAGATGGAGCAAAAGCTTAACTTTTAGAGGCAATTTTTTAATTAAGGTAATGCTATTGAAAAGTGAACTGAACAACAGTTTGGTTTATTGGTGCTGTGAAACCACAATCTTAAGTTCCTTCCTGTTCTGGATCAACCTCTTATAGATTAGAAAATATCAATAAATGTGTTTTTGTGAATGATTTTCTTCAGTGCATGAATGAATACTTCATGCCTGAAGTTTTAGGTTTTCTTAACATTTGAAGGACTAGGCCACAACAATAAGAGGGAGATAATGTGGTTTGCTTAGCTTTGTCATGGAAAATTCCAAAATGTTAATCCTTATAGCCTTGCTTATGTGCAATGATTTTTTAATTATTTTTTTTACTTATTTTTTAATTTTCATGTGTTAGTAAGATTTTTCTTATTTAAAAATTGCAGATTGTTTCTGGTTTCCCAAATGAGAATTAAAATGCTTCTGGATTCCCCCTCCCCCAGGTTTAAAACAATGTAATGAGGATAAAAGTAGTCAATCTGTAATATTGGCTATATTGTTCATTTTAGTTTGTATTGTAGGAAAAATAACCACTCTGCTATAACAAATAAATCATACAAATGTCTGTCCTATGTACAGCTTGAAACTATAACATTTTGATACCCACACTTAGGGAATATGTAAATAGATGGTTTTTAATTTTATTTTTCAAAAGTAAAAAACTAGTTTGGTCCTGCTTGCAACTAAAAGTTGTAAATCTTTAAGGGTGTTCATTGGCATTGTTTGTCTTTTTTAAAGTGCTTGTGCTGCAGAATTACTCGTTTATTTATTGTTACATATGCTTTAAACTACCACAAAGAAATTCATGGACTAAACTGTTGATTGACTGCCAGCCAGATGCTCGGTTAGCAGCTGAAGAAGAAGGAAAACGTTTGGAGGAACTACACAGAGAGGCAGAGAGGGAGAGAAGAGAGCAGCTTGAAAAGGCACATCTCAGAGGAAGTCATGCCTTGAAGAAGGTGCATTTGGCTCAGGTAGGCCAAGTAGTTGTACCTGTTTTAAATGTCAAAATGACCAGTGTTAAGTAAGTTAGAGGCAGGTGATTAGTAAAAGAATTACAGTTACAGGAGGAAAATTGGTGGACTAAATGAAGTTTTCAGAATGTGTTTTAAAAACGTTAAACTCTTGTCTGCTTATTTTGGCTATCTGGAAGGAGGGAGAATGAAAGAACGTCCGTTTTCTTGTTATCTTAATGTTTGACCAACTATTAACCAGCTGGTAGTAATCAAGCTGAATTTTTTTAATGGGTGATGAGCTCTACTTTTCTACATCAGCTTTTAGTTGGAGTTGATTATTCTGTCCTTCAAACTAAAAAAAACATAATGCATTCATTATGAAGAAGGGAGCAGAGTGTTTTTGTTTTATTTTTTAAACCTTTTCAAAGTTTTTACCTAAAGACTCAGGTTCTGTTACTGTTTAAGTCTGGAAATACTGAAATTGTTTCCTTTTAAGAAGTAAAAACTGAACTATTGGTAAATACTTAGAAGTATGCTCTAAAATTTGTCTTACTATCTGTTACCTTTACAAGTATCTTTGGAGGCTTGAAATAGCAAAAGCTTCCTGGTTTTTAGTTGAGAGATGATTGGCATTGTATGAGTAACCTAACTAAAAGGGGAACTATGGGGATGTTACTGATGCTTCTTAAGTTAACAGGAAAAAAAAAAACAACTAAACTTCAAATAAAGCTGTTTTTTTAAATAGCTTTCATATACAATTGTGGTGTGCCAAGAGTATTTAGTTCATGTCTTAAAGTAGGAATTGCTGAACTATATACTAACAAAAGTTGCCAACGGAAGTACTCATTTACCTTGCAAAACAGAAGATTAAATTCTGTTGAGGAAAGGTTGCTTACAGGAGTACAGTCAGATGTTATTTAACATCAGATCTTCTAGGTAGTATTGATGACTGGTGTTTAAAGGTCACAGTCTTCACCTGAGGAAGCATCTTCTCCCTAGAATAAAATTTAACTTTAAACATTAAGGATTAAACAAACTTCATGGTAACCAAATGGAAGTATTTTATCAGACTTGACATGGCTGCCTGAATGTGAACATGAACTGCTTGTGTTATCCCTTTGTTGTGCTGGAAGGAGAGGGAGAGGCTACTGAAAGAACTTGAGCAGATGCAGAATATGGATCGGATGCACAGAAGACAGATTGTAGCACAGATGCCACCTCAGCTTTTTCTGCCAGCATACAAACGCAAGGAACTAAAAGAAGAATGGCAGAGAGAATTGGAGTTTGCATTTGAGGATATGTACAGTGAAGACAAGAGTAAGTAATTTGTTGGAGGTTGCTGAATCTGTTAGGCCAGTAGAGGAAAGGCTGCTGCAGCTGCCCGTTCCCAGGTCCAGCTGGCAACAAGGGTGTGTGTGTATTCACAGTAGGCACACACACAAACAGGCTTTCAGTACACAGACACACAGCTGGCCGCACAGGCCAGCACAGAAAACAGCATGCTCATTAAGCACAAACAGCACAAATGGCCTCGTCCTATTTGGTGCCCTGGCTGGTCAGGAGGCAGGTGTGTTAGTGGCATATATGTCCATATATACAATACGGATCCCTCCAGCACTTGATCTTAGACACTTGGTCTACCCAGTAGTTGTCCCCTGCATCCCAGGTCTCCACTCATTACACTGTGCATCCCACAGTAACAGGTCTTGGACACCTGGTCTACCCAGTAACTCATCCTGGACCCTGTAGTGTTCCAGTTACCTCGCATGGCCACGTGTGCTCAAAGATGTGCTATGGACCACTCGGTAAGTGGCTTTAGACTCTCACTGTACCTAGCAGCTGCCCCTCGATCCTTAGTCTCCACAGTTGCTGGCTTCTGGACATGTGAACCCCCAAGGCCTGCTGCTCTACTCCAGTTGTTGCTACACAGACCCAGTTGGGTATGTGAATGTATGCACAGACATGCACATGCTTTGATCACAGTGGTAACTGACATTACTCAATCTACCCAGTAACTGACCTTGGATCCTCTTGTCTGCATTTAGCTCTGAGATGCATGCATGTGTGCTGGCATTTCTTAATTGACCCTGGGACCCCACGGTCTCCCCTGTAGCTGGCTTGGATGCTTGGATCTCATGCCTCTAGTAGGCAACTTGCAGATCTCCTGATCTCTCTGGTATCCAGCTCAGTAACTCCTTGACACCTAGCTCCTAAGCCTCTTATCATTCTTGATCTCTAGTCTGGCTTGCAATTTTCTAGCCACTGCATGCTGATACTCATACCCGTGTAGTATGCGCTCATTCTGGTCACTGCAGTTGGTAGCACTCTGGACACAGGTGCCCCTGTGACTTTTGGTCCCCACTGCAGTTGATGGCCCTTACATATGTGTACATACACATTCATACAAAATAGAGGGTTCCTCTACCCAGGAAAACAGCTAGAAATTGAATTTAGTGAGAAGACAGGGCAGACTGTCAGGCACAGTGCACAGTCAGTCAGGTGTTCTGACTGGCCCATTTTATCCCCTTATTCTTACATTTTTCCTCACACTTGTTCCTCCCCAGACCAACTTGATCCTTTCCTTTCCCTGTCTTTTGTTCCTCCCCTAAATATCTGTAATAAGCATACAATCCCAAGATTATCTTCCCACACATCCCACACCACTGTAAGGTGTTGGGAAGGTGATGTGGGAGAACTGTGGACTACGTCTTCTAGGATTTCACACCTTGACCATGTGGTCAGTAGCTCTCCTGTAGCAGCCCTGTGAACAGCCAGGTCAGGGTGCCTCTCTTTCCTGCAGTTTTTGGGATCCTGTGTCTTGCTGTTCCTGTGCTGCTTTTTTGTGTAAAGATGTGCCTTTTATCACATTATCTTATATTCTGAAAGACAGCGTGTTCTAGTAGAAAACCCTGTAGCATTTCTGAATTGATAGCTAATGATCTATACAATTTTGAATCGTGTGTTGGAAAAAAACCCAATAGTTGGTTTAAATCTGTTGTAAAACAAGCTATTGATATTTGAACCTCTCAGGGATTTGTATGATGAGTGTAGTCTTGCAGTGTTGTTTGCTTTTTATTTGAATTGGTCATTTTATGTAGTTGTTGTCTTTTAAACAGAAATGCAAGGAGACCTGATTTTGCAGTTTGAGCCACAACCTTTGCCAGCCCCTTCTGATAGATCTAAAGATAATGATCTTGATATCTCTTTGGAACAAGAATCTGCTTGTGACACTCAACCAGAATCTGCTTGTGATACTCGACAAGTACCGGCACAGATGATAGAAGAGGAGGTCCCTAGTCAATCAGGAAGTAAAGCTTTTAGACTTTACATTTAACTTAAACTTTCTGGTCTTATAGTGTATTTAGTGTAATATATCAAATAAGACATTTTAGTAAATACTCAAGTTAATTTAAGTCCTAAAATTCCTTAATCCCTGTGAAATATTTTAATATCAACTGGTTTATGATGTTTATCATGGATGATAATACTCTAATGGTTATGAATTTAAAAATGAAAACATGCTTCATTTCATTAGTATATTGAGAATAATTTTTAATTGTTGTAAGAGCTATAGCGTTTAGTAGCCATAATTAGTGTAAATTATTGGATAATGCTGTTATATGAACTCATATTTTTCATTTTGAGTTTGGAACTGTTTCAAAGTTAAAGCTTGACTCTGTATGAAAGTCTACTTATTGTGTGTCCTTTATGTTCAGGTTTGTGACTGAGTTCTGTATTGTAGAGCAGGCCGCAACAGTTGTGTATGTGGTACTCGTCACTTGTGGCATATACAGGATAATGTGATGCAAACAAGAAGGATATTAGTGAACATTTCTGCCACATCCCCTTGCTGGCACAATCCGTTTTTTGGTCTGTGATGCATTGTGTTGCCAGTGCTAATACAAAGGAGAGGGCAGAAACATACAGATGGGAAGGGTGATAGTACTGCTTATTTCTGCAGTGTTAGAGTCTAGTAGTCTGGTTGTGAAACACTACAACTAGCTATAGCCCTCCTCTTATAGCATGCAGACACAAATTACTGCTTTTGTCTTGCAGGTAAGAGAAAAATACTGTTAAGCTTTTAAAACTTGGTAATATACCTGAGCTATTTGTCCAAGTGTGTAAGCAATGAAAAAAACCAGGGGGTTTTGTGTTTACAATGTGAAGATATTCATTACCTCAAACTCTTTATATATTCTTTGTAGATGATGAAGAAGCAAGAACTTGCCAACTTCAATCAAAACTTGCCTTAAAGAAGTTGCTGAGCAAGATTAGAAGCCAAAAAGAGGAGTGGACATCAAAAAGTGAGAAAGAGATTCAAAGTGAAATTGAGACTATTGAATCAGGCACAATTGCTAGTGAAGAGAGACCGTTATGTGATTTAGAACGTAACTATGAGCAACAGAAAAATACCGTATGTGAAGCCAAAGGTATGTAATACATACTTGCATCATAATCTGTTGTATAGGAGCGAAAAGACTTGTAAGGGTAGACTGTACCAAAACTGTTTTCAGTGGTGGTGTTATGTCATGTTGCCAGAAGGTACAGTTCTCCTATCTTTGCCCACAGTGCGTTGTGGATTTGCTGAAATCCACAAATAAGAGTTTTTGTCTTGGGTCCAACTTGCCTGTTAAGATCTTGTGGAGAAAAGATGTCCAAAATACCTTTCTATCTTTTATATCACAGCCAAATTTTGTCACACTTGGTGTTGCCATGCTTTAATAGGTGCTTGCCTCCAGGCGTAGAATTCTCAGTGCAAAACTGGGCATTGAAGTTCTGTACCTGTTGAACTGGAAAAGCCATGTGCCTCAGATTCACAACCGGAAATACACAAGGCAACAGTGAGCTCATGTGTCTGAAATCATGGGCAGGCGTTTCTGCTTCCAGGGCACCATTTTGAAAAGACTCTTTGTAAAACTGGAATTTATAGCAATTAGGCGTTCTGTTTTGTTTGGTAGCCAAATCATTTTGGGGTTACTTGCCATTACTAACCTTTTTTTGGTTATGGTAGCGCTGAAGTTGGTTACCTTGTATGCTAAGTGGGATTTCTGAAGCATTGAAGTGATCAAGTTGCAGCTTTTTTGTGGTTTGTTTAGTTGTTTGTTTTTTTCTTTTTCCTTTTGCAGGATGCTTGTTTTTTTAAACAAGATTAAGCAGTTTAGTTCAGTTGTGTACATGCATACATCAGCATAATGCCTAGGGATTGGAGAGTGCAGCATGAGTGAAGACATGCCTTTGGGGAAAATGCACTGCTATTTGAAGCTGATAGTACAGGATGAAGACTTGCTTTTTGTGCAATAGCTAAATGTTAGGTCATTTGCCCAGAGAGTGCCAGTCTTAGACTCTTTGTTTCCAGAGGTTAATGTGTGACTTTCTGTTCCTCAGGATGGTCTTGCTGTTAGGCTACCAAGTAATCTGGGTAGAAGCAATCTTCAGTCCCATTGCAGCTGGACCATTACAACCATTCAAAAAAGACACATGATACAGAGTCATTAAAGGCTTAAATAATACAAAAACCTGATTTTCGAGCTTATGGAGCTAAGTTTCAAGGGCAACTTAGGCATTTTGTTTAGAGTGATTGGGAAACTGTAAAGCAAGATGTAAAGAAGATCTAAGGCTCTTTCTGACTGCAATTACCTTTACATAATGTGTATATTTTAGACTGTGTGAAAATGTTGGAAAATACAGTTGAAGCTGAAGATTCAATTCTAATCCATCCTCAAGAACAAGCAGCTAAAATTAGAATCGAAGAGGCGAGACAAAAGTGGGTAAGTTTGTGTACTTATTCCTATCTCAGGTATAGTGTAAAAAAGCAATAAAAAATTATTTAAAGCAGACTTTAAAATGCTTGAGGTTATACAGCAACTATAGACTCTCTTAACACACTTGTAACCATTAAACTTTTCCCATACTTAGCTTCTGTGTATTAACTTTTTAAAAATTACTAAGCCTTAGTTGGAATTTAGAATAGAGCAGAAAAACCTAGTTTCTTCACGCGCTATAGGCAAGGGATGCCACCCTATGATTAAATAGAATTCCAATTGTAGATGAATACCTTTTGCTTTAGGGAGAATGTAGTCAACAATACACAACTCTGCAAAAACTTTACTAACCCTGTGTAATAACATAGGAATGTCTGTGGGGCTGTGTTTAGGGTGACAGGAAAAGCTTACAGACCTTGAGGATTCTGGGTTTTGGTGGTTTAGTTCGGTTTGTTTATTTTAATTAAATAGGGAACAAATGCAGAAAGTCCTTTGTATGTACGGCAATGCTACATTTGTTAAATATAGAAAATAATAACTTGGTGTGTTATTTCATTATATGTATTTTGTATATGTTTCACTAAATTTTCATTTTTGTTGTATCCTTAGAGACCTACCAGCTATTATGTGGCAGTTTATCCATTTAAAAAAAAGAAGTTGAAATTTGGGTCTTAGTGCAGCCTTCAGAAATCTGGGAAACAAAAATTTGACAAAAAAGTATTGTTTTAGGGGACAAAAAAAAAAAGCAGCGCATGCTCTGTGAGAGTGTGGTTACTTTCTGTAATACTAATTTTCTCCCACTTTGCCCCTGCACAGGTGTATATATTGTGATGTTCACATTAACTGATCTCAGTTTTAGTTTTTTCTGGGGGTTGCTTTTCCTGACAATCCCTCCTGACATCCCTATTCAGACTGTCTCATTAAAGGCTGTTGTCCACTTCATGTTTGCCAGTACTTTGAAATTTTTCTTCACTCCCATTCTAAAAGTATATATGCTTTTGCTATACATGTAGCAAAGTGATTTGTAGCTGATAGGTGCATGGAAAAAGAATAAAAATAAACAAACCACTTCAGAGATTTATGGAGTGCTCTTAAAGTGGTTATATATTAGCTATTTCAGAAGTTTTGTAAGGTTTGAATTTGAATGTGTTGAGCTCGTGATGAAAAGCTGTATAAAATGCAAAGCAGATTTCTGAATTCAATTTAAGAAAACAACTTCTTCTGCAGTCTCTGGAAAATGTTACTGTATATAATGGTTGAATTCTGATTTTATGCATTCTGTTAATTTGAGAACAGGTAATAGTGTAATAGTAAATGGATTCAGGCACTATTAGAAATATTTAGCCAGTGAAACAAAATTATTTGTGTGAACTTTGAAACTGTTTTTTATTTTTAAAGGCCTGTTACAATTTGGAAATGCCTGTCACAAATGAGAATTTCTGCTGTAAGTCAGAACAAAGTTTTGTGTGTGATGGTGTGTATGAGGTGTCTTTGATTTTTTTTTTTTTTTTTTTTTTTTTTTTTTTTTGTCATTCAGTTCTGGAGATTCACCCTCATTTTTCTTCTCAATAGAACGAGCAAATAGAGCAACAGAAACGGGAACAGCTGGCCTTGCTTAAGCAAATTGAAGAAGAGAGAGCATGTTTGGAGGCTCATCTTCTGAAGATCCAAATGCAAACTTGTTTGGAGGAGGCTAAGAGAAAAAAAGAGGAGGAAGAGCAAGGTCAGCCGGTACAAAGCCACAGTTTTCCTTCTACAGATCAACAGAACAAAGTGGAGCATGAGGTGAAGAACTGCAGAAAATTGTGTTTAGTTTTTTAATTATCCTTATTATTGTAAAAATCAAGAACACCAATTTTAAATTGTATCAATCAAGAGAATCAATTTTTATTCCTTAGGCTATGAATCAGAAGTTTGTACATATAAAAACTTCCTTTTGTCTAATGTAGAAGCTTGTATCTCATGTGATGTCACTGGACTTTGAATATTGGATTGTCTTTGCATAGTCCCAGGGACAGCATGTCTGTTTAAAATACCTGTGAGTGAAATCTGATTGAAGTCATATGATTATGCATGTGCATGTATCCTTTTTAAAGAAGGAAAAAAAAAAAAATCTTGCGGGGGAGAAAAACCCCACCTCTACTTTTTTGTCTGTCTAAATCTAAAACAGGAATTTATTGAGGCTGTTGAAGGAAAATATTCTTTTTTTAAAATCTTGAATCATTTGCACAACCTTTGCTCTTCTGAGAATCTGAGTGCCTTGAAAATGCAACTCTGCTGGATCATTGCTCCCTGAGTCTGCTACTGTGGGTACATTTACCTCTTTGAGCTAAGCTGCTGTAAGCACCATTGACTTTGATGGTGTGTGCTCAACTTGCCAAAAGAGACTGTAACTGTAGGCCATCTGTTCCAGAAACTGCTTTAGCTCATTGCTTCAGGCTGAAATCTCACAAACTTCAAATGGTGGTATAGAGTGGCTTCTGTGAACTTAGGAGGAAGAACGTACAGCTTAAGGTTGTTGCTTTAATAGTTTTCTGTGAGTTACTTGTATATGTGCACTTAAAATTATCTTACTTTGATTAGACTGGAAACACTACTGTGTCAGAAACCAGGAGTCCCAGAGAAGACAGCCATTTACAGAGGATTCGTAATTATCAACAATGCCTTCTACAGCAAAATAGGTAAATTCCTTTATGAAATGGAAGTCTTAGTTGCCTGTTTCAAGATAATTTGCATTGCTTTGGTTATTGAACTTGATGTTTACCTTTGCACCACTCTGGAAACTTTCATGGTTTTGTTCTGTTCAGGCTGCACAAACAGACCATTGAAGAAGCTAGAAGGCAGCTACAGGAGTATCAGAATAAATTGAAGCAAAGATACTTGTCTACTTCTGCAACCCCTCTGAGCTCTGTGAAAACAAAATCAATTAATTTAAAGCCTGTCTCAGAACCACTTCTGCAGAGGCAAGGAGTGCAACTAACACAGCACCAGTCATCTGAAAAAGTTCACGCACAGAAGGATGCATGGTTGCCACCTGTGTTTTCGGGAACATTGTGTATTTCGGAAAAACCATCTTCGCAGAAACATGAAGAGCAAATGCACAACATTTGTCCTGGCAGACATGTGCAGTTTTTAGAAGCATCAAAATTGAAGCATGGAGATTTTCGCTTGCCATGTGGCTGTCCTTCACAGGAACAAGTAGGAGTGTTGGAAACCTCTAATAATCACGTCGGAGAACCATCTCAGTTCCACTTACCGTCAGGGTTAGTCATGAAGGATGTCACTGCAGTAAGAGTGCAACCAGAAGCACACGTACAACGAGTTAGATTTGTTTTGCCTGCAGAAGTCTCCTCTGATCCTTCAGAAGCAGTGTGCTTTAAAGAGTCATCTCAGATATCTAACCATCAAACAGAGACAGAAACTGGAGAAGAGCATCCACTTAAGACACCCCTCACGCCAGCAACAAAGGAATCTCATCTAGGTCAGGCAGCCTCAGCTGATTCCTTGGCGTATCAGCAGGGACCTGCAGACAGTGCCATCAAAACAAGCCTTGAAGACCCCCTTGATCTTTCTGAACCCATGACTTTATCTCATGAACAATCTAAAGCCCAGGGTGTTGATGAATTCTTGATACCAAAACCAGGAGATGCATCTTTGTTAAATTATGCTGGTATATTGAATTTGAGGGACAAAGTGTTGGCCTCATCAGAAAGCATACAAGCTCAGCAAAAGTATTTGAAAGAATTGCAAGAGCAGCTAGATGCACAAAGAGAAGCTCTTCTTTCTAGACAAAAAATACAAGAACAACTACTTTTACAGAAGCAAGATAAATTGAAGGAACAGATGCAGAGACAGCAAGAGGCTTTAAAAGAATTTCTGAACAAGCAGGTGAGCTTTATAAATGCTTTACATGGTGCATCATCTAGTAGGTGATCAAACTTAAGAGTGAATGCTACCAGTTAGCAAAGTATCCCACAGGGCGTTGATAGTATTAGGTGATTTACCGTAATGAAAATTTTAATTAGGATTTGCGATTTGTAATCGGTAGTTCTTTCCTGTAAGCCCCCAGAGTGCCATTTTGTTCAGTCTAACAGAACTAGCGTGAACTTCTGTGCTTGGTCTTCGAACATAATGCCTGTTGAAATAGTTATGTTTGAAATAACTGCAGGTATAGTCTTCAGCTCTAGAAATGCAGCTGTATGTGTAAAACAGCTCTTGTGTTAAAAATACATAAGCAGTACCTCAAAGGATATTGTAAGCATTTTGAATAGATCGTTTTTAAAAGTTTGTCTACCTGTTAGGAAATTGGTTTGGCAGCTGCGCTCTTGACTTGTAATTTTGCTTGTTTCTGGGTAACAGAAGAAAAATCCAAATTTATTTTTTAGTTTCTAAAGAAGTTCTTTTTGCCTTGCCCCTCCCTTTTTTTTTTTTTTAAACAAGCTATCTTAGAAAATTAACTGTTGCCTAAACTTGATAAATGAGTATAGATATAATCTTACATACAGTTGCTCTCCCCTCTCCCCACTTTCTCAGGTGAGACATATCTGTACAAATGAAGAAGTTACAGAGGCACGAAAGCCTGGCTGGATTAATAGGACTGACTTTGTTCAAGTCTCTGAAAACTACCAGCAAGAGAATTGTGGCAGGAATAAATTTTATGGAAGTGAAATGATTTCACAGTGCATCGGTCCAGCTGAGCAAACTGGTAAGGTTGTGTAGTATTTTTCATTAGAATTTTTCTCATTTTGCAGTTGAGATGGAGTTCTCTTCCATCTCCCCAAGTTAATTTGATTATATATATGTTATTTCAACATGTAAAACTTCGTATTACAGAACAGTCTGAAAAAGTTCTCTGTGGAGAACAGAAATGGAGATCTTCCAAACCACCTGTGGCAAAAGTGAAATTAGGACTTGATTTGGAGCAACATGAACTTAGTGTTATACCAGAGGCAGAGACACCGAAGAGTTGCAATTTATCTTTTGCAGGTAAAATAAATATATTTATGGATATAAAATACAATGCTGCCATTCCTAAGAAATACAGATTGGAGCAAATTAATCTTTCCTGAAGAGTCTTTGAGATGGTTGATAATAAAATACTAGCTGATGCTATTGCATTTTTTTAAGGTATAATCTATATACTAGCACACTGAGTCGTAGCTGAGAAAAGCTTATCCTGTTAATGTCTGTCTAGAGAAATATAATCAAAACACAATCTCAACAAGAAAACAAAATTCACTGTAATTTCATGACTTAAGTTCCCTGTTGGTTTTTCTGTTGGCCAGGTTTTGTGTTAATAGACAATTGTACAATAATTGTAAAGAGAACCATCAGAGTTCATGGGTAGTGTTTAAAGGCTTAGCTTTTGAGCATACTGAGAAAGTGAATGTGAAATCTTTTAAATAAGGAGCTAGTACCAGGTTTCTACAGAAACTTTTGACCATCTTTTTAGGGTTTTTTCAATCACAAAACACTAAAAAATTTCAGAGTGCAGCTACATAATGCAGTTATTTTCTAAGTGTGTTTGTTACAGTCTGCATGCAATACTTTGTAATTCTCTGTAAAGAACATTAACAGGTACAACAAACTTAATGTATTGTAAGTGTAAACATTTAATTTTTTTGTAGTCTCTTCATAGCTAAAATTTAATGCATATTTTACATAAGTTTTAATACTGTGCCTGTGTTTTTAAAAGAGATAAGCAGAACAATCTGAATAATCACAGGCCTGTCAGGCCAGCATTCGTCTTGAGCAAAATAATGAAACAGATTATATGGGACATTTTTTAATTAAAGTAGTTAATGCTAGTCAGCATCTGTTTATGCAGAATAATTCTCGTTGGACTAATTTGGTATTTTGATTAGAAAACAAGTTGATGAAGGCTTTGATTGAAGAATATACTTATATTCTCAGAAGCACTTGGCTTAGTGTTACACATCTTAATTTAAAAAAAGATTAACAATCAAAATACATACCATGTCATAAAAGTTTTTTGAGAGTAGGGAATGCTCATTTGTTGTGTAATCCCATTATGACCTACAGATGATTTATTCCTATATTTTCTAACCATTGGTCATGATAGGTAATTAAAAGTTGAACTTGAGTTTTTTATTGGATTGTGTGTCCAAAAAGGGTTGTTGTGTGGGGTGGGCTGGGGAGAAAAGAAAATCTTTAAGCCAGAGCAGAGAAATTGTATTGCCTCTGGATTTGAAAAAATTACTGACAGTTTTTTTGGTGGATTTGCAATGTGGAACAAATAATTTGAATTTTTTTGGAAGAAATACTTCAGTGGAGTTTGGAATTATTTTTTGAGAAGTCTATGACCTCTTTAAACCTGTATAATCCATAGACTGTGTAATGCAAAGGTCTGACGTGTAAATTTATTAAAATGCAGCACTGTACAAATTCAGCAGGTTAATTCTGTAGAATAGAACGTGCATCTTAATGCCTTTCATGAAGTGCAAAACACTGCATTCTTACACCTAAACTGATGACAAATGTTTTAAATTCAGATAAAACAGATTCTGTTGGTGGAGAGTCTTCTTCAGTTTTGACTGTTGGGGAGTTTGCACATGTGAAACATTACAGTCCTGCTTCTCATGAAGAAGGCACATCACCTTCGAGCATAACAAACGAGGAACGAGAATCTAACAGAAGTCCACCCCAAAGTAGGCAGTCAAGTAGATTACTAAATGAAGTGCTGATGATGACTGCTGAAAATTCCTGTGATTCAGGTGAGCAAATCCTTTTCCGTTGAGGAGTTATGGGAATACTATTCAGCACTGCAGATTTTACTATTAATTTGTAATTTGACCTGATTTGTTAAAGAACATGCAGTGTTATTTAAATACTGTTTGATTTGAAGTGTGGAGTGTTTCAGTAAGTGTGTGTATCAGAATGACTGAGTTTTTTGTTTGTTTTTTTTGTTTGGGTTTTTTTTTTTTTGTGATCCATTACCATTCTAGTAGCAAAAGCCCACACTACAGGAAACTTCATTGCTAGTCAACACTTTCTCATCCAAGGCATGTGCTTTGTATCTGTACCTTGTAGAATTGTCTGTAAAGAAACTTCTTTTGTGTTACCTGCTTGCCCTGCTGTTATCAACAGAATCCCGTGCTTGCATAGGGAGCAAACTGCTGCAGAAAGCCACAAGTGGGTCTTCCTTCCGAGGGAAGTACCTTCTGCCCAGACTGTGGGGTGTTCAGGTTTGCAGCTTCATCAGGTGGGAACCTGTTTTGACCAAACCGGTGGTGTGCCTGATTTAGTACCCAGTGATTCCTTGTATTGACGCAAAGGAAATTAAGGTTTAAAAAGAACTCTGGAGTGTTAACGTGCTAATGTAGATGTCCACTGAAAGATCAGTGTATATAAGAAATTGCTTAAAAATACAGTTGAGACAAAAAGTAGAAGGCTGTGTGTCATCCTTAGCTCAAAGAAACAACTTTGAAAGAATCAGCTGTTAGTTGTGACAAATAAAAACAGTGCAATAATGTAAGGATTACTTGAATTCTGATCTTTAATAAAAGTTCTTCACAGATGAACAGAAGAGAATCACACCTTTGAGGACAGTGTCCATACGTGACAAAGTCCAATTCCATAAATTAAACCAGGTTGTTTTGGTTATCAAAAAAAAAATTGATTTTGTTATAAAGTGGTTTGCAAATATGTCCAAATTAATTTTGTTACAAGGTTGTTGAAACCTACTCGGTGTTTTATGGGCAGCTTGACTGGCTTTATAAAAGGATAAAGGTGACTAGTCATAGGTAAACAAAGGAAGTGGGTTATTAAAATGCTTTTCAAGAGATTGGACTAACATGTGGATGTCAGGGATTTTATTTCCTACTGTTTTTTCCCTGCCTATACAAATTTAGCTTGTCTCTCCAGTCTTGGAATAACTTTAACTCAAAGGCTCCAGTATTTTCAATTGTAGTGCACTTGCTTCTCTTCAAATTTCCTGCATATTGAAATGGAATTTATTGTCACTGTAATTGAGAAATTCTATGCCTGACTTGCTGGGAACTGTTACACAAAGTTTGCAAAACATTGACAAAAGGAATCTGAAGCTTATTATAAGACGACAGCATTTCATGGTCCAGTACAGTTTTCAGTATCCATCTAAAATAAATAAATTGCTAGAGCTGCAGAGGAGTTTTCAGCAACTTTGCTGCCTTTTGCGTATGTCTTTATGAGTAGTACAGCTATACTCCTGGTTTTGCTAGAAATGTCACCACTGCCCCAAATCTTAAGATAATTTTTCATTTAGCTTCTTTTGAATGCCTCCTTTTCAATTCAATGAGGATTTACTAGGACTTAAAGTTTTGAATAAGTACATATAAGCTCATTTTCTTTCAACTGCTTCGTTTAATTCTCAGAATACTCTTTTTGAAACATACATATGTTTAAAATTATCACTGACTAATTTTTTCTTTTTAAAAAATATTTAAGGAAAAGACTTGTATTTTTCTGTCTTAAGTTGTAGAAGCATTTCTAGATCGGCCATTTCCAAATTAATATAAAATATCTTAGTGTAGTGTACTTTTACATTAGTGAGTATTATGTGTGAACAGTGCAGTGGTTTATGTAAGAGGGTTGGGAAACTTTATGTGAACATCTTTTTTTTTAAAAAAAAAAAAAAAAAAAAAAAGCAAAGCTTTCTGTGATTATGTATTTAAGAGGATTGTCCTCTTGAGCAGATGAAAAACCAAAACTGCCAACGGTACCTTTGTAATTTGGAGGCTGTGAAGCACTCTGACACTTTTGGTAACTAATGTAGTATCTTCATCAAGAAAATCTACAATTAAATATAAAGTTTCTGAAGGGGAAATGTAAGGTGCATTTTAAATTGTTACTTATGATAGTAGGTTTGATAATTTTTTATTTAATTTTTTTCTGAAAACTTTTTTGCTACTTGATTCTAACCAGAACATGTTTGCAGTTTTCCTGTGCTTTCGGAATATAATTGTATCTCTAAAGGTGAGACCAAATGAGTGCTTTGCATGTGTGATCTTTGACCACCTTCTTAGAAGTTATGTTCTTGGTGGTTTCTACCTTTTGATCAAATAAGGTAAACCTTTACAACTTATGAGTTGTACTCTTTCCAGGTTACAGAACACTAGGTGTGCACAAATCCTATTAATCACTGCTCACATGCTTTTTCAAAATAAAGCATTAAAGATAAAAAGGTAGAAGTTATACAGGTTCTTAGAAAGAAACTGGGTAAATCTGCGTGGGTACTTTACCAACAAAGATGAGTTTTCTTTGATATGAGATTTGTCTCTGGCTAACAGGCAATTACTGTTTGGGGGTTTTCTTGGTGTGTTTTTGGTGGTTTTTTTTATTATTATTTCTATAATTAGCTGTATATCTGTCTTCCAATTATTACAAGAAGAAAAACAACCCTCTCAAATTTAGAGGCAGGCATGTCTGAACATAAAATGGGTCTTAAAGACTGCTTCTGGTTAGGGGAGGATGAATCCCTGTGCTCAGTGTGGAGTGGTTACAAGCTGGCTGGCAGCCAGAGAGAACAGGTAACTGTTAAAAGTGATGTTGTAGTAAGTGCCACGAGTGAGGCTGAGATTTGGATTACTCTCTACCTTGCCACTGATGTATGACAAGATGAGCTAGGAACTTTGAACACTCGTCATTTTTTTTTTTCCTTCCCAATCCAATTTGGTTAAAATGACCTAATGCAATGCAAGTTGTTAATATGGAATTGGAGGGTAACCCTGCAGATGAGACAGGCAGTTTGATGTCATAAACCTGATCACCTTAGGAAGTCAGCCTGAGAATAGAGACTAGATTTGATACATACATCTGCTTCACAGTTCTCCTTCATTACATATCAATAGCCTTGTGTCTCTTTATTCATTGTAATATTTAATGGGTCCCCTTGAGCAGTGTTCCAAATGTGATTATCTTCATGTTTTGCCACCCTATACAGAGGTATTATTCCAAGCATGATTATTTTTTGTGTGATCTAAGCTAACCTAAGTTTTCAATTTATTTTTAGTAATCCCAAATATTTGTCCGTAACTCATTATTGTAACAGATCATCTTGTCCATCATGAATTTGGCAAACCAGCATGGAGTACAATTTTTTTGTTTGTTTGTTTTGTTTTGTCTACATGATTGGATTTGGACTGTTTTTATCTTATCTTCACTGAGTGCTTTGTTGTTCAGTCTTTTGTCTTTCAAATTGCACCCCAAAATAATTGCTGCTATTTTATTGCAGCTTCTGTTGGGGGACTAAAAAAAAGCATTCTGGATATTACAGACTCAATTTTTAAATACAAACTTGTTGTCACAATGTGGTGGCCAGGAGGTTAACACATGAAAGTCCCATGTTGATGTCAGGAAGCTGTGAGGAACAAGATTTGATGGGAGGAGAAGAGAATGAAAAACTCTCCTTTATGAGTCACCAAATACAGTTTTTAAAGGATATTAATGTAATAAATTCATGAGATGTGAGCATGTTGAATTTTTAATTAGATGTGGTTTATAGCATGAAATTGCTACTGTTCATCCCTTGTATTAATATCACAAGAGCAATGCAGGTTATTACAGTATAGTAATGGAACATCTGTAGCATTGTTGTTGTCATGGTTTAACCCCAGCCAGCAACTAAGCACCATGCAGCCACTCGCCCTCTCCCCCCTGCCCCTGGTGGGATGGGAAGAGAATTGGAAGAAGGTAAAACCTGTGGGTCGAGATAATAACAGTTTAATTGAAATAATAATAATAATTATTATGAATAGCGGGGTAAAAAAAAGAGAGAGAGGAATAAAACCCAGAGAAACAAGTGATGCACAATACAGTTGCTGACCACCTGCTGACCGATGCCCAGCCGGTCCCCCAGCAGGGATCAGCCCTCCCCCCAGCCAACCCCCCCAGTTTACATACTGAGCATGACGTTCTATGCATGGAACGTCCCCTTGGCTAGCTCGGGTCAGTGTCCTGGCTCTGCTCCCTCCTGGCTTCTTGTGCACCTGCTCACGGGCAGAGCGCGCGAAAATGAAAAGTCCTTGACTTAGTGTAAGCACTGCTTGGCAACAGCTAAAACATCAGTGTGTTATCAACATTATTCTCATATTAAATCCAAAAAATAGCACAGTACCATCTTCTAGGAAGAAAATTAACTATCCCAGCTAAAACCAGGATAGCTCTCCATAGAGTTTCTATACAAGAGAGTATTAAATGCTTTAATCTTGTCTCATATGTATCCTAAATTACTACCTGTCATGCTAATATCCTTTAGAAAATAAAATAATTTATTTCAGAAGAATATCTAATCTTGATGTAGAAATATCTGGAAATGGAGAATTCTTTGGTAGCTTGTTCCAGCATTTATTTTTAAATCAAATTATAAAATAAATGGTCTGTTTCCAGTTTCTGAATGTCTTGACAGCCATTTCTAGCTACTGCTTCTTGCTATTTTTTTCTTTGAATTTAGAAATCTTTTGTATTTTGCATTTTTTCTCCTATGGAGATATTTAAATATCAAGAGATGACGTGATTGCAGTTTTCATGCTGATTCAAGGAATTTTCAAGGCCATGCTCGTTTTCAGGATCCTCTGTCTCCTCTATTCTGCTCCAAGGCAGAGGAGCAGACTTCTGCAGTGTGTGTAGACTCAGTCACACTACTGCCACATCCAACCAAGGAGCTTGTTGCCACATTGTTCTACTCAAACTTTAAAAGTTATCTTTCCTGTGAATCTGAAGACCTTTGTCATATGCTTGTAGAAGAGGGATCACAAACCAGTCATATGTGCTCTTAGATTTATAATTTTATCTATATTGAAACAGTGTTGTTTAACAGATGCACCTTTGTAGGAGGAGGAGGTAATTTTTACCACGGCAGTGCTACTGCATTTCTTTACCATTCTTCACTCTTCATATTATTTGTCAATTCTATTGCCAATGGCTTTGTTTGTTTACCAATCAAAGTGTCATAGATGACTAGCAGGATCAAGCCTGCTAGAAGTTTCTGGACAGTTTGTGAGTGTGGAGGGAAAAGAAGCCATCTGAGAATTTATTTATCCTTTATTTTGAGGTCAATTAGCATTTAATGTAATAACATAGTAAATTAATTAAGAATAGGTTAACTTCTCTTTTAATCGAGATAAATAGAAAAATTAAAATTTGAGATGTATTTCATGTTTTATACTTTCTCCCAGGTAGCTACTGGATGATAATGGCTGTAGGAGACCTTAGATTTTATCCCCCTGTCTCCCCAAAAATGAGTTTCAAAATGTTTGATGTTTATTGAGATACATAAGTATCACATCATATAGATACTTCACTGATGTTGCCTCATGGAGGAAACCTCTCCCCCCCCCGCCTTTTTTTGTATAATAGGGAAAACGGAACAACTAGACTCCATCTTCCAGTAAGAAATTGAGTTTCAGCTTATACAAGGCACAAAGTACAAACTGGTGTTAGGGTTCACAAAACGTTACAAGATCTGTTGAAGTATGGAGTCTTAAAAATGCTGGGGACTTGTAACATCTCTGTCGCTAGCAGCCCTTGTAGAACTGGGAGAAAACATCTACATCACTTTTAGTGTTTAATTTCAGTTTGATATTTAGCACTTCTTTCTTGAACATTAGTACTGGAAATAAGAGTACTTATTTTAGAGTTGTCTGGCAGTTAATTTACAATCTTAGAATTGCCAGACTTTGGAGGTGCTTGTCAGCACTGAGTTCAGAAATTGCATTTTTTGGTGCTGCTGTGGTGCTTATTTTGCACAGATACTGATCTTATTTTTATGTGTAAGAACATTATGGCAAAGGTGATTCAGTTCCATAGTTACAGTTCAGTAATTCAGTGTTTCTGATTTCTCTGATCTACTCAGAATGTGCTTTTCTTTGTAACCATTGTAATGGTAGAGGGCAAAGATTCCCTCCTTCCCCCCCCCCCCCCCCCAAGTTAAAAGAGCCGTGTTTTGTTCTGCAAAGCCATAGCATGAATTTCTAGCTCTTCCTGCACACTCTGCAGAGAGTAGTCATCCTAGTTAGAAATTTTAGGAAGGCTGGTCAAGGAGAACCACTGGTTGCCAATTAAATTTGTGGTACAGTGGAGTAGAAAGTACGTTGCAGGTGAGAAGAAAGTGGTAAGGATGGGCAAAATCAGTGCTCCAATAATGAGGACAGCAGCAGTGGAGTATTGGTGCCATCTGGTGTTAAAAAAAATGTTGCTAATGATGAACTCAAAAGCTGCTTGCTCTTCCTTACTGCTTCTATTACGTTTGTGTTCAGCCCAGTCCCAGGATTCTCAAGTGGCTCAAGATTCACCGGCTCTTGCTGTGGGAGAGGGAGTTACAACACATTCTGGATCATCGTTCAGCCTTGATAATATGGTTAGTCATACCGAAATAATCACATAACATTACTTAATCTTTATTTTGTGATGAAATCTTTCTGCCTCGTATTGGGGGGTGAATACTGGGTGCAGTATTCTAGACACAGCAGTATAACAAGCAGCATGTAAAAAGAGGTAATCACTGTGAGGGATCTGCTGGCTTATGTTCCTGTTCATACAGCGCATGGTGCTGTTGCCCCCCTTTGCTGTCAGGGAGCACTGTGGGCTTACACTCAGCTCACTGTCTGCTGAGACTGCTGCATCCTTCTTCACAGGGCTGCTCCCCAGGCAGGCCCCAGCTCAGACTGGTGCAGGGGGTTCTTCCCTCCCAGGTACTGGACTTGGCATTTGCTCTTGCTGAGTTTCATAACGTTCCTGTAGGCCCAGCCTCATAAGGTCCTTCTAGATGTCAGCCACACCACTCAATGTTACCTGCAAACTTGATAATATGGTGTCGCCTCCTCTGGGTCATTGCCAAAGGTGTTAAAGAGAACAGGTCCTAGGACAGAGCCCTGTGGTACTCCACTTGTTCCTTACTTCCAGGTAGAGTAATCCCTTTAATCACCGTCCTCTGAGCCTGATTATCCAGCCAGTTTTTTACCCATCTCATCGTCCATCTATCCAGGTTGTGACATCCAAACCAAAATACAAGAATGTTGTGAGAGACTGTGTCAAAAGCCTTGCCAAAATCAACACCAATGGTATCCTCTGCTTTTCCCGTGCCCAAATAACCCATTGTTTTATCAGGAGATAAAAATAGTATTTGAAAAATGCAGTGTATAACCTGTATATAAAATTAAATGTACATGTTTTATATGTGTACGTTAAATATATAACATAGTATATAATGAAAAACATAAGGGAAGGGCTTCTTAGATTTTTGTCTTATTTTCTTAGTGCATGCTTTAATTCAGAGTTTGGGAAGAAACGTTTACATCTATTCTTCAAAATTTGGAAGTACAAGAACCCTTATTCTCTATTTCACGGCTTTGTAGACCTTACCTCAAAACTAAGAAAAATAATATTTTAGGGTATTTTGTATATTTTTAGGTTAATTTTGTAGAATTAAATTAAGCCCATCTCTTATATGCAAATGGCTCAATATTGCAAGTACTTGTAAAACGCTTTGAGTTTTTCATGTATTGCATATATATTCCTCTGAGATCTACAATTCTGCTGAAGTGGGTCTGTGATGAGAAATAGCCAAATCTGACCACGGGAGGATAAAATGATCTTCCAGGTGTCATGATTTGTATGCAGTTCTGAGAGGCTTTATAATAATAGTGTGTGTGTATGTGTGCACGTGCGTGTGTGTGTTGAGGGGAGGGGGCTGTTGGGGGGTGAATGGGACGCTGCGTGTGGATGTTTTCTACTGGGCGATGATGATCTGTATTAGCCTGACTCTGCAAAACGTGAAGGCTTCTACACTTGAACTGAGCTCAGAATAAAACGCGTGGGTTTAAAGCCTTGATTATGGACGTCTGAATACATGGCAACAGGTACGTTGTTTCATTCTAGGAAGTGTTTTCTAAAGTAGTAGCCATGAACTTTGGTTCAGAGGCTTTCATGCAAGGAATACCCTGTGACTTATCTTCAACAATTTCCACTGGAAGCTTTTTGACTAGTGAAACGTTGGATGCAGGCCCTGTGGACACCGGTAAGTGTTTGGATTTTGTTGTTACTGTGAAAAGAAAATTGTGTATTCTCTTTATAGCAGAATGGGTCTAACTTACTGGACTTTTGTTCCTCTGAAATAGGCTACTGTGGAACTTCACTTAGGATTTATTAATATGCCTTATAAAGTTGAGTAGAACTAGAATGCTTATGATTTTTAAACTTTTATAATAATTTATATAAACCTTAATACATCTTTTTTGGCAAAAGATATTTTGAGTATTTAAGCAACCGTAACACTAGCATTTTCAAGTGGCAGAGTTTTTTTAAAAAACTGATCCGCAAATGATACACTGCAAAAAGCTTTCTAATCAATGTATATCATAGATTGTTACAGAGCTGTGATTGTTGTTTTGCTATTAAGAGAATTGTTCCAGTACGTGCTTGTCACATAATAATTCTTAGTAACTTATTTGTGAAAATGTCATTTGAATGCCAGATTAATTTTTAATAGTGTTCTCGGAAATACAGTTATGTCCTTTTTTGCGTGCAGTCTGCCTCTTGATCTTGTTAGCTTTTCATAAAATAAAAAAAATATTCCTTTACAATAATACACAGTTGCTCCTTTATATACTGATATTATCACTTGTGAACATGGGAAGTGAGTTTGAAAGTGATGATGTAGTGACCTATGGATTTATTTACTTTAAGGCTTCATATTGTGTTAATCTGACACGTATCTGATTTTATAAACAACATACATGTGTGAGTTATTCCATATTTATAAAATAATTTTTGAAGACTACAGTTTTTACAGCCTGAGATTTCAGTGGCTCATTTTAACCTTAATGTTCTAAACTGGTGTTATTTTGAGTAATAAACTTCATAACTCACATGACAAATATGTGGTTTATCGACATAAAAGCAAATTCTAAGATCATTTGTTTGTAGCTTTTCTGTTGTTTGTTAGTTGTGGAAAAAGGGGTTGCCAAGGTGCTTGATTACTCAGCAGCACGAATGAATTTTTCAAGTCTAGCTGTGTCTTTGCTGTACACTTGGTACTTAATAACGACCTTTTCTGATGGCTGCGTGCAATTCTTCTGTCAGCACATAGACAAAGGGGGTTGGTGCACTAGCTAGGAACGTGATTTTAGTTGCCTTGATTCCCTCAGATTTCTCGTTTTACTATTAGGCAGTTTCTATTTAAGCATGAATAAAACTGTTGCATGATATCATAAAGATACTCAAAACCACGTTAAAGGATTGACACCTTTAAATGTGATAGGAGATAGAAATATGCTAGCTAGCATAAAATAATAGTATTAATTGTTTTCAGATTTTATTGTGTCGGTATTTCTTACGTCTGCATACTCTAAAAGTGCTAAGCTGTACTGACCTACCACCTAATTAGATATTATTAACTTGAATTTGTGGAAATTTGTGGTACAGTTTGTGGGAGCATTGACAGGAGACAATTAAAGAAACAAAACGCAGAGGTCTGTGAATATTTCAGGATATTAAGCAGCGGCTTTTCAGATGACTTAATGCAAGTGGTTTATATGCAAAACTGTGAACATCTAGCTTACTACTTCAGGATTGTCTTCTGATAGCGCGGAAGATCGAATTTTGAGAGAAACATCAAGCCGCCCTTGGAAGTCCTCACTGCCTTTTGCCTTGCAGCAGAGGCAGGGGAATTTGTCTGGAACATCTGAAGCTCGGTTGCCTGAAGGAGAGCTTTACCTATACAAAAAAAGTCAGATGCAACGTATCTTGGGAAAACGTGCTGGAGACTTGAATTCTGACTCCAAGGAGGACAATATGCGCTTCCAAGGTAGTTGCTGTTTTAAAGCATTTTTGTGCTGTGCTCTCATCCTATGGAATGAGGAGGAGTTGCTATGTGTTAATCTGTGTTCTTTATATTCAGCTTACACTTTAAAGTCCGTAGGGATTCTACATGGGAGAACTTTGATGCTTTGATGTTCTTCATGCTTTGCTTTATATATATGCTCACATAGCATAGTGTAGTGGAAAAAAAAGTAATAGTCTAGTCAGGTATCTATCTGATCGTAGTCTAGTTTTGCACAGCTTCCCGCTACCGTGCTTAGGCTGTTTGTTACCTGTGACAATTTAATCACTTGTTAATGCACAACTTTTGTTTCAGGAAGGTAGAGACAGTAATATATACTTTATTAATCACATAGGATTACACAGTTGATAAAACACTGGTTAACAGACTGGTGGGAGTTCTACGCTCTCTAGAAAAATGTAATAATTCATGAAAATAAGAACATCTTTATTAGCTAACATGAAGATAATGCTAGTAATTTAATTTGAACTGCTTTCTCTTGGAATGTTTGAAAACCTAGAATCATAGAATTATAGATTAATCTAGGCCAAGAAGGACTTCTAGTTACGTGGTCCAGATTCTCCTTCCAGCTCACAGCAGAGCCAACTTAGACCAGGTTCTTCAAGGCCTTGTCCAGGAAAGTTCTAAATATCTCCAAGGACAAAGACTCCAGACAGCCCTGGACAACCTTTTGACAACTTTCTTCTTTTTTATTTTAGTATTTTACTATATCAAACCAGAATTTCCTGTGTTGCATCTTGGATCCGTTTTCTTTTTCTTTCACTGAGCATATTCAAGAAGATTGACTGCATCTTCTCTATACTGGCGCTTAGGATGTAGTAGACAGATTTCTGTGCCCCTTCCCCCACATCCCCAAGCCTTTTCTTAAGATTGAACAAACTCAGTTTTTTAGCTTCTTGTTGAGCATCATGTGCTTCATCCTTCCTCTGATCATCCCTGTGGCTCTTCATTGCACTTGCTCCACTGTGTCATTGTGTCTTTTGTACTGGGAAGCCATGCTACTTATAATGCATTCTCATAACTGCCAAACAGGATGCTTATGGACTTCAGCTTGTCACTGAAAAAAAAATAAAAAGGCATCAGTGTAGCACTTTCTTGCTGCTTTTTGTACCTGCATTGTGTCACATTGAAAGAGTTGGATGCAGTACAGATTATATTATTTTTTTTTATTAACAAGCTAGTATTTGTATACCTGCAGAATTCTATATGCTTTATTTACTGGATATAGAAGCAAGGTGTGACATGTCCCTTGGTTTTTTTGATGGAGGTTGGTGTTGCTTTTTTTTTTTTTTTAAATAACCTCTTTTCTTACAGCTCTAGCAGCTGAACTTGATTTGCCTGAAACTGAGACATCTTTTCTGAACCTCCATCGCCAGCTCTTTCAGCCTTTGGAACCAGGTCTTGACTTTGATACTTCATCATCCCATTCTCAATGCAGAATTTCACAAGACAGAAGAGAATTTAGCAAGGTAATATAGAAAAACTCTGCTGGAAGAAATACTTCAGCTTAAGATTTCTGTAAAACTTAAACGTATAATCCCTAGGAAACACAACAATAATTTTTGATATACATAGAACTGGAGGCTTTTTGCTGGTTGTAGCAGAAATGTGATCCAAAAATCAAGCATTACCTTTAACTTTTTATCTTTCATATTTCTGAGAAAATGAATCTTGGGATTTTTTTTTTCTGCCACTAGACTTCAAAATTCTCAAAAAAAAGTCAAGACATGTCTGTGTTTCTAGAAGCGGGAAACTCTGGTTTGACTATTCAAAGCAGCAGTGTGCCTCCTAGTCTTGGAACAAACGGGCCAAACAACATTGCATCAGAAGAAGAGTTTGTTAAAGAAAACGTTACTTCTGGTACGTATGGTATAGTCAGATCAAAGCTTTCAAAATCAACCTCTTGCCAGTGTGTAAATACTAGCCCTTAAGTTAGGTTTGCTGTGTTGAAACCGGGAAGGAACTCTTCACTTTTCTATCAGTCCTACTTTGAAATGTCTTAACTCTGCTGCTGCTCTGTTACACATGGTCTTCCCCACTGCCTGTAATGGGTAGAACTCCTAAATTTTGTGAAGTTCTTAATTTCCTTAATACTTATGGCTTTAATACAAAAGCAGACCTGCATAGTCAGGTCACTGTAATTGATATCATGTTACTTATTCCTTGTGCAGTAAGTATGATGTTAGTGAAGAAATACCAAGTCTGGCTGAAACTGTAAGTTTAAATATCTTTCCAAATATTTGTTCATGCATATCCATCATTTTGTACATTTGAGGAAATTAAGGAAGTTCCAAAATGTGATTAAAATTTTGAGGTATGTGTTAGAAGCTCTTTGATCTTACTAATTTGTCTTTTATATGTTGTGTCCTCTAAGAAACCACTGAATTTTCCTTTTCTACTGTTAAGTCACACCAATAATCATTGTGTACTGCATGCTGTGGTGTTTTGTGTAAGTACAGAATTGCCCTACAAAATAAAGGGGGGAGGGAAGAGAGAAAGGAATGAACTTTTAGATTAGTGTAGTAATTGATTTAGTAGATTAGAAGTTTGTGATTTTATAGCAGCATTAACTGCAGCTTACAGCAGGAAAAGTATTTTTTTAATGTTTTGCAGTTGAATTCAAATTAACTTGCTATTGCATATATTCTAAAGAAAAGGACCAACCTGAAATTCCAAGTGCAGCTAGCAGTGATTAAATATGTCTGAAGCTCTTACTTAGCAAGAATCCAGTGTTCCAGTGTTTTAAGGTGTTCCAACAGAAAGCTAAACAATAACAGGAAACACAGCACAGCATTTTAAGTAATAGATGCATTTCTAATGTAAATGTTCCTGGTCAATTATCTTTGTTATTTGCATGTGTGTGTGTATATATATACACATAGAACTTTTGGAAACACATGTTTAAAGCTGCAAGCAACTGCTCTATTACGCTTTTCTTTCTCTTCAGCTGGCAGATGCTGGTACAAAAAAAAAAGGTAATAAAAAATGCCAGAAGAGGCTTACACTTTAAGACTACCTGTGGTCACAGCCAGTAGGATTTAGGAAGCTCCCTTCTAACTTCAAAACATTCTGTTTCTAAATTGCTTATAGAAGCAATCTTTGTGCTTTAAATGTAACTGCAGTATCTCCCCTTCTTTCAAGTGTTTTTATAATCCCAAGCCAATTACTGTTGTGCTTTAAAAGGGAGGGGAAAATAACATAAGCAACAGGCTAAGCAAGTAAAAAATAGTTTGGTTTGCCAGTTCAAGGTAGGGTTGGTATGTAAGTCCATCATTGGAGAATTTGCTATTGATATCACAGTGTAACTCTTCCTCCCGGTAACAGCTATTTATCAGGAGGCAACGCTCTTTATACATGTAAAACTAGATATTTTGTAGGTGTCAAAGAATGCAAAAAAAGTTTTTAAAGGAAACAGTTAAAAGTTTATGTGGTATGTTCCTGTCTAATTGGTAGCATGGTGCTGCAGTCTGTGTAGGTCAGAGACGTATTTTTTTAAAAAAATAACCCTGTTGGTTGGCATATGCTGTACTGCTGAAATGCCTCCCCAGTATTTAAAAAGTTGATACCTCATCTTTTTTTTTCACAGCCTCTTCTGGGGAAAAAAAAAAAAAAAAAAAGTCTTGGTTTGTATGTGTAGATCCTAAGGGAAACATAATTTAGGGTGCAATATTGTAACTTGCAGGAACAGCAAGCCTCATTCCAATTGGGATGTTTTCTTCTACTTTGAATAGGTTCTGCCCAAGTAATGGTGTTTAGGATGGTTTTCTTCCTGTTTTAGAGATTTTGTTGGAAAGCCAAAAGACACTCAAAAGACTTCCATTTACAGAGTATAAATTGTAAAATCTGTTGACTCTCAATGCAGTTACATCAGCACCATCATGAAATCTGTCCCTAAACATATTCTAAGCAGCAGCAAAAAGTGTTGTTTCTTTAAGTTGTTTTGTATACCATGAAGGAATCATTTTGTATTATTAATGGTATTATATTTGAAGAAACTTAGCAGACTTTTTGTAAATGAAATGTTTTTTCGTATTTACTAGACTTCTTACTGTACATTACTGGTAAGTCTCATTATGGAAGGACTTCTAAAAGTTGAAATTCTGTTGTGTTAGCTAGAATTTTGACTCTTGATAATTTTTGAAACAGGATCTGAAGAATCTTTTCACCCCCTGCAAGTAGAACCTGCTTTAAGTGATCACTGTCAGAATGCTGATCAGCCAGTGGACCTTAATGCTATGTTACAGAGACCTTTTGAACAAAGCCCTGGAATTAAAAAATGGGGAAATGAGGACTATATTTCATCTGCCAGAGAATATGAAGAACTGGCAAGAAATATGGAATGTATTAATCTCCAGTGTTCAATGAAAGATCTCCAAAATGGAAGTCTGAATCCATTGGAAGGGCAAAAATCATTTTATCAGCTAAATACCACACCAGTTACAGGGGGTGAAACTTTCCCTCAACACTTACTGAAAGAGGCTGTCTCTTCTGAAAAATTACCTGCGGAGGCATTTGATAAGAAGTATGTGAAGCTTCCTGAAAAACCAGTTCATGTACATGAAGCAAATAAAGCTGTGGAGCTGGAGTCTCAGCGCAATACAAATATAAAGGAGCCAGATCAAAGCTTTTCAGAAGTACAAAAATCTTTGAGGGTTCCTAGGGAAGCCAACGTGGAAGACTCAGACATCCATTTACAGGCTGTCGTACAACAGAATGGTTCTTTCCTGGAAAGACGTGAAAAACATTTTAATTCTGTGCCCAGAAGCTCATGTTATATTCCAGTCTGGGTGAGTAAACCAAATTTCCAAAAGCAGTAATTTGTGCAGGCTCTTTTGGTTGGTTTTTTTTGTTGTTGCTGTTGTTGTACCAAGTTATTTTGGACCCATAATATCTGGAAGCTTGGCAAATACTGATTTTACAGTTCTAGTTTAAGACTTGCATTTTTCCTGGGCTTCTGCCCTACTGCTGCTTTCCGATCATGGCACTGAAATAATTAGCAGTAGCTAAAATGAGCTGGAGTTCCCACAGTTGTTGGAGGAGCTACAGCATCTCCATTGCGTCTCCCTCTCTTGGCATCAGTTAGTACAGCGTATGTATCTGTATCATGTGGCGCGGTTATACACTGAACAGCCACTGTTCCCATTTAGAAGCCTGAAGAGGGTAAATAATTTGGCCAAAGCATATGCAAACTTAAGAAGATAGTGTTGTGTAGCTTTTAATTTTTTTTTTTTTTTAAAGTTTGCCCTAGAACTAGGTAATTTAAACTTGAGGTGAGTGGAGGAGAGGTGGAGGCCTTGTTGTTGTTTGGTTGCTTTGGCTTATTTGTTTGGGGTTTTTTGATACCAGTATGTAAAATACTTTGCTTTGGACTTCGCTTCCAGGATTTGCATACATCACCACCTCAGGCAAAGTGCTCTTTCTGTATTTCATTTATTGCTTGGGGGCAGATTTTCTTTCTTCTACATGTTGAATGAGCCTCCTTTTTCTAACAAGATAACAGCTGTTGCTGGAAATAGTAATTTTTTTTTCTTTTTTACACTGATGTCTTGTGTAATTTGTGTTCTAGGAGACTGAGTCAGGGCGTGGTATTATGGAAGAACCTGAACTCACTCTGATAAGCTCAAACGACATCAGTATTGCAGAATCAGACATTGAACATACTAACCAAGAGAAAATTAAGGAAGATAAACCCAGTAGCCCAGCATATGTGGACCAGTCTGAATGTAATGTTTTTGCTGAGGTGAGTCTTTATTATCTAATGTAATTCTGATTCTAACTTGTAGAGAAGAATTATAGAGGAATGAAGCAGGTTAATTATCATTGATAATATACAGCTGTGGGCTGGCTTCAGGGGCGGTGGGTTGGCTGATGAGGATAAGGTGCAGCTGTGGCTGGTTCCTGCTAAGTAGTTAAATAGCTCTAAGGGGGATGGAAGAGGAGCACCAGGTGAAGAGATCCAGAAGAAGTAGAGGGAGGAGAGTGAGTGGCCTGGATGTAGGAGAGACAAGGAGAGGCCCTCAGAGGAGGGGGCCCGGATGAGGAGAGGCTGGCTGGAAGTGGAGCTGGAGAAGGAAGACTCTGGATGCAGCAGAGGCAAGAAGCAGGGTGGACCGGCCTGAAGATGATGAAGAAACAGCCCACACAGTAGATGGGCTTCTCAAACCTTGTGGGGGACTGGTGGCTGTGCCGGGGCAAGGCTCAGGAACTACTTACTGAAGTTAGCCTGGTATGGGATGGTAAAAGCCTTGTTGCAGTCGGGTAGTTTGCTAGTGGTGTGACACTAACTTAGTCTTAATAAGGAGAAGCCCCACTGAGCAGTTAATCCACCATTGCAACACAAGAGAATGTTAGGGTTATCTGAGCTTAGTAATTGCTTGTGTGTTGTCGTAGTTTGATGTTACGTTTGCCAGACAGATCTAATAATCATAAATTTGGGCTATCCATGAAAATCACTACCTTGTCATATCAGTATAGATACAGTTCAGGAAGATTTTTGCTGAAAAACGGAACCATCTTGCTGGTGTTTGCAAGACTAAATTGTATCCCGTTAGTTATGAATGAGAGGAGTGGGTGGGACAAAACAAAAGCTCCGAACTAAAAAGGAAAAAGAAAAATCCTCTACCTAGTGGATGGAGCTACACCAGGCCCACGCGGCGGTTTGAGGTTTATGGGGAAAGTACCATCAGCTTGTCATACTGCCATGCTTAATTTGCCTGTGGTGTGCTTTTTGGTGTTTGCTTATATAAAACAAAGGCTGTAAATTGTAGAGGAACGGGTTTTTAATGAGAGAATAGTTTGGGTGCTGAAGCAATAATGTAGAACCAAGCCAGGTGTGTCCGTTAGATGAACGGAGTGGACAAAATCATGTTTCAATTGCAGGAGGCATCTAGAGAAGATCCTAAAAGTGCCTAAGGATGGGTCTTTTACAATGTAATGGAACTGTGGGTAAGGTGGAGGTTGGCAGCTGGAGGCTGTACTTGTGCAGTGGCTGTTGCCTCCCAGCTGGGAACGGGGGCAAGAGGGAGAGCAGTAAGTGATGGGGGAGAACTAGGGAGGACAGGAGGAAAGAAAAACATGTCCATTGAGATGAAATTATGCAGCCTGGTACTACGAACAAGCAATTGAAAAATGATGGCCAAAGGGTCTTTAATGGATTTTTTTTTTCTTTAAGTCTTAAGATGTCTTTAGAAAGTATCTTTTTAGTATTTATTACCAAGATCCACTTTTGATGTTTTTCTTGCATCTGCTATAAAGGTGAAAGAGTATGTCTTCTATTTGCATTGGGTCAGTGCTCGGGGTACAGTGCTCGTACTTCAGTCAAATTTGTGGTATATTTTAAGCATTTCCAATCACTGACTCCTTCTGAAACAGGAGAGAGAATTTTTACCACTCAATCCAGATGCAGATTCTTCCGTGTTCGTAAGGCCCAACAGTTCTGCCAGAGCTCAGAGTCCCAATGCCAGTCACTTTCCATCACATCAGACTGCAGGTAATTATGTGTAACTTCGATGTACTGAACTTGAGAGAGAGAAGGTCTCTTATCTGTAGGAATAAAATCATAAATAGAATTTACCTCTCCTTCGGCAAGTGCAACTTGCCATTCAGGCTTGGTTTGTAGTGCATTTGACCCCGGGTTTAACAGGTGTCTTATTGACAAGGAAGTCGGTATCTTTCATGAAAGTTCATAGTATCTACAAAACACTGTTTGGGTTTTGGGGTTTTTTTGTGTTGCAACTAGTTAATTTTGAAAAATTCTGTGGTGTCTTGTGGTTTGTTGTCATACAGCTTATGCACCTTCATTTGTTCTTGATTTCCTGTTCGTCCCCAAGCTCTGTAGGCAAAGAATGTCTTTTATTTTTTCCTGTTCTGATGATAGAGTGGAATGTCAGTAAAACATCGGAAGTATTTTTATTTGTCCAAGATGAACAGCAGTAAGATGAAAGACACGAATTGACAGAACTTAACTGCATTAGGGACTTCTCAAGTCTTTGATATGTTCTGAGCCCTCAAGATGCTTTCGATGCAGTATTTGTCACAGGATTTGGCTTGGCAGACATGGTTACAGTTAATAGGTCGGAATTGCTGTTTGTTTTGCACGATTACTCATTCACACTGCCATTTTCCTAGCTGATTTACAAAAGTAGTCAAGCTCAGTGTTTTAGGAGGAATACCTCAAAATGCATGACTTGCTACAGGGCTACAGGTGATGTTGGTCATTGCTGAAAGCGAGAAATGTTCAAGACTTTTCATTTTCTTTCACAGTGATGCTGCTGGAGTTTGCGGCTACACCCGGAAGTTTGCAAGAATCTTTTTTTAAAAAAAAGCAGAACTTTATCCAGAAATCTCTGAAAAGAGTAGAAGAAATAAAAAATAAAGAAAGAGAAAATGAAAAGCCAGAAGCCAGACAGTTTCAAAGGGGAAAGTCTGAGAAGTTAAGGCAGCAAAAAGAGTCCTGTCTTATCTCTGGTAGGTTTATCTGGGAGCAAGACAGCATTAGGTGTCCTTTTAGTTGCTGTTTAGTATTGAAGAATACATTTCATACCTGTTGCATCTTTGCTATTGCAGGCTGAGGATATTCTTGAATTTGTTTTCTCAGGGAGGCAGGGAGCTTTTCCCTGCTGTCTAGCTACCTCTTCAGTGTTGGGAAGTCCCGCATGGGTCCTCTTTGTATTTTCAGCCTGCCTGCATGTTTGTAGCCATAAGGTGTCTCTGCAAATAACAGCTGTTTATCAAAGAACCACCGTATTAAGCCAACTGATGCATTTCTAGTGTCTGTTAATGGGGAGCGGGAAGTTGGCTGGCAAGAGGCACGGCTGGCTTGAAGTACAGGCAGTGGCCTGATGAGTGAGAGACACTGAGGATGGATTTGTAAACGCAAGACATCATCTCCACTGTGTCCATTCTGCTAGCTTCTTTCTTTTGTCACGTCATTTAAAAATCTTTGAAAACCTCTCTATGCTTTTGACTTAGTTGGACTAGAGCTTTTTTTTTTTTTTAAATTTAATTAGGAAAAACTGATACAGTTGCCAATCAGTTGAAGAAAGTAGGAGAAGTGAAAGTGTCTTCTCCAGAGGACAGGAAGTCTGGAGAAACTGAAATGCACCAGCGTACTTCAAGGTATTGCATGAATGCAACTGGGAGATGTTTGGAATAAAAAACCAGTAGTTCCTTCCTCTGTCTTTTGGAAGCTACTGGTCAGTCAGAGCAGTCTATGGCCTTCCAGCTGGCCTCTAGTGCTGCTTTTAACACAAAACAGCCAGGAGAGAGAAGCCAAGTGTGTTTGATACAGGTACCTGCTGGGAAATGCCCTGGCACAGCTGGCAGAAACATTGACTGGCAGCCTGCTCATTTCATCATGCTAAGGCAGCTGTGCCAGTTAATGCATGAAATTAGATTAAATTTGAAGCAAAGTTCACAATTGCACTTGGGCACTTAATTAATGGTAGCATGCAGCAAGGACAGCTCCCGAGCAGGGTCTGTTGGGTGCAGTGATTCTAGGTTACTGGAGAGCCAAGCCAAAAATTCCTTTCTTAATTTCTAACCATTGCCACAGTATAAATCCTTATGGCTTGTTAACTTATTCCAGCTTTGCCACTTCTTCCCAATACATGATTTTTCCCCCCTATTATTTTAACAGACTTCATGATCAACTTGCAAAAGTAAAAATCAGAAAGGAAGAAAAAACAAGGCAAGAAACTTACACTAAAAACAGAGAAAAGGCTAAAGAGTTTCAAAAGGTAATGTCTGCTATGGTGTGGTCCTACCTGGTTAGTTCTCATGATTTCACTGCGCTTCTAATCAGACTGAGATGGAGACCATCAAACCATGCATCTACTGAAGAATTTCCTTGTCAGCGCTATAGCTGAGCGGGAACTTTCTCTAAAATGCGTGTCTGGAGGTTGAACAAAAAGGCTGTTCAGGACTCCAGGTGATAAACATCTTGGCAAATGAAGGGCAGGGTGTTTTGTTAGTCTGCACTGACTGAATTCCCATTATAAGGCTGTTCTTGGGGGGCTGTCTCTGGCTGTTTTGCCTGCTCTGGGTAGCTCAAGATTCTGCCTGGCTGAGCACAACCTGAACTCTGGGGTTGCAAGAAATCCTGTCTGGGCTTCCTTACAGTTCCTGTGGCACAGGGGGTTGGACAAGAGACTCAAACTGTTTGTTCTCCCTGCAGACAACTGGAGGGAAGGAAATGCTGCATAATCCTGACAGATTCTCTGTGGTAGAATAAATTGCTGGTCCTTCTAGCCTGCCTTACAGATGTCGTAGTTAAGAGAAAATTAAGCACACCTTCCCCTGCAGCCTGTGGGATGGCTGCAGCAGCAGCAACCACACTCACTGCCCCACTGTCCAGACTTGCCCTGCAGGGGATGGGCAGGTGCTAGCCCCCAAGCAGCACTTCGGCTGTGCCCACCTAATGAAGCTGCTTTTAGTGTAAGCCCTCAAGCTGTGCTACTGTAGTCTCATAGTTTATTTTATTTTCAGAAAATGCTGGAAAAACTGCGGGCCAAGAAAAGTTGGAAAGCACCATGACTGGGAGAAGACTGAGCAATAAGGAACACTGCTGTATTGCTGTTGAGACCCCTGATTAATGCAGACTTCATTAATGGTGGAGCCCTTAGTTTTCTTACAGCTTAAAGCTGAGGATTCTAAGTAAACAAAATGGGTCTGGTGCCCTGTATTCTACTGAGAACATTACAGCAGCAGTTTGTGTAGACCAACCCTGTGAAAAGCCTGGCTTGATGGGCAGTAGTGCTTTAAAGGGAGATCATACTGACTTCTGTAATGTACATCTGTAAATATTTTCAAATAAAAGTTTTTGACATTTCTTATCTGTTCTTTGCATTGTGATTCAGGAGTAGGAAGTGTGAGTTCCTGCAGTCAAGAGGTACATCCTAAAGCACCTGAAGGCAGGAAGATAATAAAAGCCTTATACTGCTGTTACATCCAAATGTGTTTTTATCCAAGCTGCCTGAGCTCCCAAACAAGAGCTAAGTAATTACATCAGGACAAATTCAAAGCTCGGCTTTTGCTAAAAAGCTGAATTTTGTTAGCAGCAGGTGGAAGATCTGGGCCATTTAATCTGTTCCTTTTTAAAATGCAAAATTGTACAAAAAAAAAGTTTTGATGAGCAAAATTACCTACCAATTCAGGCTTGTTTACACAGATTATTTTTTTTCAGTCCATGGTGCAGCTGCATGTACAGCAGCAGCTGAAGTAATTTGTTCCCCCCAGCCTCAGTAGAGTATAAGCCAAACCACCTTGTCCTTGCCTGGAGTTAGGTGAGGAGGAAGCTTTTTGCGATCAAAGATGAAACCAGCCCAGGCTGCAGCTTTCACAGATCAGTTTTATTGAAATGCTGTGATGCCATGACCTTCTCCAGAGTTTTAGTGCAGTGGAGTTCAGTGACAGTGAGTGAGTTAAAACAGCTGGATAAAGCTTTTTTCCAGTGAAATTACAAGTTGATACACTCAGTTAACTCTTCTGCAACACCAAGCGGGCAGCTGTGCCACAGCTCCCAGGAGGGCAACACAAGCAGGTCACAGCCAGATGTGGAAGGGCAAAGGCTCCCTCTGCTGCTGGTTTCCAAACACCATGCACCACTTCGGTTTACAAAGCAGTAAGGGAAATCAGAATTAATGTTTAATTCCTTATTACTGCAATAAACACTCTAGGTGAGGTTCTTTGAAACTGCTGTGCAATTCCTTGCAGCAGACCTGCAGCAACATCACACCAGGACCTGAGAGGGGAAACACATCTATTAGCACTGTTGTTGCTCAAAAACCATTTGAACACTGCCATCTTGCTCAGAGCCAGCCTAGCATCTCTTCCTCTAGCCTAACCGATTTTATTCCAGAACATGGCACTGCTATAAAAGCAAGTAACACAGGAAATGTGCACATACACCCCTTACTGAAATGTTAAGGGGTAAGAGCACAATTTCCAATGCCAGCCGCCCCAAGCATTATAATAGTTTCCTCTAACTACTCACAGTCCCCCCAGCCCTCCCACCCTGCACTTCCTCCCTCCCTCCCCCAGCTGTTGCAGGATTATCCACTCCTGAAGACTTCCACACAGATCAAGGAATGTATCACACTGCCAAGGGAAATGGAATCACAGAATTGTTGTTGGAAAAGACAGTCAACCTAGCACTGCCAAGGCCACCACTACATCACATCCCTACGCACCACAGCTTGGTGGCTTTTAAACCAGCAGTTTAAACTGCAGGGACGGTGACTCCAGGGCCTCTCCAGGCAGCCGCTGCTAACACTTCACCACCCTTTCAGGGAAGACGTTTTTCCTGATCTCCAATCCAGCCTCCCCTGGAGCAACATGAGGAAACTTCCTCTTGTCCTGTCACTTGTTACTTGGAAGAAATAAACTGACAACCACCTTGCTACAGCCTCCTCTGAGGTAGTTGTAGAGAGCAATAAGGTCCCCCCGAGCCTCCCCTTAAACACCCCCAGTAGTACCCCCAGCCTTCACCAGCTTCCTTGTCCTTCTCGGGCCACCCACGCACCAATGGTTATATGCCGCAGCTGTATCAACCTGCTCTCCAACTTCACATGCAGCAACAGTAAATGGTTTCAGAATGGAACGGAGCAGCCCACTTCCCGCACGCCAGCATCTCAAAAACAGTGAGCGCAGTAGGATAAAATTCCTTTTTCACTCTGAGAGGCTTACTATGTGAGGTGTATCTCCCCATAAATAGACCATAGCACACACACCAAGTGTCCACGGCATCCTGCAGAGGATTTCAATATGTGGTCACCGCGTTAAGAGCTGCTGGGTTTTTAGCCATGCAAACCCTCTTTGAAGTGACCTTGAATTTCTTTATTATCAGCAATTTTGCCAAGCGCTCTCACCTCCGGACTTGCTTTGGCAGCACTCGCGTGGTGTTTCTCAGCCCTCTGACACGGGGTGATTTGGTAGCAGACACTATGGGTTAAAGAGTCAGGTTTGGTTAGCGTTAAGAGTTAACACCACACAAGTTGGATATAAATCGTACGGTGCAGCCTTCTGTCTCCCCTTTTTGCTTGTGTGCAGAACTATCGTCTCCACACAGCTTCTGCCAAGTTACAATGGTTCTAACTAGAACTTTTGTTCCTCTGCAACTTAAGTGTTGGAGGTGCCCAAGGACAGTTGCCTCAGCAGCAACCTGCTCTTACCTGAACAGCAGAGGGGAGAGCTGTGTGACAGAGGTTAAAGCCATATTCCCAGCAGACTTCGTGCCACATCATGTGGCAATTCAAGAGTCTGATGGACTTGCTTTACGGTCATGTCCACAGCTCACCAGAAACAGTAGTATCCTAGCAGCCTTGGTAATGACCAGATACTCTCCTCTTACTGCTGTTACCACCAACTTACATCTGGAACTTGAATATTCAAGTTGCCCGTCCTTTCTCATTAGAGACCACTCAGTGCTGCCAATACATAAGCCAGGCTGTACACCAACAAGCCTAAAATCTGTTGAAAGTTCCAAGTACAGCAGAATCCCTCACAACCAACAGCAATCCTAGTTAGAAACTAGTACTACAAATCGCTGCACAACTGCAATATCCATCTGAACTACACACACACACTCATGAGTGACTCAGATAAGCAACCTGCTCTGATGCTGCCAAAATCCGGGGCAGTCATTGCAGTCATCTCTTGCTACCAGACAACCATTTCCATACTTCTCTAGAACAGTTTACTGAAGTTTCAACATTCTAAAGTCATACCAAGTTAACACACAAACTGTGCAGTAGCACAAAACCATCTGAACTGACTAATAACTCTATGCTTACCTGTCAAAACAGGCTGTTATCTTCCACAGCTCACCCTCCTAACACAGCAAGGTTCCCTTTGCTCTGTATCCCAGAGCACCTGCTAAAAACAGAAAGCTGAACGCACTCGCCGAGTTCCCAAGGCCAGTATCCAGTTCTCAAACTGGAACATGAAAAACAAAACCCAAGTATGCTTATATCCCAGGAGGGGACAAAAACTGTATCAGCAAAAATACCAGGTCTAGCAGACACGGCAGAATGAAAACCAACGATGCCAAATGCTGAACTCCTGTAGCACTGGTTTTTGAACATCCCATCAGGAGAATGCTGCTGGGTGCAGATACCATACAGTGCAACAGCTGCAGGAGTTTCTTCACCCACAACCGCTCATGTTAACACTCAAGCGTTTTGCATGCACCAGACAGTGTCTAGCGATAAGCTACACCGACGTATTCTTCATTTCACAAAAGCTGCCATGCAACTAAGAGGGAAATCAGGCTCGTGAATTTCACCAATATGAACAGCAACAGTTCTTTAAGTTTTTATATATTCCTACCATGAAGGATTTATACTTCTTCCAGAGTATTTTGCTTGTTTTACTTCAGACCCTGGATTCTACAGAACAGAAGCCAGGAATTTTAAGCATATAGTAGTATACTGGCTGGGCTGCTCAGAAATTAACTCTTTAACACCCAGATTTAAAGATATTAAACCAAATACTGCTGCTCAGTATGAAAACTCTCTCAAGCATCTCTTGAAACAACAAAAATGCAGCATGTTTGTGAAATTACTTCAAGTTGAGACAGACACCATAGTGCTGTCTCCTCTTACCTACAGCCACCAAAACAAGAAATAATAATCACTCCTTTGTGATCAAAGGGGGAATAGGCTTGTTTTGAACCATCCAGAAAACTCAAATCACAAGAAACAGTGTTACAAATCGGGTATCTACACAAAAACCTGGCTGAAGAGTAAGTTCAAGCCGTGTAATTAAACATGTTAGTGACACCTGAAGGCCCAGAACACACCATTCTTGACTCTTACCAAGCTTTTCCAATTGAATTAATTTGTTTTTCACTTGTATCAAAAGCGTAAGTCTGTACCTAAAGGAGAACACAATGCATTACTACAGTTCTTAGGATGCTGTATTTGTCTTGCAGTTTTACCCCACAGAGCTAACTGGTAGTTCAATGGGTAAAGTGAAACCACAAGTTTATTCTGTGAGGCATTTCCAACGACATGAACCTACAGAAGAGATCCTATCGGGATAGACCTCAACATTTCTGGCACTATAAATTAACACAACAGAGAAAAATCAAGCAGACTGGAAAAGTCTCTCATACAAATCCTGCTAAGTGTCTTCAAATTGTTTCAAGACATTTGACGGGAGGAGGAGGGTAAATGATACAGTTAACATTTGTGGAAAATTTGACTGAGAAATTCAAATTACTCTTCTTTGGATAAATGAAAGTTAAAATAAATTCTTCACTTAGGAGGGAACACTGCACTGAAATACAGTAACATAGTGTAGTAATGTAGTGTTGAAACCCTCCTCAGGTCAGTAAAAGCCTGATTTGATACAGACTTCCAGCCACTGAAAGCCAGAGCCCTTCAATCATAAGGAATATGCAGAACCTCAGGTGTCATACTAACCCTAGAAGGGGCTTCAGATTTCTGTGAAATGGCATCCTGCACTTCTTCTCTCATCTCCTCCGATTACACACCACCTGGAAAAGTGAGATAAGGTTACAATCTGACACGTACATGCATCCAAACCAGCAGAACCTAGAGCAGTACTTCACCACCACAGGCATTCCTGACAGCTCTGTTTGGAATCACACTTAAAGCTACTATAATGTCTGAATATTATTTAATACAGCAGCTCTTCTTAATTTCCTGTTATATTTTCAAAAGAAAGTCACATAATCATAATCTTTGCTCCCTGACACAAAATGCTGCTTGTTAAATACTCAGATGCCCAAAATGAGGATGTCATGAAAAGGACACTTGTGTAGTAGGTTTGTTCAGAAAGGCCATTCTCACTCACTCTCTTCAGAGCAGTTGAACATTTTGCCAATCATCACAACAATTTTCTCACATCATTCTCAAGTTTGGGGGAAGATACGCTCTTGTGTTTTCTGAAGCAACACTTCACCTTCTCAGTAAGAAAAAACCAGCAATATAACCAGCCCACCAAGTTAAAAACAGCTAACCTGCAACAGGCCAAGGGTTAAAAAACAATCTCTCACATGAGCTTACCAAGATGCTAGCTCAGACTGGATCATCGTGGATTTCCTAAAAGTAAATTGTTGCATCTGAGTAACAGTTCCAAGTTTCTTCAATATCTTAGTAATTTACTAAGACTTAGGTACTTTTTACTTCTATACTCAGTATGAAGCAGGCACTCTGTAGTCCAGTTACACTGTCTAAATGCTAATGCCAAACCTAAGCATTTCTTTTGAAATCGGAGCCACAGCCCAGTCTGTGACACAACTACGAACAAAATATATCTGCAATTTAACAAACCAGGAGCACCGTGCCATAGAAGGTACAAGGGAGTTACCTCGCAAAACACGCATGACATACTATTTTAAGACAGCTTACAAATATGCTCTAATAAACCATCTACAAGAATTGAACACTGCAAGTGTTCTTCTCCTACCTGCTAATTCTCCTTCCTTTAGTAGGCAGGATGCAGAATCCAAAAACATCAAAACAAGCTAATTCTTGGGATTTCACAGTAAAGTAGCTGCATTTTGAACTATGTTTGCATAATTGTCCCACTAAGTAAAAACCTGTTACAGGTCTCATTGTCACCACTGCAACTAACTTTACAGCGAGGAAAGCAGAACCTGTTACTCTTCTAGCCACGTTTTTTCAATTCGGACACACTGCAAAGTTGTGTCTTTTTGCTGACCAACATGGCATAACAACTCCTCAAAATGTCTGTACAATAGCTTCTGGTTTTGAAGACCAGCCAGTTAACTTTAGAAGAAACATCACCAGATGCCATCTAGTACTTGGGATTTATTTCAAAATGAAATACTGCTTCTTTGTAAGAAGGGAACCAAAACACTCAGACTTTAGCTTTCATGATCCTCATCCAACTACCTCCACCTAGAAAAAAAACCCATTTCCTTAATACTTACCCTTAAGCAGAGGCTTTCCACTGTGTTCCAGACAGACATCACAGGAACGCCCCTTTAAGAAGAAATATTTTGCAACAACTTCATTGATTTAACTATACTTTTATCCCCTAATAGTTCTTCAGTGTTGTATTTGACAAGCTTCCCAAGAAGAAACTTTCAATCTGCTTGTTTCAACAAGAATACCAGGTTTAACCAGCCCAACTGCATGAAAACCAAGGATGCCAGCTGCTGAAATACTGTAGCACTGGGGTTTGAACACCGCATCAGGAAGACACTGCTGAGTGCAGATACCATACAGTAGAGAAATTAGTTTGATTACTTGCTGTGAAAAAAGTACTCGCCTGAAAGAGTCTAATACTCTTTGCTGAGGTTCAGAAGAAACACAAAGCTTACCTCTTCTGCTAACATGTTCCACTGAAACAACAGATTGGTACATCAGAAGGCTAAACGGCCATATGAATTCAAGCATTCAAAAAGTTACAGCTCCAGAGCTGTCGGTACACTCATCTGCAAAGTCTGGAAAGAAATAGACATAACTGAACTACACTTCCACACATGTGAACATGAAACTCATGCCCCAGATTCATCATTATCTGAATGAACTGCTGTTTGAATACATGCAAATATTGTCCCTTCATATAAGTAACACAACTAATATGTTCATCAGCTGTGGGTTGCAAAAGAAGGGTTTTTTCTAAGCACTAGGTTCCAGGTTTTTGTCTACAGCAAAAGACAAAAACTGAACACGTGCTGCAACAGATTGAATGCCATCAGCTTTCATTTTCCCACTATTTTTGAAACAGCATTTGAAGTTTTTTCAGTTTACTATACACTTACCATTAGTAACTGTCACCTTCTACTATGAGGTTTTGTATTTTTAGAGAGGTATAGTTTGGACTAAGGTAACTGGCAAGAAATCCAATACGCTGTTGTAAAAACAATTTATGCCACGTCAAGCTTATCTAGTCCAATACCCTTAGTACAGCAATAGCCAAATAAGATGCCCAGTTTGTCCTCTTAAGTATGTTCTTGTAAGGTTTCATTACTTGTCCAGCTTTAGCTCAGAGCTTCCCATAGCAAACATTTTCCTGTCCAGTAATCTTACACTGTGTTTTCTTCCATGCCATTTCCCAGACTGTCCAGAAGCCACACAAACTTGGCAACATCCTACAGTAAGAAGTTCCACAGCTTTAGCCATACAGACATACAAGACTACCACAGCCTGTTTCTGTCATCCCCCCTGTTCTTGCATGTGACCTACATTAAGGTGAAATTTTACCACAGGGAAGTGATCAGAAGGCTGCAGCCGTATGATACAACCCAGTAGAGAAAGCATGTGTGGAGCACCATCAGGAGATTAAGTGTACAGTAGGTTCTCCAACATCTTCAGCAGTTAAGATCCCAGGTAGTGTCCAAACCAAATCAGATTAAGTTGCCCTGCAGCATTCAACATCAGGTAAAAACAAAGTATTTCTATATATAAACTTCTAAAAAAACCCCTGCACTTAATATGCAGGTATTAACTCTGTTTCAGTTTTTATTCAAGCAGAGCTTACAGGCTCCAACTCTGGTCAGACTGATAAAAGAGCTCATGTTGCACTGAATTCAATACCTTGGAAGAGTCACACAGAAATGTTGCACAGCTGTGGAACATTGTCAGGTATTCGCCTGAACTATGGAATACTGTTTTTTCAAAACATTTTGTTAAGTAAAGCAAGAAAGCTACCTGAAAACAGAACTGAATACCAAGTAACAGCTTACCTTGCCCATCAAAAGAAGAGTGGGTACTTCATCTTCCAAAAGCAACATAAACTAGAAGACAAAAAGCAAAGGAGTAAGAATGATCAGATATGGTCACATAGCTGATGATTCCTAAAGTCAAAATCTAGGTTTCAGCGATCAGTTTCACAGCTGTATGTAATAAGCTTGATTTTCATTTGTATTTATCCAGTTCTAATCAGAATTGAAATTTAGTTCATTTCTGAGTCACTCAGCAGTTGAACAGAAAAATTCATCACATGAACTGCAGAATGAGCAGGACTCCCCATACCACCTCACTATGCCTTACCAAGCAAGAACCTCACTCCTAGATCCAGGATGAGTCTTTCAAGCCAGAGTATTTCTCAGGTAGATGCCTAAAAGAGTTACATTTAGCCATTAATTTTGGACCAGTATTAAATGATCTTCAACTACTGAAAAGCAGTCTTTTCAGTCTTACTCCCTAGAGCTATCAAAGTTGCAACTGGGAAAATTCAAGCTTCCTTTACAAAGATGGGGACCTTAATTCAAGCATATAATCAACGCAACCTCTCATTTACTGAGCACCTACCATCAATCTCCTCAGACTGTCAAATTATATTTTGAAGGAAATTAAACCAGTAGACAGCAAGTCTTTTTTCTGGTAACACCCCTGTTTGGCACAGACTACTTTTACATGCTGAACAGCTACTAGTTTGTTGCTGACAGCAATTTGGTTATTAAGGGTATTTGAGTGATGCAGATTGATTTAAACAACAAAGTCAAAATTTCTTAGTGACTGAGTATCCTTTATTGGCAGCGCTGGATGCACGGGGGATCCTTCCACCTAACGTAACTAATTATCTTATATTCATACAATAAAACAATGAATATTCAATCAATCCATATACATATTCATTACCTAATCCCACCTACTCTCGCTTCATATGTTAATTAGCTTATCAGTCCTTTGTTCTGCTAGGGGTCTTCAGGACATGGGCAGTGGGGTCTTTGGGAGGAAGGCCACAGGTCTCCCTCATGGTGTACTTTTCACCTTTTGTCTGGTATGTGATGATCTTGCCAGTTTGCAGTGTTCTTATCGGTCTGAGCTAATTTATGTCCTTGTCGACCATCTGTTTCTTCCGCTTGTTTCTTTTAATTGCTCCCTCTAGTTAACTTATAAGCAGGCCCCTTGTTAGAGAAAGTTAAAGAAAGAGAAACAGACCCCTCCTTTGATAAGTTATTAATTATTTCTTTCAGACTATGGTTACATGACCTAATTACTATACCTACATTTTTGAGTAAATATAAGTTCTTAGCCTTGGTACAGGGTTGTACAGAGGGTTTCATAGCAGCTTTTGTTGTGCAACTATTCATTTCATTAGAATATATTTCTCATATTCATTATACTTCAACTACAAGGCTTATTCTATCCTAAAGTGAATTCATTCAGTATCAAGATCACCCTTTGGTTTTTAAATCTTGTTGATTTCCAAGTAAACTTCAAACAATGTTTTATTTCTACTGCTTCCAAGACAACCTCATCATCTAAGAGTCAGCTGTATTCAGAACATTTCTAAACATTCACCAGTCATGTTTGCAACCGTCTAAAGCATCTTTTAGAAAGGTACTTGCAGTTGGGGCAATGCTAGTTAAGTACTATCATAGAGCTTTCATCTTCTGCTTAGTCATGTCCACATCAGAACCCATTCTGGACAGAGCAGGCCAAGAGGGGAAAAAAAGGAGTATTTTAATCCAAGATTCACTATGCTGCTACAGTTCAGGTTATTGTATTAGAATCAGGAGCAGAGAGTTTCTTTTTTGAAGAAATTCTTCTGCATGGAACAAACAGGCAACCTCAATCATACACGTTTTGTCATCGTTCAAATGTGTTAACCGCATTTTGCAATAGACTTTTGTCTAAACTGACGTAACAGCTTTTGCATTTTTACTGTTGGCACTCTATTTGCATTATCTTCAATTCTGTTTTCAATCCTTACTTAGCTCTCTAAGTAATTGAAAGCATAATCTGCGCTTCCTTAAGCCACAGAAAAAATAATCTCTCAAGTACCACTCACAAAAAAGTCAGCCAGCCACAAGGCATCCAAATTGTCCTCTATAACTCGAGCATGTACAGGTATGTATGCAACTGCATACTTTTCTATACTGCGCTGGTTACAGTATTTGGAACTTGCTTCCCTATTTTTAATGACAAATTCGGTGATCCATGGTTACAAGAATTCAAGCTGCATTTCAGTCAGATGATTCAATGGCTGATAAAGGATGTCATACTCTGGGGTATAGAACAACACAGAAAACACCTTTTAGGTTGTTTTTGTTTTTGTAACTGTCTCAGACACGAGCCCAATATACTCACCTTAAACAAAATTTGACTAGGTTGCTTGGTTGGCACCTCAACATCAACTTCAGACCAATGTTTTATAACCAAGTAGGCCATGAAAAAGGTTATCTGAGGAGCCATCACTGCCACCTCACTTGTTAGTTTTCTGTTCACCAAGGTGACCCTTGCAGAAGCCCAGAGTTCTCTGCAGCATCATCTTCTTCCTCCTGTATTTCAATCACTTCAGTTGATTTTTTGCCTGTTTTATTTCTGGGTTTGGTTTTTTTCTTTTTGGGAATTTTGCTGCTTATAATGAAAGAGCTGTTCTCCTAGAGAAAAATGGAAGACTGAAGTATTCACAAATTGAATTCTGAGAAACTTAAAACCTAAGATTTTAGTAGTAACTTTGCAAACTAAAAATTCAGAGAACTCCAAAAATCCTATGCAGTCCAGCATTACTTCAAAGATGAGAGTGTGAATCGTCAAAACAACTTCCTTTGCATTACAGATCAGGATTCACAGGTATCACAGTTAACTCTAGATCCAAGCTCAAGAATTCAGTAGTCGTATACATGTATCTACCAATTCTTTAACCTCCAAAGAGAAATAAGGTTAGAGAGCTTCTGAAGTTAAGGAATAGTACTCACCACTACTCTGGCATCAAGGTCTTCTTGATTATCAGAATTCAAGCTGTTAGCATCATCATCATCATCACTGAAATGTAAGAATCCAAATCAAGCTCTGTACTTTTTAAAGTAGCCTAAAACATGTTAAGTATTCTCCTACCACAACCTCTGGTTTCTCTTAACATCTATGGAAGTGCTACCACTTGTAGGTGTAAGATAATACTACTTCTACTTAAGGTTGTTCTCAAATGATAAAATTTCCAACAGCAGAATTACCATCCTAACTAGCAATGCTGGCAGGGCAGAGCCGAGCTCAGCAGCAGAACAAAAATTTAGAAACAGACAATAGTAGTATTGAGATGTTTAGGATTACACAGGCAAACAAGCTACGAACCCAGCAAGTTAGAAAACAAGCAGAACACAACCGAAGTAAGAGGGTAGGCCTTAGCTACCCAGAAAATACAGGTTTCCTCCTGATATTGTAACAGAAATATTATCTCCGTACTGCCATACAACACAAGTATGAAATGCACTTCCACTATCATCCACAGGTTTCTCAAGATAGAAAGGACTCCCTAGAAAGAGATTAAATCATTTTAGTACTATGGGTTCAACAAGTGGCACAGGCAGGACTGGTTCCAAAACCCAGAAAGTCTTCCAGTGCTCATTTCATATAAAGAATTTAGTGTCTGGATGAGCCAACTTGCATTTACCCTACAGAACTTTGTTTCTCCTGCTCTAAGCAAACAAACTAATTATTGTTACTCATTTTACAGGCTCTCCCCAATACTTCAATTCACAGAAGTTAGTAGTGTGTGTGACTACTGAAGTGAACAGTAGCTGAAAGACAGCTTTATACCTTTACACTGTCTTTTAGGCTTTCTAGTTTTAAGGTGCTGAATATATTTACATTAAGTATTCTTGCTGATTTACTGATCCCTTTATTGCAGGCAAGTTAACTGTTTGCCCATAAACAAAGACCTAAGATGATACTTCAATGCTTAATAAAGTAAAAACAAAATGCAAAAAAAACAAGCCTTTCGCCTTTGTCATAGAACACCCCACTTTATTTGGAAACTATAGAGGAACCAATTTCAGGAATTATCTTTTTGAAAAAAATTCTACCACATCATTTTAATGAGCTAGTACAAATCACTTGAAGCAATGATCTGTCTCCAGATTAAAAACACCTCCCTCTATAACAGTTCCAAGTTACATTTACAAGCACAGCTGCCTAAGTTGCAGAGTGTTTTGTTCCCAAAATAACACTTTCAGGAGCAGATATTCACATTTAGATTACACAATGTTGACATAGGTTAAAAGGACAGGAATGGAACTGAACTCCATATACCTACAACTGTCACAGTACCATATGCTACTACAAGCAACTGTACTACACCTCCTGAATTCCTCAACTGTAAGAGCAGCAAACTATACTGGTCTGGCTGGGATGGAGTTAGCATGGATCTGCAACTTAAGTAGCATTGATGCCCTCACCATGCCAGCAAACAGGCTAAGGGGTGGGGTGTCCTGCATCTACCTGTATACACACAAATGTATTTGTCAGTTAAGAACAAGAAAACAAGTTTTATACCACCTAAAACCAAAGAACTTACTTTGTCTCCTCAATTGGGGAGATGGGGCCTTCATCATCTAAATATTTGTGTTTCCGTACCAACAGACATTCTCTTTCCAAGTCTTCACTAGCCTGAAGGGCTCCTAAAGCTTTTTTAAGATGTTCTTCATATTTAAGGACTTCAATGTACTGGAAATATCCCTTTGTAGCTGCTTGCTAAAGAAAAAAAATACATCAGGTGAGGTCTTAAAAATACAACTCCAAAGCATTTTATTATGAACGGAATTGTAGTATTATATTGACACCTGTATTCTAGCTCTGTTTGTCTTAAAACTTACAACAAAGTGTCCCGTTTAACAGAAATAAAAACTATTTCACTAGTTTACTGTAGCACACCAGATGGAAGCGCAATATAGCCAGTTTAAAGCCACTACTTTTAATATACAAAATAAAATAATACAATTATCCCACAAAGTAGAGGACTCACCTCATAGCCAAGAACCATCTTTAAGGGAATATCTTTCTTCCCATAATGTTTTTCAACAAAGGGGAATCGAAAACCTCTGTCTAGAAGCCGCCTCCTTTGTTCTTGAGGTGAGGCTGTCAGTGGTGGCCTCCCTGTACGCATCTGGGTGCCCTCATGCTTTTTCTTCTTCTTCTTCTTCCTCGAGTTACGCCAGAATTTCTGGTGTGCAGCAGCCTTAAACTTCTTTCCCCTGAAGTGATAGGCAAAAATGGCTTTCAAATTGAGTTTTGACTCCTGCTTCTTGGAAGTTTCCAATGATCTTACTGGACTTTGAGGGGACACAGAAGAATCTGAAGAGCTTTCATTTTCAGGTGCTCCTGCAACAGATTCAGTTTGTTGCCTTGAAGACTGAGATCTCTTTTTTTGCTTTGAAGGTGCAACGGAGCACTTAGGATGGTACTCACTACCACTAGCAGCGGAGAGATCACTGAAGAAGAAAAAAAACACTTAAAATTTCCAGGGACTATGTAGTTTTATGATATATCACACAGGTACTGCACATGAAAAATTCTAAGCTAGAGATAAAAACTCACATTTCTGCATCGCTGCTGTCTAGTACAATCTCAGCTGAAGCAGCTGATGGCTTGCATATACTGTTAAGCTCATCTGAAGACTCCTCAGGAGCAGTGTTTTTCTGCCTTGAACATGAACGCTCCATTCTGATATTTGTTTCCCATGCATATACCTTATACAGTTCTTTCTGCTGTGTATTAGCTCTTGGCCATCAGGATAATCAGAGCCAGAAGCCTAGGATTCATCCATATTGGTCATGTTTCAGTTTGCCCTAAAAATCAGTAAGAATTCAAGACAAATTGAAAATAATCCTACGTTAATCAGGCAACAAGCCTTTCACCACTCCACATAATAGGGTAAATTTACAAGAACAATCTTAAGCAAACTTCAGCATAGGTTTTCCTATGAACCACAAGCAAATATACTAACCTTCACAGTAACAGTTACATTGCACTGACTTCTCTCAAGACATCCATAGCATAATTTAGGCCAGAAGGGATTTTTTACAGCTCTTTTGGTCCAACTCCTGCTCACGCAAAGCTAACTTCAAAGTTACATCAGATTGTTCAGAAACTTGTAGAGATGAGTTCTGAATGTTTTAACACTCTCCCTACTAGAGATAAGTCTTCCCTTAAATAAGTACATATAAGTATAGACAACAGCTTATACTTGCAAGTATATTTCAGTTTTAAGTCATACAAAAATTCACTTCACTATTGTTTACATTTTTAAACTAATGTAACAGTGTTCCCAGAGAAGTAAGGGCATCTTTCTTCTGTTCTTTTGCTAGCTATATGATACCTAAAGCCTCCTGCCCTGACAATCAATGAAGCCTTTGTTCATTGATTATCAATCAACATGGCAACCAGTCCCACAAAATGTTTATGTTCAGTTGACCCTGCAAGAAAACCCTTCAGCTGTCCCAAGTCTGCGCAAAGGGACTGAAACACACAGCAGAGAAAGGTGTCCTTCCTATGTAATAGCCTCGTTATTTTACCTGCTTGTTAGTTTACTAGCCCTGTAGATCTGTACCTTTGTAATTTTAATGTGCTTTTTACTGCCTCACAAACTCATCACCACACCCATTAGTATTTCAAATGTAGTTGCACACCATTTAGCAAAGGGCAACAAAGCTGGTGAAGGGTCTAGAGCACAAGTCTTATGAGGAGCAGCTGAGGGATCTGGGGTGGTTTAGCCTGGAGAAAAGAAGGGGAAACCTTACCACTCTCTACAGCTACCTGAAAGGAGACCGTAGCAAGGCGTGTGTTGGTCCCTTCTCCCAAGTAACAAGAGATAGGACAAGAGGAAATGGCCTCAAGTCATACCAGAGAAGGTTTAGATTGGCTACTAGAAAATATTTTTTCACAGAGAAGGGCTGTCAAGCGTTGGAACAGGCTGCCCAGGGAGGCAGCTGAATCACCATCCCTGGAGGTATTTAAAGCGTGTAGATGTGGCGTTGAGGGACACGGTTTAGTCTGTGTGGACTGGGTAGTGCTGAGTTAACAGAAGGACTCAATGATCTTACAGGTCTTCCCCAACCTAAACAATTCGATGGTTCTATGAATAGTGATTTCTGACAGCAGCTTGCACCTATACCCTTGACAAACTGTGAGCACACCACTAACATCAGTTCACCTTATGCTGGGAAAGCTCTAACTCAATAGCCAAAGCGACTATTAGGCAGGTATTTGTTTATTCACTGCTGGGTGCACTCCTCCTAACATGCACACCCACTCAGCACTTTACTAGGAATTTATATAGCATAAATATACATATTCATGGAAAGGACATACACAGTTGTAAGATTTCTGGGAAGAGGTGGAACATTTCCTACAACACAGCCACTCCTTGGGCCTGTGAACTGTCTCCTGGTGGTCTTCATTGAGGGTCTTCAAGACGAAGGTTCAAAGTCTTCCTCTACGTTGAGCTTTTTTACCTTGTCTGTCTTCAAGGTGGTTGTCCAAACCACAAAAGCCATTCTACCCAGTGTACATCCTTATCTTAACTACAGCACTAACTTCTTTGGCTAAGTCTGTCCAAGCAAGGACAAGTTCATCTAGACAAATAGTTTCATGCTCCCAATGCCAACTATCTTGTCCTCCTCTTTAACATTTCTCATTATTCACAACCAAGGCCTGACAAACACAATGCCCAGAAGCTGAACAGCCTGACATCAAAGCAGGAACACATGAAATAACGGCACTCAACACAAGCTGTGGCTGGTACTTACAATTAGCTGTTCAGCATCTGCAGCTCTTAACAACTGGAACACCTCTTATCCCTTGAAAAGAAAAACAACCAACATCTTACTGGCCGGTTATTTTATACGGGGTTCTTTCCTCCCAAAGAGCCATCAAAGAGCCATCCCAACTTCGCCAACATCTACCCCCGGCTGACAGGCGGCAGACACACCGCTCGCCTTCCCCCCGCACCGACCTCGGCTGCGCTGGGGCCGGCGGCACAAGAGACATTTTGTCGATGGGCACCCACAAAATTACCGCAGGCCGGGGAACACCCCACCGGCAGCGCTCCCGAGGATGCCCTCACCCAGTGCCGCCACACAGGCTATTCCCGAGGGCAAACCCGGCCGCGGCTGGCCGGCCCGGGCCGCCAGCCTGTCCTGGGCCCTTCCCTGCAGATGGGCTCCCCGAGCGGACGGTCGGAGAGGGGGCACAACCAAACAGACACCACCACGACTCTTCCCCCCTCATTCCTGCCACCCCAGCGGCGGGATGGCGGCGGATGCCGAACGCGCACTCACCTCACCGCCCGCCGCCACACGCCTCTCCGCCCCAAAAGGCGCGAAATGGCCGCCCGACGGCTTAAGTAGGTAGCGCCGGGCTCTCGCGAGAGCCGCACGGTCTGACGGGAGGGAGGCTCGCGGCCCGGTGCCGCCGTCATCGCCATGGGGGGGGGGGGCGGGGGGCGGTCCCCGGGGCCGGCCCGCGGCGGGGGCGGGCGGTGCCGCCGCGCAGCCCGGACGGCGGCGCAGGTACGTGCGCTCTGGCGCTAGCGGCGGCAGGGGATCGTCCGTCGGCGCTTTTGCAGGATCGGGCAGCGCGGGGCAGCTCCCGGCCGTCTGTCCCTTCAGCCGGCTCCCCGGCGGGGCTTCCCGCTCGGTGCGGGGCCGCCAGGAGCTGCGCGCTGCAGCGGCCGGCCTCTCCTTACCGCTGCCCTGCCGCTCCGCCCCGCTGCCGCCCAGGCTCCCCGAGCGGGCGGCTGCGGCCCGAGTACCCCCTGCTTCCTCTGGCAGCCCCGCCGGGTGCCGGGACAGCTTTAGTCTTTCTTTGCTCCAGCGCTTTTCGCTGCCTCTTCCCGCCGGGCAGCGCCCCGCAGACCCCGCTGCCGCCCCGCTGCGGTTCGTGCCCGGCTCTTCCCCAGATCCCAGCCGCTCGGCAGCCCCCGCCGGCCCGCAGCCGACCCCTGCCGCATACGGGATCGCCGTGCATCACCCCAGTCGAGGAACACAACCGCTCCGGGTGCAGCTGTAAATGTTTAGCTCTTCTTGGTGTCATCGCTAAATTTTTCTCTCACTGACTGCCAGCTTCAATGTTTCCCTCGTATTTCTCCCCCCCTCGACTCATTAGCCTGCCTATAACCTCTCCTTTCTGGCTTTTACCCCCCAAACTAGTCTTGGTTCAGGTTTTGATACTGGACGACCCACCACCCACCCCCATTAAGATCAAGGTTCCCATTTCATATGCATTTTCCTTTTCTTTGACTGCTCTCTCTGGTGTTTTCTTCCCACTTCAAAAAGTTACACTTTGAAAGTCGTTCAGATGTTGTTTCCCCCATTCCTGTTGCATTGTCTCAGGTCTAAGAGTCTTATGGTCCCTTTAGCATTTGTGTTCTTTCTTTGAAAGTCTGTAGTAATTCAATGTCACTCCATCCCTCCACGATGGACCTTAATTGTCTGTTGTCTCCTTGCAGGTTCTCCTCTCCCAAACCACACCGGATCCCCTGTGAATGCTTGCAGTGGTGACTCAGGGATCTAGTTCTCTTTTGTGTCCTTCCTGGTAAGGACTACTGTCCAGTAAGCAGATCAGGTTTATTATGGTACATCATGCTTTACCCACAGCCTTTCCCTCCTTTCTTGATTGTGGGGAGCTGACTACTGTCCTTTAAACAGCAGGTGATGATGGCCTATATCTGAGCCTGCTTGTTTATCTGTGTCCGAGTCTTGCCTCTTACCTTTTGCACAACAGCAGTTCTAGCCTGCCTTCTCAAGCCTGTTTCAGGACTTTTTCAACTGGTGTCTTGAGTGATGGCACAGCCTCCCTCCAGAGGTGGCAAAATGTTCTTGAGGAGATGAGGATCATCTAAAACAATGCTGCCAAAGCCATCTTCTCACCTTCTTGCTCAGACTAGTTACATGCTCTCTTGTGTTGAGTGCACACTTAAAGTCTTGGGGTATGATTCACGCCATCTGACAGCAGGCTTCTACCAGAGGCATAAAATCCAGCCTGTTACTTTCCTCTCCACAGCCAGAGGAGGGAGGGAGTCACCTGTGGAGATGTATAAGAACAACTAAAATGAGAATTACTACACATGGGTAGCTTTCTGCCTTTCTTTGCAGCTTGCTGACAGCAGTAATTTGGGGTGGCTGAACTCTGAGCTTAAAGACTTCAGTTATGTGACTGCTATAATCTCCTGACTCTTTTTTCCACTGGGTTTTATTTTCCTTTATGCAGACTCAAGAGGCTGATGGTATAAGGACAGTTACAAATTTTGACAATCATAAAAGCTAACATTTTTTAAAAATAGAAGCTGAAAGTATACATAAACAGCTAGCTTACATCACTGTCCTTCCTAACAAAAGCTCTGTCAGGTCTGGGATTGTAATTGGGTTTTTTGGCATTTTCCTCCAAAGCCTGAGATCTGGATAAGTGGGACCCATTTTCTTTTTCTGCTGTGTGCAGCAAGCATGTGCCTAAGCAGTTAATGATTACTGTGGCTAATTTATAGGTAGTGTATGATTAGCTGTTTCTGCCCTGAGCTAGTGGTTTGCTCTAGTAGCAGTTTGCTGTTGCAAGGCTGACTGAAATATATTTTGTTTGCAAAGGGGTTCTTAAACTTACGTTCAAACAAAACCTTTTTGTTACAGTCTCTGTACCCATACAGAGCCTGATACTGCAGAATTTGCTGCTGCTGTTTTCTGTTTTGCTGCTAGCCTGTTCCCCTCTGGAAGGGGAAACATGCCCAGACTCAATTGGACACAATGTCACAGCTGAGGTTGAAAGTCCACCGTAACCAATGCTGGAAAAGTAAATATTAAGGTAGGGAAGACCTGAAGAGGCTGCTCATGTGCTCAGAAAAGCACAGTTTTCTTGCAAAAATAAATTATGACTCCAGGCTTACAAAGGGCAGATAAATCTCCTGAACTGTCCTTTGAACAGCATAGAGTGTGTTTTGCCTACACCCAGTTGTAAGCTTGAGGACTATCATATGTAATGATCTGAGCCAGCTGTAGAGCTGATGGACATCTTCCAAAGCACGTAAGAAAAGTAACATTAATATTGAAGCTGTTAGTCTTTCCTTTGATGGCAGAACTACAATTCTACTGGTTTTTATGTATTCTGGAGTGAAACTGAAAAATAAGTAACATATTGAAAACAGTCTGTTTTAATTGTTAAACTGTTACCCTTGTTGACAGATCAGTTGCTCCTACAGTGCGGCATATTGTAATTTCTTAACAGAAGAAATCGGCACTGATTAGGAAATGGCCAAAGTTGAAAGGTTTGCTTTTCACGTTCCAAGTCTGGAGGAGCTTGCTGGGGGTAAGTCACACAGTGTGTAACTTTTTACAAACTTATAATGTACTCTTCAAACTTAATCTTAAAGCTCTTATCAAAACCTTTCTACAGCTAGTACATGCAGAATGTTCGTGCTCTTAACACACTGAGATGTAAAGAAAAGCACTATCTTTCTATGTGCTATTATTTCCTTAAAGCAAACAATGACTCCTTCCCCAAATCCCAGTAATATTTAGCACACAGACTCTTAAATCCTTTAAAACTGTCTACTGCATCTACAGATTTGTGCACAGATTGTGAAAGTGTGACAATTACAGACTGACTTACTTACACATACAGGATAGTCTGTCTTCCTCTACCCTCCAGTATTCCTTTCTTTTTCAGGACTACTCAAAACACAGCTGACAAGATGCAGTATAGCAAGTCCTCTTGCTTGAATGGAGTCGGGTCCTCTTTTGGTGATTGCCTTAGAACCAGGCTGCAGGAAACATTTTATTTAGTTTGTTTCCAAAGCCTTCACCAAACGTGCTCAGAATAACAGAATGGTTGAGGTTGGACAGGATTTGGTCCAACTCACCTCATGAGCTTCTTTCCATGCCCTCGTAGAAAGGTGTTATTCCTTCGGGTAGTCTGTCTCCTGCAGCAGATGTACTAAAGCTTTTTTTGCTTTCAGAGAGGTCCTCAAGTTCAGTCTGTCAGCCTCCCAAGTCTCTGTCAGTTTGACATTTCCATGCTTTAAGGAAGTGTAGTCCCAGCAGTACCCCAGGTGGTTCTCAGTAGCTTTTGGGCTGGGCCAATAGGCCAGCACTGCTATAGACCTGTGGGCTGTGCAGAGAACAGCAGGTACTTGCAGTAGAACAGCTTAAAACAGTAGCAGAAAAAATAGTATGAAGCAGAATTTTTTCTTCTTTTCCCCCCATCTGTCCTGAGGACCTCCTGTAAGCTGTGAATTTTTTTTTTTTTTGCTGTTCAGCTTTTGAGCATAATTTGAGGGCTGTCTTTTTATTGTCCTTTTTCGCTTGCCAGAAGGTACTGAGGGAGATTTAGAAACCTGCCAAATGCCTTCTACTGACCCTTGTGGTCAACAGCTTGGTAAATCTGCTCCCAAGAAGTAAGGTATGGCTGAAGTCCTGATTGGAGGAAACAAAGGCACAGGGAAGACTTATGAGTGAATAAGGAACTGCCTGATTTGAGATCGCAGGCTGGATTTTCTGTTCCTTATTTTGAGACATCTGTTAAAGCAGACCCCCAGGCGTGAAAGAACTTGGACCTTTTAACACCGTATTTAAAGAAGTGTATGTGAAGGCAATCCCACACTCAATTAAGATTTGGAAGTTGTTCCCAAACAGTCCACTTGTCTAAGTCAGAATCCTTGTTTGAGTGACTTTGTAGGTTCTAAGCCTAAAAACATTGATATGAAGTAAACCCAGAAGTTTAGGTTTGGGACTGTTCATTGTCATCAGCGCCATTCATTACCTGTCTTGTACTGATGGTGGCACTCGCCAGAAAATCTCCACGTGAACTTAAACATGATGGGCAATATCCTGTGATAACAGAAATTTCCAGACAGCAGAGAGAATTTGAGATTATAATCAAGCTATTGCAAACAGTCTAGTTAATATATTTAAAGAACTGATTGTCACTTCAGCTAGAACTTACTTCCTCCTTTGCTCTTGCTTATTTGACCATGACTATAATTGTCTGCTCTTGTGAAGCAAAGACACTGCTGAATGTGGTTTAAGTTTACCCATGTTACTTCACATTGTGCTGCTCCTAGTAGCACCAGGAGAAGTTAGTTATTGTATTTCAGTTAAAAGTTTTTTAAAATTCTTAATTAATGTGGTAGCAAACAATTATCTGAACAAGCTTTTGTTCTGCCTCAGGAAACAAGTGCCTAAAGACAGTAACATTTGAATAGAGTTAGAGTAAGCTTAAGTCCTTTAATGTATCTTGCTGAATTAAAGCCTAAACAGATACATTTATTGTTGTTAGTAACTTGTCAAACTCTTGGTACGTTTTTGTTGTCAATGACTCTGCCATTGTTTTTTATTATAGTTTTGCAGAAAGGGCTTAAAGAAAACTTTGCTGATGCTCAAGTCTCTGTTGTAGACTGTCCTGATCTGACTCAGGAACCCTTCAACTTTCCTGCTAAAGGTAACCTAGTGTTCCTGTCTTCCACTAAGACTTCTCCGGTTCTTTCTACCTGATCCTGCTTGGTTTTGATCTTCCAAAGATGTTGGGAGAGCTTGAATTGTTTTTCAGGTAAAGAATATGCATGAGAGGAGAGCTACATGTTATTTCTGGATTTGCTTCCTAGTCAGTGTGTGAACAAGGACAAGTCATTACAAGTACTTGTCATATTTTTTCTTAACCTATGATTGCAATACTCACTTATTTCACAAGCTTTATTTAGTGTACTGAAGAGGTTTTGAAATTAATTTGTTACCTTCCAGAAGGAGAAATTTTTTAGATCCATGCCAGTCACTATCTGAACCTAAGGAGTTGTGTTTCCATTAATTTTAAATTCTTGCCATTCACGTTTGTCAGTGAAGTGAGACTGTCTTACTCTGAGTGGGGTTAATCTTCTTTGACATCAACTGTCTGGAAGACAGATATGTCATCTTGTGCTCATCTGAGTTCCCTCTGTCATCAATGTAGTGAAAGAAACACCTCCAGAAGGTGGTTCATCCCTTTTTAAAATACTCGTCCTGAGACTTGGACATCCAGTTTTGCTGAAATTTTGCAAATGGAGTCCCAGCGAGGGTATCCACTTTGTGGCAAGGGCATCTTACTGGAGAACTGGCAAATGGTGGTTGTTGCCCTCTGTAATATATTTTTGTGCTTAGAGTATGTTAATTTTGCAACACGTTGCCTAGCATTAAATCCTTACGTGAATCATTTTAGGGCTTACTGTCCTTGTATTTCTTAATAGCGCACCACTTTTTATGTAAGCATGCTAGGAAAATAGTATTCTCAGGGTGTTAGAAGTTTGAGGAACCGGTTAGACTGCATGCTCATTTTAAGATTATTAGGAAAAAATATTTTACTAAGCTAACTGGCTCTATTCTTCCAGGAATTTGCGGAAAACCTAGAATAGCAGATGTGGGAGGTGTTCCTTACCTCATACCTACTGTACAGAAAGAAAAAGTGAGTTTTTCCTGTAGCTGTGGAGATTAATACATTTGTCAAAATAAAAGCATTGTTGAAGTCTAAACAAAACTGAGGACTGATGAACAGTATAACATTCCACTTGTAAAACAGACTTACTTTTTAGTATTTTGTGAGGTTGATTTTGACATCTGTTAAACATAGACTATGTCACAAAATCTTACACATTGTAGCAAGAATAGCACATCATGGTTGATGGTTCATCTTCTCCTCCCCTGGGCTGTAAGATAGTTTTGGAAACGCATCATCTGTGACAGGAGCAGTGGAAGGGACTACTAAACAAAGGACTTGTCTGCATGTTACCATATGGCTTGCTGCATGCCTGTGGTTTCAAGACACAACCAGGCTTCTTTGTAAAAACTGTCTGTATTTGCATTGTCAGGCCAACACTGGATTCATATTACTGTTTTTTCCAAAAAATACCATGCCTCCTTTCTGATGCTGCACTTGCATCTGTATCTACATGATATTCTGTTCCATTTTTCATTTTACACAAATATAAATTTCAGTAAGAACAGTAATTCAGTTTTGGGGTAAAATGGCAGGGGAACATATAGGCCATCTCTACTTTTCAGAAAACAAGTGGACTTGTACCCAGTTAGTTACTACTAAATGTTGTATTGTTCAGAAACTGTGACCAACCGAATTATCTAAAATACTAAGGAAGGCATTGTGAATTAAATACGTCCAGAGGTTACAGTGAACAGAATGACAATTCTTAATTGGAGCACCGCACCAAAATCAAAGGATCGTTTCTCTTTTGCAGGTTTATGATCTAAATAAAGTTGCAAAAGATATAGAGCTTCCTGGAGCTTTCATTCTTGGAGCTGGAGCTGCTTCATCTAAGATTCTTGGAGTAAATGCTGAGGTCAGTAAATAAGTGTGATGGTTCTCGGTGAATCACGCAAGGATCATAATGGTAGAGCAGTATGCTGGGTATTTCGCATTTGCAACAAAATATTTAAGAAACACCGTTCATGCCAAAAGCACATAAAACACATTAGAAGGAGTTCAGGTGAGGGTCATCCACGTACTATTGAGAAAATAAAGATTAATTTTTAACTTGTAATTCTCCAGGAAGCATGTGATTGCTTTGAAGCGTGCAAGAAACCTGATTTTTTTGTAACTGATTGACAAAGACCTGACCAGAGCTTTTGATGACAAGATTTAGAAATACTTGGTAAAGTTACTGGTAAAAGCCTTTTAAATACTCCCTGTCTTTTGCCCTCTTGGATAGCTTTGTTTTACAATTGTAAATTTTAAAGGTGCCACATACAAAATGATCATCTGCAGGAGAAGCAGGAGACAAAAAATACTGCCTGTGGAGTAGTTTGGTTAGTCAGAGTCTTTTCAACCATAAACCTCTGGTCTTGCCATCTCCTTTTGATGCATTTATTGGCAGGTGAGATAGTCCATCTCAGCATTAAATTTGGGCCGCTTTAATAATGGTTGTTACTGTACACTGAGGAAAGTATCGCATAAAATTCCAATACTTGCATGCAGGCCTAAGATCTCAAGGGTTGGACTTCTTCTTCTGGTTTTCGTTTTTGAGTTAACACTAGCACTCATCTTCACATAATGTTAAATTTAACTGTCCAGAAAAAGTAGAACTGTTTTCTGGACTTTTCAATTACATTACAATATTAGTGCATTTTTCTTACCAGTACAGACCTCATCCTGAGAGTCAGAGCTGTGTGATGAAGGTGATTATTTCTTGGGATCATGGCCCAAAGCTTAAATTGCTCTTATGGGAGTTCTGTTCATTTGACTGACTCTTACATGTTCTTGACTGACTCTTACATGTTCTTATCGAATTACTTGACTTATTCTTCCATGTTCTTTTTCTTAGCTTATCCCTATTGTTCAAACTAAGAGTGAAAAAAAGCCTGCTGTAAATGGGAGCTACATTGCTCAGATAAATCCTGCAGATAAAGGGTGCCTTCTTGAGAAGTACAGCAGTAAATACACTGACTGTGAGTTTGGGCTGTTGGCCAACCTTTATGCCAGTGAGGGCCAACCTGGTAAGGTACGTACTTGGATCAAAGGTGACTTTGCTTGTAGAGCTTTGTGGCTGAGGGGAAACTCATGTTTCAATGTTCTCCTGTCAGTTTCTGTGGTAATAGTAAAGTAGTGATTCCATGAAAGAAATATCCAAACATAAGGAGCTGATGCTATCAAATGAAGGGAAGAATTGGTGGAGACAGAGAGGCATTTGAATTTTTGAGGGATAAATATTAGTTTACTAAAACTTTGCCATCATACTTCATCCATCCAAATGCAGTCCAAACTAGCTGTGATTTAACATAACAGTTGTACAATGTACTTGTGTAAATCAGGTCTGGGCACTTGTCTAATTTTTTGTCGTTTTTCCCCTAACACAGCTAGCACAAAGAGGTGTTGGCAGAGCAGTCAAATACCTGACTACTGCGTGGAAACTGAGCAACCTTCTCTACTTCCAGCAATTTCTTTGTAACAGATTGGAAGCCAGCTGGTGGACAGAAAGGTGTTGCTTGTACCATTGTCTCATGTATTAGTAAATTACTTGCTGCCCAGCAGCCTTCACAAGCAAAGCCAGCACAACAAAAAGTCAGGAAAGAGAGTTGGTCAGGTAGTGGAAGGGTGCAAGTGGAGCAGCACTTGCAGGGAAACTCACATTTTCAAAAAGTAATCTTGGATTCTAAGCTTGGAAGAATTTCAGAGAAGCTTTCACAGACCTTTGCAGACTGTTGAAGTGGGAGTCAGCAATAACAAATTAACTTTATTCTCTAGGTCATTGAAGTGAAAGCCAATGGAAGAACTGGGGAACTCAACTTTGTGTCTTGTCTGAGACAAATTTTAGAGAAGCGCTATGGAGAAAAGCCGGTTGGGATGGGTGGTACATTTATCATTCAGAAGGGGAAAGCAAAGATTCACATTATGGTATGTTGTTCTCAATTCATATAAGTTTCTTCGTCCTTCTGAAAACAGAAGTATAAATCAGGGTGTAACATCTTAGTGCCTTGACTTTGTTTTGTATTTTTAAATGCATGTATAAATTGTTTAGGATAAGCCGTGTATTAAAAAGCTTTTATTTTTTTTACATTACAACAAACATTACAAAACTGACGTTACAAAACTAGTGATGCTGTATTACTTGGCCTTGATCCTTTCTTTTTAAATCCATGGGCAGCTAAAGAGCTGTAGAACTACTGTAAAATGAATTGAAATTAAATACACGAACCGAGATGATACTTATCAGAAGCAATAGACTTTTCAAAAATAACTGAGCTTCTAAAATGTACCAAGAGGAGAACTCTCACTTCAGTAGTTCTCCCACTTCAGTAGTTCTCCCACTACTTGTGCAATGAAAGAATCGATATTCTGGTCGCTTCTGTTTCTGGCAGTAACACAGTAATGGGCACTGGTGAGCTTCTCTTAGTCAAGAAGAATTGTGAGCGGAATAGTGGGAAGGGGAAAAGTGAAGGAAAACTGCTAGAGAAAAAGTATCTTGGTACAAGTGTCTTCCTTTCACTTATACAACTTTTACTTTTGCTTTAGCCTCCAGAATTTTCTGCCTGTCCTCTGAACACTGACGAGGATGTGAATAACTGGCTCAAATTCTTTGAAATGAAAGCTCCACTGATTTGTCAGCCAGTAATAGTTTCCAGAGATCCAGTGAGTCTCTTTCTCATTTCTAAGTGTAAACGGAGAGGTAATAAATGTTGTCTTGGATGCGGTTTTCTTTTTAAAAACAGGTGTTTGTATATATTGTGTTAAACTCTTCCAGAGGTGGTATAATGAAATAGAAGCTTCTTATTTCTGTTGGTGGTTTGAACTGAGGCTAGGTCAATCTGTTCTGAAACCTAGTGGCTGTTTGTAGTGGATTGAACTTAACAGTTCAGTTCCAATTCCAGTGTGCAAGTGTGTGCCAAACCCAACAGCATAGTTTGCATTCAGTTCTGGCCACACCAGGAGAAATGTCCAGAGCATAGAAACTTGTTCAGCCCTGTGTTCATGTAGTTCACTTTCCTAAGAACTGTCTCTGCTAATGATGTGTCGAAATGTGTGAAGCATGTGTCTCATAATTGCCAATGCAAATTAAAGTCTGCAAAGCCTCATGCTAGAAAGTTATCTAGCATCTTTCACAAGCACTACATTCAACGGCAAACAGTTCAGGATAAAAACCAATCTGGTTTAAAAAGCCATTAGGATGTTCATCATTAGGAAGATCATTTATTTAAAAGTAACCAGGAAACCGTGGATGAAAATGACTCTTTTATAAACAAAAGTACAGTCATAGGTAATACAAAAAACATTTTTCAGTTAAATGAGACATGCTGTAGGCTTGGATATGTTCAAGGGTGTGACTTCATTGTGTTGTTACGTGGCAGCCTTTGACCTATGGCTAAATTGTGTGCATCTTCCCACAATCAACTAGCGGGTACACACAACCATCAACAGCTGCTCCACTCAGCACCAATGCAACTTGTGTAGTGGATGCAGCTGGGTTACTCCCATCTGTACCCACTGCAAGCTCAACAGCACTCAGCTAAGCCTATGGTTGTGGAAAAGTTTGAGGTCGCTACAGAGACAGCAGTAGAAAATGGCATTCAAATGCCATAGCATTACTCAACAGTATCCTTTTGCAGCCCAGAAAACCAGTTGTATGCTGGGCTGCATCAAAAGAAGCATGGCCAGCAGGTCAGGGAAGGTGATTGTCCCCCTTGTGAGATCCCACCTGGAGTGTTGCGTGCAGCTCTGGGGCCCCAAGAAAGACATGGACCTGTTGGAGTGGGTCCAGAGGAGGAGTCCACAAAGATGATCGGGGGTAGGAGCACCTCTCCTGTGAAGCCAGGCTGAGACAGTTGGGGTTGTTCAGCCTGGAGAAGAGAAGGCTCCAGGGAGACCTTATAGCAGCCTTTCAATACATAAAAGGGCCTTATAAGAAAGATGGGGACAGACTTTTTAGTCGGGCCTGTAGCAATAGGACATGGGGGGATGTTTTTAAACTAAAAGAGGGTAGATTCAGACTAGATACAAGGGAAAAAAATTTTACGATGAGGGTAGGGAGACATTGACACATTGTCCAGAGAAGCAGATGCTTCATCCCTGGAAGTGTTCAAGGCCAGGCTGGATGGGGCTTTGAGCAACCTGTCTAGCTGAAGATGTCCCTGCCCATGGCAGGGAGGGTTGCAATTAGATAATCTTTAATGGTCTCTTCCAACCCAAACCATTCCATGATTCTATGCTTCTACAATATATAAAACTGGTGAGGGCAATCTTACAGTTTAGTATGCTGTTTGTTCTTTTATTAGTTGTTCTTCCCATTTTCATCTAAGCTGGCTCTCAAAATTGAAGTAGAGCGATAGTCACTTTATCACATGGCTCTGTTGTCATTCAGTGCAAAGGGGTTCTGATTTCCCATATGGGTTCCTTGGTGTGACTGCTTTACTTAATCCCAATGGAGAGAAAGGAGGGAAGAAAAAAAACAAACAAAAAGGAAATCTCCAAGACTGGCAGCAAAAGTTGGGGGCTGTCAGGGTTACTGGATTCTTTTCTCTCTGATGTCCTACAGCAAAGCCTTGTGCAGTTCCTCGTTTTGCGTTACTAGTGTCACAAGCGTCTTGCGTATTTTCAGTGCTTCATGGTTGGAGCAGGCTCTCTAGGAGAGACCACCCCAGGACTTTTAAACACCATTCACATGAACACGTCTTGATGGACCTTTCTCTGGTGACAGGGCTTTGACTTGCGTGTGGAGCACACCCACTGTTTCAGCCCCCACGGGGAAGGAGGGCACTACCACCAGGACACCAGCCCCGACAGCGTGCAGTACCTGGGCTACCTGCTGCCCGCCGAGCTGCTCTTCCGCATTGACAGGCCCCCGGAGACACACCTGGTCGGCAGAGACTGAAACCCAGAGGCTGTGTGGGAGGCTTTTTAATCTTTCTAAAATACACATGCTGATTTTTATAACGCTTTCAATTATGTGCATTTATCAGAGTCAAGAATAAACGTGAGAGCAGGCGACTGCTGGCTTCTTGCTTTTGTGAAAGGGACAAATTGGGAGCGTGGGTGTAATTGACATTGTTACGGCTCGGTTCAAACGGTAATTTCATTGCAGTATTATTAATTGTGGGTTGTTTTGTTGTTTTTTTTTTTTTCCCCCGCTATTTGGTTCAGCTTCCTGCGTGGTTGTAGCTGGTCCGAATTTATGTTTAGGACGGGGCGTTAAGCCGACTTCTGGTCAAAAATGACGCCGTGGAAAACGGCAGCTGCTCGGAGCGGCGCGGCCAGCTCGCAGGTGTGAAGCGGGCCGGGGTTTGCCTGCGGCGGCAGAGGGCGAAGGAAGGCGGCAGCGGCAGCCAATCGCGGCAGCCGCGCCGGCCCCGCCCAGCGCCGGCCCCGCCCCCGCCCGGCACCCGTAGTTGGCGCGGGGGTCGCGCAGGCGGGCGGCAGCCGCGGTCGGAGGTCGCACCAAGATGGCGGGCGTGCCGGCGGTGCGCATCAGCATCGAGTCGGCGTGCGAGAAGCAGGTGCAGGAGGTGGGGCTGGATGGCAGCGAGACCTACCTGCAGCCGCTCTCCATGTCCCAGAACCTGGCGCGCCTGGCGCAGCGCATCGACTTCAGCCAGGGCTCCGGCTCCGAGGAGGACGAGCCGGGTTCGGCGGGCCGCGCCTGGGCCGAGCCGGGCGAGGCGGAGGATGAGGAAGGTGAGGGGCGGTGGGCTCGTGGCGCCCTGTCAGGCGGCCCGGCCTCGGGCCTGGGCTCCCCAGCCCGGCTGCGGCCGACGCAAGCCTGCAGCTCCGCAGGCGCTCGGGCCTGCCCTGCCCTGTCTTCCCCGTGGATCCCCAGGGCTGGCCGCGGGTCGGGCCGGGACGCTCGGGATGGAGCCCCAGCAAACTGCAGCGGTAGAGTTGGGAAAGGATGGATCCAGCTGTCCTGCAGTTACATTGTCCTTCATGCTGCGATGGCCTCCCTGTGGTTTAAGAATGAGCCTTACACTGTATTTCTTTATAATCCTTTGCTTTCCTTTTTTTAATTTCATTTTTAGGGTTGGTAAAATTTCAGCCATCCCTCTGGCCTTGGGATTCAGTGAGGAACAACTTAAGAAGTGCCTTGACTGAGATGTGTGTGCTGTATGATGTTCTTAGCATTGTGAAGGATAAAAAGTTCATGACTCTAGATCCAGTTGTGCAGGATCCGCTCCCTCAAAAACAGGTATATTGTGCCTATTTCTGTAGTTTGTACATCTTGATGCTAAAGATTTATTTCATTGGATTTCTTTGCTTATGATACATAGAAGATTTAGTAAAATATTCCTTGTGATGTGCTGCTACAGTGCTTTATGGGTAAGGCTGAGAGGTCAGGCTGATTTCAAAGGCCTCTTTACTGAGGCTGTAAGTTAAAATGCTACTTTTGGCTATATAATGCTGGTTTGAAAGTAATTCTAAATAAGTTACTGAATATCCAGCAAAACCAAGTTAGTAGTCAGTGACAACTAGTTTCCATTAATACAAACTATTTGAAGAATTAAGGTGCAAGTAGCTTTTTCTCTTTGTTATTAGAATCCTCAGTTTCTACAGTTGATTTCAAAAAAGAAGTCACTAGCTGGAGCAGCTCAAATCCTCTTGAAAGGTGCAGAACGATTATCCAAATCGGTTGCAGAAAACCAGGAAAATAAGCGACAAAGAGACTTCAACTCTGAACTGCTAAGATTGAGGCAACACTGGAAGCTGAGGAAAGTGGGAGACAAAATTCTTGGTGATCTGAGCTACAGAAGTGCAGGTAAACAGCTGGGTCTTGTTTTTCTCAAGAATGGATATTTATATGATTTTTATTTTTTTTTGTAACTGGAGAAACAGATGGAAGATCTCTAATAGTTAATATACTTTAATAAAAGTTTATTGTAATTATGAGATGGGACTGTGTAGGATTCTAGTAAAGATTGCTTTACAGAAACGATTTGGCATTGACAGTGTAGTCGATCAGTTGACAGGTAGACCTTGTAAATCTCTGTCTTTTCTCTACACTTGAGCTGTAAACATTTAAAAGAAAATTGAGGAATATGTTGCATTTTCCTCTGAGTGAAGATCATATAATTGTAGAATAGCTCAAGTTGGAAGGGACTCATAAGGATCATTGCATCTTAGTCCTTTGAGGAGCAGAGAGTTATCTAAAACAAAACCATATGACTAAAGAGCGTAGTCATAGATTTATTATACCTGTTATTCCTATACTTGTGAGAAACGATACTAAGAATATGCATTATTTCTTGGATTACAGTAAGAGAGGATAGCCAGCCCAGAGCTAGAGTCAATTGCAGAGTGAAAAAACGAATACAGAATCTCACAAGACAGATACAAAGCTTGCATTTGAACTGGTTATATTGGGCTCCTTTTGTCATCAGTGAAGGAGAGGAAGGCCAAGTTTAGGGTTATTCATCTTTTGTTCATGAAGAAGCTGTAGCTGTAACCAAAATACATCTCTCTTTGGATGATGTATCCTAAACTAGACGAACCATGCCCTGAATGTAAAAATGCAGCTAGGACAGATGTGGGCATCTGCTTTTATCAGTCCCACCTGAATGATTGGCTGTATGGTTGTTTTTTACAGACAGAACTTTGTCATAGTTTTAAGACTGTAAGCCAAACGTCATCAATGTTCCTTTAAATCCATAAGGATGCTGCCCCTTAAGCTACTTGCTTGCAAAACTTCAGGCACTTAAATTTTTGTCTTGTTTTAAATAACTATATAATTTTTAGCTTTTTCCCTGCATCTACTGAATCTACTGACACCATTTTGAAACACACGTTGGAGGACTGTGGTGGTTTGAGCTTGGCTGAATGCCAGGTACCCACCAAAGCCACTCTCATGACTCCCCTCCTCGACTGCATGGGGAGAGAAAATGTAACTTGTGGGTTGAGATAAGGACAGAAAGATCACTCAGCAGTTACTGTCACAGGCAAACCAGACTTGACTTGGGAAGTTAATTTATCACCATGCAAATCAGAGTAGGATAATGAGAACTAAAAACCAAAACTTAAAAACCCCTTCCCCCTACCCCTCCCTTCTTCTAGGGCTCAGCTTTCGCTCCTGATTTCTCTGCCTCCTCCCTCTGAGTGGCGCAGGGGTGTGGGGAATGGGGCTGCAGTCAGCGCATCACACGCTGTCTCTGCTGCTCCTTCCTCCTCACACTCTGCCCCTGCTCCAGCGTGGGGTCCCTCCCATAGGAGACTTCTCCATAAACTTCTCCAACGTGAGTCCTTCCTGGAGGCTGCAGTTCTTTCATTAACTGCTCCATCATGGGTCCCTCGTGGGGTCACAAGTTCTGCCAGCAAACCTGCTCCAGCATGGGGTAATCCACAGGCTGCAGGTGGATAGCCTGCCTCACCATGGTCTTCACCATGGGCTGCTGGGGAATCTCTGCTCCGGTGCCTGGACCATGTCCTGGCCTTCCTTCTGCACTGATCAGGGGGTCTGCAGGGCTGCTGCTCTCCCATACTCTCACTCCTCTCTTCCGCTGCAATTTTGTGTTGTGCAGACTTTTTTTTTTTTTTTTTTTTTTTTAATCCCCTTCTTAAATATGCTATCCCAGAGGCACTACCACTGTTGCTGATGGGCTCGATCTCAGCCAGGGCAGGTCTGTCTTGGAGCTGGCTGGCATTGGGTCTGTCAGACACAGGGGAAGCTTCCAACAGCTTCTCACAGAACCCCTCCGCTACCAGAACCTTGCCACGCAAACCCACTACAAGGATGGAGATGCTGATGTGCTGAAATGCACTTTATAATTTACCTGAAGAAGTCATTAAGAAATTCGAGTCAAACACAGCTAGGGAGGTTTGGAGACTTAGAAATACATATTCTTCCAGAACAGATGTATAAGCTTCATTATTTGGAGACGATGCTTTATATGTAGTATGTTTGTCCTTCCTTTCTTAGGCTCCCTTTTTCTCCATCATGGCACATTTGAGGTGATAAAGAACACTGACATTGACCTGGATAAAAAGATACCTGAGGATTACTGTCCTTTGGATGTTCAAATTCCAAGTGATTTAGAGGGGTCAGCCTATATCAAGGTAAGCCAGAGAAACTCTGATAATGTAGTGTGGGGTTTGGTTTATTTGTGTGCTTGCAACAAAGAATAACTATCAAATAATTTCACCTCTTTTCACCTAGGTTTCTATTCAGAAACAAGCTCCAGACATTGGTGACCTTGGGACAGTCAATCTCTTTAAAAGACCCATGCCAAAATCAAAACCAGGTATAAGTAGCTATATGTTGTTTTTTGAGCACGTTCCCAATAAATGGGTTTGTATATGATGATTTATTTGAAAATTTTAGCTAATAGCTGGAAAGAAGAGTGAGCAGGAATATTATTATTTAAACTGAAATTTTCTGTTTAGATGCTGCTTGGGCTTTGGAAACATGGTGCTTTCAAAGCATGCTCCTTCGTTTTTTTGATATGTGCTCACTTGGTTTCTGAAACAAAATTACTAGGATTTTATTTATAAGTGTTCTGGAGTGCCTTTTGTTAGTCATTAAAAGTTTGAGCACATAACTGAAGGTAAACCAAGGTATTGTGTTTCAGCCAGTTGTATCCCGTTAGTTCAGTTAAGCTGAATGAACTTAAGTTCAATCTTAACTTTGCCCAAAATGCATCACTTGATTGCGTGACTCCTGTGTTTTCTCTGGATCTGAAGCTGCTGGCAGTATGTGCATTAATTATCAGCTCACCTGGCACATAGTAGAGTGATTCATTTGATATGTGCTAGTATGTGAAGCTGTAAACCTTTGGGATTAAAAAATCATCCTTTACTCTTCAGGCTTGAAAAGAACTGGCAGGATTTTATTTCGCAGTGGTCTGTGACGCAGGTGCTTGAGCTGTCTTGAACAGAGACAGCATGCTGTACTATGTAGATGTTTCATATGGTATTCGGGGTACAGTACAGAGCTTGTGTGCTTACTCAGACCAGAGTATTCCAAGAATTTTTGGCCTATAAATCCCATGAAAGCACATATGTGAACTTAATATCATTTGGTGGATCATTGTAGAGTGAATTTAATAAAGCTAGAAGTATCACTGAAAGTAAATTGCAACTTAAGAAGCAGAGGTTCATAAGCAGAGTTCATAAAAGGCCTGGTAATGTAATAGACAGTTCCAGAAGGGAGTTGCAATTCACAATACACGTATATGTAAGATTAGAGTAAAATGCATTAGTGTTGTCTGAAAGTGCTTGCTTAACTGAGATAAAAATCTGAAAATACTCAATTTGGATAGAAGATACTGACAACCTTATCTTAGCAATTACTCATAGCTACTGCGCAGTATCCAAACGAAACGGTAGCTTCTCTTTACTTTGTCCTTCTGCAAAGGTTTGATACATGTTTTCCAGGTTCTCCACACTGGCAGACGAAGTTGGAGACTGCACAGAATGTTCTTTTATGTAAAGAAATTTTTGCCCAGCTGTCACGAGAAGCTGTTCAAATTAAGTCACAAATTCCTCATATTGTTGTGAAAAATCAGATAATCTCCCAGCCTTTCCCAGGTAGGAAACTTTTTAAGACTTATTAACCTATGCTTATTTGCTTAAACATAAAATTCTGATTGATGTACAACACACACCCCTCCTTGTTTTTCGAAGATTTTGAAAAACAAATTCTGAGAACTTGAGTTTTGCTTGCTAATCATAGAATCATTCAACTACTGCACTTTAGTGACCAATTTACGTTTTATTGTGTGGATTTTGGATTTGTTTTCTTTGTGATTATGTTTTTTGTGAGTAGCACTTAAAGCTGTCAACTGTAATGCCATGTGCACATTGCAGCTTGGAGCTGTAAGTCATTGCTCCTGAATTGCAAGCAGGTGAAACTTAAGACTTGAGTTAATGGGTCTTCAGAAGAACAGAGGCTAATGCTCTGCAGTGAGGATACTTAAACAGCGTGAACATGGCTCAGAGTTGTCTGGGGAATCCTCTGTTCTTACAAAGGGTACATGACTGATGAGATCATGTGAAGAATGTATATGATGGTAAATCATTCCTTCCTTGGGGAAGGAATGGTGTCCTGGGAACTCTTCTTTCTGGGTGGGATCAAGTCATAGAAACCAGTGTGAAATGCACAGAGTTAATAGTTGGCCTGTCAACACTTCAGTGAATCATAGAATGGTTTGTGTTGGAAGGGACCTCAAAAGATCCCTCTAGTTCTGACCCAGCTGCCACAGGCAGGGACACCTTCCTCTATACCAGGTTGCTCAAAGCCCCGTCCAGCCTGGCCTTGGAACACTTCCATCTGTAGCTTCTCTGGGCAACCTGTTCCACTACCTCTTCACTCTCACAGTAAAAAATGTCTTCCGAATATCTAATCTAAGTCGACCCTTTTTTAGTTTAAGGCTGTTTCCCCTTGTCCTATTGCTACAGGCCCTACTAAAAAGTCTGTCCCCATCTTTCTTATAAGCCCCCTTTAAGTATTGAAGGGCTGCTATAAGGTCTCCCCGGAACCTTCTCTGCAGACTGAACACCCCCAATTGTCTCAGCCTGGCTTCACAGGAGAGGTGCTCCAGCCTCTGATCATCTTTGTGGCCTCCTCTGGACCTGCTCCAACAGGTCCATTTCCTTCTAATGTTGGGGGCTTCAGAGCTGAATGCAGTATTCAAGGTGGGGTCTCCTGAAAGTGGAGTAGAGGGGGAGAATCGCCTTTAGCCTGCTGGCCACACTTCTTTTGATACAGCCCAGGATGCAGTTGGCTTTCTGGGCTGCAAGTGCATGTTGTAAGGCCATGTTGACCTCTTCATCCACCAATAGCTCCAAGTCCTTTTCCTCAGGGCTGTTCTCAAATCCCTTTGTCCCCCAGCCTATATTGATACGACGGGTTGCCCTGACCCAGGTGAAGGGTGCACTTGGCCTCGTTGAACTTCATGAGGTTTGCATGGGCCCACCTCTCCAGCCTGTCAAGGTCTCTCTGGATGGCATCACTTCCCTCCAGCACGTTGACTGTACCACACAGCTTGGTGTGATTGGTAAACTTGGTGAGGGTGCACTTGATCTCACGGGCCATGTCACTGACGTAGATGTTGAACAGCGCTGGTCCCAATACTGATCCCTGAGGAACACCACTAGTCACTTGGGCATTGAGCCATTTCCCACAACTCTGAGTGTGACCATCCAACCAATTCCTTATTCACTGGGTGGTCTGTCCAACAAATCAAAGTCTCTCCAGTTCAGAGACAAGGATGTCATGTAGGACAGTGTCAGATGGTTTGCATAAGTCCAGGTAGATGACATCAGTCTCTCTTCCCTTATCCACCAACACTAACCCCGTCGTAGAAGGCCACCAGATTTGTCGGGTATGATTTTCCCATAGTGAAGCCATGCTGGCTGTCCCCAACGTCCTCCTTATTTTCCCTGTGCCTTAGCATAGTTTCCAGGAGGATCTGCTACATGACCTTGCCAGGTACAGAGGTGAGACTGACCAGCCTGTGGTTCCCTGGGTCTTCCTTTTTTCCCTTTTTAAAAAGGGGGTTATGTTTCCCCTTTTCCAGTCAGTGGGAACTGGACTGCAGTGACTTCTCAGATAGGATGGAGTCAGTGACTTAGTGAGTAACAAGTCCACTTGCCTTTGGTGCTTTGCTCTCCGGCATCATCACCCTCTTATTTTTCTCTAATACAGTGAATACTGGTTGTAAAACTACTGACTATAAAACGTGAAGAAAACTGGTTCTTAGTAGCCTCCTTGAAAATTTTTAGTGTCCTCATTTTTTAATATTTTTTTTAATCTGCTTTGTACAGGTTTGCAGTTGTCTATTTCTCTGTGTCACTCTTCCAATGACAAAAAATCACAGAAGTCTGCTTCTGAAAAACAGAATCCAGAAGATCATCTCTATGTTCTGGAACATAATTTGCATCAACTTATCAGAGAGGTAATGCATTTATGGTCAAGTACTAAAGAGGTTTGGGGCTTTTGTTCAGTCTTCTACAGTGTGCAGCACTTTGTGACAACAGAGTGCCACTAGAGGCCAGTCACTTTCTATCCATTTGTGTAAGGCAACCTATCGTTCAGTTTGTGTGTATAGGTAGGTAGGGAGTTCCAGTTAATGCTTTCATGGAATGCTAGTTCTTTACTTAACCTCAAGCCCAGCTGCTCACTTCAGCAAAGTCGTGCAAGGTTTTTTTCCAGTATAGCTTATCAGTCTCCCTTTCTCCTTTGTGTCTAATCAGTCCTTATCAAGTACTTCAAGTGAGCATCTGTTCAGACTGTACTCCCTTGAAGAAAGAACAGTCAGTTACCATAATAACTTTGCTTGAGGTCCACTCCTCCTTCAGTGTTTTAGATTCTAGCAGAAGGACTTGGGATAGAAGGTTGAGGTTGTGTCTGTTCAGGAAAGGAACACGATTTTAGATGTCTAAGCAGTTTTGAAACTGTGTTTCAGAGAGTGTTCATCTCCTTAGAGCATGGCTCTGCAAGTCATGCAGTCGTGTGGAATAGCCCAGTGTTTTAAACACTGAACTAGGTTTCTTGAAGCTTTGGTTCAGTTCCCAGCTCTGTTATGAATTTCCTTTCTTGACTTTGAACAAGTTGATGAATCTTTCTGAACCTCAGGTTTTTTTATCTCTCAAATGCTTCCTTTATTTTTGTTTGACTGTTCTATCTCCAGAGATGTATACAAGGCAGACTTCTTAGTAAGAGCTACTGCTGTACTACCAAATTTTTGTTAGCTAGCACTTCTGTTGTTGTTGTTGTTGTTGGTTTTTTTCAAATCACTTTCCATATGGTTTGAAAGACCTGCATAAACAGGGGAGGCAACGTGTGAGTGTAAAGCTGGCTTTAAAGTGCTGTCAAGTCTATAAAGTAAAAAAGTTGCACTTTTTCAAAGTATGTACACTTAAATCCGATGTGAAGCAGCATATTGTCGTATACATACTATTTCTTGCAGATACATTGTTGGTCACTTCATTTTATATCATCTCTTGTTTATTGCAGTGTCACAAGCAAACCCTGAGCTCAACAGTGATGCCACATCCAGCTAGTGCACCTTTTGGCCATAAGAGAATGAGACTTGCAGGACCCCAGGCTTTTGATAAAAATGATATCAGTTCTTTACAGGCTAATGAAGGACTTCTGGAAAAGATAATAAAGCAGGCAAAACATATCTTTTTGAGACGCAGGTAGGTCACAAGCTATTCTTGTTAAAGTTACAGTATGGTGTACTATTATGTAGAATACAATTGATCTTTTTTCACTGTTCTTAAAACTAGCTGCTTCCTCCTTCACTGTTAAAATAGTCTTTAAGTACTAAGAACTGATAGCATATCAAGAAATATGAGCAAACAACGCTCACTAGTAAAAAATAAAAAGGAAAAATCAAAGTTCTTCAAGATCTCTGTGATAGTTATGTAGGCTGCTGATAATGGTCCCTACTTTACGTAGTTTAAGAAAATCTTTTTTAGTATTCTTTGCTGCGCAGTATCTTTAAACAAGATAGCAGCACAAACTGTCTAGATTATTGTGCATGGAGTATATCTTTATCTTCTAGAACTGCTCGAACCATTGACAGTCTGGCTAGTCGTATTGAGGATCCTCAGATTCAGGCCCACTGGTCCAATATAAATGACGTTTATGAATCCAGTGTTAAAGTTCTAATAACTTCTCAAGGATATGAACAGATATGCAAGTAAGTATGAAAATGCACGTATCTTTCTAGCTGTAGAAGCATACAGCGGTGGCAGAGTGTATTCAAGTTGTGGTTTACAGGTTTGGATTATCTTCAGGCCGACAAATAGGAGCCCATTATTTGGGTGGGTTCGTTTCTCTGAGTTGTGGGGGAGCAGTCACCCTAACAAAACTCTTCACCCTCTTTACACTTTAATGAAGAAACTTAATAATAAGTAATTAACTAGCACGGTTTCCTGTCAAAGGAATTGAAGGTCAAAGTGGCCATTTAAGGGGGCATTTACTTTGGACAGAGATAGCCAAATACAGAGTATTGTTGCATATGCTGGATTCTGCACTTCCAGTCTGGTCAAGGAGAGCTCAGTCCGAGCTTGGTTGTATAGGTACTGAAACGTGGAACTCACATAATTCATGCTATTAGTTATGCACATTGTCATCAGAATAAGAGATTTCATGTTCCAGAAATGAATGTCTGCATGCTGACCAGCAGTGAATTAACTAATGCGTTGACAGTGGATGACCCGGTTGTTTTTTCTGTTTTGAGCAGTCCTCTCTGGCTGTGTCCATAGTGTGGAGCAGACTGCAGTCACTGGTGCAATTCACAGTCTCAGTTTCAGAGTACATACGCTGTCCAAGTCTTGGCTGTAGGATAGAACAGGCCCTGTGTACACACCATTTTCCTCTGCGCTCCTGGAAGGGAACTTGGGCACAGTGGCAGGCAGGGAGCTGTGAGGCACCTCAGGAGATTCCTTGACCTGAACAAGCAGTGGACCTGGTCTGGGAACTTGCCCCAGAGTATGTCTCCTGCAGTAGAGGGAGCTGTTGTGGTGAGCAATGAAACGGAAATGTTTCGAGTTACTGTTGTATTCCATAGTCTTTGTACCATCTTCTTCTTAAAGAGTTCTTGTCAGTGAATGGGAGGGATTCTGTGTTCTTTAGTTTCCTGTTTTCTTAGGTGTTGTAATGCATTTTGAATAAATGTGCATCTTGCCTTCAAAGATCCATTCAACTACAGCTGAACATCGGAGTTGAACAAATCAGAGTCGTGCATAGAGATGGAAGAGTTATTACATTGTCTCATCAAGAACAAGAACTGCAGGATTTCCTTTTATCTCAGGTAGACTCATATGTATTGATCTTCCCTTTCTTACGTTGTTTGGGAAACAAGAAGTTAGAATCTCACCTTTATGTAGAAAATGTTAGATAACTTCAAATAAAGATAGTGAAAATAGGAAGGTGGATGACTGAATTTTTCCATATGTTTGTATAGTGACTTTAGCAACTGTTACTGAAATATAATGCCAGTTCTTGCTACGGTCAGTAGTAATAATAATTTTTTCCCTCCTGTTTAAAATACATTTCTTTATGCTACTCATGGGAGCGCTAAGATTTTTGCTTACTTCAGAACAAGTCAGTGAGAGTCATGACAGACAGGAAGGTATTCAATATATGAAACTTACTGTAACCAAGTCCTGTCTGGAGTAGAGATCTTAACGAGCCCACAATTACTGCCATTTCAACATTGTCTTGTTAGTGTTTACTTTGCATCAGCTATTACTAAATCAGCTGATACTTGAATGAACTGTGTTTTCTTAATTGCTTAGAGCAAGCTGCTGGTTTTAGTCAGAAGTGACAGTCTCCTTACTATGCATTATAAATAGTCAAAATACAGGTCTTTAATAAAGTGGTTGGCCTGTTTCAGTTACACGAAACTGCACGACACAGAAAACAAGTTGAAACAGGTTCTGCTGAGGGTATCTCTTTTTGGTCAAGTGTTTTCAGACTTGTTCACAGAGAACTGCTGAACAGTACCTCCTTGTTGGAAGTGTTAAGTCATGATACACAAAACCAAGTGCATTTAAACCTTTAAGCTGTTAAAGCCCAGTGTTTACACTTGAGCATTAATGGAAATAATCATGCCTCTGAACTTCAACTTTTTTCCCCTGAGTTTGCTATGTTAATACTTTTACAGATTTTATATATTTTACAGCAGAAGTCTTATTTCCATTCAAAGAAAGGATTATTTCAAAATCCTATTTGTATCACTTGAATCAGTTCTTGAGACCTAATAAAGGGTTTTGTATATTGAAAACAATACTTAAATAAAATGCATAAATCCATATACCTATGAAAACTAGCTGCATGGTGTGCTTAGTACAGTGGTCTTCTCTGTCTGCAAAATAACTGGTCTAAATTCAAATAACACAAAGCTCTACTAGTACTTACATAGCGTATATGTTAAAAAAAAGTTCCTGTGAAACTAAAGAACTTATGAAGCAGAGTCACTTTTATAAAAGTAACTGCAGCAGAATTCAAAAAACTTGGTAAAACCAGTAAGCAATTCTTTCGGTGGTGTGCAGGTATTGAACAGAAGATGAACCTTTTGTTTTCTTTCAGATGTCACAGCACCAAGTACATGCAGTTCAGCAGCTTGCAAAAGTTATGGGATGGCACGTGCTGAGTTTTAGTAATCATGTTGGTCTGGGGCCAGTGGAGAGTATTGGTAATGCATCAGCAATAACTGTAGCATCGCCAAATGGAGACTATGCCATTTCAGGTAGTGTTTTCTATTGCAAATGTATGGAAATTCTTAAAATTCTGAAGCGAATTCTGCAGGCTTTGTAAGTCTCTTTCTGAGGTACTCTCTAGACTTTTATAGAAAAATGCCAATTTATAGCAAAATATTCTAGAAAAAAAATCTTTTTTTGTGTGTGGAATTGACACCTAAATAGAATTAATGCTTTGTCCAGTAAACCACTTAATATGTCTGGTTTAATTTACCCAGGCTTGAATATATTTCTTAGAATAGAAAAATAGATTACAGAAACCATCAGGGTTCTGAGAGAAGGGAACAAGGCAAACAAGATCACAACTCGGGACCAGTGTTTGGTCCCTTCAGGAATCTTCTTGGAAGAAATCTATAGGATACCATCCTATGAGATGGAAAGGAAAGGGGTCCAAGAGAGCTGCTTGATTATCCCTTTCAAGGATCACCTCTTTCAGACTCAAGAATGGTCATTCCTATGTGCCAGGAAGTTGTACAAAGGTGACGGAATATCTGTGTGGATGAGCAAGGAGCTCATAACTAAACTTATGACATAAAAAAGGAGACTGCAAGAGATAACAAGCAGGACCAATTGAGCTGGGAGGAAGATAGATAAGACTGTCCAAGAATGTATTGATGGGGATAGGAAAGCTAAATCCATTTTGAGTTGAATCTGGTGAGGGACATACAGGGCAGCAAGAAGATCTTCAACAGGTATGTCAGCAGCAAAAGGAAGACTAGGGAAATGTGGGCCTGCTGTTAAGTGGAGAGAGGACCTGGTGGCGTAGGACATGAAGGCCAAGATACCTGGTGCAGTCTTTGCTTTGGTCTTAAGACTCGCCTTCAGGAATCCCAGGTTCCTGAGACCATGAGAAATCTTGGAGCAAAGAAGACTTACCCTCAGGAGCAGAGGATCGAGTTAGAGAACCTTTGAATAAGCTAGACGTACACAAATTCATGGGACCAGGTGGGATGTACCCGTAAGTGCTGAGGGAGTTCGCTGATGTCATTGTAAGGCCACTCTTGATCATCTTTGAAAGGTTGTGGTAAACAGAAAGGATTCCTGAGGACTAGGAGAAGGCAGATGTCACATCCTGTATCTGAGAAGGAGAACGCTACAGTCTGGTCAGCCTCATTGCAGTTATCATGAAGATGAGGCAAAAAAACAGTCTCAGAAGCAGTTTCCAAACATATTAAGGAGAAGAACATGATGGAGAGTAGTCAGCATTGATTTTTGACAGAGAAATTATGTTCGATCAGCTTGATAGCCCTCTCTTTGTAGAAGGCTGCCTTGTTAGGTGAAAGGGAGGTAACGCTTCGCTTTCCCAACTGCTTATTTCAAAACCAAACTTGCACAAACCACCACTACCACCCAACATCAAAACACACAAACCCATCCAAACCTACAGAACAGCATCACCCTTCCACCAATCTTGCAGAATTATGTAATTAAAAGCAACAGCTATCCTGAGTGACTTAATTTCTGTCTGTTTAAGAAAAATCCACTAGAAACAATGCCCTTTGATCACATTTTCCAGCAGAATGGTGGGGAATCCATCCAAGATAACAACTGGCAAAAAAACCTTTACCCTTCCTGGCATCGTTGGAAAAAATTAAATGCATTTTTAAGGTGTACATTTGGGGGTGGGTTGTCAAATTTTCTCTGCTTTGCTCTAAGCAAGAACATGCAGTGCTGAAACAACAAAATCATAGAGAAGTAGGAGAAAAGGGAGAGTTAAAAGAGAAAAACTTTTTTTAAAAAGTAATTTCCCTTGTTTGCTTTGAGCATGTTTGGAATTGAGTAGGAATAATGTATAACATACAGGAGGAAGGATATTTAATATGAGGAATTCAAACAGTGCAAAAATGCTCATAAAACTCTCTGTTTGTCACAGTACGTAATGGTCCAGAAAGTGGCAGCAAAGTTATGGTTCAGTTTCCACGGAGCCAGTGCAAGGATCTCCCCAAAGGTGATGTACTGCAAGACAACAAGTGGAATCATCTTCGAGGGCCATTCAAGGAAGTGCAGTGGAATAAAATGGAAGGGCGTAACTTTGTGTATAAAATGGAACTCCTCATGGCCGCCCTAACTCCATGCTAATAATCTGTCATTGCTGTGCTGCAAACCATCACTGCCTGTGCAGCACAAGGAAATGGAACCTACGGGGCAATACGAGAAAGCAAACCCGAATTTATTTCCTGTAAAGATATGTCCGTTGTGTTTGTAAAACTTTTTTCAATGACATGAAGTACAACTTTCTGAAAAAGTTCCTTTCAGCTGTATCTTTGCAGATTGCTCTAGCTAAAGTAACATAACTAATTAATGTATTTTTCTTTTATAAAATTAAATTCAGTACTCCTTTGCTACATGAAAGGTGTCTGCTAAGACTCATTCCCTTTCCCCTCGTGCCCCTACTTTTTCTTAATAGATCTTTGCAAGTATTTCTGAAAGATGAAAATTAATATAATTGAATTGTGTTATCAATAAGCTTTTTAGTGGCTTGTACCACAGGGAATGGCTATCCTTGTGGAAGCTGATGGTCTTGTTTGATGAGAACTGGGACAGCAGAGGAGAAGCAGACCTCTCTTGTCAAGAATTAAGGCTAAACAAAATGTAAGAAGAACAGTCTTCGGTGTGTGACATTCTTGAGTTAGAATTTTGTTTGTACATTGATGTGGCTTGTGGGTGACCCATTTCTTTTTGAGAGAGGTATTTACTTAGCAATCTGTTTGAGAGTGTTACAAAGTCCCAGCTTGTAGCAAATGTCTTTCCCATGGCTATAGATGAGCCTATGTGGTGTTGGTTACTTTGCTTGTGTTTTCTGTCCTTGTTTTTTGCAAGCATGTAGAAGAAAGGGTCTTGGTTTGCTTGCAAAGTTCTGACAATTTGAGTTTGTGGGTGACTTGTGTAAATTTGTGTCTGGATAGAAGGAAGTAACTCTCATGCAACAGACCTTGGATCACCACGCTTGTGCTGTTCTTCCACCCCCCACCCCTGGCACGGTCCCTCATTATCATCCAGGGAAACAATAATATTCTCATGAAAACCAGTTCTTTTGAGGTTGTTTTTTTTTTTTAAATAAAAAAATCATGGTTTTGTCTTTTTGTGGTTGTAATTGTACCCTTCTTGAAGTTTCTGGTAAGGTGTTGCACAAAGATTTTCTATTGTTTGATGATTAATTGCTAAAGGACTTTTTGAAACCTGTCTGTCTGAACTCATTCAGGCTTACATCCATATTGTGTGTTAAGAGAGGGGTGTGTATATATACATATATATATGAGAACTTCTTGCATATAGAAAATATTTGAATTGAACATCGTACTTGTATGGTGACAGATGTTGTTTTGCAGTATTCTTGAGCAATAAAGAATGGTTGTAGGAAATATATATTAAGCAACTGCCTGTGGCAAGCTGCTGCTCAGTTTGTATCCAAAGCAGCTGTCATACTTAGGTTGACGTTTGCCAGTGTGGAACACCTTGTTATTTCAGTTTCTTGAAGTTCTTGCTTCTGTGTAACTGAACTATGAGAGAGAAAGGGTTCTGATGAGTTTCCCAAGACAACTTATGAAAATGAAAAAATACTAGTTGAAAATAGTCTCTTGATCTTCTTGAAAGATGGGTGAATCTTACGCAAGGCCTGTGATGCCAGGTCCCATATTGCTTGGCTCGCAGGCACTGTGATTACAGAGAGGGGTTTTGTTCCTTGGTGAACGGTTCAGCCAACAGCCTGATGCATCTGTTTGTGCATCTGATAACATGAGGCAGTTTGACTCTTGGCAACACAACAAATCTTCTCCAATAATTAGAAGATGAGTGTATGAAACTTCAGTGTGTCTTTATGCTTTGCTGTGCTTAACCTGAATTGGCAGGTGTACACGTACTGATCGCCTTTTCATCAAATAAGCTCTTCATTACCAAGTAATAGGATCACTGTATTAGCTATTAGGATCTCATAGTTGCAGGGTTTGTCCCCTTCTGAAAAGAAATAACAGATGCAAGAGGACTTCTCATGTGTTGCAGAAGGGCAAGCACTGCACATCAGCAGTGAAGACATTTATCAAGACTTCCAGGCCTAGCTGAGGGGGAGGAAAAAAAAAAAAAATTAGGGGCCTGGAGGGTCTGTCTTTTGCTGTTGAATACACAGGGTTTCCTAATTTTAATGGAAAACAGACTGATAAGGCTTCTAACAGAGGGACAGTTTTGATATTCTTGGTAGTGCATCTCTGAACATGAAATGAAGACATTAGTTGATGATTAAGACCTTTACAATTGATGTCCAAGTTCACATGATTGCTTTGGCAGTCTCTTTAATTAAAAGCAAAATGCCATAATCCCTTTGATTACTTGGAATGCTCTAAATATTAAATTTGCTGCTGTTCTGCATGGAGTTTACAAGTGGAGTAAGAATAGCTATTAGTGTCTAAATGTCCACTTTAACAGCTTGCCGTAAGACTTCAGATACTTCAGGCACCTCCAGTGTAGCAAGAAACTGCCGCAGACAGCTTAGTCTCATGCTCTGTATATTAAATATTATTGACATTAATAATGCATATTGACAGACATCAGTTTGTCATGTGAATATGTTGTAAGTGACCCTACCTATGTAAAGTAAGCATGTTAAATTCTGGGTAAAATTTGTGGGTGAGGAATTAATCTATAAGGAGAGCAGCACATAGGTTAACTCTACTGTACATCCTCATGGAATGTTCTTTGAATCCTGATTGTTCACCTAGGCTGTCGCTACCTAAAAGTGAGGCTGGCACCAGTGTCAATAGCTAAGGATGCATGCGTGGAATTGAATCTTTAGCCAAGCTGAGGAAAGTAGAATAACTGTGCTAGGTGGAAGCTTCTTACTGCTGTGATAGTGCATCTGAAATTGAAAAATTGTTAAGTGGTCGTTTCCTACTTTGATGCCAGCTTTGAAATCCTGTTGTTTAAAAGTGTACATGATCTCTACAATTACAGCAATGCATTCAAATGGTTATTCATGTCTGCATAAATTTCCTGACTTTTCCTTTGGCAATTCCAGTCTTTAAGTCAATGTTAGCAGATAATGATGGTGGTATGTGTAAGCTGCACTTTTTGTGCTTTCTAAATAAGCTTGGCAGAGCACTTGCTATGTACTCAACGCATAATGAATAACTTCACATTCAATTTGTAAGATTTAGGGATTAAAGAAAATCTGGAATAGATAAGAAAAAAACTTTCCTTTTGCTATACGGATACTTTACAAAGTACTTCAAGCTTGGCAATTGAAACACACACCTGTGTTGTCAAAGCTTAGTTCACTCAAAGATACAGAAGACTGGTAATATATACTTAAAGTGAAGAATCAGAACAAACTGTTGCTTTGCCAAGCAGTGCTATAGCTGGGATTTTTTTAATTTTTTAAATTTTTTTTTAGATTTCTCACCATTTTTGACCCATTCTCCTATGTGCAGGAAGGAGCAACCAGCTGAATCTGGTACCCAAATTTACAAGTGGGTGAGAGGCCTTTAGCGCTACAAAAAGCCAGTTCAATCCAGGGATGATTTTTTAAAGGGACTGTGTGCAGGCTGCTTTGGGGAAAGCCTGTTTGGCATCTACCTGCATTGTTATGCATTTGGTGAGAAATTCTGTTTTTCCACAGCACCTGAGAATCGTAGTCCCTGACCAGAAGGGAAGCTCTATCAGCCTGTCCTGTAAAAGGTTTTTGCAAACAAGTGAGCTGAAGTGTGAGAGAGGCAGTAGCAGCCGTTCGGCTCAAAAAGCCATGTGGCAATCTGCAGACACAGACTCGTCCGTGGTCTCTTACACGTTCAAAGTTTATTTCATACTGCAAAATTCATTACAAAAGCAGCACAGGATAATTTTAAAGTGTTGTCAGTTTAGTGCTTTCTCACTCACAAAAGCAAATGTTATTTCACCCTGCAGATCTGCAGGTGGACAATGTAAATGCAATATGAAGGTTCAAGAAAACATTAGATCGCTTTGTGTTTTCTTACAACGCAGGAGAGCGAAGGTGGCTTCTCTATAAGAGCAATTTCAGAACTGTACTTGTAAATACTAAGTGTCAAAGTAATGCTGTTTTTAACTTTCCTTCTCAGACAGACTTCATCAGTGGGCTACTTTTGCCAAGGACTTGACATCTTTCACAATAAAACTGTTTAGTATTTTGCCATCCCACTGGTACGATGTGTATTTTATCTGACCCCTCTAATCGTTACAGACAGGGTCCTTTTCAGTGCCTGTACATGATTCCTTGTTTAACAACCTTCTCTAGCAATGTCATAAAATGTGTGTTAATATCCTGGGGCAGTGTAAACAATTGGAAACGTAAGTGAGGGAACTTTGAACGCTTTGGCATTGTTTCAAAGTCACTTTTGTCTCATGAAGAATTGCAGTTTGTCTTCAGAGCTTCAGGACATTCCTTACATCCAAAAGTAGCAGCATAGGCGCAATAAGCAGGATTCAATCCTTGCAATTAATTTTTTTAATTTAATACCGTAATTAGGCATTAGATTTATTATGTTGAAGGATACTAATGGCTGTTCTGTCTGTAATAGTAGACTTGCTGTAGCCAAAATACAGGTGTCCTTCAAGACCATGATAATTTCCTTTATGGGTTGATCTTACAGGCTTGGTTCGTTGGTTGTTTTTTTAAGAGTGGAAGAGGCTGTAGATTTTATTAATTAGCCACAAAAATGCGTTCGTGCTCAGCAAGAAAGCATACTTTTTTTTTTTTTTTTTTTTTACTTTGACCTTAGCTAGCAGAGTCAAAAACTTAACAGGTCAAAACAGCTCCATCAGACACTGCTGATTTAATGTCTAATTAGTTTGCAAGTCAGGATGTTTCTACAGTAGTCACAAACATTTTTACCTTTTAGTTTCTTCTTGCTTTCTTTGTCAATACTTTCTCCTGAGGTAGAATTGTTATTTTTGTTATGAGACAGTCCTTGGCTAACACTCAATGGTTTCCAATTCAATCTCTTCAGTTGTACTCGCTGGAAATAAAAGGATATTATTATTGATTGGCAAATGGATTGGAAGGCCAGCATTCCAAAATTAACAATGCTGCTGTTAAAAGCTGAGACATTTTGAACCTTTTAATATTAGCTCAAGCTTACTCATCTACAATTAGGTTTTAAACACATCTTTTCAAAATATCTAACTGCATAGAGAGTCCCTCACCATCTTTAAAGTGACACTTGTTTTTCCAATACAAGACTAAAGGCGCTATGAAAACTCAATAGGACCTCTTCATGACTTCTGAAAGGAGGGCTCTTCTAAGGTGGAATGGGGGCAGGAGTTGGGTCCCTGCTTTGGACCACGCTCTGGGAGATGACAGAGCAAGTCTCCAGAACTGTGGTTTTCCTGAACTCTGCCAAATAACTGTTTGATTCGGCTCTGTAGGAAGATTGGCTTTAACAGGACGAAGAAGAGGCTTTATCCAAACAAAAGCCTGTCTGTTCTGGCATGATAAAAAATTTTCAGCAGCTACAGAAGCTTGTGAGCGATGTGTGCACCATGAAAACAGCAGCAGCCCTTAGGGCTGCAGGTGAGCGGCAGAGAGGAATAGAGAGCTTGAGCCAAATTCATCTCTTCTCAGGTTTTGCAGAGCTGACACAATATCTGGGCCACAAGGCTTAGGATTCTGGAGTATCTGTGTTGGTCTAGTAAAATACTAATACTTAGGCTGCTTCTTGTAACAGCTTAAGCAACATTTATTAGAGAAGAAATACAGACCTTTTACCTACAGGGCAAGAAACCACTAGTGGAGCTGCACTTACAAAGAAAGGCGGTAACACCTGAAATGTTTTGAAGTGGTAAAAGAAACTGAGGATGTGCCCAGAGCTTGAGCCCACGCCCCTAGCACAAGGCCTTGTCTTGCTGCCTAGGCCAAACATCCCTAGCTCTGCCTTGGAAATTTCTTCACCAATCTGTGAATGTTCCCTTCAGTGCAGCCCTTGTGTTCCCTTGATCTGCTTTTCAAGACTGGTGTCTTCGGCGCAGTGTTAGGTTTTAGTATTAGTGTTCGCTGCGGTCCGCAACTGGATCAAACATGAGTACAGATGAAAGGGGGTTTCAGAGGAGAGGGAGGGGTGCAGCCCTCCACAAAGTAGGTGGGGGCCACTCCCAAGGGCCACTGGAGTATTTTCCCTTAGGAGATACCCTTCTGGTGCAGACCCTGAGAGCACTGCTGATGCTCTAGACTTTGTCTCCTGCCCTCTGATGGGGGCTTGTTGCAGAGCTGGCCTTTTCTCCTTAAGTTTTGCAGTTAACAACGTTGGGAAGTGTTTTGTGGTTTCTGATGTAAAATGTATCAGGTAGATGTCCTGTGGATCATTCTGCAACTAAATACCTATTACTCAGTTGCCTCAGCTAGCAGAGTTGGACAGGATAACTGAACCGAGCCCTTCCAGTCTTGATGCTCAGTGTCCCCGCTTAGCACCTTTATGACTCAAATCACAAGTGAATTTTAGGCTCAAAATTCAGACTTGAAAACCCTATACCTTGACAGCATTCTTAGAGAGATACCTGTCAGTTTGTTTGTCGTCTTCTTCTGAAATAGATGCAGAGATTTATTACACAGCCACATGAAGCAAATCAAAATGGCAGATACTGCAGCAAGAAATGCAAAGAGAACTGCTACGAAATGTAAATCCTCATAGATAATCTCTGCAGAGAGGACAGAAAAAATATTATAAAATTGATTACAAGCAGATTAATGGTTAAACACAGGGTAAAGCCAAGAACTCCCATCTAGTTTGTACCGTAAACATTGACTATGATGGTGCCATAGGTGTTGGTTCCATACTCCTCTGTTACAGTGATAAAATAGTAGCCGGCATCTCTCATGCCCACATTCAGAAGCTGTATGGAGCCATTTTCAAAAGTAGTCACTCTGTCCTTGTAGACCGTGGATATGTTGACGTAATTCCCACTTTTCCACTCAACAATTTTGGTGGTGCCCCAGCTGGACACATGCTTCCACTCAATGGTGGCAATGCCTCTGCAAAAGTATTCAACCGAGAGGAGGATGTTTTGTGCCACTGTTGCGTTGATGTTGGGTTGTGGGACAACTAACGACACTCCTCCAGGAGCTGAAAGAGAAAGGAAGACAATGACTGCAGAGGTGATGCTGCACCAATCATCCAGGGCAGGATGGGACCTCTGGGGCATAAGTCATCCTACCTGTCTCGGTGGTCTGTTTTAAGAGAGGATGGATTATGCTTTTCAGTTTCTCTTTCTTTCTGCTGACCATAAAAGGAACATATGTATTTAAATTAAAGACTAAATACACATTTTTAATCAGTGACAGGAGAAATGTTTCTATTACCATAAAGGACAAGTAATTGCATGTGTTTCAGTGTTTTGATATCTAAGAGAAGAGACATTGGAAGACTCTTTTTGAGTAAGGGACCGTAACATTTTCTGAAAACTGAGCAATGCATTTGTATTTATCAGTAGCTGGCCTTCCTTTAAAATCCTGCATTTAAAGTTTAACCACCATGGCCAAGGTAATCTATCATATTTATTAATTACCATCCCCCAAAAGCAAGAACTATAGCAGTATGTGAAGACTTGGCAAGGACTTCATCATGTTTTCAGGGTATGTAATCAACATTTGAGACAACTGCTTCATTAAAGCAGCCAGTTATATGCCAGTGCAGATAAACCACATGTAATCAAAGGCACGCAGTTTTAAATGAGGTCAGGGACTTCTTGTTCCTGATGATTTCCAGGCAAAAATGCATGTGAAAGAATATTTAATTCTCACCTAGTTCCCACTGATGTGATTATGGAGCAATTCATTATCCTGTGAAACTGAAATGAACGTTTAGTTTAATATGTAACTGCAGTAATTTCTGCTTGTGCGTGGGTATTTCTGCATGAAGATTTGGATGAACACCAAACATCTGAGTTTCAGTTGACATACTTTATTTTTTTTAATAATTAGTGGCATGTTTGAGACACTTGGCTAGAGACCTGTCTAGCCTGACAAAATCCTGTCATCTACCCACAAAAATCAAACCAGACAAAAGGCAGATAAAGCACCGAGTAAGCCTTACTGCTGAATGCCTTTTCCTGGTTAGGCTTGGAACAGCCTGACTGCAAGAGCAGAACTGAAGAAAATAATGCTGAGCTGCAAATGTCTGTAATGCAGTGGGGAGGGAGGATGAGACCTTCGGCTATGCTGAAGGAGTGCAAAGCAAGACCCCTGGGGATGGTCCTGGAGATTCTGCAGTCTTCAGGGAAAAGTAAGGTTTAAAAAGGCAAAGAAAAAAAAAAAAACTCCAAGGGAAAGAAATTCTTCTAAAAAAAATCAAAAAATAAGAACCCCCACCATGGCTAAAACCTCAGAGCAACCACAACTGGGGAGATGGTGGGCAAATGCATTACAAGCTGACTCCTATTTGGGATCTGTAGCAGAATTCAGACGCTCTGCTAGTCAAGGTAAGGCAGGGAAGCTTGAGAAGCTAGCTTGATTCCCAGGTCCTCACCTATGAGACCAGCACAGGAGAAAGCCACTCTATTTTTATAACTAGGATCCTGGGATTCCCCCTTCCTGGGCACCCTGTCGTGCTGGTGCTGCCCGGTCCCCTTGCAGGGCCACCATGCTGCCCGGGTAGCCCTGAGCATCCTCAGCTGAGCTCGGAGAGATGGGCCAGAGCTGTGCAAAAGGGGTTTGTGCCAGGCAGAGGAACAGAACTGACGGGAACCTCTGGTAATCGCTGCAAATTGTTCCAATTGTTTTCTGCTCCACGTGTTTATTTAAAGGCCTTTTGCACTGTTTCTGACCGGAGAGGAACCGCGTGTTTCACCACGGTGATCCTTTCATGTTTTGACAAAGGCATGACTTTGTTTTGAGTACGATTGCAAGGTAAACGTAAAAAAAAAAAAAAAAAAAAAAAAGTAATCCTTCTAAATGATTTGCAGATGTGCTTTGTTCCTATCCAGTGCACGGAGCCATAAAAGGCAATGCAATATGTAACCATTCAAAAATATTTTTAATACGCTCTCGTCTCCGCCTGCTCAGCCGAACCGCGCTAATGCAAACAGCGCTGGGCCAGCCCCAGCGGCCGGCAGCGCACCCACCCGCAGCGCCCTGCGCCGGCCCCGCCGGACCCTCCCGGGCCAGCAGGGACCCCGCGTCGTCCCGAGTGCGGCGAGCCCGCTGCGCTGCCAGGGGATGGAGCGGGCAGCCGGGCCGGCAGCGGGGGGGGGCGGGAGCCGCCGCGCAGCAGCTCCGAAGTGGCGGACACGGACACACACACACACAGCTCGACAGTGCAGCTCTTACACCCCGGGGACGTTTCCTCCGCCCTTCCGTGTCCTGCTTGTGCGTCACCTTGATGATGAAGGAGACAGTGTGACGTGTCCACACCGAAGGCACTGGTGGCACTGCCCACCCCAGTTCCCGGCGCGGGGGGTGGCTGCAGCCCCTGCCAGCCCCCGCCTGGAGGGGACCGGCCGGCTCCCTGCGTGGTGCCCCGGCCCCGCTCGCCCCCCGTGGAAAACCCACCGCCCCTCCTCGCCGCCGCGTTTCCCAGCCCGGCCCGCACCCGACAGGCTGGTCAGGCGGGCTTGGCTTCCTCCGCCACGCCTTGGCCCCCCCCACGGCTGGAAAAGCGGGGTTGGGGGCGGGGGAGCGGGCGTGCGGCCGGGGCTCGGGGCGCGTCCCCCCACGGCCGCGGCTCCCCGCCGGGGCGGCCGGGCTGGCACCGCTCGGCTGGCACCGCTCGGCTGCCCCCGCTTGCTCCGAGCGAGGAGCCCCCCCCGCCCCCGACCTTTTCCAGCCTGAAGAGAGCAGCGATGCCTGCCTGAGCCCCCCGTACGCGCTGTGCCCACCCCCTCCCCAGCAGCTCCCCCCCCGGGCGCTCCCGGTTGGGGCCAGGCTGGGAAGGGCTCCCGCCGCCTGCCAGCAGCCCAGCGCCGGCGGCCGGGGCCGGCCGGGCTCCGCACCACCCCGCGCAGGTGCCGGGCCGGGGGTAGCGCGGCGAGGAGGAGGAGGAGAGGGCCGGGGGAGGAAGCAGAGGGGAGAAAGGGACGGAGCCGGACACTTACTCTGCAGAGCCCACCCGGCGGCCAGGCAGAGGGTGACGGTCCCCACGACGACTCCCCGTCCCCGGCAGCCCTGGAGCGGTCTCATCAGAGAGGAGCCGGTGCTCCAGGGGTTGCATTTAAGCGGCTGGGCCGGCCAGCGCGGCCCGACCGCGGGGGCTGCCCGCCCCAGGCCTCTTCCTCGCTCCTCTCCCTCCTCTCCCTCCCCCCCCCCCGCCGCAGCGCCGGGGCTGCTCTCAGCTCCCCCGCGGCGCCCGCCCCGGCCCCCGGGCTCTCCCGCACCTCACACCCCGCGATCCTCCGATACGGACTGAAGATGCAATTGGCTGCGGCAGGGAAAGCGCTGCCCGGCCGCCTGCCATCGCCCCAGCCAGGAAATGAGCGCTAATGGGCGGCCGGCGGGGGCGCGCAGCCCTGCCCGCCTGCGCCGCTTCCCGGGCACCGGGGCGCTCGGCCGAAGCCGCTGCTCTGCCTGTGGGATTGCGAAGGGAACACGTATCCGCCGGGCACGTTTCCCTTCGGGGTGTTGAAAATTACTTTGGTGGCCCGAGGAGTCTGGGGATGCTGCGGGCGAGATGGCGGGGCTGGGCAGCAGCATCCCCACGTCCCCATCTCAGGGGACCACGCTTGGAAAATGAGCTGCGGTTCCCATCCCACCGTACCCAGCACAAGCACTGGGTGCTCCTCTCTCCTTTCTACGGTCTTCCAAAGGAGATCACCAGAAATGCTTGTCCTTCTTTGAGAAGGCACGGGACAGCATGAGAGGGAAACACAATTACAGAAACACACACGTGCCCCAAGCCTGAAAACTCAACCTTGCTCAGTGGCAGATGCTGCCAGAAGCCATCTGCAGCCCAAAGAGAGCCGTGCCACCGCCATGCCATGCCACCCCCCAAGCAGGGAGAGTTAGGCACCAGGGTGGCCTTTTACCTCTCCTCAAGTTTTCTTTAGTAGGGTGTGGATAAAAGAGAGACACCTGGGTCTGCTGCTTAGGGCAGGTGTAAGGAAAGGGCAGTCACCCATGTGAGGAGGGATGGCTGGGGTCTGCCAGAGCCCTCCTCACCCGACACCCACGTCTCCCGCTGCACTGTATGGATTAGTGCAGGTTTCCCTACATCCTGGCTGTCTGCGTGGGTGACAGGTGGGTCCCACGGGGGGGCTGGGTGGCCGAAGCACAGCCCCGGGCAGGGGGCCAAGCAGGAGTGAGGCTGGGCTGATTCAGGGCTTGGCTGCAGGGCACTAGTTCTTACTGCGGCTGTCTAACAAGTGTGATGCTGTCATGTGCAGCCAGGTGAAAACCTTCGTGTGACGTTAAGGTTTCTACTTGCACACCTCAGAGGTGACTTCTAGGACTTAGGTGAGGCCTTGGCAAGAGAGGGTGCAATCTGCATGGGCTCCAGGGCCCATCTTTTGCTCGGAGTGCAATAAAATCTTCAGCTTCTCTGACTTCTGGTGCATCTCCTGAAGCTTCAGCAATGAGTCAGGCAGGTGAAGGGATCGAGGGAGGGAGGTCAGTAAGGACATACTGCCCAAATATTTGATCTCATGTAGGTTTTGCAGCCTGCCATGGTGCTGGGGGTGCCTGAAAACATGGTTGCATTTCATCTGCAGAAGCAGCCTAAGAAGTGCTTCCCTTCCACCCCATCTGTCTCAGCTGCTCCTGGGCTTTGCCAGATCCCCTCTGCCGCGTCTGGCCAACATGGTGCCTGGGTGTCCCTGCTGAAAATGAGATTACAGGAAAAAATAGTGGAGCCCATCCCTTGGCAGAGATCCCCACTGGCAAAGTTTTTTCTTGACCCTATTGCTTCATGGCAGTTTTATTTCTCAAAGCATTAAAGAAGGTCTCATGGTGATGTGACTTTATGTCATTTTCCTTTTTCATTTCTTTCAACCTGTTTAAATTATTTTTGAGCTCTTGGCCCAGTGACCTATTTTGGCAGCACAACATATGAGGTATATGCTCGTATAAAATGAATTGAACTTTGATTAATTTAAAATGTATCACACTGGGTTGCATTTATTTAATACACTCTGTTGGAAAGACAGATGTTAGCCATGAAATTAAAATCCAGGTCTGGAGCTCTTCCCAAATATTGTCAGTTTTGGCTTTCCAGTATAGGTCAAATGTTCAGTCTTGTGATAAGAAACAAGTGTGTGTTTTCAGCATCAATAATTGACAGCATAGCTTTCATATCCCTTCTTTTTAAAGGGAGAATTATAAAATGTCTACAGGTTGGTTGTTTTGGTTTTTTTTGTAATATAAACTGCACCTTATGAAATACAGTGACACATAAGACAAAACGCCCAGTGTTAAGAAAACATTTCACCAGATTTTTATAAACCCTATTTATGTGAAAGCTGGCTGGTCCCTCTCTCCCTGAGAGCCCCTTGCAAGCAACGCTTTCTCCTGCTGCGCTGCAAACGTCCACTCCACAAGGGATGTGGTTTCTCTTCAGCAGAAATGCATTAGGGTGTGAAACGGCAGCGATGGGTGAGCGCTGTGGGCAGGGCAGGAGGGAGCCCACTGGCAGGGCAGCAGAGCAGCAGGGGCTGGGGGGGCTGAGGGCAGGCTCCCCGCTAGCAGCCCATAGGTACGTGGCTGTGGTGAGCAGCACCATAGGTGCTGGTGTTGGGGACCACGGGGTGCAGCCCCATCAACAAGTGACGGCAGAGTGAATCGCTTGACTTCAAGGAGTATCAATGATAGCTGTATTACTGATTAGCAGTCAATCTAACTAAATTTAACCTCAGTGCTTGGACCCCCTGAGGCCCCCCCAGCACCAGCCTGCCTCCCAGAACCCCAAATGCGATGGGGGATGAGCTTCAGCGGATCTCTCCTGCTGTAGGCATGGGGTTTGAAGAGGATGCTGTGGACAAGCTGGTGGTGGGTCCTGGGCTCCAGTGCTTGGGCACTGGTGCAGGGCTTCAGCGGTGGAGCTGTTTCTGCCTTGTAATTGCAAAGGGGTGTGCTCTGCCCAGCTCTTCTGTGGGGATGCTGATTTGGTAGCTAACTCGGGGTAACTTTACAGGAAAGCCAGACTGGAGTGTTAATCCTGAGATTACTTACCTTGGCATATTCATGATGTATTTTCCTAACAAAGCTGTTGATTGAAATCCTGTCCAACTACATTCAGATGAGGCTGATGATACTCTGCTCCAGGTTATAGACGTTTCATCCATTAATGCTGCTCTTCTGGTTTTATTTTTCTCTACTTGTCAAATAGCAATTCTAGGAAACATGAAAGTATCAAGCAATGTTGTACAGGCTGTAAAAACTAGGGTTGGTTTTTTTTGGTTTTTTGTTTTTTTTTTTTTAATTACAAAGTGCCCTTAAACTAGCAGGGTCTGGGAATGATTTACAAGCTTTGTAAAAGATTCGGTTCACTATCCCTAGACTCCTATAGGCGTCTGCAGATTTTTATTGCTACATACTCAGGATTTTAAGTTTCCCTTCCTTTTCCCATGTCTTACTTCCATTATTTTAAGGGGTTTTTTTCCTTCCTTCTCTTTGCCATCAGAGAGTCTCTCAAGTTTGTCTGGAAGGTGTGTTTTCTCTTTCTGGTGTCATTAATAATGGAATAAAACCACATTAACAATTGCAACAACAGCCAGATAGGAGCCAGAAAGCTCCTTTTGCTCTCTAATATGCTGCATGAATACTCTCAAATGCTTTATACAGAGGGTTTGCTCCACCACCCCCCTTTTCCTTTGATGTCTTTTTGGACTCAACAAAATGCTTGACCTTGTCTTTTGATGAAGGAAAGATAAAAACCACAAGAGTTAAAAATTCACAGAGATTCCAGACCTGCAATAGCACTTTAGAGGTAATTTAATCCTTCGAGACACCATGGGAGAAAATTCAGCAAAGAAACAGGACTGCAGGGTGACGTATCTGCAGGGATGGAGGGCTGTGGAGTCGGCTTGCTTTAAGAAGCTTTTGGTCGATGCAGTGAGCTGGCAAACAGCTGGCAGAGAGCAGGAAAAAGCTGCAGGGTTCTGAGCTGGCAACAGAAATGTACACCAGGCACAGATATAGAAGCAAAATACGTAACATCCTGCTAGACCTCCTCTTTCACATGAAGTTGGTGGTCCGGGCTTACCTTATTCTGGCCTTCTGGAAGTGGAAAGAACATTCACTGGGAGGTCTCAGTGTGTAAACACTTTCCTTCCATCCATATAAGATGAAAAAGAATCTTTTTCAGCATCTGGAGTAGAACCTGGCCAAATCTGCACTTTGTCAATGGTCTCTTTTTATCTTTTTTTTTTTTGGCAGAGGCACAGCGCAAAAAGCCCTTCTCTTACCCCAAATCAATCAATAGCTGTAAGAGGAGAGACCGTGGGCAGTCCTGGTCTGTCAGCATTCCTCCACTTTTTAAGCTATCTAGACTGCCTGAGTCTCCTTGTGGTTTTGGTCTGTGGTTTTGGGGGTTAGGAAAACAGAGGAAAAAATTAAATGAAGTGATGATGCAGAAACGCATATCTGAGGATGCACAGCTGCTTAATAGAAGGGAGACATTTGGAAACAGCTTTTGCAAATGGGAGGTACTGAAGGCACCCCTCTGAGTGGGGATAGCCAGGTGATTGCATTCACCCACGAGGCACTGTTCAGTGTCAGAAATGAAACACACTTTTGCTATGTGGCAACTCTTCCAAGGTGTTATATCCTCCTTCCATATTTACAGAGTGCAATACTCCCATTTTCTTTCAACAGGAAACCAAAGCACGAAGTTGCTTTTTTCTAGGAAGTTTATGGCAAAACAGAGGAAAAAAAACCTGCTTACTTTCTTGAATCTCTGAAGTGGCCTTTATCCCTTCCAGACAGTGTGGCAAAAGCAAGGGCACAGCCAGCACAGGGGCAGTGGCTGCAGGCTTGCACTGCAGTAGCAGGTCATGTTATATGGCCACTGCAATTCATTGAGCTCTTAATTAGCATTTTTCTCTCTCTCCGTCTTCCTTCCTCCTTCTTTGTCCAATTCATCATGCTCAATGCACCTGCCAGCAGATCATGCCGAAGACATCGGGGCATTGATATCAACACTAGCTGCAATTCTTGTGCCACAAGCAATGCCAAGAAAAGCAGCTTGACCCAGAGAAGCAGCTACGGTACCAATCAGGGCAGGTGTGATAACCATGAAAACATACTCAGATCCTGCAAAGTCAGAAGTAAATCTCGTAGGAATTGACTGCAAAAGCTTTCCAGTATGGCTGTGCATCAGGGTCTTCCCAGAGACTGAAGGGAGGCAATGGCAGCATCCATACCTCACTTTTACTACTACTGCTGGGCAGGGATTTCCAGCCTGGTGCACTGAGTGCACGTCTCTGGGGGACCTTGGAGATGCTGTGTCTAGTGACATAGACAGGCTGGCTCTCCCAGAAAGCTGTATATGTGTCACTCAAAGGCTTGTTTCTCAGATTTTATAGTCCAGCTCTATAAATCAAAGAGGCTTAAAGAATCCCAGGCATCACCCAGTAGGTAAGTCTATTATCAAAAACTTGTTTTGGTTCGTCTAAAGCTGCTTGAGAATTTGAATCTTGTTTGCCAAATATTTTCAGGATTCTTTTCACAGGCTATAGTCCAAAAAACCCTAAGCAGGGTGTACTGTCTTTCTCCTCTTGCCTTGCATTCAACAGCTCAGGAGTGGTAGGACTCACTCAAGAAATGGGAGACCCAGGTCAAGTGTGGACACTTCTGGGGTAGTGGGATGGAGGAGAACAACTGGATGCCCATTTCTTTTACCCTGAAATTTTAACCCCACAGCACAAAGTAGGCTTTAATTTCAGAGATAAAGTAATAGAATCATAGAATGATTTGTGTTGGAAGGGGCATTTAAAGGTCATCTAGTCCACACCCCACCCCCCCTGCAATGAGCAGGAACATCTTCAACTGGATCAGGTTTCTCAGAGCCCTGTCCTGTAGAGGAATTTTTAAAGGACCGAGGACATATGTTACCACTGTCTGGGTTGGACAACCCAGGCCTGTTCGTTGAAACTGCAGAGCAACTTTAAATTGTCCTTGGAACAAGCAGTGGGAGAAAGAAAACAAGCTATGCACAAACAAGAAGCCAGGTGCAGAGCAAGTCCTGGGAACCGCGGAATCAACACACTCTCATGGGCACACTCTGATCTGGCGCCTGCAGCATGCCCACCGATCAGCGACACGGACGCCCGCCTGGCCAGAGACTTTTATCCAATCACCTGTGTGTAAAGTCAGGTGAGCGGTCAGTTTAAGTTACAAATATGACCTGTTTGTTTAATAAAGTGAGCACGGCATGTAGCCATATTGGTGTGGTTGTCGTGACTTGGCCAGCTCTCCACGGGGGACCCTCTTTGCTGTCCAGCCTGACCTTGAATGTTTCCAGGGATGGGGCATCCACCACCTCTCTGGGCAACCTGTGCCAGTGTTTTACCATGCTTGTTGTAAAATATTTTCTTCTTTGTATCCAGTCTGAATCTACCCTCTTTTAGTTTAAAGCTATTGCCACTTGTCCTATTGCTACAGATGCTATTAAAAAGTTTGTCTCAATCTTCTAAGGCCCCTGTAAGTTTTGAAAGGCTGCTATAAGGTCTCTCAGGAGCCTTCTCCTCTCCAGGCTGAACAACCCCAACTGTCTCAGCCTGTCCTCACAGGAGAGGTGCTCCAGCCTCTGACCATCTTTGTGGCCCTCCTCTGGACCCACTCCAACAGGTCCATGTCCTTCTAATGTTGGGTGCTCCAGAGCTGGATGCAGCACTCCAGGTGTGGTATCATGAGACCAGAGGAGAGGGGCAGAATCACCTCCCTTGGCCTGCTGGCCATGCTTCTTTTGATACAGCCCAGGCTGTGGTTGGCTTTCTGGGTTGCAGGCACATGTTGTTGGATCATGTCCAGCTTTTCATCCACCAGTACTCACAATTCCTTCTCCTCAGGGCTGCTCTCCATCCCTTCATCCCCCAGCCTGTATTGATACTGGGGGTCACCCTGACCCAGGTGCAGGACCTTGCACTTGGCCTTGTTGAACCTCATAAGGTTCACATAGGCCCACTTCTGGAGCTTGTCCAGGTCCCTCTGAATGTCATCCTGTCCCTCAGGCATGCCAACTGCAACACTCAGCCTGGTGTTGTTTGCCAACCTGCTGAGGGTGCACTCGAACCCACTGTCAGTGTCATTGATGAAGACATTAAGCAGTGCTGGTCCCAGTACAGGCCCGTGAGGGACACCACTTGTCACTGATGACCTGGATATTGAGCTGCTGACCGCTACCCTCTGGATGGATCCAACCAGTTCCACTGAACAGTCCACCCATCAAATCCATGTCTTTCCAATTTAGAGAGAAGGATGTTGGGGGGGTCTGTGTCAAAGGCCTTACAGAAGTCCGGATAGATGACATCTGTAGCTCTTCCCTTGTCCATTGACGTAGTCACTCCATCACAGAAGGCCACTAGGTTGGTCAGGCAGGACTTGCCCTTGGTGAAGCCATGCTGGCCGTCTCAAATCACCTCCCTGTCCCCCATGTGCCTTAGCACAGCTTCTAGGAGGATCTGTTCCATGATCTTCCCAGGCACAGAGGTGAGGCTGAAGGTTGGTAGTTCCCAGGGCCCTCCTTTCCACCCTTTTAAAAAATGGGTGCAATGTTCCCTTTGTCCAGTCTCCAGGGACTCCACCTGACTGCCGTGGCTTTTCAAACATCATGGTGGGGGCTTGGCAATGGCACCAGCCAGTTCCCTCAGGACTCTGGGATGCCTCTCGTCAGGTCCCATAGTATGTATGTTCAGGTTCCTCGGGTGGTCACAAACCTTATCTTCTCTTACAGTGGGAGGGACTTTGGTGCCCCAGTCCCTGTCTTGCAGTCCCTCCACTCGAGAGGTGTGGCGAGAGAGGCTGCCAGCGAAGGCTGAGGCAAAGAAGTTTTTGAGTGCCTCAGCCTTCTCCTCATCCCTTGTAACCAGTCTGCCACTCATGTTCATCACGGGGGGGTGCTTCCTCTGACCTTCCTTTTCTGGCTGACATACCGGTAGAAGCTGTTCTTACTCTTTGGTCCCTTGCCAAGTTCAGCTCCAGCCACGCCTTGGCCTTCCTGACCCCCTCCCTGCAGAACCGGGCAGCATCCCTGTGCCCTTCCCAGCTGCCTGTCCCTCTTCCACCGCCTGTGCGTTTCCTTCTTGCCCTTTGGTTTGACCAGCAGGTCTCCACTCAGCCATCCCAGTCTTTTGCCTTCCTTTCCTGATTTCTTGTGCCAGGGGATCGAGAGCTCTTGTGCTTTATGGAAAGTGTCCTTAAAGATCTGCCAGCTCTGTTCTGCTCCCTTGTCCCGGAGGCAGTTTCCAAGGGGATCCTATTGACTAGCTCCCTGAAGAGCTGGAAGTTGGCTTTCCTAAACCTCAGGGTCCTGGCTTTGTTCTTCACCTGACCCATGTCCCTGAGGAATGCGAACTCCACCAGTGCATGATACTTCACCCCAGACTTCCTCCAGCCTTGATGTCACCAATTAGCTGGCTTGTGTTGGTGGCATCTGTTTCTTCCAATGTCACTGTCTGCAACTGGAAAGAGAGAGGAAAAAATAACCTGTGCTCCAGATTCCCTTACCAACAGTCCCAAGGCCCTGAAGTCTCTTTTGATCACCTTTGGACTATGCATTGTGGCAAAAATAATAGTGAAATAATAATGCACTTCTGAGTAAATAAAAATATATTCCAGTTTGGCCAGGACACCAGAGGGTCAGTTATTCATGTAACCCTTCATCTCACATCAACGTCTGAAGTTATTGTCTGTTGTCTAGAAAAGGGCTTGGCTAGCATTACACCATGCAAAGGAGTTTCTATCACATATAAGAATCATCTGACCTTTTTCCAAGGAGCTTTAGTTCTTCTTTACTGACCCGTGGTGCTTTTTGCTGTTGGTTATTAGCAGTGTGAATATTTTCAATTGCAAAATTCAGCAAAGCAAATGGTACATCTATCCACTGTGCACAGGATGAAAATGAGGGTGCTGAGACCCTGGCCCAGGCTGCCCAGGGAAGCTGTGGTGGATGCCCCATCCCTGGCAGGGCTCAAGGCCAGGCTGGACGGGGCTTTGAGCAACCTGGGCTGGTGGAAGGTCCCTGCCTGTGGCAGGGGACTTGGAACTAGGTGATCTTTGAGGTCCCTTCCAACCAAAATGATTCTATGCTTCCATGGTATAAAAAAAGAGACTCGTGCCTTCCCTTCTTTCCCTGTGAATTTCAATTCTATCCTTTCCATTACCAGCACAGCACAAGCTTTTGTCATCTCAAATCTTTGCACGCCCCAGGCACTCAAGCCTGTCTCCCATCTCCAATTTGGTCGCTATCCTAAGATGCAAGAGTAGTGATATGTACAGATTGGATGGGAACTTAATTAGAATTAAGCATGAGTCATAATTGAGCAAAGCAATAATTAAGCATGATTAAGCTGGTCTATTTGAAATGGACCATTTAAATATCTACACTTTAGTCTCAACAGCTCTTTTTAGGTGGGTCACCTGAGTGCCTCTCCATTTCATTTGGCGTAAATTTGGTGCAAAGAATTTGCCTTGACCTGCCCTGTCAGCACAGCCGTGTCCTCACGTGGTCTAACAGAGCTGCCAAAACCAGAGTCCTCTTTTCTACCACTGATTTAGGCTCACTCTGGGCTTGCAGAAGGGCTGAGCAGGGGCTGCCCACAGGGTCTCTCCAGAGAGCCAGGCTTGATGCCCCTGGCTGCGGGCAGCCTCACTGCCCACGTTGGCTCCCGTGCCTGGACGTAGCACCTGCGGGGCAGCTGAGGAATCCACGGTACCAAAGCAAATTGAGTCAAGCCCATCCAGCCGGGCAGAATGACTGCTGAAGCATGTTAGGCGTGTTGCCTTTCCAATAATGACTGTGATTGAGCAATGGTACTGTAATTAGGGTGTCTCCCACAGAAGCAAGTATGGGTAACTCAGGGAAGTCACAGCTCAGACCCTTGCACACGCACCATGGGTGGTTTCCTCTGGGAGCACCACAGGCATCACAACGTTAATTACAGCCTTGGCCCCACTCCCCACCTCAGCCTTTGCGTGGGGAAGGACTTGGGAACTGCTCCGAAATTATCAGAGACGGAAATTTAATTTGGTTTTTTTGCCTCTGACTTGCAGAAGTGCAGTGTGTGCAGGTGGCTGGTGGAGGAGGTCCACACAGCATCATCACTGACAGCAGAAGACCTCCCAACAACCTTAATAGAGGCACCCAGTGCATGTTGACCTGGGATGGGCTGCAGGTGCCTTGCCAGGGCCCAAAGGCCACTGGCCACTTATGGAGGCATACATCTGACTGTCAAGTGGCCAGTGATGGTGCTTGGTGGTAGTCTGCATCTCCTGGTGGTGTGAACACTTCTGGTGATGCTGGGAGAGCCCCACTTGGGGCACGGGGAAGGCGTGCTGTGGAAGGGGAGCAGTGGTCCGTGTTACTTGGGGCCATGCTTAGGTGGTGCTAGGGAGTAAGTATTGGAAACTTCTCTGCAATTTGGGTGTCTGCGTGGGGAATTTGGCAACATCTGTCCCTAAAACATCTTGTGAAGAACGGTGATCGTGGGGAATCAATGATTGAGTGGACTCAACACTGCCCAGTAAGGCACATCTCACAGGACAGACCAGGGCTGCAACGTTTAAAGAGAAGGAATCTTGAATTATCTTGGCATTTTAGTACTTACTTGATTTGAAGAGCAGGAGAGACTCCAGTTTTAACTGGTGACAAAGTCCTCATCTGACATTCCAACCAGAGGGTTATTTAAAGTGGTACAGTCTGAACAAAAATTCACAGACAGTGAAAATTCACAGAACGGTGGTTTGTGCATTCTCCTGCCTACAAGAGCACAGCTGAAGGAGCAGCAAGCACAGCCTCTAACTTACCTCTCCTGCTGGTCCTATTTCTTCCAGCTTCCCAAGAAACCTCTTTCTCCTTTCTTGCCATGCAAATCAGGATTGGCACCGGGGGTTGCATTGCCCTACAAGTTGAAGAATTGGGTAGGGTGATATTCATCTCTGGCAGAGCACAGCAGGGCTTCTCCTGTATTGAATCTGCCTGCAGGAATTTAGAGCCTGAGTGAGTTTTAGTGTCACATTCACCTGTTGAAGGTAAGCAACCGTTCCCCCTTGGATGTTTTATAGCCCTGCTGCACATAGCATTTGGATAGGGCTCTCGGACATGGTGCTTGCTTTGCAAAAAATGTGTAGGACCTAGAATCTGGTCCTCCATAGCAACAGGGCCAGTGTTTGATGATGCCATACTCCGTGGTGGAAATACAGGTAGAAAATCCAGGGTTTATACCCCACTAGCCAGTTTTAAATTTTGCTGTTGATTTTAACCATGGTGCACCAATCTGACAGAAATTACCTCCACTGCAAAGTTAAAAGTGAGATCTAACATGGCCAAACATATAATCCACATTGCAAGCTGTAACCCCTTGCCTTTCCTACACCCTTCCCTGTCGCAGCACTCTCCAAACTAGCCGGCTGTAACAAGGTCTTTTACCATCACATACCAATATATTCTTCATCCCAGTCCCTCTGCTGCCTTCTCTTAGTCTCTTCCAGAGCATTCTCTCTCCTCCAGATCTCTCTTCCTGGGCTGCTCTCCCTTCATTAGCTCTCAACCCCTTAACAGAACCAGCCACAGCTGCACCTTATCTACATCGGCCAACCCACTGCCCCTGAAGCCAGCCCACAGCTGTATATTATCAATGATAATTAACCCAGCTGCATTCCTCTACACTTCCCCAGCTGAGATCTTACCACCTTGTCAGGTTCATTTTGAGTTTCCAAGAACAGCGCGTACAGCTGAGCAGCACAGAGCCCCAGGATTTTCTGGAGGTTCATGTTGGTGTACTGACCCTTGCGTGCAGAGAGACCCCTGCAAGACCACGACCTCAGCTTCCTAGATTTGAATTGTCATTATGAAGTGAATGGGAGTACTCCCATATATCATGTTGCCCATGGAATTAAGAGTGCTCGGTCCTAAGGACAGCAAGCAGGGACAGTTTATCTAGTGCTCTTGAAAGATTTGCCCAGCTTTCATCTACTTCAAACGGCATTTAATTTTTTTCTGTAGGTTTTACTTTTTTAAGAGGATTTTCAGTTCCTTGAATTTAGTGTTTTCTGCAAATTTAAGCTTAACTGTATATTTCTGTATCCCAAATTTCTATTTCAAATGTTTAAACATTCCTCTGAACCTGGAAGGGCTTTGGAAAGGTGGTCTCTTCATCAATTGATGTAGAAACATCAATACAGCAACCGGGGAAAAAAGTTTGATATTCAATCTGTATTCATCTCTGATCCTTATGAAATGTTTAATGTTTGATTCTTGCTTTTGGGAAAACCTCTTGTAAGCCTGTGGAGGACCTGTGTGTTAATAGGATGAACTGAAGGAGCCCCAGGACAGAGACTACAGGTTTGATTTCAGCCTCATTTCCACACATTTGTTGACGTGTGCAAAGGTGATTTTCCTCCTGATGAGGGGGTTATATAGCCAAACCAGCTTCGGCAAGGTTGGTCTTAGATCTGCCTTGATGGGATTAAGCAGTAAACTTTTGTAGACTGCATGCAAATCAGCATGAATTCATGCTAGGGTGACATTTCCTTGAAATATGTCAGGACGCATCTGTGTGGCCTTCAGTGGCAGGTAAAGGCCATCTTTTTGTTTATGTGTTGCTGTTCAGGTGGCCAGCAGCGCTCATAGACATTGAGACTTCATTTTTCAGAGTAGTGTGTTACTCTCGGTTGCCTGGGTCTGCATTCTTGCTACAGATCCAGTTACTTCCCACACCCCTTCTCCCCGAGCCCACAGCCGTGGTACGAAAGCCTGGTCTAACCAGCCACATCCACCCAATGTGAAGCTACACATCAGCTGCGCGTAAAATAGCTCATTTCTGGAAACCAAATGTCTCTGGTTTATGTCCAGTGTATAACTCTCTGCCCATAAAGCGCTTCTTACACTCACAATAGGTAACCAAGTAGTGAGGCCAAGAAATTCAAAAGTAAAAAAGGCCTTTCAGTACCTGAACGGGCTGCTTTCTTTATCTCTGTTTCACCACCCAGTGAAATGATGGCAGCTGCATGGTTTCTAACATTCAAGGTCCAATGTGTGTGACAGCTAGCTGAGAAGAATGCTGCTTGGGAAAACATGTCCTACAAGTTGCCCTTTGCCACCCATAAACTTCGCGCTCCTACGTTGGAGATGTCCTTTAGCTAATGATGGCACAATGGGGTAAATTTATGCCACACCGTCCTTTTTCTGATCTCGAAGGCAGGTTTGGGTGAAGGTGGATGTTACTAGTTGCTGAGTTTCTGGCCATTGTTCAGTATATTGCTGTCACTTTAGGCATCCTCCAGGAGAGGATATTTCTGCGTAGGACAGAATATTGTCACTTGGCGCATCGTGTGACATCTTGTGCTATGCTCCTCAGTCCCGTTTCTGTGTGTTTCTCTTCTTCCCTGTGGCTCTTCTGCTCTTCCCTCTTGTTTTCTTGCCCATACCAACAAACACTTTCAAACTGGCAGGGCTCCCTATGTGTTCTTTCCTAATTCCACCTAATATAATAATCACCAATTCGATAGTTAACCCTTGCAATTAATTATCCTGGTTAGCCTCGAAAACTTAATATGATTAAGAAATGTGCAGGGGAATGAATCTCTGTTAGGTGTTGTTTCAAGCTGTCCTGTTCAGTTCTGTTGCATATCAATCCTCAGACTGTGCTCATCACGCCGTGATCTGAGCCCTGGCCAGAAGTGTATTATGGGATGTGCAATACAACATTGCACAGTTCACCAAAATTGTAAAAACTGTGGAAAAGGTGGAAGTTTTGCAGTTTGCTTTAGTCCCATAGTGTAAAATTTCTCTCCAATCGTGTAGTTATGTCAGGGCTTGTTATTCTTGAACTGAGAGCATGGCTGAACTCTGAAGAGAAAATAAAGCTCATGTTTGTGTTAAAGCAAACCCTGTCATGCCCTCGCTGCAATATGATGCAAGTGTCACAGCTTGCAGTTACATGGCAAGAATTCCAGAATTGTAAATATGCTTAATTTTTGAATTCTTTCTTCTTCTTTAATAATCACACTCACTTCCCTTGTCTTTGCACAGGCAATCTGGGGTCCAGTATACAGACAGTCTGCTGATGTAGGACCCAGTTTAGATTTAGAAATCCAAGTCAGCCACACTGCAGTCTTGACTTCTTTTCCATTGTTGGAGCTCAGGGGTAACAAGCAGGGGTCTGAGCATTTGTCAGCATTAAGCTAAAAGTGGTAGTAGCTACCTGAATGATACCTGATTGCCCATCTCCAGCAGGGTTGGGAGAAGTAAGGAACAGAAGACATCACTGGGGCTTGTCACTCTGAACTCTGGGCTGGATGTCACATATTCTAGGGCTCCCCTGAATTAATTCCGTCTTAAAACAGAGGACAGCTTTCAGAAAAGCTCTCAGTTTCACTGTAGCATTTTCAGCGATGAAGAATCCATCTCTATACTTGGCAAATTGTTCTAACCTTTAATGGACCTTACATTTGAAAAGCTGAGCCTTGTTTGTAGTCTGATTTTGTCTAGTTTTAAATTCCAGACGATGGATATTATCATAAGCCCTGCCTGTGAGAGAAAAGAGTCATTATCAAAGTAGAAGGAGCATGCTCTTGTTAGGATTCATCTCATCTAGATTTCAACATGACAGTGCGTAGCATCACTTGGGGCTTCCTTTCAGGACAACACAGCCAACAGCTGGTTTTAGACTGTGATTCACCTGATCTGTCTATAGACATCTGTGTTAGATTGTCCATTAGCTCATACTGAAGTGCAGCTGAGCACACAATGTGGACTGCTCCTCGTTGCCTACACAGTCACTGAAAAGTGCAGTTCAATAGCATGATGCCAAGAATCAATCTCACTAGAGGTTCAGATACTGGATGATAATTTCCTACTTGTAATTACATTTCAAGACCTGTCAGCCAGCCAGTTATTAATCCGCCTAATGTACATGGCATTGATTTTGTATTGTTCTTGTTTCTTAATCAGATTTCTGTCCGATACCATCTCAGACACTCCACAGGAGATGAAGTCTAAAAATGTCAAGGAAAATGTCAACGGAAACCTCAGGGTATTTCAGTGGATCCTGCAAGCCCAGGTGACAGCAGGGTGCTGCCTAGATGCTGGCATTTGCTGCTTTAAGTCTGTCTGCTGCCAATATTTTATCCTCCCAGGTCCCAGGCCACTGCTTAATATGAATGTTAGTGCATTTCCTGGATCTTTTTTGGAGTGAACCAATTGGTTTCTTCGAAACCAAAACACAGGTGCTATTCTGGAGACAGCTCACTCCACTCCAGAGGACTGAGACTGGACTAGATTTGGCCCCTCCAACTTTTGCAGTCTTCCACTTCTCTTCCAGCAGGCTTTGCACCCCACAGTTTGGTTGCATTCACCCTACAACTTGGCCTAGGGGCCCAGAACATGCAGAAGCATTTAGTTATGTAGACATAACCTGACTCCACTGTGTCCTCTCCCTGCCCCATGGAGCAACACAGCACAAGCAGTGCCCAAGAGGCTTTTCATCTCCTTTGAGGCAGCTGACCAAAATGCAGTTCAGCCACTCTTTTAATCTGGAAACTCTTTTTCCTGTTTTTCAAATCTTTCTGCTCGTTGTCATGTGTAAACCACTGGCACCAGGAGCCTTGAAGAGTTTTTATCATATCCATATTCATGTAAAAGATCCAGACCTTTCTGATTTTTTGTCCCAGCTTTTGTTAGGTTTTGTGAACAATTGCATGCAGCCAGCTCAGCTAGACATCTGTTATTGTGGACAATTTGGGCAATGAAAAAAGGCATAGTTTTATGATAACTTTAAAATTAAATCTATGATCCCACTGCTTGTTACTACCAATAACTAAGGTAAGAACATATCTGAAAGGAGCCCCAGTCCAGCCCACCAAAGAGGTGCTGCTGCTGAAGGCATTTAGCCTCTAGATCGTGCCATGAGACTGTAATTGCTTTCTTCCAGGGTCACAAAATCACACAGCAGCTGAGGTGGAAAGATGCCTCTGGAAATGTTTAGTCCAACCTCCTGCTCAGAGCAGGGTCGGTGAAAGCAGGTTGCTCTGTCCTGTGTCCAGTTGGCTTTGAATATCTCCAAGGACAGAGACCGCACAACCTCTCTGTGTGACCTGTTCCAGTGCCTGACCACACTCAGAGTGAAAAACACTTTTCTATGGATAATCCTGTGTTTCAGTTTGTGCCCGTTGCCTCTCATCCTCTCACTGGGTACCACTGAGAAGAGTCTGGCTCTGTCTCCCCACCCCCCACCCCCTTCAGGTATTTATATATACATTGATAAGATCTGCCTGAGCCTTCTCTTCCCCAGGCTGAACAGTCCCAGCTCCTTCAGCCTGTCATTGTATGACAAATGCTCCAAACCCTTAATCACCTTTGTAGCCCTCCTGGGCTCTCTCACCAGGGCTAAGCAGAGGGGAAGGGTCACCACCTGATGCAGCCCAGAAGGCTGTTGGATATTTTTTTTTTCTCACAAGGACACATCTCTGGCTCGGCCACCAGCCTGTCGCGGTGCCTGGGGTTGTTCATCCCCAGGTGCAGGACTTTGCACTTTGCAGAACTTCGTGAGGTTCCTGCCAACCCCTTTCTCCAGACTGTCCAGGTTCCTGTGGATGGCAGCACACCCACCTACTGTATCAGCCACTTCTTGCTTTGTATTACCTGCAAACTCACTGAGCGTGCGCTGTGCCCCAGCGCTGAGGCCGTTGATGAAGACACTAAACAGGAGTGGACCCAGCATCAGTCCCTGGAGTACACCACTAGTGACTGGCATCCAGCTGGACCTCGTGCTGTGGTTCACAGCCCCCTGATCCTGGCAGTTCAGTCACTTCTCAGTCCACCTCACTGTCCGTTTATCTAACCTGCACTTCACCAGTTTGCCTGTGAGGATTTTGTTAGGGGCAGTGTCAAAAGTAAGGATTAAATAACCTCCACCGGTCCAGTGCTGTGAATGAAACTGGCTGGCACAATTGCCCTCCAACGATGAACAGAAGTTCTCAACTTGTGCAAAAAGAGTGTTCATCATGTATAACAACGTTCTTCCAAAGATCTCAAAATCCTTCTTGGTGTCAATTAGAATGCTGTCTCTCTCCAAGGGGCTGGGAAAGTAAAACACGAGTGAGTCAGGTGAGTTGCCTAAGGTAGATTTGCAAAGTCTAACTTGTGCCACAGTACCCCCGGGGTCAGCTAAGAGAGCTGGTGGAAGGGAAATGAGGAAGGAAGGAGGGAAATTAACACCTCTGCCATGGCACATCCTATATTACTTCAGGAGGCCTGCCAAAAGATTTAAAAAAAAACCCACAACACAACCATTTGGCCACTTTGCCAAAGAATTGGAACAAAATACCGTGTTCTTGGGGTGGTTTAATGTTGAAGGAAGACATCTTCTAGTAAACTTGAGGAAAACTTCAGCTATATGTCATTTGGGGTGTTCATGCTTTTGTGTCTGATAATGGAAACCTTACTCCAGTTCACATTGTTCTCCTTTTGATTATTCCAGATGGCCCAAAGTCCAGTCACAAAGATGATCCTGGCCCTTACCTGAGGGGCAGAGAAAGCCATGCAGGAGCATTCCCATCCCTGGGGATGATGGGTTACCCTGAAGTTTTAAGGATCAGCAAAGCAAGCTGTCTTTTTTCCCAAATTTACAGATGTCCTGCTGTGAGGGATTAATGTCTTTCAGTTCTTCCTGTGTTATAGGAACACAAAAGTCAGTGGTGATCTAGAGCAGGAAAAGTTATTAGAAGACCAAAAAGCTCTGCGAGCTGAGGTATTCTCCAGCAGGCGTTGTAGTAAAGTCTGGGAAACATAAGGGAAGATTTGTGTGTGGCATGGGGGGTAAAGCCAGAGAGCACAGCATTTGCGTGGAGGCCATGACAGGATCATCCTGGCCCCATGCAGCTCATAGCTCATGTGGAAATATCTCCCTGACAGTGCTAAAAATGTCTGGCAAGCCTGCAAGTGTTTCTTTGCTTTCTTGCTGGATGCCAGCTGTTATTCTAGCGAGGACACATTTAGGAAAACCTAAAAATGAGCATAAATGAAAAGGGGAAGAGATGCAGATTTCCCTTCAGAACTATTATGTCCTATTTTTCCTCATCTATATAACCCAGACATCCAAAGATGCCTGGTGGGGATCTGATGAGATGCTGAGAGCTCACTACAAACCAAATGCTTCCCAAATTGAAGGTCTTTTGTTTCTTTTTCTTTCTTTCTTTTTTTTTTTTTTTTTTTTTTTTTTTTTAATTAGGCATGGTATTATTAACCTAAAAAATGCCGGAAAGTTAGTGAAAAGTGGAACTGTACAGAGGCATCCTCATGGATACATCTAAGGGGCAAAGGAGGTAAATCCACAGGTGCAGAGCTAAACTGGGGCCCTCCAGTGCCTGAGTAAATTTTTCATAAAGAGGGGGCAAGGAAAATAAAGGAATACTGAACTGGAGGCAGCAGCCTGTGAGAAGAATGATTCCATGGGAGCTGGGCCATTATCCTCCATGCTGGCAACACCTCAAGGACTTTGGGTGTGCTGGACTGGAACAGCTAGGCATTTTGTCATTAAGTATAGGCTAGAATTGCTTTTATATTTATTTTACTTGCACGTAATTGCTTTCAAAACTTTGTCTGACCTTGATGAATGTTTTCGTTTTAAGCTTGCTGGGGGATGTTCTGAGGAGGGAGTCATAAAAGAATGGAAAATGGTAAACATTCGGGAGAGTTACAGTAATTGTGTCTTAGCCATTTTCATCTCTCCGCGTGAAGCAGAGCATGTTTTAGTGGTATAAAATTCAGAGAAGCTTGGTAAGGGCAAAGTGTTTCTGCTGAATATGCCAGATACCCCTTACAGTGCTAAGACTTTCCTGTCTGAAGTTGTTGAGAGTTTTCTGTGGTGATGCTGGGTGGTGACATGATGGTGGCAGTCATGCTCTTCAGCAAGGTCCTACCCCAGAGCGCTGTCCTTCGACACTGTCTCAGGAAGCTGTGGATCTGTTGCCCGCCAGGCCAAGAGCATGAGCATGGAAAGGCTTTAGTGACAAAATCTGGGACTCTGCAGGGGAACAGCAGGAGAAGTTGGGCACAGCAGCACAGAGAAAAGATCTCCAGATGTAGTTATTTGCCTTTCAGAGCCGCTGGGTGGGATGGTCGGTGAGTGGGATGCTGACCTTGACATGAAGACATTGGAATTTCACTCTCGTCCGGGCCATGCAGCAGGTCTGGGCCCTTGTGCAAGTGTCAGCTTCGGTCTGCTCCACACAGAGGGCTGTAGAGGTTCCCGGACTGGGTCACCCCTAAATCTGGAATCAGCATACAGCAACTGTGATTTAACAAGAGCCCAGCTCCTCGGGCGCTATGGTAATGATAGCTTGCTTTGGTGTCTCCCTTAGCTAAGCATGACCTCACATGCTCCCACTCAGATCACTGGGGTGTGAATGGCCTCAGTGGGTGACCGCCTTGGGGCATAGTTAATGGTAATGCTTTTGATTTTCAAAACAGGTGTTTTTCCTTTTTCTAGACACATGTTATAATTAATATTTCGTGGCAGTCTCTAGAGATGCAGAAAAGAATTTCTGGTCTTGGTTTAACAAAACATATCAACAGGAATGCTGTGCATGGGCAGTTTAGGGTGCCCAGGTGTTTACTACTGCTAAGGCAAAGCATAAAGTTGTATTTTTTTCTGATGAGGAGCAGAATCTCCACCTTGCTGAGGATGGGTATTTTAAAAGAGATGGATGTTCCCCACGGGCAGCAGAGTCATCAAAGCCATATGTAGAGCTTAGGGCTGCCATTCCTCTTCCTGAGCCACTGCACTCGCCTTGGTACATACAGTTCAGTGACATGTGGCTCCTCACTGAGCTTGCTGTGGCCACGCATGGTGGCACCAGCAGAGTTTTTCACCTTGTGCGTCCACAGCGGGGTGTTCAGCATGTGCTGGAAGCAATTCACTGAGCAGCATATTGTTTTCACCCTCAGCAGCTCAGTTGGCTGTCAGGGTTGCTCTGCTGTAGGGTATTTTTGTTATGTCAGTAAATATCTCCTCTCCACAGTGCCAGGTGTTTCCAGGCACAGCAGCTCCTACAACCCACTTTGTAAAGGTTTTGTGGGGAGGGGCTGCGGAGAACGCAGATCCTGCTGGTTGTTGTGGGTGGATTGTGACTGACCCCTGGGGAACCACTGCACAGCTACCAAGGGAACTATAAAATGACAGCCATCCATGAGCCATCACTGCAGCATCCCTCTGAGTCTATTCCAGCTCCCATCTTAACTACCTGTTCCACTGTGGAATGGTCTCGGTCCATCAGACTTCAGGCTAGAGACCAAACTCATTAGTTAGCAGGGTTGTTTTTCTTCTGACCCATTGAGAATTTATGCAATCAAGGCATCGGGGGCTTTTCTGTACAGGCCTGTGGGCTTGAAACTTTTGGGATCTTACCCTCAGGATTTCATGCCCCTGCAGGCAGGTTCAGGATCAGTTTCCAGCATCCTTCTGCCATCACAGTTCTCTGAGTTCTCACGCACCGGTTTGGGTATGTGCCCCACACCATCCCACTGCTGTTCTTGGGTAACACCTTCACAGGAGTGATTTAACCAAGTGTTTTAGAGAAGACTCATTCAAGAGTCTCTCTGTCATGTCCATTTTTCCAGCTGATTGAGTTTTTGTAAATAATAGCTATGTAAAACTTTCTTACCCAGTAATGAAGGGCTGTTGCTTCATCTTGCTCATCTGCTTCTGCCCTACCAGGTCATATGAGAAGGGATGTCCTCTCCTCAGCCACGTGGCACCAGGCCAGCTGTGTGACCTGAGACTGCGGCTGGGGAGAGGCATATGCAAAAGTTTTTGTGGTATCAAGGAAAGCTTTGTAAAGCATACAAGGAATGGTGCAGAACTGATATTCCTGCTGGATTGCTGTGGTGGTTGCACTGCATTCAGTGATCTGTGGTTTTGTGAGTCTGATGCGCTCCCCAGGGGTGGTTATGCTAAAGCTCTAGCTGTTGTAATGGGAACAGGTTTGCTCACCTATTTTTTTTAAAATCAAGAATACCTGATCAATTACACATGAATTTGTCTCCTTTGTGGTGAGAAAAGTATGTGACTTGAGAATGCCATAAATGTTGGAGCATGATTTGTAGTTTTGCTTTCCAGTGGGGTACCAGGGGCACCCCGAAGCAAACACTGTTGGGGCCTGAGATGCCCCATGGTCACTACCACAAGATCGTGCTCCATCACCACACACCTTTAATCACTGCAGACTCTGAGCTCACGTATTCTCCTTGGATGAACAGAGTGCATCTTTATTACTCTGCAAGGACTTGAAATAATTCATTACTGGAGAAAGCAAAGGGAAGAGCGATGCCTTTTGTGCCATACTCTAATTGCTAAATGCACCGTGACCTTTCAAATGAGGGCCCACATTTAATCACGATTCTCTTCTAGTGCAACTGTTGGCAAACCCATCTGTTTCTCCATCTGCTGCAGGGGGATGAGGGTACTGGTTCCCCCCATGATATTAAAAACATCCCACCTGCGGGGAAGGAGGTTTCTCTGAAACAAAACTGCAGCCAGGTACGAAACAGCAATGATTATCCCCAAGGTAAGAAGCATGATGAATGTTTTAAAGGGGAAGATCTGACTGTAGGTCCCGTTCACCAGGGAGCAGGCTGGGTAGCAGATGACAGGAGGGATGCTCAGGGCAGGCTCCCCTGCCAGCAGCCTCAGAAGGAGCCCAACAAAGAAGCCGGCAGCTGAGCCGTAGGTGTTGGTGCTGGGAGCAAAGAGGGCACAGCAGAGCTGGGGGAAGAGCAGGGCATACACCAGCTCCCCGCTGAGGAACCAGAGGTCATAGACAGAGCTGGAGTAAAAAGCCAGACCGGCAGCCCCTGCCCCAAACAGCAGCATGGAGGTCCTCATGGCCCATAAGACCTCTGTCTCCGTAGCCTGTAAAACAGAGATTCTAACATTACAGACATGTCATTTACCAGCGGGGTGACCAGTACTGCCCTGCCCTGGGCTGATTCTCACCGAGCCCTTGCTGCTTTCAGGCAGTGCTTGCCACCAGCAGCTGCCCAAGGCAGGCACCCCTGGAGATGGAGCTGCCTTCTGTAATGTTAAGGGTCACGGTTTAATACTGTTTCTACCAGTATCCTAGTTCAAAAGCTATACCAGTCATTTTATAGAGAGCAAAGCTCACCAGTGTGGGTATTTGCATCCCGACCAAGGATATGAACACCCTTGACCTATGTTTGAAGCTCTGGCTCCAGAACTCAGTTCAGCAGCTAAAGGGGAAACAGCAATAATTGCAGACCATGCAGACTAGATCTAAAGCAAAAGAGTCTTTCCTGACACCAAAACTACTGAATGCTGTAACCAAGTACCTTTTTCCTTAGGATTTTCCTGTAGATATTGTGAGCAAACATGGAGCCAGCAGAGAGAAGAGCTGAATCTGCAGATGACATTGAGGCAGCAGCGATGGCTCCCAAACCAACGATGGAGATGTATGCTGGGCAGAGGTAGTATAAAACAAGTGGCAGTATCATCGCCGATTCGCCTCTCTCGTGTGGACTCGGAAGACCATAGCTTGTCTGATTCCAGTCTTTAAAACAGAACAAGAAAAAGTCACAACAAATCCTTCATTGACGTTTCTGCTGTCTTTGAAGCTGCCTTTCCGCAAGGACCAGTCACAGCAGGGCTAAGGTCTGAGACTCACATGGTATTTTAGGACTTGGATTAACTTTTTGGATTCTCTTATGATCTCTGGTGATTCCCCTTAGCATGCTGCAGCTTTCACTAGGTCAAAGATCTCCTTTTCCCCCGTAGCATCTACAGAAATAGCTGTGCTTCATGTGTTTCCAGACAAAGGTCAACCTTCTAGACCCTGCTTGTGAGGAGAAGGTAGTTTTGCTCTGGTGCCCCTCATGACAGATGAATTAATGAGTTCAACTCATTTCTTTAAATGGTTGGTGCTCTGGCTGCTCTTTAATACTTGCTCACAGCTAAGACAGGACTGATCCCCTGGGTGGGGGCTGTGAGTTTACAGGACTGACCCTCTTCATTCCTTCAGGCAGATTTTCTTCAGAACCTTAGCAATCTGTAGTAATATTGTTGGATCTTACATGCAGAAGGCATTAACAGAAGCACTTCTTGGAAAATAGGATTATACAGGGTTTTACAGTGTCTGCCTTCATCTTTCCTCAACACAACGTCAATGAAAAGCCAATTCATGGTAATGAAATAGGTTTAAACAGGTCTTGGGACTGTTTAAAGGTCTCTAAGTAGTTGTGCACTGAATCTCAGAGGGCTCCACATTTCTTGTACAGACTACCTAGCTTGGTGGCCAGGGCTACATTTTAGGTACACAGAACTAGGTAATTTGGAGTCTAAATCAGGACTTTGTTGGTTCCCATTTTATTCACCTTTGACAAAAATATGTTCATTATTCTGAGACTATTTTTTTTTTAATTTTATAATTTTAAAGCAATTAGTTTTACCTGTTGATGCTGCAACTGCACCAACGAGCACAGAGGGGATGGCCATTGAAAAACACCCAAGTCCAGAGAGGTAGGAGATGAGCCTTGCCTGTCCTGGTGAGGCAGTGGAGAGCACTCTTTGGAAGTAAGTTTGCCATGGGATGCTCCCAAGTACCTGAAACATTCAGATGTTACCAGTGGTACCCACCAGGCTGCTGTAGGGCATCTTCTGTCCGTTCAGATGGATGATAATCTTTACTGTTATAAAACTCTTACTTCAAATGCATAAATGTTACCCAGCTTTAACTATTGAGGATGATATTTCTTATGGTTGAGGGTGTCCTTTTCCTTTGTTTTTATTGTGATGGATGTGAAATTTTTATCAAAAGAAGTTAATGGTTTGGCAGGCTGAGAAAGCTAAAAAATAGGTTGCAGGCATAGTAAAACAGGCACAGAGGAAGGAAAAGAGAAGTTTTTCAGGAATGCAACTTTTGTAAAAAAATTTACCCAAACTTAGTTAGAGCATAATCTAAAATTAAAAATAAAACCACCATTTTCACTTTCTTAGCAGACAAATTTCATCAGATAAAATCAGAAGATTCTGTCCTTACCAAACAAGCTCAGGCTTCTAATATTATTTTTTTTTAATAGAGGGCATTTTACAAAATTATGTTAAAAGCACACTATTGAGGCTGTAAGATCAACCTCTCAAAAGGTAGGAAATGCCTCAGTTAGGTGCCAGGAACTAAGTGCCTGGATGGTCTCACTCAAGAGGTACATTTATTCACATGGGCAAAGGGTGGAGTGTCCCTCATGCTTCTTTCCTTCCTACAGCTGAGCCCTGGATCTCCTCAGTCCATTCAGAGTGCTGTGGGGTGGCTGAGAGAAGGTTCTAAACATCATCCTGCCCCTGCCAACTGGGCAACATGGGGCTCCTGGCTGGAAGAACCCACAAGTTTTCCAGACAGAAAGTCCCCGCACAATCCCTTCTCCAAACCATCTGTCCACGAAATACTCCATACCAGATAGAAGAAGTCATCCAGCCACCTTCCAAGATACTGCTTTTCTATCTTCCCAATCCAAGGGTCTTGGTAAGTTTGATGAGTGGCAGTGTAATAAATACTTTCCGTTGCAGAGTTGACCAGGGCAAAGGGGATACAGACCCACTAGGATAGAAATAGAAATAGAAATAGTTCACCGTTTCCCCAGAGTCCTTGTTCTTGGACAATCTATTCAGATACTGAAATTAAGGTAGATGTAGAACACAGAGTTAAATAAGATTAAACCCAGACTGAATCTTCCTTTCTCCCCCTTTCTTACTCTAAATCTATGTTTCTGGTTCATGGCATCATAAGGAACATGAGCCTGTGATTCAGTCAATTGGTGCCCTCAGTAGACAGATCTCTCGCCTTTCCAGCCAAGATTGTTCTGGACAGGTTCTGCAGACCTTATCTGTGAGCAGCTGCATTCACCCAGAAAGGCCAATAGCTTGTGTGAGCACTGTCTGAAATGCCTAAGGACTGTACGAGAGTTCAGGAGACCTCTTCTGAAGAGGAACTCTAGGGCAAGGGCCAGTATTGGTGGAGTTACTTTTGGTCTGAGACATACTGAAAAGAAGAGCAGGATTTTTTCCCTTAGTTAGGAAACTGGTAACAAAGAAATGCACAGGACTTGCCAGGCTGAGGGTAATGAAAACCAGCTGGATGACATCTGTGTATGCAACAGAGTAGAGGCCTCCCAGCAGAGTGTAGAGTATGACAATGCATGCTGAGATGATGATGGCCAAAGAGCCCCCAATATCCAAGATGACCCTCATTGTTGCTCCTGCAGGTAAAGACAGCAGTCAGGTATTTTAAGACAGATTCCACACGTGCAGAATACAGAATAAATAAGGATATGTGACTCCCTCAATGCCAGCACACCACACTGTATGAGAAGCACACGTTCCACAGAGAGCAGGCAGAGCAAGTACTCAGGAGAGCCCATGTTCACTTTCTGCTCTTGCTGCTACCTTGCTGCGTGGCCTTTGCCAAGGCATTTTGCCTTTTTACACCTGCTGTCCCACAGGCAAGCGGAAGGTGCTAACTCCTATTGCCAGACCTCTCTATTACAATACCATGAATATATACTACTGTCATTTGTTTTTAACCTAAAACCATATTTTCCAAAAATAAGAAACACTTGTGTTCCTCTCACAAAAGGAGACATGAAGCACAATTTCCCACAGCTTAGTCCAACACAATTCCCAAATACGTATTTTAGTCTGATAGCTGTGCCACATGACCTTTAACAAGTATAACAGCAAAAGAAGTATTTACCCAGGGATGCCAGGATAGCTGCAAACCAGAACACCTCTCCTAGCAGGGGTGGAATGAAGAGTAAGCTTCCCATCATGTTTCCATAAGTTTCTTGAAGGGGATCCATCACTGTCACGTAATTCTTGGATCTCATTGGATTTACAAAGAAGAAACCACCTATCAGAAGTGATGACATTTTGGTAGAATTTTTCATTTATTATATTCCAGGAAAGAAATGTAAGAATACTGTGGTATTTGCGTATCAGGCCTGTACAGTGAGTGTGGAATTTGTACGTAATGGACCCTAGAGAATGGTGCAGACAGACAGACACCGGAGCCTCAATTCACTTGCCTAAATGTGGGGTTTCATCAATCTGAGAGGTGTCAGATTATAAAAAACAACTCCTTACCACTGACAGATATGACCCTCCACTTTTGGCAGACCTATATCTTTCCAGAACTGCTACTAGAGGCCAGGTAGGACCCCCCTAGGGCACCCCAAATGGCATAAGATACCTGTGCAACTGTAAAAGGAACTGAGCTTAGAGGACACCCACATATAGTCTTCTCTCCATCTCCAGTAACCTACCAACCTGCCACACAAAGTTTTCTGAAATGCTTCCTGTGGAAAATGTCAGTAGGCAGAGTGAGGCATTGAAGACTCATATTTGGCTAAAAAAAGAGATGAACTTCTGTCCTTGACCGTGTGATGCAACATGTTGATATACTTTCCTTTTCTGGTTACATTTTCATTTTAGTGGCTTCATTGCCTCTTCCCAGAACGATATTGTTTTAATCTGTGCGTTGAGCTGAGTCCCACCCACCTTCATCTAAATATTAGACTTCAGACGTACAGCTGTCTCATTAAAACCAAAGAACATGTATTGTGCCTAACCCTGAAGCCAACAGGACTGCTTGCCTGGGCACTACTGACCTGAGTAAAGATTGCAGGATCAGACCTGCAATTTCTCAATTTCATTAGTAAGAATTACTCACGTAAGAAATGCTGGCGGTATATTTCCAAGCCTGATTCATATTCACGTCAGTTGGACTCTTTTCTCTGACTTGAGAATAAAGGTTATTGTTCTTTTAGAAATTCCTGTGCAAGGTCTGCACAGGTCTCCTTGCTTTAATCGTTCTGCGTCCCTCAAGAGTTATGGTATAACTTGGTGTGGACTGGAAGAAACTTTGGTCTTGGCAAGACAGCTGAACCTCAACGTAACTCCAGTAATTCTTGGAGTTAGAAATGGCAATTTAGGTATGGGACACTGCAAACTTAGCTCACTTTCAACAAAATAGTGACCAGCTGTAAAGTGGGACAAACTGGATGCACTACAAATTCATCCTGAGACTACTCAGAAGAAAGGATTTTAGTGGAAATCTCAAGGTAGTATTATTTCATCACACAAAAATTTTGAAGAAAAAGTTAAAATGATACTGATACTCTCAATAGTCTGGGAATAAGAGGCATGATAAAAAAACAGTATTCACATAGCCACATGCTTCTAAAATTCTCAGATAAGATTTTTGTCCTATAAATTTCTCCAAGCAGGCAAAACTATACTAGCTCCAAGCTACCCCAATTTCTTATGTTTCAGTTTAGAGGATAGCATTATAAATGCTTATTCTAGATCCATGGGAGACTGAAGGAACAAAAACACCTTTAAAATGTACTCTGTACTCTGTTATGCATCTTAATATACTCAAATATTTTTTTTTAATCTTATGTGTCCTGATTACATGAATTATTTACCAATAACAAGGGACAAGGCAAATCCCACAGGTGCCTGGACCCACAATAATCCTTTTGAAGGCAGGTAGACAATTTCAGCTGTGCCATTGATATATGCTCCTCCGACCCAGGTAGCTGTAAATGTGGAAGATGAAAAAGTAAGAATTGCAACACATATTCTCAAGCAGTATTTGTAAACCTTTTTCTCATACAATTATTTAATCACACTTCTAGTTTCTTTACAGTTTTCTCCCATAGTGAGATGGGCTGCTGAGGGTAGGTAAGAGTATTAGGATCTCACGCTAGATAATCTCCCAGGTTCAAGAAAGAATATCTATGTATGCATGGAAAATCTTAACGTTTAAACATTTAGATGCAATTTGAAATATACTAATATTTAATTCCATTTTTCTCAGTGGAAGAATTTTGCTAGAGCAAACAGCATTGCCTTTGTTGTTCTGCCGTGACTGATAGATCATCTTCCATAAGCATCACTTCCACAGTCAAAGAAAATAGGCATTCAGAAAAAAAAAAGGCAAGCAGACACTGCTGTCAGAATACAAATCTACAACATGGGCTTAAGTGTCTTAGCCAGGCAAATACCACTTGGGGAAGCTTTCACAAAAAATGCATCAGGGAAGTAAATTTCAGATGATGCCAGGCAGCAGGGAGAGGAAAGGGAGGCAGAGGGTAGAAGCCAGTGGGGAGGCATTTTCTTTGTAGGAGAGAGCCCAATGCTCACCATGAGTAGCAACTTGGTCCACACAGAACTGGATTGTTCCAGGAGTAAAATTCTTCTGTTATGCTGGATAACAGAAGCTGGTTCAAGATTAAGACCACAGTCCTTCTTAATGAAATGTCGTATTCTTCAGTCACTCTTAAATTAAACTCTTTAACTCTTAACTAAACTCTTAAATTAATCTCTTTAATTTAAAAGAATCTACATAAACATTAGGTTCTGCTCAGTGTGAAGAGGTTTGTAAGAATCCATCCCAAAATGATTCATGAAACCATACTCCTTTAAAGCCACACTTAGGTAAAATCTGCCCTCACATTAAAGGAGTTCACTTGCTTTGAAAGCAAAGTCCCCCAGATCTATGTAATGCATGTGTTTTAAGGAGAATTTTAAAAAGCCTTTTAAGAAAACTTACCTGTTGCAGTAAACAATCCAATGAAAACATTTATATTCCTGCCTCCAACTATGGCCATTTCAGTTGCGTTTCTGTTCTGTTGGTCCTTCTTGCTCTTCCAAGAAGCCCAGATTCCAGTAGCTAAAGTTAACATAAAAAACACGCTCAAAGATACTAAGCCTGGTATATTTAAAGCCATTTTCTGTCACTTAATTTAGAGCATAGAGAGGATTAATGGCGTGATGATAATATTCTTTGATCAAGTCCACAATCAGAAAAAAAAAAAAGAAAAAAAAAATCAGAGAAAATAGTGCCGCCTTGTAAAGAAACTGCTAAGTATTAGTTTGCTATGCTTTGCAAGGAAAGATGCAGTGAGAAACAGAGCCATAAACCCAAAGTCCTGAGAACTGGATGGAGAACCTCTATCTTCGGAGGACTACTGGCAATTATTCAGTTTTCCCCCTTCCTCAGAAGATATCCAATCTTATTTTTCTGGGGAGCAGAGATTAAGAAGGTAGGAATTAGTGCTGATGAGAGCAATGGAGCACTGATGTGAGGGGTAATACTAGTTTGGCTTAAAGGAGGAGGAATGTTGTATTTTGTTTGATATGCAATGGTATGAAAATAATCTGTATTTCTCCAGGTTCCAGGCACAAGGCTAACGCAGAAGATAGGGCTAAGAATTTGTCTGTTTAAAGTTGACTGAACTAAACCCACAATAATCATCAAAATAAACTGAGTAGAAGAAGATTTACCACTGACTGATGGAAGGAACAGCGTGCTGATACTCAAAGCAAGTGTGTTATCATTTCACTGCTGGAAACAGGCAGGAGAGCAAGGTCTCGTTAAACTCTGCAATAAAGCTACAGGAAAGATACAGGCTTTGTTTCAATGTCTGTGAAGCTCCTTGTAAACAGACACAATTCTGAGAAAAACTCATATGTGTGTTGAGAAATTAAGTCAGTTATATTTACTATACAGTTGCCGTACCAGTATCTTTTTAGTTGCCCTGTAAATCTTTTTCATCTATCCAAGTATGAGTCTTCATAACCAGTTTTGTGTAAAAACTGCTCTATCTAGGGCACTTTTCCTGGATACTCGAGTTCATCTGTGGAGTGGATTTCTTCGCCACGGATGCACTGAGCAGCAGTTTGAGAGCCCAAATCTTTAGAAAGGTTTAATGCAGTGTGCCATCTCCTGCAGACAGCTAGGAGTAGCTGTGCATGGAAATGACAGTGGTGCAGGTTAAGCAATGTCCCACGGGCAGGACATGGTAAGAACACACAGGCACATGAGTGATGGCTGTGGGAAAAACAGGGGAGAAGTGCAGGAGTCCCATGTTTTCTGTGACACCTCTGTACAGGGAAAATAAGGGTTTCAGTAAGATATGCAGTGATCTGGTGGGAAGACTTTGTAAGCAGTTTATTAAAAAAAGGGAAAGTTAAAAAGATGAAAAAGTCTGACAACCAGATAATTATTTATCCTGCCTTAGGAGAAATATTCCTTTATATTTATAATCAAATGCTATTTTGACTGAGTAAGGAGTTTTAACTCTGACCCAGTTATTCACGTACAAAGAGGGACACTGTGCATTTGAAAGGCACATTTTCTGGGCGGTAGTTAGAAACACTGCCTTCCACCTTCCACCTTACTTTGTGCTACAAAGTCACAGAAACCGCAGCTGTCAGTGACAATGGAGCCACTGGTTTCTCTGGGCTGCCTGCCTTGCTCTAAACAGGGTGTTTCAAAAACTTAAAGTGCAGTTTACGCACATTCACACACTAAGCTTTTTTCTATGAGCAGATGTTTTGCAGCCTCTTTCCCCAGCAGGAGTGGAATAGCGTTGAACGTGCACGTGGCTGAAGATGCCCAGAACCAGGGCTCAGCCCTCTCTGCAGCCAGGTGCTACTGGGAGGAAAGACCTGGCGTTGCATCCTTCATGTGGGGGTCAACTAAATTCGACATGTCCAAATTGAGATTTGAAGTGATTCTTTGATAGCTGAAGAGAATGTCTGGACTGACTCTGCTTGTTATCGTCTCTTGAAAAAAACCCAAACAAACCCATAAAAAGTGGCAGGCATAAAAATCTGCAGGGAAACTTCATTTAAAGACCCAGAGGGATGGAAGGCAGATGTGGTTGGTAAGAAAAAATGTAAGTGAAAATATGATCCGATGGGATGAAGGAGACATAGAGGAAAAAGTAGCTGTGAGGCGGTTCATCTGAAGCTGGAGTGGTTTTGATGATACACAGTGCATGGAGGGATTGTAAAAGCATGAGGTTATACCAAGAAGACCAATTCCTCACCGAGTCTGCTGTTGTGCTCTTTTGCCATTAGATGACTCTCAGCTGATGCATTTGTTTTACTGGAAAAAACCCAGAAATCTCACTAATGGAGATGTTTGAGGTGGGCTTCACCTTCCCGCTCATGATGGAGGGCAGCAGCTTTGGGTGCCAGCTGCTGAGTTGTTCACTTCAAGCTCCCTGTGTGACTTGTGGGGAGAAATATGCAGTTTTAGGGGGTGATTCACTGACCTATTTTAGGTCCTGTGAGGCAGGATGGGACAAGGGCACATCTCAGTTTGCTGGACTCAGGGCTTCTTTTAAGATCGGTGTTGCTGTACCCAGTAGACATTTCAGGGCTTGATTCAGATGCTCTGGTAGAGATGGCTGGTGCCACCAGAGATGTCCTAAAGCCTCTGAGATGTCCACATGGGCAAGCAGACGTTTCAGAGCCCCTGTGGGAGATGTGCCCTTTCTGGAACAGCAGCCAGGATATTCTGGTCTATCTCCAATGTTTCTGAGTATCTATTTGGGGGATACTCAGCTGAGCCCTTACATTTTTCTTATCACTTGACCTTGATGGAACAAACTCTGACGTGGGTGGCTGATAAAAATAGAGGAGTGCCTGGAAGAAAGCGAGGAGTGCTAGGTACCAAGGAATTTTTCTATCTATGGTGGAATTGATCTGCACTGTAGTGAGCACTTACAGCTATTCTGCTTTGAAGCTAACTGACAGGAGGAGATAAAGATGGACAAAACAGTGATCTCTGTGCCGAGGATAAAGCCCTTGCCCTGCCTTTCTGGGTTAGATATGCTGCGTTATTGATGCTGAGCCTTAGATGGCCCTCTGTGGCCCATCGGCTGCATAGCCATGAGGGGGGTCCCCAGGGAAGGGCATTTCTGAAGTGTCCCCTCTCACTCCTCTGGAAAGGGACAAGCCCATAGAGGTTGTGCTCTGTACAAAATTACATAAAGTAATCTGGGAATCTGGAAAGGTTTTTTTCTTTTTTCTTTTTTCTTTTTTCTTTTTTCTTTTTTCTTTTTTCTTTTTTCTTTTTTCTTTTTTTTCTTAATTTTCTTTGGGATTTTTTTAAAGTTTGTTTGCAAAGAGGTGGTTGCCTGCGAGGAACTCGCTGGGAGGAGGGACACAGGGCTGTGGCACAGGGAGGTCTGCGGGGACCAGCCTCTCACTGGTTTGCTTTGCTCTTCGTGCCAAGAAAAACCGAGCACTGGGGCCTAAGGCATCTGAGCTATTTGCATCAAAATGATCTGACAGTTCCTGTTGAAATGAGATGGTAGGAACTAGTCTGTGGTTTCCAGCCCAGGTATTTGAATCACGTCCTTGATGCCGGCAGCTGAAACACTGGGCCGTTGGTCTCTAAACATTTACAATTTTTCAGATGGTGTCCTTGGTCTAAAGTTTTATTCCTATCCCAAGTCAATCCCAGAAACATTTTTTTCTCTTCCAACCAACACAGATTTGCATGTGGCTGATCTCCTGCATGTGTTCAAATGTAGAAGACAGAGGGAGAATTTGATTAGAAAGTAACATCCTTTTACTCCTTCTATAAAAGACTGTGTAGGATTGAACAGTGAGTAATATAATAAAATAATATTAATTTATTAATTAATATAATAACTATTTAAAATAATAAAAACATGTTATTATGCCTGTGTGAGTTTTTGACCATTAGTTATTTAAGAGTGAGAGATACAGAGAAGGCATTGATAGACAGGTAGGTAGGTAGATAGATAGATAGATAGAAAATTAATAGAGGTAAAAGATAGATATAGAAGAATATTATGAGTTTCTTGGTTTTCTTCATGTGTACAATACATTTCAGAGACAAAATGTTTCTTTTCCTTTGTTAGGAGATTTCCCTGAAATAATTCTTTCAATTTTGGAAAAGAAAACCCCAACTTTAAATCTGTAGTAATCCCCGTTATGAAACACGGTATTTTATCTTCAGTCAAGCCAACTCTCCGTCCAAATCAAAATTATTATTAGTATTACGTAGTCATTTTCTTCTGAAGCCTTGCCCACCAGAAAAGCCTGGGTTTACAGGTGTCCCTGCAGTGCTCGGTGTGAGGAGCTGCCACCGTTGCAACGTGCTGGAGGAGGGTCTGGTGACACTTCTGAAAAGTCAGGCTTTGACTCATGTAAAAGGTGATTCAGGGCATCCAAAAAACAATGAGGTGAAGTGATTTCACCTAATTTTAACCACCTTTATGTATCTTGACTAAATGAATTTTTAGCATCCTTGTGTTAGCAAGAGGCAGGTGTTTGCTTTGGCCACACACCCCTCTGTGTTGCTAGCCCCAGCTGAGGTACTTGGGTCACTAGACATCTGTGAGCAGCTCTCAGGTGTGACAGAGGACATGTGGGAGACCCTTGCCACCTGGTGTGGCATCTGGAGGTCGAGCAGGATGCTTTGCTGCACTTCAAATGGCACCAGATGCTCCTGTTTAGGGGGGGACAACTGGGTCTTGCCCATGGAGACAATGCCTCCCACCTGCCTTAGACATCCCTTTCAGTGTGGTCTGGGGGAAGGCTGCCTCCCTCCACGGACCACGTAGCTTGATGCCTACCCCAGAAAAGACTCTTTTTTCGGCAGTTCAAGTTAGACAATTTAGAGTTAAATTTTCTGTGTTATTCCATGTCTCTTCCTACTGGAGCTAGTTTGAAGTCACAAGCCTTTTAGGTCACAGAAATCAAGCCAGAAAAGAACTTCAGAATAACAATATTTAATATTGACACAGATCAGTGAGGCCAGTGAGTGCCCAGCTGGCAGGACAGAGGGTGTGCCCCTAAGCACACAGACGGCACTAAACATCCCCAGGGCAGGACAGCTTGGAACAAGCAGATGCCAGCAGTACAGCACATGTATTTTTCGGTGCTGGAGGTGGTGTGTGCCAGCGGGTACCTCTCCCTCTCCCTGTGCTGGCACAGCCCGATCAGGCTTTATCGTAGAGATAATACTCAGGGAAACAGAACTAAAGGATGAGGGTAGGGCTGATATTTAGGGACTGTGAGGAGCTCATAGAGCCCCTCTGCTGATGGAATCTCTCTCCACCTGACTACATGCTGATTATCCTTCTAGCTGCCTCCTTGACTCTTCCTGGTTGAATCAGCTTTATTTTGATCTCTGCTTTATATGGCAGCACGGCCCAGGCTTCACTGCTGACAGTGAACATGAGCTTTTTAACCCACCTGGCAGGTTTGGATGCACATAGCCATGACTGAAAACTGACAAGTCTTATGTGTTTTTTTAGAGAAGGTGCTTTTAAGCTTCATAGGTCAAATCTGCTTCTAGGGGTGAAGCTATGCTCCAACAAATTTTACATGTGCTCTGCACCTACTGCAACTGATATTTTCTTCCCCATTTTGTAAAAAGGGGACATTTATACAAAGCATGTTGTGTGCTGCATTTAGAGGACAGCGCAAACAGCAATGTGTGTCTGCAATAACTGTGTTCAAGCAACTTGCTCCTGTGCTACAATGCAGAAATATGAACAACTTTTGACTGAGAAACCATAAATGCCTCTCTTTGAAAAACAGACTCCAAGTGCTTTAAATATATTCAGAATTTTGTAACTGCATAGATGCATTCAGGATGGATAAAGATTGTATTACAGTTTGGCTGACTCAGGGAAGTCAGTGGCATGTCCAAGAATTAACCTTTGAGGAAGTCACTGAAATGATGGGATTTATGAAATTTGCCAGTCATGGACTTTAGCATCAAGGGCTTGATCTTGAGTGATGATGAAGAATTATGCAGTTCTTGGTTGGGACTACTGTTGCTGTAACACTAAGACTGATGCAATTTTTTGCCTTTCAGATTGTATCTCTTATTTGTTAGTAAGTTGCACATAATTACTACCTGTATCAATGTAATATTTATTTTTACCAGTTAATTGCATTGTCCATGTGATCCATTCTACAACAGCCCTACAGACCTGTGTGGAAAATGTAGTCTTGTGAGGGCAAAATTGGTGGTGAGGGTCTCCACCATTTTGTTAAAGCAGACAATTCTAAACTCTTGCTCCAAACCCTACCGTCTATGTCGACCAAATGCTCCTCCAGGGCTTCCACATCTTTCCGATTTCCTGAAGAACTGATTTAGAAGTGTGCTAGACTTTGTCAAACATGACAGCAAGCAACTGCGCCGGCACAAGGGGATTTGGCTCCAGGGTGGCTGAAGGAGACTGAAAACCATGTGCTTCAGTTGACTCTGTTGTGTTGCAAACACCGCTTGATAGATTCTCTGCACATCTTAATTTATACCTGGGAGCACCCAGTTTGCAGGTTAATAGGAGCAGACAGGTGAGCTCACAGTAGGTTTTATTGGAGGACAGGAGGTTATTTAAATCCAGCCAGGGAGTACCTGCTTCGTGCAGCTGATAAATGTATACATTAACAACAGTTCACTTTCCCATATACACAAGAGGGCAAGTGGTGAGCTTTTCTCTGGGGACTGTTGTGTTTCATGCACAAGTATAGCAGGCAGGACCAGACGGATCAATGTTTTTGCTAGTACCTGACATTTAGCAGGCATATTTAGAGAGATGAAATTTTGGAGTCTCAGATCTAAACGATCTAGCTGTTTTCCACCCTGATTTCTTTATGAAAAAAATCGTTTTGCCCCATGAAACTCCTGAATATTTTGGGTTTTGTTTATCATCCCCCCATAAATACAGCACAGTTCATTATCCTTATTGTATGTGAATCAGCAGCTTGGGGCTTGTCCTGGCATTCCCTGTAGATCACATTCCAGAAATATTTGTCTGAAAGACAATGAATGAAAGATCATTAATTAATATTCCAGGGGGATATAGCAGACTTACTGCAAGCATCTTGTACAAAAAAAAAACCAAAAAAAACCAAAACAGTGAAAAGGAAGCAGTGAAGACAAATGAAAGCTGACAGAGGTATTCTTCCATTTTGTAAAATGACATTTTTACTACTGTTGACCAATTAAAAACACCTCTACTTCTCATCTCTCTCACTTACAGATGCTGAGATGCCATATGACCTTACTAAAAAGGCTTGTGGAATAGGAGACAGCCATGCAACTGAGTACATCAACACGTCACGCTGGTCCATTGTTTTGAAGTATCTGAGGACCAGGTTATCCCTGGCTACAATGAGGTGCAGAGAGACACAGTGTGCAAATGCATCTGCTCTGCCTCAGCTTCCCAGAGGAGCTCATGCAGGAGTTGTGCAGAACTGCTCATGTACAGTTACCAGTGCCTGAAAAATAAAAGCAGTAAGCACATAAAGCACTCTGGTATCTTTTACTGCATACCAACCTTTCTTTTCCTCATACATGTGCCACATATGAAGCCAATAAGTCCATTGATTACTTGAATAAAGCAAAGAATAGCTTCAATCACACCAATGGCCAGGAGAATAGAGAAGAGGATAATATTCCAAAGGATGATGTTTTCAGGTTCTTTGCAAATGTTCCATGTTGTCTGGTTGAACAAGTAATTGTCTCTGTGATAGAGAAAAATAATTGGCGATGTGTTAGAAAATAAAAATTTGAGAATGCTTTCTGTGTTTTCTGGCATTACATTTTCTGAACTTGATTGCACAAAGTGAGTCTCAAATCCTATTATAATTGTTAAAAGCTGGTAATTATCTTCAGAATTCCCTTTTCAGAGGTGCAATTGATGACTAGGGAAGAGAGCCACATCTGTACTTTGTTGCATGCACAAGAATCTTCCTTTTGTTTTATGGCAGTGTTAATAACTAAAAGGAAGGGTCCATAGTGTTTTTAAAATGTGTCTCCATATTCTCCGTTCCTGCTGTGGTATCTCAGCCCAGTCCATCCATTATCTCCAGCTCCGGCTTGAAGAGCATGGTTGCCAAGGTTAATAAAGATTCAGAGATTTTGGCTTTGCTTTTCAGAAGTAGGTAGACACAATTCATGATTTAACAGATTAAGGTGGCATGTTTATCAAACATTTCCTTTTGACTTTGGTGGGAGTCACAGCTCAGCAGCCTTTTGAAAGCATGGTGCAACTCGCACAAGGGGCTGCTGACCAGCACAACAGAAGAAACTCTGGCAGTTTGCCCAAGGATTATTCCTTGGTCAAAGGGATGACCAGCTGGAACATGCTACTCAGAGAAATGTGAACTGAGGCTTAGGCAGGGTGACCATCAGTTCACTTTGGAACAGTCCAGGTGGTGGGATTAGGGAAAGCAAAGCTGGAGGAGCCTGTAAATCATACTCACTCCAGGGTGTCATTCCTGAAAGGGTAGAGGTATTCTCCATCACCTGTGTCACACAGAGGGCCCCCAATCAGCCCCAGCGAGGAGATGACCACACAATACACTCCTCCCAGGAATCCCAGCACAGCCAGAACCACTGACACCAGCATCTGAAAGGGAAAAGGCCTTCAAACATTGCACGCAGAGATGCTTGAATAACACGGAAAGCTTACAGTGAATGGGAAGGAATTATCTTTATCTGTTTCTTACTGTATGCTGAAACTCATAATAATAGAATGGTATTTGTGGGAATAAAGAATACTTGACTTTTTCTGACCGTTGCATCTATCCTAGGTGTTAAAGGATTTCAGACTGTATTTGCTTTTAGAACCCAGAGTTTTACTTATTCAGAGTTTTATACTTGATCCATCAACTATGAAAAATCTGTTGGGTCTTCTTTCAAAGAGCCAATATGAAGCCAGTATTGGCTTGATGTGGTCCATATCATGTGTCTTGGCATTTCCAGCTCTTCACCAAGACTGCTTTTCTCAGCCATTGTACCAACAGAAACTAGCAAGCAACTACCAAACCAGGTATGAAAGCAACAGAAGATGCAATGTTTTTTTTTGCTAATTGATGAAGAATGCAAAAGAGCCTTTCTTATTGCTGCTTTCCTTCATTTTGCAACAGCATGACATGTGGTTACCACTGCATGTGTTGAGAAATCTAATTGTCTAATTGTGCTGCGTGTGGTGGCAGCGAACCAGCAGTGATTTTGAATTCTGTGTAATGTAGTATACATCTTACTTTGGCCATTCCCACAGAAACAGAATCACAGAACAGCAGATTGGTCAGGGGTGGAAGGGACCTCTGGAGATCATCTTGTCCAACCCCTGCTAAAGCAGGGTCACCTAGAGCAGGTTGCACAGTCTCACCCAAGTGGGTTCTGAATGTCTCCAGAGCAGGAGACCCCACACCATCTCTGGGCAGCCTGTGCCAGGGCTCTGTCACCCTCAGGGTAACAAAGTTCTTCCTCATATTCAGGTGGAGCTCTCTGTGATGCAGTTTGTGCCCATTCCCCTTGTCCTGTCGCTGGGCTCCACTGAAAAGAGCCTGGCCCTGTCCTCCTGACACTCGCCCTTAAGGTATTTGTAGACATTGAGAAGATCCCCCTTCAGTCTTATCTTCTCCAGGCTAAACAGGCCCAGATGATACCTTTGCCCTGTTTTGGGGTAGCTTTCTTTCCATGGATAGGGTGTAGCTGGTTGCTGTTTGTGTATAGAAACAAGAATCTCAGGAGGGTGCTACAGGTGTTATATCTGGGACAGGCTTCCCACTAGTCTTGTTAAGAGTCAGTGCTTGTGGTTGTTCACAATTCTGCCAAGAAGGAGAGAGAAAAGAAGCTCTGGAGCAGACTGAGAGAGCCAGGAGGAGACCTGGGCTAGGGCCAAGGCAGCAAGACCGCCACGGGTTCAGGGCAGAGGCACGGCTGAGGAAGCACGTGGGAAACACTCCTACCCATGACTTGGGTGTGAAGCCAGGTACCTCAGGCCTCACATTTCCCTGATGCCAGCAAATACCAGTGAAACCTAGTAGCCCAGAAGGAAGGTAGAAACCTCCTAATGCCAGCCGCTGCGCAGAGTTCTGCACTACAGAGTCAAATAGAAATACCCACCATCCACATTGGAGATTTGTGACATAGTCTTGAAAACCATTCACTATTTAAACGTGTTCAAGCTGGTGAATGCAGTTTCCAACTTGCCAGCCGATGACATTACTGCTTTCTGTACAACCTTACAGGCTGTTGGTGTGTGAATTGACTCATTTTGTGTGTTGTTTTGCCTCTAAAGCAATCCTTGAGTTAGAAATTGCTGGGATTTCTCATGAGGTTTATTTCGTCATGTCTGATTCATAACTCTACCTTTTTTTGCAAAGCTGGATAACTCTTTTTGTCTTTATCTACTTATTGGCTGACTTACCTCTTAGAAGAGCTTCTTTGTCAGCAAAATGTAGGTAATTTTGTATATTGTCCTGGACCAAAGCAGCAAAGCTGATGCACTGTCTCTCATAATAAGGTAACTAGGCATGCCTGGTGGTGAAGGTGAGTGACTGATAGATACTCTGCCTGAAACTTCTGCCCATGCTGAACCACTTTTCCCCACCTGTTTTCTCATTTACTTCAACTGTGCAATCTGCATCTTGGTTGAAGGATCTTAATTAGGCTAACAATTAGTTTTAGCACAACACAGTAGTACAGGGCATCCCAAAGATAATTATAATAGGGAAAGTAAAATGTTTTTTCCCTATTACTATGTTTTATGATAGTGGTTATTTCTAGTACTAGTAGTACTCATCAGTGCTACCTTTGATAACTATTCTCTGACACGTGATTTTCTCATTTGAAATCTGTTGGCTGTGTGACTAACTTCATCTCATCTATGTCCTTTACTGAGCACATGATCATATAGACAAAGACTTGTCACTGAAAGGGGATTCTGAAGTTGCTGCAGCTCTTAGATTGGCTCTCCTCAGCGTTTTCTAGACATGCAGTGACATCTCCTCATTATACTTACTGTTCTGGAGACTTTTCTAGAGGCTTGCCCTGTAATCTGTGGAAATCCAAGAATTTTATTAGCTAGCTCTTCATCTCAACCTTTCAGTATTTTCCCTAGTTCTAATTCTTTTTCAAAAAATTTTCCTCTAGTTTTGTGTCTTCATTTGCAGCATGAGATCTAAGCTGGGATGCTTGAGTTCATTGAAATGAATTTCCCGTGGTGTTGGCCTGTTCTCTACCTCTTGCAAAGGTTTTGCTGATAATTTTTGCTGATTTTCTTTTAATGTTTTCTTTATTTTATCCTTCACACAATTGGATTCTTTCTGGTTAGCTGATGAAGACTTTTAGCACTCTTTGAACACATTCTTTGAACATTTACATCAGCTGCTTTGGTGAAGTTACGATGTTCCTCCTGTCCCAGCTTGTGCTGCTCTTTATTGCACTCGTTCTTGTTTCATGCACATTTCATTCGTCTCTCTTTCTTTCTCTGGAGGTTTTTTCGGTGGGGGTTGTTTTTGGTTGGCTTTTTTTTTTTGTTGAGTGTTTTGAGTTTTGGTTGTTTTTTGGTTGTTTTTTGTTTTTTTTTTTGGGGGGGGGAGGGGATTAATATCCTGTCTGATTATCCAGATATCTTTGCTTCTCTAGGTTTGTTTGTCTAGAAAGCTGCTGTGGCTATTCTTGTCCTTCTAGTAACTCTTAAGGAAGGCTTAGAGGGAAATACTGCAGTATATTTGCTGATGCAATTACAGAAGCTGTATTTTTTTTGGGGGGAGGCTTTTTTCCTCATTGTGTAAGTGCAGTGGATGCTTTCAGGTGTGTACTTTCTAAGCTGCAAGACACAGAAGCTTTCTAAATCATTATTCCATAATACAAGGACAAGAAGCCATCTAGGTATGTTTGCAGACAACAATTTAAAATGGATTAATGAAAAAACTTACTCAATGCAGCAAGTAATCACTGTGAACTGGAGAACTCAGTAATGTGAATAAAAAGGATGAGAAATATAATAATAATTATTACTGTGGTTGATATTTCAGCAGCATGTAAAGGCTTTGATGAAGTCCGAAACTATTAAACCAGAAATTGCACCAAATATAATAGGATAGAGTCCCTATCCTGAGGAAAATCGTTGTGGTTCTGGTTGAATAATAATTCTGGTAAGTATTAGTTCTTTAGCCTTTTTTTTCCCCTATGAAAAGCAATGCTGAGTATTCAGTGTAAACTACCATTTTATACTTAAGGTCCCCAAAGCAGAAAGGTGGCCAGACTAGCCTTTGGATTACAGAGGCTGCTGAGTAGCTCCAGTGTGGGCTATTTCCCTGCCAGTAGGTGGAAGCTGGTGGGCAAACCACCAAGAGCTGGGCACCCCATATCAGGTCCACCCAGACCTACCTCACAAGGAGCTCTGGCACCTTGGGATCTCCCTGCCATCATGTGTGTTTGAACTGGTCCCAGGGTTCCTCTGCTCTCATCTGCCTGCTGATTCTCACCGTACCCTCCTTGTGTATACAGCCCACATAGTCAGGGCATCGGAGCAACCCTGATGTGGGTGTTCTGTGCATTTCCTCCCAGTATCCCCAAAACAAAGTTTCCCTGAGGTTTCATCTCCTGAAGAAGCACATCCCTGGCCTTCAGGCCTCCCTGCAATGCTAACCTCTTTTTGCATGCTTGGAAATCACTCTTCCCCAGGAGCTGCGCCGGGGAAGCTGTTGTTTTTAACGCTATTCATAGCCACTTGCTCTTCGCTCATGCCCCCATCTCATCTCTCGTTTGAGCCACATTCTGTTTAAAACATAAGGTGACTTGTAGAGCTTCACCCCTGTTCACCTCACCTCAAAGAGGTGAGCAATTCCCACAGTCCCAGAAGAGAGCACTTTCAAAGATACACTGTCCTCAGCAAGCCTGTTCTCTGGTTTGAGTACCTTCATCACTTGGCCATCAGCTAACTCTCTTTATACAAATATTGTAGCACATAATCCAACTACTTTCTTAACAATGTTTACTGTATTCCTTTGTAACAGCAAATAAGGAAAAGGAGAAACAGCTTGTAGGTAACCCATTAGTGATGGGAAGGTGCAGACAGGATACCTGGCATCCATGTGCTGCTGCTAGGAATGGCTCAGAGATCAAAAGAGTGGTGAAGGGGAAAAGAGGAGTATGGTGGGTCTGCAGATGCGGGCTGCTGGACGGCACTGTGCCACCCAGCACCAGTGGGCTGGGGGAGTGAACCCAGCCAGTCTGGGGAAGTTTGGCTCTTGGCTTTGTAATATTCAGCGGTGCTATGAAGGATGGAGAAGGGAGACCTGAAATACTACGTGAACTGAGCCCAGTTCAGCTGGAAGTCCCCTCATGACTTACCATGTTCAGCGGAGTGTGGAAACACCCACAGTACGGCTGCTTTTCACCACCACTTTCTACATCACTCAAAATCAGGAGAAGTAGCTGGCTCAGGCATGGCGTTCAGGGTGCCTAGGCTGACACCCCAGATCTGCAACTGGACTGCTTGACCATTGTTAGCATCTTCTCTGTGCATGTGATGTTTGGCAAGATTAATGGAATGACATGTCCCTTGGGAGGTACTTGCTGACATCTTAATTAAGAATGTTATTTTGGTATTATGAATAATGAGTTAACTGAAGTAAAACATCCTGAAGAGGTAATGGTCTTTTCATGGATCAAACTAAATGTTAATTGAAGAATACAGAAAAGACATTCTTTATTGTATGGAATCTCTTGTTCCAGGCTGCTTCTGGGAAGGCCAAAATAAACATTTCTAAATTCTTTCTACTAATGATGGCCACACAGAAGGCTGTGCCCAGGGCTTGAGGATTAATGGAGATGCCTGTATAACATGTTGCTCTACAATATTCTTAAATATCAAGGGAAAAAGCCTGTCTGGCATTTCTCTGGATGACAGACCCCAAACTGCATTTGTACCTTTCATGTGCATAACACTTAGGCATATGTGTGCTCCGGGTCAAAGCATGAGGACCAGCCCCCGGGAATGCAGGCTTTTAGCACGGGCCTGCAAAGTAGGGGAGTTACCTACACCTACAGAGGTAAGCAGGGATGAACCTGTGGAAAAACAAATTGCTGTGGAAGGGTATGGAAGAAACGGGACCAGGTGGAAGCAGAAGGAGGAACAGGCAGCTGTCTCAGTCTTTAGGACTGCCTTGAGCAGGAGAAAGCTGGAGCCATGCTTTACTTTGCGGGGTGAATTGAAGTATCTTTGTACCCCTCTGCCCTCAGTGTTGTGCTTAAATGCTCCAGCATCTGCCCTGCCTGACTATGATTTCCCTTGTATCAGTGGCTGCAATATCATAACATTCTTGTTGGCTAACTGAGCTCTCAGCCCCAGCCCAGGGATGCTGTAGATCAAGCTCCTCTCCTGCATTTCCCTGACATTGCTGTTGATGGTGGTGCGGTGGTTTGTCATTGTACGTTTCCACCTGCTGAGCAGCCATTTAAAAGCTGTTTTGCAAACCCTATAGTGCCGTTTCAACACATAAATATCCACTTACCCCACACCTGTTAGCGCAACATCCTGCTCCGCCTGCTCCCAGCATCATGAATGCCGGCAAAATAACCTGCGAGAAAAGCACAAGCTGAATTGGCATGTGGCACTTCTGCTGGAATGGGTTTTTAAGTCTAAAAGCTGGGGCATCATGTTCCTCAAATGCAATCCACCTGCCTCTTCTCTATGAGTTACACCTGCTTAGGTTTTGGTACTTGCTGAAGAGTAACTCCGGAAGAAGCGGGATTACAGCTAGAGCTGACTTGCAAGTTTCTGGTACAGTAATTCTGATTGCTGAATTGTACTGAATTCAGTAATACTGCTTCTCTTCAGCAGGGTTCTGTTGGTTTTTTTCAGGGACAAATGTGTCAGTTTTGAGAAAATTAAATTTTTGCTTGGAAAAGATGCGTCACTAGAGTAAGAATTATGTCAGTTTAAATTTGCTGAGCATCCTGCTCTGGCTTACAATTGCGAAAGCAGTCTTTCCTGAAACACATCTGACGGGTTCCTTGTGCTAAGCTTCTGGAAAAACCTACAAAATGGCCTTCACTCCACAGGGAACTCCCAGCTCACATCAGCTTTCTCCATGGTAATTATCAGGTGGAGCTGGCCTGATACAATGAAGTCAGTAACCATCTGTGTCCCAGGATATAATGCCACCTTACAGAGGCACTCTGGAGATAGGAAAGGCTGTATTTAGCTTAGTAGCTAGAGGTCAAGAAAGCTTTTGTGGATCTAGCTGTGCAGTCAGAGCACTCCTGCTGCCTTGCTTCTGCCCACCACTGCTTGTGTAGGCATCTCAAAGAGCAACACAAGAAAATGAGTACTCGAGAATGTAGAAAAAGGTCCCTATAAAGTTAATGAAAGAAGGAGAACCCCCCCAACCAAACACACAAAAGCCATAAAAGCTGTAAACCTGCCTGACCAGATGCTGGAGAGACATTGTCCCATGTTGGGCAGGAAGAGCAGAGTGTCCATGGTGAATGAAGCCTGGGCGATTTCTGCGTGTAGGTGAATATCTGTCAGACTGTGTAGAACAGTGTTATGGAACCTGCTTAGATTCGCAGCCCCCTAAATATTTTTCAAAGGATTTGCTCTCCAGGCCTTTAGTGCACACCCCAGAGGCAGCCTCCAGCACCCACAGTGGTTCTGGACCACAGCTGGAGGCCTGCAGGTGTAAAGCATTGAGGTTAAAAAGATGTTCCTCTTCCTGGAAAGAAGTCAGCTCTTAAATAATCACAGGTGGTCCTCAAGGCAGCCTCAGCCCCAGGGTGCCACCGGCTGGCACTCAGGAGAGCCAATACCTCTGCTGATCAAATCAAGACTCCCTTTCCTCCAGAGCTGTTTTTCTTCTTTGGCGGTTTCCCATCTAACAAGCGGCAAACAGCTTTGTGTCATCTATTAGTCTGGCTCAGAATGAAGGGCTTGATTGGCAGCTTTCTTTTTTTTTGCAGTGCCTGATTATAAAAACCTGCTTTTTGACAAGGGAATGAGAATTTACTAGATCTGGCTGTTGTCAGTAAAATGAGACCTGCACGTGAGCTATGGCTCAGTCAGGCATGTCCCAGCATTGCATGTGGGCTTTCCATCAGGAAAGATATTATTATGACACATGGAGCCAGCCTTCCTCCCTTTACACCCCAAACTTTTGAAATAAGGAAATGGAGAGGTTTTCGTGTCATACAGATTTCCATTAGAGAAGCAGCAGAGGAGGAGGAAGAGTTGGGGCTGGCTGCTCAGCCCAAGAGTGCACTGATGATCTGGGTATCCATCTACAGATAGTTCCCAGGTGGAAGCAGTTTTTTCAGCTTACAGGGCTAGGCCAGGCTGTTAAGAATTTTCCCTCATGTTCCTGGCTCTGGAGGCTGTGTCCTGGTTACAGGGAGATTCTCCAAGATCGGGTGATCTGTTGGCATGACTTTCCTGAGCTTCCTCTGGGGAGAAGCTGGGTGCATGGGGGAACACTTCGCAGCCTGATCTGTCCTCACTGTGGAGGACCAGGCACCAGTCATGGGTCATTCTGCCCCTTGCTTAGCTCCCTAGGAGGCCCAGAAGCCAGTCTTCATTTTTCCATGCTTCCAGCACCTGGAAAACGGAGCTGATGATAATGCTTTCTTTCCCCTTCTCTTCACCTTTGGGCATTTGTCATGCTGTTTTCTGGAAAACACGTACACCCAACAGGATTGTTTGTGGATCAATAATTACTCCTAAAGCTGTGTTTTGAAGGTCAGTGCAAATTTTTCCTCCCCTCTCACTTGCTGTTCTCATTTCTGATGTATGCAGTGCTGGCCACAGGCAAGCCTGTGTGGAAGCCTTTAAAGAATGCACGTTTTCAATGAGCCTGTGACTCTCTCATGCCTAACATCTGCCTTTCCTTTCATTGAATGCCAATGACTCCTGGGCTTGCAGTGATACAAATTTTCCACAGGTCTCTCATGTAGTTCCACTTCTTCCTTTAGGCTTCCTTCCACAAACCCATGCTTACGTTCAAGCTCAGCGTGAGTAATAGGCCCAAGTGTTAGCTGGAAGACAAAGCAGGCAAGCTGCTGGTGGAGACCAATTTATTGAACGACGTTATACCACGTTTCTGCTTTGGGAAGTATGAGTCTAAACCACATCCATTGTAGTTTTTCCACAGACTTAAGTGGTAGCTGCATCATAGCTGGACTGTGAATGAGATTTGCTTTTTTTCTAAGCTAATTATTCTTAAATTTCATTTTTTGGATGTGCAGGTATCCAGCTCTGTGCCAGTTTACCATCTGTCTAGGCTGCACAACAGCCAGTACTTGTCATATCCATATTACTCCCCTGGCTTTTTATCTGCACTGGGGTGGATAACTGCTAGAGCATAAACGAAGCAGGCTTTCTAACGTACTGGAAAAATCAGTGTTCACACACATGTTCCCTTTCAGTTATGAGTATTCACATAAAAGCAATCTTTCCTGAATGGTGGAACGGAGAACTGGTTATAGAAAAGCACACACAAACCAGATCAAACCCAAGAGGAGGTAGGTGGGGGTGTGGGAACACAGGGGACTTTTGGGATTTAAGCCATTTGCAGCTCCACATTCATTCAGTGTTGGCTGGATCTCTAACAAACACCTACTGAAACATGTTTCAGTTTTGCCCTTAATGTTTTTTGTGGATGACATGAGCATAAAATCAGTCAGAGGAGTAATGAGGGGCTGCAGACAGTTGTGAAAACTTATCACCTCCAGCTGAGCTTAGGACCTCAGCTTTGCTTTGACTCATGGAGGATGAAACACCCATGTCACCCTTCTCCACAGTGAGAAGTCAATCCTGTTGCTTCCTCCTGACTTGGGGTCCTGATATCTATTTCAGGAATAACTTGTATTATTATTATTATATATTATATATTAGGGACTTTTCCCAGTCTTGAGTGCAGTTTCTCAGTCCTTTACCCAACTTCCCAGTTAAGCTGTTCACATGTTTATGCAAAACACATTTTATGACTTTTTTTTGTCACCAGAGGTTTTCTTAGCCCTGAATTAAAACAGAACAAAACCGAACAAAAAAACCCAAAACAAAACAAACCCCGTAAGAAACCACAGCAACATTTCTCTCTTACCAGTATGCCAGCTCCCAGAATGCCATGGAAAAACCAGACCAGGTCAGTTATCTCGCTGAGCTGCAGAACTCGTCCGTTGGGGAAGTACAGGAGGATGTTGGAGACTATGGCACACGCTGCCAGAGGGAACAGGGTGATCCCGATGCACTTTGAACACTTTCCTGTGCACATGGTAGCTCTCTGTTGAGGAAAAAAGGGAGTTTTGGGTTACTGCAGCACAGGAGGCATGGGATTTCAGCAGTTTTCTTCTTTAGTGAAAAAAAGAATGAGTTTTGAAGCAAGAGATGTTCCAGTTAAGATTTACACGGGTAATCCTGTTCTAAAGAGCCTGTTCCCTTCAGAGACTTTAATTAAAATGGAATTATTAAAAACTGGATTGTTTATTTGAATTTATTTAAAATTGCCAGGACTAAATATATGTTGGTAAGAGATGAATGGGAAGTTTTGTTTTAGTTGTTAATGGACAAGTATCTGTCCATCGGGAACATCAGTAACAAAGCCACAGCCACACAAACCGATACCCTGGCTGGCAGACTTCATGGTGGGGCTAAGGCCCTGGGTGGAAGGGGAGGTGGATGCACCAGATTGTCTGGGACCACTGTCTTGGGAAGCTGATTTGAAATCTCCTGCACTGATGGTCTAGAAGAGCAGGAAACGACTGCCAGGAATTTCATAGAAATGTCCAAACCTGCCTTGCAACTGAGGCAGATGAGGGAGCCTCACCGGAGCCCCTATTAACTGCACTTTCTCTATTTCAATCAAAAATACACTGTCAGCAAGAGCTGGACAAACTTTCATTACGGTTTACTGTGACGTGCTTATTCTACAGGTAAGGGTAGATAAGACTGTGGGTTATGGGGCTGTTTGGTACCCACCTTAAAATATCTGAAAGACTAGAACCATGTCTAATCCTGTGGCTCTTTGCTAAGGGCAGGTCACAAAGCCATCCCATCTCTTTTTCAGAGATCTGCCGCAACATGCAAAACAGCAGCTTAAGATTTCACAGCAGTCAGGTTCTTTTAAAACCAAAGAATTATCTTTTAAAACCAGTCAACATAAATGAAGCACTTGTTGAAAGGGATCTCTACAAGTCTCCAGCCTGACCTGCTGCTGAAAGCTGAAAGGACTACCACCAACACTAGGTCACTGTGTCAGCCGTGGCTTTGTGTAGCTGAGCTTTGAAAACCCCCAAGTTTGGAGCTACCACCACCTCTCTGGGTGGCCTGTTCCAGGGCTGCCCCAACCTCTTAGTGAAAAAGTCTCCTCATGGCCAACTTGAATGTCCCAAGCTGTAAACAGGGCTGTTGCTCCTTGTTACATCCTCTCCCACTACTCCATCACCTCTGTCACTCCCTTTCAAGTTGTGGGCTGCTATTAGATCCTTCTTCACCAAAGTGAACAGCCTCAGCTCATACTGCACCCACGCTGTGATCTATAGCCAAAGAGAAAAGGCTGATCAGTACAAAAGTGGATCCACAGATATTTTTCCATGTCAGGTTGGACATCTTAGACTACTGAGTCAGAGATCATTGAACTTTCACACTGCCATCAACTTTATGGCACAAATTGATCACAACTTCTTCATGATGTTTTGTTGTAGCTTTACTCCAGCTCAAGGCTTTCAAATGCATAAAAATAGGAAATATCAATCTGCAGGTTTCTGTCCTCAGAGAAAGCTGATAGTTTGTGACAAAGATGGCTTTGCTGTCCTGTGAGCAAGTCATAAAATGCAAGAGAAGGAAGAGAATCTGGACACTCACCATTTCAGTACACACACCCGTGTTACACACGCACACACAGCCATGCACGCATGCATGCCTACACTTGCTACATGCAAATAGTTTTTGTAATAACTGAGGCAGTAAACAGTGAAATGTCCCTTAATTTAGTCATGTGTGTTGGCTAATCCTGCAAGTTTTGTGACAGAAGTTGGTGTTGAGAAGGTATTAAATGGGCTAGGAGTACAGAAATCCATCAAGGCTGGGTTCCCAAGCAAAGAAGCCCAGGTGAAAGACAGCATGAAGATATCTGAGAAAGCCAGGGCCAGGCTGAAACTGATTTCATTGACAGAATGAAGACAGTGGAGAGGTGAGGTAAGGCATGAAGACAGACCATTGTCCTAAGACCTCTGTAGCTGAGAGGGAAAACAGAAAGACTTTATGGGATGCTGTACGTTGCTGTGAGGTAGCTGAGACTGCCAGAGACTTCTTCTGACTTTGCATTTCTATAGCAAAAAATTTGCATTGTTCTTTGCTGCTACAAGTTTAGTAAGAGCACTGTGCTTATACACTTTTTCTTCTGAGCACTTTATGACCACGTTACGCTTTTTAACCCAGCTTTAAAACAAGTTAACTGGCATTTAACTATTCCAGAAGGAAACATTTTTAACAGAGATGCTTCTTGGTTTACAGTCATTAACTGGTTTTTATATAGTGCTCAAAATTGGGCAGAGCATTTTGCAAGCCTCTGGAAAAAGCCCCAGCTCAAAGAGATAAAAATCTAAGCAGACTGACAATGTAAATGAAAGATGAAGCAGGTAGGGATTGAAGGGAAATTGAAAGAATATTGGATATTTTACCCGTCTTTCTCTCATATACCCAAAGCATTTGTTATTTTTTTATACTGATTTTTGCCTGTCTCCTTCCCCATCTCATTCCAGCTTTTGTTTTTCCATGTGTTTGCCCAGCCTCCCCTACTTCCCTTCCCCAGAGAGAAGCAAGCAAGCACAGGCACATCCTGGCCTCCTTCTATAAAAGCTAAGTCTTATAGGCAAGTTATAAATTCTCTTCTGCATCTTTCGTACATAGCCAGAGGGCCCAGTTCTCACCCAGTGCGGAGCAACACGACGCAGCTTTGGTTGGAAGAACAGGGGTTTACAGCCCATTCTCTCTGACCTATCTCAATACCACTTCAAACTGCAAGGAGAGCTTCCCTAAACTTCAATCACCAAACCCAGAGAGAGCCTCTACCACCAAAATCAATGCCGCTTTGCTCCTGTGTACATCAGAGGATCTGACCATGTTATTACTGCTTAAAAAAACACTGCATTGCCAGAAGCACTTAAGACACTTTATTAATTCAGCAAACAAAAGCACTTTCTACAGCTTTGTTAAGCAGGGCAGCTAGAGCAAGCTTCTAATTTTTAACAAGGGTTTTAGAAAGTTTTGCTTTTTAACGCTGAGGGAAGCGTGGAAATACCTTTGCTTACCTTCTGCACGGGGCTAAGATGGCCTCCAGGCTCCAGAGTTCCCCGCAGCCGGCTTCAGGCTTTCCAGCTCCTGTCTCCTGGAGTGTGGCGGTCTGAGGGAGGCACAGGGATGTTTTTGGGTGACAGCCTTTCTTAAACAAATAGCTGTTTCTCTCTGGAGAATGAGGAAATACCCCAAGTTATCCCTGGTTGGCCAGCATGAGGTTGGCGTGTCACCCAGTGTTATTGATTACTTTAAGGCAGTATTCCAGTGGTCAATGCCTCGCCCCCCCGGGACACGCAGATCGGAGCAGTGGAGACCTTTTTACTGCTGGAACCATTTCAGCCGTGCACAGTTTGGCAGAAGAGGAAAGGCAGGAGATGGCAGGGGTGCAAGGCCACAAAGAGGAGCAACAGGTGTGTGGCAGAAAATGTGGCTGAAGCATGAGGTGGTGGCACAGCAAAATCTGGCCATTGGTGTGGCCTTGCCTTCTGCATAGTGGGATGCCGCTGTTAAAATCTGGCACTGACTTTGCTCCAAAGTGGGATGCTGGAAGAGCTGGGTGAGGAGAATGGGAATGGGAAGGGAAGGAAAGAAAAGAAAATTCTCAGTGAGACAGGGGAAAAGACAGGGAGAAGGGCAGAAAGGCTGGAGAGGAGGGAGAGGTATGACCAAGGGAGAAAGCAAGGAAAGGAAAACACAATTCCAAGGAGGAAAGAGTGGGAATATGGAAGGGGAACTGAAGATTTGCTTTGGCAGAGGAGAAGAGAAAGGTAGAAGGGACACTGGAGATGGGCCAAGAAATGAAAACCACAATGAAGCGTGTGAAGGAACATGAAAAATAAACCAGGAGAAGTCTCATACTGACCAATAAGGGACTTTTTTTGGTAGAAAATATGTTAGTAATAAATGTTAATATATGTCCAAACACTAAAGTGTATAAAAATATACATTACTTGGTAGGTTAGATTTGGCCCCAGTCGTGCTGGGGATATGCTCAGATCCCTCTCTTCAACCTAAAACATCTCCCCTCTGGCAGGCACCTCTGTTGCCTTTTTCTCAACATCCAGATGGAAGAATGACTTGATCACAAAAACATTAATGAAAAGGGCACGTAAGTGAAAGCAAAGATGCAAAATACTCCACTATCTGCCCTGCCATCTCTCATCTTCATTCCTTGATCTCACTACAAAAGATTGGCTGTGTAGGGTGGAATTCATGTCACATTGGGTGTCCATGAGGTAGATGCCACCTTAGACTGCATTTATTCCTACTGAGAGAAAGAGACACTTTTAAGCAGAAAAATCACAAGATCTGTTTTAGGAATTACTGTGGGGTTACAGTAAATCATTAATGGTGAAAGAATCTCAACACTTGTTCAGATCTAGACATTCGCATCTGCAGTCAGATGGATTGCATCCATAGAGGACTACCAGCATAGCAGGATGGATGCAAAAGCACAGGGGCAAAGCCTGGGAGCTCAGTCCCCAGGTTGCATATTTTACACCACTAGCATCCAAGGATGCAGGGAAGGTTGTCTCCGTCAGTGATGCACAGCCAGAGAAAATCTTTAAAAAGCCCATAGAGTGATCTCAGGCTAAGAACCTTTGTCATACAGATGGCAAAAAGCAGGGAAGCTGAGCTGAACCCTCTGAACCCAGCACCCCAACCTTCAACTGACATCAGTGGCAACAGCATTTCACCATGGTTTTTTGTGGTGGTGCTTCAATCCTAAGCCAAAGGAACAAAATAAGTCTCAGACAGTCATCAGACAGCATCAAGGCACTAGACCTAATGACATCTAAAGCATTTAAATAATTTAATTTAGAATGACTGAAAACCATCAGCAACTTGCACTGACAGCTGAGGCATCTGGGGGCTGTGGGGATCTGCCAGCTTATACAGAGAGTTAAGAAGCAAATAAGGAAACTTCATAGTGATACATAAGGTGAACCCTCTGCCTAAATCTTGTATCCTGGTTGCTTGGAGTTTTTGTAGACTCATACTCTATAATATCTCTAAGGTACCTTTCCTATCCTCACATAACTAACACTCTCATTTGGGCTCAGCATCCTTGATTATGATTCTACTCATAGCTCTCCAGGGTGATGTGCAAGGCTCACCTCTGTAGTTTCTCATCTGTATCGTGTCCCCAGAACTATACGCTGTTTTAATGACCTTTTAAAGTTTTTTCTCTTCAACTTCCAAAGCCTACCATACTTCATCTATCACTTATAATTTAGTGTCTAGACTTGATACCTAGACTTGATTGTGTCTCTTAATTTCAAACACCTGTCAGTGCCATTCTCCACTGGGTGCTTAATAGTTTTTCAAGCAAGTGCATCATGAGCAGAACCGATATTATATTAGTTTTGTGCTTTTCCATTTACCTACAGTAAATTGTCGTCTTTTGTTCAACTACATAGATTTAAAATTGTTTGGGACTAGTTCAGTGTTTTCATCTATGTTTGTACAACACTTTGCGCTCAGGGGCTCAGCCAAAGACAAGCACTTTGTCTCTCATAAAATACTGGTAAGCTGTATTAAACACAATTCTCTTACTGCTTCAAGAATATCTTTAGATTTGCTCATTACTGAGTAAGATCTATATTCAGTCTTTGATAAGGTCTGAACTAAATACTGCTCATTATGAGGTACAGAAGGAGTACCAGGAAGAGCACAATAAAAGTCTGTATTAACACCAGAGAGCCTGATTCCTACCTATTTTTCTGAAATGATAGAGTCATCCTAAAGAAATTAAAAAAACAAGCTCTAAAACACTTAGAAAAAATTAGTTTTGTCTGTGAAGTTTAGTGACCAAGCTGAGTGTATATGGTTGTGTACATCTGTTTTTCCCCCTGCAATATTGACTTTGAAGGCAATGAAAGCATTTTGTGTTCCACTGATCGATGCCTCCTGATTATATTGACTTACTGTACATCAGCTCTGGTCCTCCTTTTATTTCTATCCTTTTAGCCATAATCTCTTTATTAGTTCTGCAGTTACAGTTACACGTAGTAGCATGGGTACTGAGAGAGGAAATGTAAATATGTGAAAAATCCTGTTCAACACTCTGCAAATGAAAACCATTTCAGCCTCAAGTGGTGTAATGTGTGTTAGAAACTGAAGAATTACAGCCCCATACAGGATTTTGAAGGGCATATCTGACTGCCCACTTACTCTATTAATAGCCCTGCCCCATTTGGAGTGCAGCTGCAGCGTGCTAACAAGAAAATGCCCTTTTTGCTGTTGATACACTGTGTAAAAAGGAGCCAGGCAGCTGCTCTCATTTATGCACCTTAAGTGGTTCCTCTGAAGACAAAGCATTATTCCAAGTACACAGTGACATTCCACTCAATTCAATTTATTCCACTTTGGCACCATGACACAAATTACCTCTTGCTGCTGTTTCCTGTGACACTTTGGTCTTAATGTTTTCTTGAACTGAGGGAAAGGAAGACTGATTTTCCTGAGGAAGAATCAGGAAGCAAACTGCTGTTAAGAGGCTTTTCCTGAGATGGGCGGGCTGTGAGAAGGTTCATGGGCTTGGGCGTTGCAGGTAACCTGCCCTGGAGCCCCAGCTAGCTCTCCCTGCTCTGGCAGCAGGTACCCAGGCTAACATGCCTGCCTGTATCCAAGAGTGTGCAGATGCACTGTTAAGGTAGAAACAGCACAGTGGAAATGGCAGTACCAGCATTATTCAGGTTTTCCTTTGCCCAGAGCATCCCAGACCCACGTAACCCCAGCCAACAAAGAGCCGATGGCACAGCAAGAGCACAGAGGAAGATGAGGAGCAACTCAGTGCAGAAAGACTCAAGTCTTGAATCAGATCAGAGAAAGCCATAAAAAAAATCACATGGTATAATTAAGTGGTGCAGGTTATGGTGCTTATATTAAGAATATAAATGAGTCTGAAGAGATGGAGTGGAAGTTGTTCTGCACCAAGTTTGAAATAGGTTCTCCACACTTTTTGGGAGTGTATTGACTGCATGGAGCTGTCACACACAGGCTGTCCTAACACACACTTCACAGCGTGGACGTGCACTTCACAGCGACAACAGCTTAAATGTCACATGAGTAGATCTCTCCTCTTCCATTTTACCTATTTTTCAATTTTTTCCCCACCTTCCTTCTCCCTTATCTCTCCTTTTTATGCATAGCCCCCTTTCCTACATACTTAGATTCTCTCCTCCCTGACATGACATTGTGCTGAGCATAAGGTTCCCCCTCTGATGACAACACACAGAGCATTGCCTCTGGGGACACTAGTGCCACGACCAAGACAACAGCCCTTTGGGAATAAATCCCGTGGTTATCAGTGACTTTGTGAGCCCAGGGCACCCCAGGGCTGCACCACCAATGCCCTGCAGAAGCACCTTCTGGGAGGAGGGCGAATGACCCTGAAACAACACCCGGCAAGCTCTGCCCATCCAGCGAAGTATTACCCACTGCTTGCTAGTGTGTATGTATGTTCATCTGATTTATCACAAAGCTTTATTTAATTACCTGAGCGTTTTTTTCCCAGCACAGCACTGTGCCAGTCCCACTGTTTTCTAAAATGGCAATGAACCATGACCTGTGGCCAAGGGTTGTTTGTGCTCTTAACACAGAACAACACTGTCACTATCCAATATTAAAATAATTAGAGGTTTGTGCTTTCATTTCGCTGGTTTCATGCAACACTTCTTTCTGGTTTTGGCTGAAAAGCATTTCTCATCCCTGTGTTTTGTCACTGGGGTTTGTCCAAGTAAGTGCTCAGGGTGCAGGTGAGTTAGGAGCTAAAAGCAGTACCCACTGGAAAATGTGCCCCCTATTTACCTGACCAAATAGGAGAAATGTTACTTCTTCTGGTTACTACTTCTCCTCCCTTCCTAACTTGCTCTGAACTGCCCTGGGTGTCTCAGGAAGCCTTCAGTAATGAAGAATAAATATTGGGAACATACTGAAGAAACACGTTTCTTTGTCAAAAAATGCGCGTTGCGTTTCTTAAAGCTGTTCGACATTGTCAGGAGGGAAGGTTTCTGTAGTCCAGGGTGGTGGTTTTGGACAGACTAAGAGACACATGGCTTGGTCGGGTAACCTGTGAGAGATTAAAAACTCCTGTGCGAGGCTGAGGCACCTGGAGCAGCAACTCCCCCCAGAATGAAAGAGGAGGGCAACAGCCGAGAGGTTAGAAGTGATCGTTAAGTGTTTTGTTAATGCAAGGGGGACTGTCCTCTCGTTAACCATCCCTATCTGGTCTTGTGCCAAAAGCAAAATAAAAGGAAAATCAATACTAGTGGTGTGTGCGTAGCTGTGATGTTTCAAACATGTACATGAGGCTGGGTTTGTAGTCAGAATTACTGCTTGTAGTAGAAGTACTTACTACTTACTTTGCTTGTACCAGAGAAACCGTTGTATGTGGAAAAATTGAGTAAGCCTTTGGAAGTACAGCTGGTCTTCAGATCCTGAGATTTGTTTGTTGTGTGTTTGTTGCTGGTGCTGCCTGGTTGAAGAAAGGACAATCCATCCCCCTGCTGACCCTGGAGTTGTTAGTTTGGGCCCACTGTGGCACAGAATAGTATTTGAAATCTCCACATATTTTACGTAGCACAAGGGCCCAAGGCAATAACGGCAATATTTCCCAAAGTGGGAAGTGCCTTTGGACATTTCTTAGCACTGCCTGAGTTTCTGAAAGGGGTTCTCTGCTTGCACAGGCAACTACGTCACAAAATTTTCCCAGAAATGGAGCAATCTCCATCTTTGAACTCTTTATATTTTCTGCTCCTATGTCCTCTGGAAGGCAGTTTCAAGGCTTTTTTGAAGGTGAGGGAATGTTGAGGAAGGTGGGCTGCAGGTTGTTGTCTAAAATTAGGTACCAAAAGGAGACATAATTAAAGGCCCTTTCTGAACAGGTGTGAACTGTCTTTCTCCATCTTTGGAGATGTAGCATCTCCATCCTTGGAAATATCCAAAAGCCATCCGGGCATAGTCCTGGGCAGCCTTCTCCAGGTGGGCTTGCTTGAGCAGGGGGGTTGGACCAGATGACCTCTGGAGGTCACTGCCAACCTCAGACACTCCACGATTGTGTGGCTCTGTGAAGGGCAATGATGTGTCAGAGAGGACTAGCAGCACGGTGCTGGTATGGCTCAGGGCAGCTGCACTGCCCTTTGTACCGAGCACCATGGGCACGCTGGCAGTGGTAGCACTGTGCTGCCATGGGGTTTGCTCCCTGTAGCAGAGCCGGCTGGAGCCTGCAGCTCCTCCACAGCTGGCATGAGGAAAGCATGAAAAAGCTGACTTAAAAAGATGAACAAACCGTCCAGTATATGCTTCTGTCATTCCTTGGTGGTGTAATCCATTCTTTATATTAGGGTGTGGGCCTAAATTGAGCTAAGGGCAGGACATGCATTAACTCTGCGATGCCCGCAGGTCTCTGGAGGCTGGGGAGAAAGGCAAGAAGCAAGGGAGGTGTTAAAAGGGAAGATAGTTGGTGGAGACAGGCTCACAAAAGAGCTAGGTGAGAGATGAACCCAAACACATTAAAGGAATAAAAATCTGGAGGGTGTCCTCTGTTAGGCACATCCCACCCTGTACAGCGCTGGGGCTTCCAGCCTGCGTCTTGCCCACAGGGAGGCAAAGAAACCCAATTAGAGGGAGCTTGGTGAGAGCCCAAGCATGGAATGCAGACCTGGAAAGCTGAAGCAGTGCATGGAGGAAAGCTGGTTCAGCGTTTTAAATCTACTTTTGATATCCTTAAGGTGCTTGTATTGTTGTGTACGGCTGTTATGTGACAAGGATGCACTTCCCTGTGCCCTGCCAGAAACATTGCTGCCTTTTCCTTGTGCAGGAATTGCTTTTTGAAAGAGGCTGGGATTCTTTTAAGAGTAGTTTAATGGTTTTATAATAGTGCATGTCTGGTGGTAGCTTGCAGCAGGCGTCCTCATCCCATGACATTCAAACTCACCAAAAAAATGCAGCTGATGTCCCAAGCCTGTTCCCCAGCTAATATTAAATGAACTGGGTGTTTTTACTTGGGAAAAAGCAAACAAGAAAACCATTTGGATTTAGACAGTAGTAACAAGAAGGTTCAGAGGTTGCTGGATTCACCCAGGATGTTGCAGATCCAGCTACAACCTCTTTCCACTGATGGGCTGAAACTGTCCTTGAAGGGGTTGAGGGATGCAGATGTTCAACTGCTGAGCTAGCCTGGTACTCCCTGGCCCAGGATCTGCCTCTGAGACCCTTCACACTCTGAAGGAAACGTGGAATGGCTCAGATTAGCGTATCTCACCCCAGAGCATCCCAGTCCCGCTACACTGCTGGCCTCGGTCATGCTTCCCACCCCTTCCGCTGAGCCAGTGCCAGCCCTTTCACAGCCACGTGTGAGAGGTTTCAGCATCTGGCTGGGAGCCACTTGGCTTTTTTACTCCTCTATCCATCTGCCTGTCTAGTCAGGCATTAGATAAAGGAACAAATTACTGTGGAGCATCTCATCACTGCATGTAAACTCCTCTGTGGTATGCACCCAGCCCCTGGCACCCTGGGGAGAATAGAAACTAATTGTGTGAGGTTCACTGGGAGCCTGGGAGGGAAGGGGGATGAGCTGCCACCAAGCCCATGCTCATCTCCTTCCTGCTGAGCAGCTGATCAACAGCAACCTGCTACCATCAGGAATTTGTTTTACATACCCAAATACTTCAACTTGTTCTTTGAGAATTTGGACTTTTTTTTTAATGAGGGAACTATTTGCAGCCCTCGTGGCTGCAAAGAAAAAGTTCAAAGCTTGATCTGCTCAAAAGTCAGCAGCCAAATAAGAAGAATTAGCATTTACTCTCTTTTGTACTCCTTTTTTGAGAGCCTGGCTTGCAATTTTTAAATACCACAGAATAGTGATCTTGTTCTTTCTGGCTAACAGAGCACTTTTAAAAAGCAGTTGTTGCAAAAAAACCCCAACAAAACCACAAAACAAACTAACACCTAAAACCCTGCGTGCAGTAAGTCACTACATGCATTGCTCTTCTTTGGGTTTGCGCTCCTTTCCTCACTCTTTGTCTGGTTTATCTGGCTGGTAAGATTATGTGTACTGCAGGGCGGGGAGGGTCCCTGTCTGCGTATTTGCACTGTGTCTTGCCACTTGTAAAGGAAGCAAGTAATCATCACCCTTGCTGCTTTCGTGTCTACTTGCACAATAGAAATAATTAATAGTAATAGCAATGCTTTGCCTATCTGCGGCTCCTTTCATCTGAAGACCTTTAAATGCTTGACAAGCATAAACTAAATTGGCTTCCAAATACCTGGAGATGGAGTCAAATATAATGATCCCCACTTTGCAGATGAGCACACATGAGGAGAAGCAAAGGCTAACTGAGTGCTTACAGTTAGTCAGCTGAAACCATGATTCCTCCATTAGGGGAGGTTGCTCAGCACTTCTGAGGGTCAGGCAGTTTTCTCAGGTGCCCAAAGGTGGGGTTTGATGTCCACTTTTTACTTCCAAAACATACAGACTGTGGACCTATGTGATCTGCCCCAAGCCCTGTAGGAGCCGGAGGACGCATTTCAGGCACCGTAATTCAAGAAGTCTCCCGTTCGGACTGCTGACCTGGCCTGGGAAAGGAGGAAGCTCTGCTGACACTATGTCGGCATCACTGTGAGCAGGCAAAGCCAGAGTGATTCTGTCTGAGTTGGTCCTTATTTCAGATACATAAGTGGACTCCGGTGAAGAAACGCTCCAGCTCAGACCCAGGCGTGGTGCAGCCACATTTGCATCATGCTGCCTTTCACTTCGTAACCCTTTCGGAGAGGGATCTGCACCTGAGTTGGCAAATTTGCTCTGTCTTGTATGCAAAATGTGGGCTTGCAATGCTGCAACCCTGCCACAGTGTTCACAAGCCCTTACTTGCAGAGAAAGACGCCAAGGGCCCTGATCCAACTCTGAGGTCTTAAACCACAGTTATCTTGTCTGCTGCACATCTCTGTTAAACCAATGGAGCGCTGCACCTCACAGGATTGTACCCAGCAGGTGAAAGGAGAGACTGGGCAAAAGGTGGGCAGTGGAGAATAAAAACCCTCAGTAGGAACTCAGTAAGGTTCAGTACTAACTCAAAATGATAGGACACAGGCTAATAATGTTTTGAAAGACCACAGCAAGGTGATAATTGTGTTGGTGGAAGGGAGAGGTTTCTTTCTGTAGATTGTGGAATTTCTAATTCTGTAGAAATTATTTTCCCTTTTAATACCAGACCTGAAAGATTTCCATTCCAGGAATGGCACTCTGGCTGTAACATAGACTTCTTCAAATAGGAAGCAATAGAGTCACTGAAGAGCTGTAGGGCTGCTTTTTATTGCAAAGCTTCGTAGACACAGATGAAAGACACTAAAAGTGTTGGCAGTCATCTGCACATCCCATAAATGACATCATTTCACTGTGGGCAATCATCCAGGCTTCCACAAGGTCATGACATTTTCCCCACTTTCTCCTTTTCAGGCAGAGTAACTGGACAGAAGCTGTCTGGACAGCAGGTAGCTTTGCTAGCTCCTCCACAGCACACAACACCCTCACGTTCAATCAACAGACTCCAAGCAAAGTGTCACCAGCCTGATGGGAAGTTGCAGGTTTATAACCCTCTTGGAGACGGCTTGCCTGGGAGACGTGAGGTTGCAACAGTTTGAAAGCCACTTGTGCAGATGCAATCACATCACTTCTTTCTTTTCTTCCCACAATGCTCGATACCTTCCTTTCTGCTACCTGCTTTAAATAGTCCCAGTTACTTTTCCACTGCTGGGTTTTTTTACCACAACTCCCCTATTTACCCAGAGAGAAAATGGGGCAATGATCTCATAAGAAGAAAACAAAAGGGCCACATTTCCTCTAGAGTAAGTAGGTCAGTGCCGCGAGACGTGATGGAAGAGGATCCCATAATGCCCGCAGGGAGGCTGAAGGAGGTTGGGCAAGCAGCCGAGCTGCTCAGGGGAGAGCTGAGGTGGACCTGGGCACTGGCCCTCCTGCCGGCAGGCAGAAAAGGTGGGTGTGAAAGGGTTTTGCCATGCAACCAGGTCACAGCATCGCTCCCACAAACAGTGAAAGTCCAACGAGACCCTGGTCTCCAGCACCCTCGTGCTCAGAGGGAAGGTGGTGGGGCAGGAGGGCTGTTCTTGCTTCCAGTGCTGGACGGGGAGCCAGGAGACCAGGCTGCCTTCCTGCGCAAGCACCTGGAAGTTACCCAGCCTTCCCCTTTCCTCATTTGTATAATAGGGTTAATAAACATGCTCTGCCCCACAGTGATGACGTAAAGTTAAGCTCTTTCATGTTTGTTAGGTGCTGCAATGGGCAGCTCCATAGTAACCCTTAAATAATATACCTTGAAGTTCTGTCGAGGTATTAGCTTGTTTTAACAGTGCAGATATTACATGAGTTACCACATGCAAGAAGCTTCTCTTAATTAGAATCAAAACTTCCTTTTTTTTAGCTTTGCTTCAATGGCTTTTGAGGCTGAACACATTTCACTTGCCCAGCCTATTTGGCAATTTATTTTAATCTCTTCAAACTTGCAGGTCCTTTTGGTACACTGTTAAATTCCTTGCTTCTCATTGAACGCCTTTACAATCTTTGAATTTAAGTGACTTTTTTTCCAACGTATAATTAGTTTCTCCAGAGTCTAAATTCAGCTATGGTATCATCCTTTGTCACCAGTGTGGCAGATAAATGATTTGGCTCAGACCCATGATGGAAAAGAAAGGATCTGTGGGCTGGTTCTGACATAGCAGGAGCCCTCTCTTCCATTTCACACCTTGGCTCAAGATTTTTCCACAAAAGGTAATATACCAAAGCAGCTGTTCGGCAAGGAGACCGCCTGCACAGGGATATACAGAGAAAATTATTCTGCCCTAATGATCTTCAGACAACTGTTGTGGTAAAAGTCCAATTGTGACCCCAGCTGGATGCATGGACTGAGCCCAAATGGCTGGAGGGCAATGCCAGGGAGCCATGCAGGCTCTGACGTGGGAATCTGGAGGGCTGGGTTCAGTCTGCATCCTGCCACAGAGACTTCTGGGCAGATGGGAGTCAGGTCCACATTGGCCCACCTGCAATAGGGTTACAGCTGCTCTTCTAATATCCTCATTGATCACTGATCCTTGTTATTCTTGTAGTTTCAGCAGCTTTTTTGTCTTTCTGCCTCTAACTGTTTCAGTGCACAAACTTGGAGTACTCCTGGGAAGTGCTGTATATGGCAAGGAAACCTTTCTCACCAAAGTCCCATCCAGAACTGCAAACAGAAGTGGTGAATGCCTTGGAGGGCAGGTGGTTTTTTGAGATTTCCAGTGTACCGCTATGAACTCAAAAGATTCAAGTATTTCATAGACACCTTGCGTGAGTATCTAAGGCTATAACATGAGGTTTACCTCCTGCTCACTACTGCTGCAACTCAGAAAATTATTAGAAAGTGCAATAGAAATTGTTTTTCCCAGATGTACTTTGGGGCTTTTGTATTTAATACATGTTCGTGGCTGGAGAGTTTGGGAAAATTGATGAAGGGGGAGGATGGCTTAGTTAAAAGAGTGGTGTGAAATTTGGGAGGGTGTAATTCAGTTCCCAGCTTTACCACAGACAGTCTGTCACCTTGGATGGTCACTAAAGACACAGCTCCAGGTCTGGTGGCAATACCAGCTGAGGGTAATCTTATGTTGGAAACAAGTAGACTGATTCCCCAACCTGGATTGCAATGCAGACACAAACCAACATAGCAGAGGGACCAGGAAGGTGTGTCTATGAATGGCAACTCTACTGCTATCCAGAAGAAGCAGAGGGATCAGGGTAGTCAAATCTGCCTGAGCATCAGCTCATCATCTGCTCAATGCAAGCTGCCTTTCAGTAGTAGGCAGTCTGAATAAAGTGCTCATTTCTGAACTCATGTCGCCTAATTTCAAGGAACTGCAGAAGATCAGCACATCCAACATCTGTCTTCATTGACCTTATGGCCATCACCAGGTTAACATGGGTATTCTAGTTAATTCGTTAACATGAGTTGGCACAAGTCTGGGCTTTAGTGGATTAACTTAAGCTAATTGTTGCAATCATTCCTGATGTACTTCAAAAGAAAGCTCCATTGTGATATTTCAGGGCTCATTCACAACCTGGTGCTCAAGATGTTCGCTCTTCAGACCTAAGGACGTTGCTCCTCATTACGAAACTTCAAAACCCAGCCATGCAATAATTTTAGCCTTCAGAGGGACAGAAAGTCTCAGAGGAGCCAGTATCCAATCCTTTTGCTGAAAGGATCCTGAACAAAGCGACAAACATAATCCCATTACTTCAGTGCCGAAGGGGAGCTTCCCAGAAATTTTCCTGATGCAAGGGCAAAACAGCTGTTCTTTCATCTTTTTCTGAGTCATGCCCACAACACCTCTCCGGAATGTAAATGTGCCTGGGTTTAATGATGTGACAAGGTAATTAAGTGTTAATGTGTGGATGCAAAAGGGTATACAAGTTGCCAGATCTAGTAAATGCTGAAGCCAAGCTAAGGCGTTTACCAGACTTACAACACATTGCTGATATAGGGTGTTAATGCCCACACATTATTCCTGTTACACAAATAATTTTTTACAGTAATAGACAAAGAAATTAACTTCGTATTTGAATTTTGAATAGTTGTTCTAGCAAGAAAGCAACCAGGACCCAATCATGGGTGCATGAGAAGCAATAGAAAAACTAGGACATAGCACTACTATTATTTAAATTACTATAGTGCACTCAGATGCCAGCTCAGAACTGGACACTCCCCCTTCCTATTCCCTGTTAGCTTCATGCACTTGAGTTATATGAGTCCACATGCATATAGATTTATGTTAAACTTATAACAGAATTCTTTCGTTCCAAAAAAGCAAAACTGTCTGGATGAAATTGGCCCTGTACATGGCCTTTAAATATCTCTAATGCCTTGCGAGTGGCTGATACAAGCAATAGAACTCTACACAATCTCATTCAAAGTGCACATTACCCTCTAAATAAATGTATTTCCTATTCAAATGCAAACCCCTTACTACTTTACGACAATTAATATTTGCATAACAGGCACCTAGTTCTGTAAACTCATGCGCTTGAGTGACGGAAGATGAAGTTTGTAACTTGCTTGGGCTCAGAACAGCTACTCTGGCAATGGAAGTGTTCGCCGCAGGACGCTGCAGTGATCACAGTGGGATCCTCTTAACCTCCAAGTGTCACCTTAGCCTTTTCACAGCTTCATAGCGCATCAACTAGCCCATCAGCCCCACCACACAGTTACATGTTTGGCAACTGTGCCACTGGCTGGCAAAGCCTCTGCCTGTCCTGCAGTCATTGCCTTTTCTTTTGCTTTCTAATTACACCTTTTAGAATAACAGCACTATTAGTTTGCATCATTTGAGTAACTAAGTGACACAACAAAGCAGTGGAAAAGGAAGATGATTTTTAAGTCTCAGTACTTTGGAAGAGAGGATATAGGCTGACATGAGAGGCAAAGTGGTTGGGCAGCAGAATAATGAAGAGATGAGCAAGATCTTCAAGGTTATCAGGAAGTCTGTGGGTGCTGCTTCTGAGGATCCCAATCTCTGTACATCCGCATTGTCCTATCACTTCTCCTCCTTATTGTTCATCAATTAACTGACTTGAGATAATGAACAACAACATGTATCAGAGAGAAGCTTACAGCTGAGGGACTCTTACTTTTACAGCCACATTAAGCTGACCATTTGCGATTGTCTGTATCCTTACCCATGTATAGTGGGCTTTCAGTCCTCATAGCTGAGGAGTTTCAAAGCATAGCCTAAAGAAACTGAAAGCTTCTTTAGTAAGATACTCTGTGTGTCTGTGTGCCTTGGGGGGATGAAGGGGAGAGGAATAAAGTCCAAAGGGAAGGGAAAAAAACCCCACCCAAGCAATCCACAATACAATTGCTCACCACCCACTGACATGCCCAGCCAGTCCCCAAGCAGCAATCAGCCAACCCCCTCCAGTTTATATACTCAGCACAACACTCTATGGTATGGAATATCCCCTTGGCTAGTTTGGGTAAGCTGTCCCAGCTGTGCCCCCTCCCAGTTTCTTGTGCCCCCCAGCCCTCTCGCTGGCAGAGCCCAAGAAACTGGAAAGTCCTTGACTTAGTATAAACATCACCCAGCAACAACCAAAACCATCACTCTGCTATCAACGTTGCTCTCACACCAAATCCAAAACACAGCACTGCACCAGCTACTAAGAAGAAAATTAACTCTGTCCCAGCTGAAACCAGGACACTGACAACATTAAACCTGTAGCTACCAAATTCGTTTGTAAAGCCTGTTGCAACCCTAAGACATGAGTAACCATTAGCTTCAATGAGAAGAGGTCAGATGGTCTGGAGCTGAAAGGGGAATTTTGCAACTGTTAAAGCTTGCAATGAGTCTCAAAAGTGATGCTGTATTCCATTTTTTATGTCTTTAGTTGGCTAAAAATTAGTAAGAGAGCAATATGATTTTGCAAAGTTTCTTGCCACCTAAGTGATTTTTTTGGGAATGTTTCCTAAGTGGCTTAGAATATCCTATCAAGTCATACTCTGATAGATTTACACTTGGCTTTGGCAGGATGGTAATAGAGATTTCCTCTCAGAGGAAGTTAAACTATTAAGGGAGGGACTGCTTTTCTAGAGAGCCACATGGGCATGTAAATTACCAAGGTTAATAAAAGGGCTATTTTTGTGTGCCTCAATTTTTAGTGTCCAAATGGAAAGAATTTACAAAGGCGCTAACTTCCAGAAATGTTTGTAAAAAAGGGCCTTATTTTCAGCACTCTAAAACTGAATATATTCAGATCACTTGCAGCCTTAATGAATGGGTCAGAGGTACTGGCAAATTCTTTCTCTCTCTGATAATGCTTGATTATAACCTAGTGTTATGCCATTGAAGGAACCCTATGAAGGCAGCAAGATAGTAGCTTCAGAAATCACAGACATGATAAAGGAGTTAAAATAAAATAAAAAAATAAAAAGAAAGGAAGTTTTGACATGAAATGCAAAACCACAAAAAACCAACCCTTGCCCCAGTATGCTACACCACCTAGTCTGAAAAAAAGGAGGACAAAAAACCATCCAGGCTTCCAAAAAGACACCAGCTGGCTCTAGTCTGGCTGGGTAAGTGAGCAATTTATGCATTCACCAAAGGATTGGCAAAGGTCCTGCCATGACAGCAACCTCCTCCCTAGCCCTGCTCTGCATAGCCGGGCTCTCTACCTATCCCAGTCCTAACCTGCTGAAAAGGAGGAGCTTTGCTCTGTCCATTCCTTATTTATAACTTGTCAAGAGCTGGGAGGGAGGGGTGAGCTCCCTGTGGTGCATCCTGCTGCTGCCTGCCCGCTGCCAGCCTCACAATCACAAGTACAAATGCCTCCTGCCTGGCATGGTGGCTGCCTCTGTGCTCTGGGGTTCCTCTGGCTGTTTGCAGTGCTGGAAGCAAAGACCAGAACCTATTACCTTGGGATTGTGGAAGAGAACTGGGACTATGCACCGTCTGGGAAAAATCTGATCACAGGACAAAACCTCTTAGAGGACAAGTAAGTTACTGGGGGCTCTGATAAATCGTAGATGTGTTGACAGCTCCAAAAAAAAAAAAAAAAAAAAAAGACTAGTGTGGTTAATGTTGCTGTAAATGTCTTGAGATGGCCTTTTCCTTGTTTTTCTTCTGATGATGTTGTCATAGGCAGGGTTTCAGCTTCAAGGCAAGAGTAGACTTTGGCTGACTTCCCTTCCATCGTGGCTGATTAAGCAAGATGATAGTGTGTGTCTGAAGGCGACTTTCAGGAACTGATATTTGTCAAAACAGTGTCAGGTAGTGGGCTCAACCCCCCTCCTCCCGTGTGTGTTTCATGGAGATGTAGGTATTTCTGGGACTGGTTCTCCAAAGGTAAATTTCAGCTTTGCCATAATCAAGCACAGCTCTTTGCATAAGACAAAAGTCTGTTTAGCTGGAAAAAGAATGTATGTTTTTTCCTTGCAAGACAATAAAAGTTGAGGGGCTTGGTATGACATTGTAAAATTCAGATGTGTATAATACCTACAACTGAGAAACAAGTAGATGGTTCGTATATCCCCCCTATGCATGCAGCTGTGGAGACCTCCATTTAGGAAATCTGTGTAGATAAGTGTTTAAATATACAACAGCGAAGGGTCACACTGAAGTCCCAGCCATCACCTGTGCTGAAACTGGAGTGTTTAGGTAAGCGCTGTGATGAAATGTGCCTTGGCCAGTGGAAAACAGGGATCTGTTCTTGTGTTCGCATTGCTGGGGTTGGCTGTGTGTCCCTCCCACGCCAGGAGAGTTGGCCTGGACATTGGATGGGGATGGCACAGACCCTTGCCTGTCTACAGTGTGGGCTTCAAACAAGTATGGCAGTATTTTTAAGATTTCATTGATTTTGTTTGACACCCTAGAAATAGTTCGGGGGTCCTTCCTCTGAGTCTAGGCTTGGGGTTGGGGTGGGAGCCGTGAGTGAGTGAGGAGGTCCTGGTGTCCATACCAGGTCTGGAGGCACACTGGGAGCTGAGTGCTGTATCCCAGGAGTTAGAAATGGAAATATCCTTTCTGACTTTTCAGGAAATCCCAAGCAATGCTGGAATTTTGTTTAGTGGCCAGTAATTTCAGAATTATTCTCAGCTGGATTTCATAAAGGAAATTATTTTGCTACAAGCAGGAGGCAAGGAAGAGCCTTTTTTCAACACAATTTTTCGACGAAGAAATTTTTCAACACAAATTTCTGCTTATGCTCTTAACAGCTAGAGGTCCCAGATAGCATCCAAGTCAGTAGGTGTTACCTTTATAGATAGAATTCAGGGTAATATTTTGTCCCCAGCCCATGAAAACAAGCTTTGCTGGAAAGGTTATTCTTCAGTTGTGTTAAACACTTGAATTTCTCACTTCCCTACCCTTTTGAGCAGAGGATAACTTTCTCCACTCCCTAAACTGCAAGACCCCTCACTAAAAATACTTCAGCTTTAAGTGAAGGGCAGCTACTTGTAAATCCACCTCAGTGCCATAGAGATACTGGAATCTGTTCTGTAAATTGTACTTTTAATGCTGGCTGCACTTTGTGCTCCCTGAACATCAAGTGGCGCATTTACTTCAAAGTCTGTGACATAAGTGTGATGCCTTTTACATGGCACAACAGGGAGGGAAGATAGCTTCTGTCTTCAGTCATTGTTGTAATGTAATAATTATAGAATATTAATTCCAAAGGGTTTACCCACAGAGGATTTTAAGGTAGACTATACACTCAAAGCTGGGGATCTGTTTGCGATGAACTCCCTATGTACAGAATAATGGAGTGATTCTTCTAACCAGTTTACTCCATTTCCAAATTGTGTTGAGTTTAGCCAGAATAAAGTGCTGTATTTGGGAATAATGGTGCATCTGCATAAGCATGTGGACTAAATACTGAACCAGTAATAGCTATTTTGACTATTAAGCTCTGTAGGATAACCTCTAATGTAAATTTACAGCAGTATACTAATGGGTTACTTTCCAGCTAATTAATTGATTCTTATTAATATTATAAAAAACATAGTTTCATAAACAAAGTTTAAGGATCAGGTCCTAGGTAGAGACAAGAATGCATTTTGAGCCAGCCGTGTTCTGCAAGCAGCAATGCACAGGCTCGCTGAGCGTAGCACTTCTCACCTTGTGATGCATCCTCACAGCACCCATCTGATGGGGCACTATCCCAGTTTTATTGATAGGGAAGCAAAGATAAAGAAGCTGCAGACAAACTGATTATCTTGAAAAGAGTCAGTGCATACACATAAAGGAACGCTCCCTTTGATTCAGGCTGACCCACAGAGATATAATCAAAACCACTTATTCTTCACTACTTAATAAAAATGCTGAATTAGCCAGCATGTAATGGAAAGTGTTGTGTTACCTGGATCAGATAGTGAGATTTAAGAGATGATTTTCAATGCTGTCGTGCCAAAGCCAATAATACCTTCCTCAGCCTTTAGTTTTTAGCAGTAAAGAGGAGAAAAGAGACTTCAGTAGCTGAGGCATGGGGCTAGAAATCAGGTGAGCTGGTTCTGGCACCAGGCACAGCCACGCTGCTCAGCTCCCGCTGTGCTGGCATTTGAGTGAGTTGCCTCCTGAGCCAGGAGCCACAGAGCTGCATCAGCACCTCCCTGGGTGTGAGCTAAAAGGCTGCCTCTCGTCAGAGCTGATTAACCCAAACGCAGCCCTGTGTTAACATAACTATTCTGCTTGGATGCTAATTTTTATTGGGCCTTGTGCTGCTGCAGCGCTCAAGGGCCAGCCTGCTGCTTGCACAGAGCAAGTACCTTGCTGTGCATCAGTGCTTCTTTTGTAAAGGGAGTAACGAGGCTGTTCACCTCTGCCATTTTTTCTTGTCTACTTGAGCCTCAAGCTGTTCCGCTCATTCTCTTAATTTGGACTGTTATGAATGAAACCAAGATATTTCACTCTTGGTTCTCCCTTCAAAAATTAAGCTGTCATTTTCTGAAGCATACAGGACTTTGGAAAGCACAGATCCAGATTACGGCCATTGAGTAGGGGTGAGCTGGGAAGGTGTTCAACATCCCCTCCTACCTGATATAACTGGTGAAAGAATTGACGTCATTAAGCCATGGTGGACTGGACACACAGCGTGCAAGGTGCTGTCAGTGCTGCTGGACGTGCTGCAGATCCCAGTGAGATTTTGTGGGTTAGGGCATAAATATTGCTGCAGTGGGAGGGTAAGCTCAGACATTGCCTTCTCCCTTTAGTGGTCACGTAGGCAATGGCCTTTCAAAAGAAAAATACACCTAGGTGTTGTGGCTTGACATACATCAGTCTTTTCCTTCCTATTGTGGCTCAGCCCTCAGGATTAGAGTTTGGTTGATAATCCCTTTAAATTAATTTTGTACTAGTTTATAAGATGAACACTTAAATCTTGCTCTGCTGGTGGTAGATGTTATTAAGTTTTGCCTGATGTAACAGCTCATCTCTTCTCTTTAGGCCATCAATCCTACATTTATCTGGGCCAAGTCTTGCACCCACCAACACTAACGGGTGTTTTTTGTTACCACAGCATCAAACACAGTTTGTGCAATTTGCCTATGAGGAGATCCCACCCAGATAAATGACAATGAAACTGTCGTCAGAGATGCTAAACTAATGGCTGAGTCATCATGCGGCCAAATGACCCAATTGCATCAGCGGAGATGATCATTGTGGGAAGGGTCAACATCAAAAGGGCATTCAAGGTGAAATCCTGGCTCTAATGAAGCCCAAGAGGAGTTTTGTTATTGAGTTCAGGGGAAGCAGAAGTTTATTCTAGGGGAAAAACCATGATAGCCACACTTAACCAGCGACACCTCAGAGCTTCATCTAAGATTTTATGGATTTGATTGACCTCTTCTGTGGCTCGTGTGGGTCAGAAAAGGCCTAAAACATCCTCTGAGGACATTGTGACTTTCTTTTTTGAGGACACACAACTTTTGGGTTTTGATGCTTTGTGGCCAGGGCACCATCTACAAATGTGAGTTGGAACTCCTCTTCCCCCTCCACTGGCCATCCCTCTGGCACAGACGTTGCGTTAGCCTTACCAGGGGAGCCGTGGTTTGGCAGAGGCTTACCCTGAACAGGCTGCATGACCCAGGGGTTAAAATGATGGGGGCAGCCTGGAGCCATGGGCACTGTCCTGGGTTACTTGAGCCACAGGGAAAATGGGGAGCTGAGGAAAACAAAATTGTTATAAAACCAGCCATAGAGTATGTGAAGAGGGTAGAGGTTAAGGAAGGTTTCACCACCAACAGATTGTAGGGAACAAACCCATGAAGGCAGGTGTTTAAATGGTTGCCAGTGTAAGGTCGATGGGACTTTAGTGGAACAATGGTAATAAAGGAAAGTTTGTATTTGCCTACAGTTGCACCCAGGAGCATACAGTGGCTCTTTGGCAAGTTAACCACAGGAGAAAATTTTGGTCTCCGCATCTGGTAGTTATTCAAAGTGCTGATTTTTCAATGTTGATTACAGTGGCAAACCAACTCAGCCAGCTTTGAAATTATATCAGCGGGGGATCTGGTTCAAGTCTACCAAGGAGCTGTCTGTTTGGCCGTGCACAACATGTAGCTCTTTCCATTTCTTATTGCACACTGTAACATAGTATTCATGTAAGCATCTCTTGAAAAAAATAACCTCTGTTAGGTTGTAGCTCTGCTGCTTAAGATCAAAGGTAACATAAACATGGTAAAAATGTTGGCAAAATACTTATTCTGTGTGATAAAAGAAAAAGGTGTAGAAATTACACTTAACTGATGGTCCCACCCTAACTCGTGGTCCTATCCTGAGATGGCAGACTATCTGCATGTCTAGTCTTGATTTGAAGTAGAATCTACTCTTGCTCTCATTTGGAAGAGTCATAGTGCTCGTCATTGCGGAGAGATGGATGTCTGTAATTGTACTTATGTCTGTACTTATTTTGAGGAATTAGAGTTATCTTCCCATTAATAACTCCCTGTCCCACTCATGTGCATTGCCAGCTTTTCTTGGAGCTTAAGAACTGCTAAGAGTGCCCAACTGGCAAAATGAAATCAGTTACAGAAAGAAAGGCAGGATTTGCATGGTTTTCCTAGGCTGAACAAGATTTCTTATGCCCTGGTTCACAAGCCTGCTTAGCTCTGTATGTGACCTCAAGACTGTCCTGACTGGAGCAGAAGGAGAGGATTTAGGAAGCTTGCATGGGTGCAGCTCCAGAGGATGGAGTATTCTTTCCTGTAAGAAAGTAGGAATGGCTGATCATCACAACTTTCTGCACATGAAGTGCAGACTGACAACTGAGGTAGAGGGAGATAGTCAAGATTTAGAACAGCAGCTTTTACATCTGCACAAGACCAGGAAGATGGAAGAGGTTCAAGCAGTGATACCACAAAGCCACCAGGAGCATGAAGTAGTTGAAGTGAGTAGGGGAGCATGACGAAGCAGGGAAAAGTTTTGTCTTTATGCGACAAGAGATGAATAACAGATAGGAGACATTTTGACAGGGGGCACCCAGTAGAACAGGCACATTGTGACCACTGGAAGAGGCAAAGGCAGATTCAGAGAACTGGATGTGTTTAACCATACAGCATTTAGAGAAGCCACTGCTGCAACAGTAGATTGCAAAGTCAGTGAGTGGGAGAGAATGAAGCAGGAGATGCAGTTGAAGGGGAAGTTTAACTCAATGACAGAACAAATGACAGACAAAAACAATTAAGTGTTTCCCAAGGAAGCAGACATCATCAAAAGAAGACAGGGAATGGTGTTTGAGAATTGTCAAAGACAGGAGATTAAGGTCAGCAGGACACTATCCTGAAGCTGAGAAAATCTCCAAGGGACTCTGGATACGGGTGGTAAGGAACTGTGAGATGGGAGACACGTTGGTATGAATGGCACTGGCAGCAAAGACTTCATGGACCACTGAGAAGAAGCTCTCACCGAGAGAAAGAAGAGGGATGGAGGGAAACCTTTGTGTCCCACTGGTGAAGCAGCAGGGGCAATGGCACTGAGCCTGTGCCAGCTCCCTCTGACACATCTGCTGGGTGCACCGTGGCACTGGGTAGAGGTACCGGCCCTACAGTGTGGCTACATGCCTATGATCCAGACATCTGGCAGTGCAGAGCAGAAGTCATTCACACCCATGCATCCTTTCTATGAGTTTCCTACAGCTGATACCATTAGCTCCAGTGTGGGTAGTCTTTCTGCAAAGGACTTTGAGCACGCTAATGTGCAGCACAGCAACACTTGTGAAGAGACACAGAGCTACCAGCTACTTTCAAGGCTGAGGTGGGCACCCAAAAGACTTCCTGGATGAAATGGGGCAGCCTGGACACCTTAGGGTGGGACTCACAACAATCAGTGTGCTCTGTTCTCGGGTACCGAGGGCAATCAAAAGGATGTGCTGAAAATACATGTCTCTGTATAGGTAGAAGAACCTCCCAGACAGAAGGAGGAGTGAGGCTGAAGTGTCTGCACTCCAAGAAACTCCCAAACATCAGGACATTTTGGGTAGGAAACTCTTTTGCCCTTTGGAGAGTGTGGATCTAGAAGGAAGAGAAGCTATGAAAGAGCCAGAGTCTAACGCAACAGCAAGGGCATCAGTGGCATGTAGGATTTGTCTCCCAGAGTTGATTGTTTTTTTTCTTTTGGCAAAGATTAAACAAACCCCAAAATCAACCGGGGCCAATAGACCAGGTTGCTCCTTTCATGCTGTGATCCCTTTCTGGCTCCATGGCTCTTGCATTGCTTCATGCCCTGCACAGAAGAGCATCACCTTGTGACCAGCCTTGATACTTATTGCCTTGACAGTGGGCTCTGCAGCTCTGAACAGGTGGAGGATGTCTGAAAGCCTTTCAGAAAGCTGGCACTAAAAAGACATACTTTCCCGACTCCTAGATGGCTTTAACTAGGAGACAAGCACAGATCTAACCAACAGAAATGCTACAGCATGGCTTTAGGCACCGAGAAAGTCTCTGGTGCCTAAACCTACAGGGTTTTCTCAGGGTGTTTTCTTGAACTTCTGTACCTAACTGGATCTTGAGATCCATGACCTATGCATTTAAAGGAGTTAGGCTCACGTCAAGCATTTGACAAAACCTGACCAAGAAGTGCACTTTTCTGGGGTACAGTTCTCCTGCTGAAGAGACAGTGTATCCCAGAAGTGTGAAGTTATGGAATAATGTGCAATGTTGTCTGTACAGAAAGCCAAGGGCATAAGGGCATTGTCATCATGGGGAAAGCACAGTGCCACTACAGCATCTCACTTGAAATATTTGGTGGCTGATGAAAATGAAAAATATGTCTTGAAAATAAGTACTTTCTAAAAAAAAATCTATTTGATTTTTATTTCTAGAGAAAACATTACAAACCATTTAAAAAATCACTTTATAATTTGAATTAGGGCATAGCCACATCAATACACTGCCATGAGGTAAGGAAGCATGTGCATTTACACTGCACTACTACTGACAACACCTACTACTCTGTGGTAAAGGTTCTTGTAGCAGCTTTCCCCCCCCCCGGCAGTGGAAGGTATCTTCTTGGTGAGCATGGTGTGACTTGCCAGGTCTTGCTGTGCACATAGACATTTACCTCAGACCTGCTACTTCACTGAAAATCCAGACTTCTTGGCAACTCATTCCTTAACCACACTTTTGGAACGTATTTATTTGACATGTTATTCTGTGAAGAAGCAGACTGAGAAGCTTCTGCCCCTTGCCCTCCATCCTAGCCATGTTTCTGCCACGGCAATATCCTTGGCAATGTTTTCGTTTGTGCCAAAATAGCTCACGGCTTGTTATAAAGCACATTTTTCAAAAGAAAAGGCATTCTTTTTGGAGGCTTTTACATCTGGATCACTTCATGGATCTGGTTTAGACAGTGGCCACAGAGTTGTAATGATGTTATGAGTTATGGCATCAAGCAGAGATAGCTTGAAAAGAGGGGGTAGTGGATCTTATGGTGGAGAAATTCTAGCAACTCATACTTTTCAACTCGTGTGACATCCAACACTTAGGTTGTTGTACACTGTACAAAACTGTACAAAAGCACCTAAAGAAAATGGGTTCAAGCAGTTGAACTGGCAAGTCGCAAAAACTCACTATAAATATGAAATTGCTATATTTCTTCCAGTGATACTTCAGGAAAATTTAGTTCAGGTTTTTAATGAATTTGTTAGGAAGCATAAAAGTTCAAACAACCTTCGAGGGATGCAAAAACTATGCAGTCAGGTATGGTGGAATTGATCATACAGTCCACTGCTGGCTGTGTAGCAAAGGGGTTCATTTTTACCCTCTTCGTGTGGGATATTTAGGGATAAGGAAGTGTATCATACTTGTCAGCTGTAACCTGGAGAGAAGTAAGAAAAGATTTTGTATCATAATGGATGGGATGAACATGGGCTGCCAGTATGATGCTGTAGTTAAAAGGGCAAAGCTAATTCCCACTTGTGTAAGAAATATTGAAGTTCTTGAGTTCAGACTTCAAAAGAGATAGAGAAATATTGGAAGGCTTTCAGAAAAGAGCTTCAGGAAAGATTTATGGCATAAAGAATGTCAGTGTACTTGGTTTGTCCAGAACATGGGTATAGGAGGCAATTTAGTCAATTAATTACAACTTCTGCAAGTGCCTGCATAGAAAAGAATCTCTTGATGGTATGTGGCTTCTTTGATCTCAGAAAGGGCTTGATGGGAACCAGTGGTTGGAGTGTGGAGCTAGATGATATTAGACTAGAAATGCAATTGAGGATTCAAAGAGAGTAGGTATTTAATAGCTATAATATGTCAACCACTGACCATATGATGGGTTCTCCATCACTTGAAGTTGCTATAAACATAGCCTCTGAAATGTAGAAATGATGCATTTCATGCAAAAATATATTTCATGCTACTCTTCTGGGGTGTCAAACTAGTTGATTAGAATCACTCTTATTTGCTTTTGGAAAAACTTGGTTTGGTTTTCCTTTCCTTCTGAACAGTCATCTTTCAGACGTGAGGTTTCAAACCTTCAAAAGAAGTAGAAACTGCTAAAACTGTACAGAAAGACCTGAGTGGCTGGTCCTCAAGTGAAGACTTGTAGTAACTGTGCTGAAGACCAGACCTGCAAGTGGGATGACTGTTACTGTACAGAAGGGGATGTGGATCCTGCTAGCACTGTCCAGGTTTACTCCTCAGCTTTTATTCCACAGTTATGTGATATGTCCAAAGGAACTTTTTATCTGCACTCTAAGCACCAGTTATTTGATCAGCTTTTAAAGGAGTCTAAATTATTTTCCCTTCCCAACACCAGGTTTGCAAGTGTCTATGTGACAAGAGGAGCCAACCGGATAGGACGTGTGTACAAAAAGGCTATTTTCAGGCAGTTCACAGATGACACTTACTCCCAGGAGATCCCCAAAGCAGCCTGGCTGGGGTTCCTTGGGCCAGTCCTGAAGGCAGAAGAAGAGGATGTCGTTATTGTCCATCTAAAAAACTTTGCTTCCCGCCCATACTCTGTGCATCCACATGGGGTCTTCTATGACAAGGACTCTGAAGGTAAAAGTTGGTTTGCCTTTTCCTCTCCTTTTCCCCTGGAGTAGCTAATATGATGGCTAAAAGTTTGTCCAAGTATTTATTGTTCTGGACATTGACATCAAAGGACTTTAGATCACCCCCTCATAAACTCATCAGTAATTGCAGCTGATGACTAAAACCAGGAACAGCCTCGTCTCTTAAAACCTTTTGCCACAAACCTTTGACGCCTGGGATAAAAACAGTACTAAACAGGTTAGGTGGGGTTTTATTCCTGAATTTCTTTCCTGAATTATAAGTCACCAAAGCATCTTCCCTCCTTCCTTCTACTTCTAGCCTGTTTGAATGGTTGGAGTTCTTAAAAGTAAATGCTTTCCTCTCTATAGGGCTACAACAGACATGATTTAATTTTCAGAATCCCAAAGCTATGCATGTGTATTTTGGTTAGAGGACTGTATGGATTTGCTTACATTCATTACTCTCATCAGTTTTCTGTGAGAAGATGCACAATGTTAGCTGGCAAAATGTGTAGATGACATGAGAGTAAAGAGCTAAGGAAAAAATAGAGCCTGTTAATACATTTTTAAAGCTTTGTGTACTGATAAGTAATGGATTTTAACTATCAATTTTTTTGGATGGTTTTACCAGAACTCCTGAGATTTTTGACAACTTCTCAGTGATTCTGTACTTGTAAGTGCTGTTATTAATATATAAATCTGTAATAAAATAGAAGAAATTACACATTTATTGAAGGAAAACTGTTAAGGGGGGGGGGCTAAAAGCTTCCTTTTTCCTTTTAATGTATTAGGAGCACTTTACCCTGATGGAACTGGCGGTAAAAGCAAAGAGGACGACTTTGTTGTTCCCGGTGGAAATTACACATACACATGGCCAGTAAGGAAAGATTATTCCCCAACTTTGGCAGACTCAAACTGCTTGACTTGGATTTACCATTCTCACATTGACACACCAAGAGATATTGCATCTGGTTTAATTGGGCCACTGCTGGTTTGTAAAAAAGGTACTGAACTAGAAACACTGATAAAGCAAGCCCCTCTGCCAAGCTTGGCATCTTAACAGTCATTTTTGCTTACAGGTATAAACATGATGGTCTAAAGTCTATCCCTACATAGCCCATAAAAAGGGGCAAGGAATAGCTGGGCCATTCCAGGAGCATCCCAGGGTAGGTATTGTAGCTCTGGGACAACCCCCTTCCTGCTCCCCTTTGGCTTCACGAGAGATTTGCCTTGGCTGGTGGAGGGACGGCAGCATGCTCTGTGGCCAGCTGGTCATGGCCAAGACCAAAAATAAATATTTCCCAACTGGGAATATTTCAGGACAGGTAAAGGACTCATTTCCAAGGAAATTAAATTAGGGCTGGGCAGGTGACTTCATCATTGGCATTTATATATTTGAAGCCCCAAAGTTCTTTGTAATTTTTTCCCGATACAGATTATATATTTATTTTTGCTCACAAGTTGTGTATCACAACCATATGAGGATGTGTGCTGAATAGCTGAGGTGGCAGCCTGTCCCATGTACGTTACAGCCTGATAATTTTGTGCTGGAGCCATCAGGAACTCTCTCCCCTCTATCAGCTGAGCCATCACACCATCACACCCTCTCCCTCTGGGCATCTGTAACTCTGCCACCGCTTTCCAGTACCTCCCACAGTACAGAATCAGCCCTGATTTTATATACAGAACATAGAAATGAAGCAGGTTTTATATATGAAGAAGAGAAAGACTTCAACGTGGAAAGGATAAGCCTGGTCTCCAGCTTAACTCACACAATTAAAATGTCTCAGACTTTTATTCTCCTGGAGGGCCTTTGAAATCTGCAGAACTGCCCAAATATATAAAAATGAACTGATAACTACGCAATAATATATGAAGCTAGGAAATAACACATTCCAAACAATCCCAGCCTGAAAAGCCAGGTTATCTGCGTGTTCGATCTTGAATTCATCAAGGTGGATATCTGTATGATGCTACTGCTGTAGTCCTTTGTCCAGTGGTGGTAGGTGGCTCCTTAGGGGACTGACAGCAAAGCTCTCAGGCTCTTTCTCGTAGGAGACAGGAGAAGCAAAAGTTTTCATGGATTTAGAGGTAGACTGGATGATTAGATGAAGTCTGAACCTGCCAATGGTTAATAATAGACTACTCAGTATTGCCGCTCTTATAGTCTCAGGTTGTTCCCCAAATGGTCGCTCAGGTAATGATACTGAACTTAGCCTGAATAGGTTATATTCACCCTGCCTTCAGCCTTTTAAAACTTAAGTATCTAGTCCTAGATAATTGTTGAGGCTTCCTCGTTAGTCCATGGAGAGTGAGGCGCATTCAGGCGGCCATTATGAGGGCATGGTTCACCAGTCTCTTCAATGCAACAGAAATGCAGGGTACCACTTGCCTCCCCTTAATTCCTGGTGAAGAAAAATGTCACTGGTTTCTGTCTGGATCCAGCCCGTGATCTCCCTCACTGTGCAGGCACACAGACACTAACACTGACTAAAGGGCAGGGCTGGGGGGAGTGGGCCAAAGGTGGGGAAAATGGGACCACAGATATTGGCAGGTACTTGTGCTTATGTCAAATCAAAGAGATCCTAAAATATCAACTTGACCTAGATGAGATGAACTGACTTCTGGAGGCAGTCCAGGTCTTGTCTGTTCAAATGCTGTTGGAGGGGGGTCAAGAGATCTTAGAACGGCAACATTAGGTGAGATTCATCCTGCCCTATAGATCATGGGCAGAGCACAGTATTTCCTTGAGCGCTCCAAAGTCGTTGTCACTTCTAAATTCAATCCCCTCCAAAGCTTTTTTTATCACTTTCCTTTTCGTTTGTAATTTAGGAACTGCAGATGAGACTTCAATAGAAGGGACTGGTGCTGCTAACGCTTTTGCCCTGATGTTTAGCATTGTAGATGAAAACTTCAGCTGGTACCTTGATGAGAATATAAACACCTTCTGCTTAGAACCAGCCACAGTTAACAAAGAGGATGAAGGTTTCCAGACCAGCAACCGAATGCATGGTGAGCAGGATTCTTGAGCAAATGGTGACCTACAGCAGTGACCAGGCTCTTTTCATTTCAGTAGGACTTTCTGTCCCTTGTGCTGTCTCTCCTTTATCTGTGTCAGCAAGGAATGGGTTAGGACGTTGACATACTGTGTTGTTAAAAACTCTCTCCCTAAATACAGCACAAAACATACTGGTTTGCAGAAAGATTTAGCTTTCATGCCCAGCTCTGCCACTTGTTTAACATTTTGTCTTAGGCAACAGATTTAAGCCATTTGGTGACTGTTTGACCAGCTGTGAAAAGAAAAAAAGTATGCTGCAGAGCACTTTGAGATGTGTGTATTGAGAGAGTCCAGCATTTCTCAAAGGGCCTTGTGGATGGTGGTTTGGCTGGTACAACCACTTCTGCCCTTCAGAGATCCATTGGCCAATAGTACTTTGTGCCATGTGGTGATCTGGTGTATTTTGGTTGTCTCATGGAGCCTAGGAGCTAAAATAAATCTCATTCTCCTGGTGTCCTGACACATTCATGTCAGGTGTGGAAGCTGAGGCAGAGAGAGCTGACTAGACTGATTTGACTGATATCATAATTTTCAAATCTAAATTGCTTAAGCCTGGCATAAAATGGTATATTTATGACTCAGAGTAAGAGGAAAGAAATTTCAGACATGCTCAATAGCTGCAGAACAAATTAACTTCATTATCAGGCCTTTGTGGTGATGACTTGGCCTTCGCAACATCTCGATATTCCCCAGGAAGTTTTTCACAGACCCAACCAAAGAATTTGGGCCATTTGATTATCCAGAGCTGTAAGCTGTATGTTCAAATGTTACTCTTCATCAAGGAGCCTGTGAGGGCCTTATTCAGCGTGGACATTCAGCCAGTTTCTTTTCTGGGCCAGGAAAGGATCAACCTTAGAAATGGGGTCGGAGGCACTTGGCACTTCTCTTTCACCTCTCATAAAATCTCATACTTTTGTTTTTAGCTATTAATGGTTATATTTATGGCAATCTCCCTGTCCTGGAGATGTGTGCTGACACTTCCATTTCCTGGCACTTGTTTGGCATGGGAAGTGAAATAGACATCCACGCCGCCTATTTCTATGGCCACACATTCACTAACAGAGACCAGAGGGCAGATGTCGTCGGTCTGTTCCCAGCAACGTTCATCACAGCGGAGATGACTCCCGGGAACCCTGGGAGGTGGCTCATAACATGCCAGGTTAATGAGCACTTACGAGGTACGCTGCTATAGACCTCCCTGATCTTTTCAGAAGCCTCTACTATGCCTGGAAAAGAAAACTGAGAGATGTTTCCAGGGGAAGCAGGACAGTTTTTTTGTGACTAACTAAAAATTTTGGAACTATTTCACCAGATAAATATCATGAATATGAATTTAGTCATCAGTAGAAATTATACGTGCTGGGCCTTGGGCCAAATCTTCAGCTAGTAGGAATGACTTAGCTGTGTAATTCATGTGAGGAAGGCTTGCTAGACCCAGCGCTGACTCCACGCTTCCTATGTAAACCGGAGATTTTGATGAGCAATGAGAGGAGCCTTCATCATCACTTTTTGTGGTAGATAAGTACTTACCCATAAAGAAAAATCTTGCCAGCTGAACACTTCATAGGTTTTTTCCTTAACAGAAATCAGACAAAAATTGGCAGCATTTTCAGAAACGTTTATGTGAAGGAATTTGATGGTGATGTTGTGATATTTGTGTGGTGCAAAAGCTGGAAAACACACAGCATAAACTAGATCTCATGGCAGTAGGCAATGCATAATTGCTATATCAGAGACAAGTTGGGAGATTTTTTACTTTTGAGAATTTGCACATTGACTTCAGTGGGATTTGCATCAGGCAAACCAGACCTGATTCTGGCAAGCAACAAACACCTTCAGTGTGGTAATAACCAGCCTCTATTTCAATGAAAGTCAAGGGGAGATGATGCCATTTTGTACACTTCAGGAGGTGCTCTGGCCCCCAAAATCATTCTACCATCCTTATCCAGATTAAGGAATTGAGTAAATAAGACGAATAAAGAGTGTCCTTGATGTCAGTGAGTTTCACCTGTGGCATAAAGTATCACCTTGCAAGAGAAGGGTGATAGCATCTGGCCCAGTGCAGGCAGAGGAAGTCTTTAAAAGTAGAAATTTACCCTAGTAATTGTTTCCAATCCACATAGCTCCTAGAGAGTTTTGAATGTGCATTTGTATTCCTGAGATTGCTGACTTTGCAGCCAGCCAGGAACTGTGTCCAGACTCTTTCTCCTCCCAGGTGGCATGGAGGCACTATATGATGTTCAGATCTGCCAAAAAAACCTGTCTCAGCCTTCACCACTGAGTCACAAGAGAAGATACTATATCGCTGCTGAAGAAGTACTCTGGAATTACGGACCTGACGGTTATGACAAATTCACTGGGCAGGGTTTAAACGCCACTGGCAGGTAAGCTTTCTTGTCCTCTCCTGTTGTGCTTTAATTTCAGGAGTCTGGGTGAGACTTCTGCAGTGAGTCACCAGGGCTGGGTCCTGCACTGTTATTAATTTTAATTGAAAGGAGCAGGGGGAAATGGATTTAAACAGCCTTGTCGGGCTGTTAGATTCATAACTGCGATGCTTGGAGTTGCCTTCTGGAAGCACTTATCTTGATCCATTAAGTCCATGGAGAAAGTGAGCCCTGGTGAGCTACTCAAAGTTCCATAGAGCTAATGACCCTGCGTCGAGACTCCTCAGGCAGCTTTCACACTTACAATTGGAGTATCTCAGAGGTGCCATAGTGGTAAATTTCCTGCCCCCCCTGTTATTACTGATGAAGATTAATTGTATTATAGTATTTCCCAGGAAAGCTAACAAGGATTAGCAATACCTTGTGCGCAGGTAATGGCACAGGTCTTACCCTAAGGCAGTTAGAGGTAAGCAGACACAGAGATGTCTCCCTAAATAAATTGGGGTTAAACACTTGAAAGTCTAATGCACAGTGAATGTCTATTTGTTAACTAATTTATAACTAATTTAGACCAGTAATATCTCCCTTTGTCTGCTAGAAAAGTGTATGCAAACTAGTAATGTGGGGGATCATTTCTCCTGTGTCTGGAATAGTAACTTTATCCAAAATGAAAGTTTCTTCCTGAACCTTTAATTAAGTAACCAATCCGATTTGTTAATTCCACAGTGAGTCTGCAATATATTTCACACAAGGGACTGACAGAATAGGAGGGCAATACTGGAAAGTTCGCTATGTGGAATATACCGATGCAACGTTCAGTAAGAAGATTTGGTCAGAGGACATGAAACACCTGGGAATACTTGGTACAGTGAATATTTTCCCCTCTTGTCGTTACATCAGGTCTGAATGCAGATCCAGTTGGATCCAGAGGGGAATATGCATGCGGCTGCCAGTCAGCCCTCTCTTGTTTAGGTGGAAATATGTTAGAGGGTAGTTCTTCTAATACCTTCCCTCACTCTCTTTTTTTAAGGCCCCGTTATAAAAGCTGAAGTGGGAGATACAGTGCTAGTTACTTTTGCCAACAAAGCCAAAAGAAGCTATAGCATCATGGCCCATGGTGTAAGCTTCAGCAAGCTGTCGGAAGGTGCTCCTTACTTAGATGGTGAGTTTTGACTGTGCTGCTGTATCATCCTATCCAGAATACCTGAGTCTAAGGATCTTCTGTTGCTCTGCAGGTTTAGCCTTTCCGTGGACGCTAAGGCACAGAAGGGATGATTTGATTAGTTTGTGTTTACCCTGTGTGTCACAACCCATGGGACTTCCCAGTCTGCCAACGTGCTGGTTCTTCCCCTTGGACATGTGCCAGACAAGGCATCTAAAACTAGCTGAGGTCCATGTTGAGCAAAAGTCATAGGCGCAATCCTATTTATATTAATTCTAATTTAATATCACTCACCTGCAGTCAGTGAATCTCGTCTAGACATGCTCCAGAATTACGAAGCTTAAGATCTGGTATGATGCTCCTGCTGAGTCTTTGGATATAGCTATCCACATGGTCTGCATTGCTTCACTCTTGATTCTCTAATCCAGGTCGGGCATTGCCGTTGCTTCACTGTCAGGATAGTCAGTGTTGGAGGCAGCTTTGATATGATTGACCTGGAACATGAAGCAGCAATAATCCTTATTAATCCTCATAAATATGTAAACGTTGAAATGGAGCATTTGCCAAAGTCTTCCTCTCATTTTGTGCAAGGACAGGAACTTTATCATCTAAATTTAACCATAAAATGCTAAATATCATGTTTAATTGGCAGGCACCTTTTTCAGTTAGTGACAAGAAGCAAATCCGTCAGAGGGTAAGAAGTCTCATTTACTTTGAACACCTGTTTTAGGAGACAGTAGGTCACCCTTTGGAGATGTGTTTCATCAACTACAAGAAGAAGCTTAGAGTTTGGGTTAGGAACTAAGCTTTAGGTGGCTCAAGTAAAGTGAGTTGAATCCCATCCACAGTGTCTACAGAACTAATATAGTGGCCTCTTAAAAAGTTTTTGCTGCATTCGCAGCACTGAAAAGAAAGGTACGTTTCTTGTTGTCTAAATTGCTTTCTTTCTACTACAACACATCAGAAAGAAACTCATGGAACATAATCCCTCTTTTGAGAAGTGTGCTAAAAGAATGAGGTCAACAGGTAAAACTCATAACATCATACAATAAAATCAATACAAAAGGCTTTATTAAATTCTGTTGTCTCTAGTTGCTGACCTTGCAACACAACAAATTTGCCAGCAGGCTCCAATGCATCATGAAACAACTGGCTTGAGTCCAACCTTGAAGAGCACACGTCTTCATGCCATCCATGTCAGGTGTAGTTCCCCAATGGAAGTGCAGCTTCCCTCTGCTTGCAGTCCTGTTGTGCTTTCATTTAACGCTCCCCAGCAGGAGCACCCATCAGCATTGCATGCTTTGGTGTGGAGCAAAATCAAACCGAACCCTACAATTCAGCAGCAGTGTGTATTGCATCCGTCTGGGTCTTTGGAGAGGAACCTGACTCCAGATTCATCAGCAGTCTTTCTGCCCCTTCTTCTCTCATTGTAACCTTTGTGTCTTGGATTTCAGTCATATCTATCTACAAATGTATACATGTAAAGGCTGTGCATTGCCTGAGTGCAGCCTATTAATGTGAAAATGCTGTACGTAAACATACCTACAGATATCTGCAGACATCCTTTTTTCAATTGCGCTCTCAGGAAATACTCTTCCATGTTGCATTTGGCGCTTGTCCAGTCTCAGAGGGTTTTTAACTCCAACATTCTTCTTATTGAACACTGTTGCAGGATGAACCCACTAGTATCAGATACTCTTGAAGCAGTACTCTAAGCTGCATTGCAGTTTGCAGCAAATAGTACGTGTTCATATCTAATACTGCTATTTTCACTTGTGTCTAAATTTTCAGAGGATGCTCTTGGAGTATTATAGAGGAGTATTACATTGGTGCAGTCTGCTGCTGCAAGGCACATCTGACCCTGCTGAGAAAATCCAGTCAATGAATGCCTAAGTGTTAAACAAAATTTCTGATTTGATATTCCTCATAGCAAAGACCAGAAAGGTTACTTAGCACTTTTATTTTTTCTACAAAGGGTGCAGACCTGACTCCTTTTCCCAACTTTCCTTTCAAGGCTCTTTTGTATGTCCTCCCTGAGTGGATACCAACACTCTTTTACAGGGGCTAAATTATATGAGTGGTGCTATATCGACCCTGTGGCTTGGCAGGAGACAATGGCCCAAATCCTTTAAGAGTAACTTCCAAAAAAGAGTAACAGCAGCCACCCTCTGGGGACTCTGACAGAGGTTCTTGGGCGCTGCTATAAAATCAAAAAGAAACAAACACCAGAATCAGTTTTGGTTTCAATTTCTAAAGAGCCACAGCTGCAGCTCCACTTGCTGATGTAATTGCTTTGTTGGTGTTTAATGAAAAGCCAGAGTCTGTGCTTATGTTGCAGATGAATCTCACAACAGGGCAGGCAAGCAACAAACACTAGAGGAAGCCACTGAAGCACAAGGATGAGCTCTGCATGTCTTGTTTGATTAAACCCAGATGATACAGATAGCATCAGAATGTGTCTGGGTGAAGCAGCTAAACTTGTTCTGTGGGGAACGGGCTCAGTTGTCCCTATGGCACAGGACTCCAGTCTGGAGATGTCCCCATGGCATAAGTGCTCAGGCTATGGGATGGTGCTTGAGCTGTGGCTGCCAGGGGGACCGTGTTCATAGAAACAAGCAGCTATGTCTGACTCCTAGCTAACACTTGTGTTCAGGAAGAGAAAAATTTCCTGTAACCTAGGTGCTTCTCAATTTTCTCTCTGCAGGCTATCTGAAGCCAGGAGCCCATGTTAAGCCAGGTGAAACCTTCACATACAAATGGAGGGTGCCTGAAAATGGAGGTCCAACAGAGAGTGATCCCCCATGCCTGACCTATCTGTACTACTCAGCCACCGATGCTGTCAAGGACACCAACTCCGGCCTTGTGGGGCCTTTGCTGGTCTGTCGGAAGAACACACTGAATGACGACGGGACGCAGGTGACCAACATGGACATCTGCTTGACCCTAATGTGTCATGCACTAAGGGGGCTTCCCATATAGGCCAATTTGCCTAGTTCCCAGCTCAGTTTTAAGAGATTAAATAAACGCCATTCCTCAAGTTTAAAGCTGACCAAAGGGGATGGTTAGGAAGATGACACTGTCATCCACATTATGCTGGCTTGTCCCTAGGTTTTCCATCTTTTCCACACACTTATTAGCAATGAATGAGTCTTTCCACCCTCTGTAAGTAATGGACACTTTATTTATCCTTGTGGCTGATAGAAGAGTGCCAATCCCTGTCTCTGCAAGGGCACAGTAAGAAGGTGGCTGCAATTTTTTGGGGAAAGAAAGCTTTGTTTAAAAAAAATATTATTTTAACTTGGGTAATTCTGCATAGACTTTTTTTTTTTTTTTTAATCTCTTGCCTTCCTTCTTGTCTACAGAAAGGAATAGACAGAGAATTTTACCTTCTCTTTTCAATCTTCGATGAGAATGACAGCTGGTATCTGAACAAGAATATTGAAGCATTTACTGGAGACCCTTCAAAAGTAGATGAAAATGATGCAGATTTCAAGGAATCTAACAAAATGCATGGTATGAAATACCTAATATCTGTTAATGATACCTTTTCTTCAGTCATATTAAGAAGATGAGTTGGCAGATTTTATCATTATTCATAGCCGACTACAGTGCACTGGAGGGTGAGATGGAAAGCTGTCAGTCAGCTTATGGCCAGCTCCTGATGCCCTTGGAGTGTATTTTGAAGCCCCAGTCACATTAACAATGAATGCATCCACCTACCAACTACACCTGGAGTAAGGGAATAGAGTGTAGCTTTTAGATACAACACTTGGGTCTGTAAAAAGACATAAGGCCAGAGTCAGACACCAACTGCAGAAGAGACCAATGTTCACCGGTGATTTAAATTTCCCTGCTGGCCTTGGCACTGACTCAGACAATGAAGGTCCACCTGCTCTGCTGAGTCAGCTCGCACCTGGGTAGCAACCACCTCTGAAAGAGGAGAAGCAAAGAGAGATGGCCAATAATATTTTAAAACATCACCTCTGGATATAAGTATCTTACTTCAGTGTGGACCTCCTCCAAGTTATTCCTGACATGACAGACTTGAGCAAATTACATAACCTCTCTTTGCTTTAATTTTCTGAAGAGCACTGAGAATATCCGTTATTAGAGAACCTCAGAGCTTTCTGGACCCATCTATTTTATTCTTCTGTTATGAGGTAGTATCTCATACTAAAATTTTGTTCTGCCATGATATCTTTCACCCAGTGATCATAGAGAGCATTTGAGGAATAGGGAGATAAGCCTCATAACACCCTTGTGAAAGAGATAAATTTTGGAAGCAAAAGTGGAAATCAAAGGTCAAAATCACATAAAAAGGCTCTGTCAGAACTGAATTTATGACTTGGATTCTTTATGGCCCACTCTGTGGCCTTAATGATCTAGTTATGTATTCTCCAGGCTGAAGGGAGGTACCTAATTTACACACTTAACCGGTGTCTGTGAGGCACCCTGAAAAGCTCGGAACAGAAATGCTACATCACTGCAAGATTTTATAGGCTAAAAGAAAAGGTAGAAGTTCAGAGTTTATACACATAGCATTTAGATACTAATTTGGTGTTATCCAGTGCCACCTTTGCTTCACAAAATGCCTCTTTAATTAATGCTGCAACTTGCTGAGTCACGAGTGTCTTCCAGGAAGGTAGTAAGAAGCTCTGTGTTGAGTTTCCATCGACCTGTTGCCAACCGAGCTCTTTCTTTCTCCTCCAGCTGTCAATGGCTACTTGTTCGGTAATCTGCCAGGCCTGGCCATGTGCAAGGATGACAAGGTCTCCTGGCACCTCATCGGACTGGGCAGTCACTATGACATGCATGGAGTTCAGTTTCAAGGAAACACCATTGACCTGAGAGGGACGACGAGGGATGGGCTGGCCTTGTTTCCTCATTTATCAGGGACAGCGCTGATGCAGCCAGACCACGTGGGTACGTTCATGAACTTATCTTGGCGGTGTGGCACACACAGAAATCAGGCAGCCAAAATAATAGTTGGTGAGATTCTTTGCTCTGCACGAGGGAGCCTGAAAGTGTAGAGACCATGGGGACCTGGCGTAGCTCAGAATTCAGGATGGGCTACTTTTCTGGGAAGTTGCTATAAAACAAATCTGTGTGTGCACCAAGGAGTGAAGGCTTTGAAGACTTTGGGATAGGCAGAGGAGCAGGCAGAGACAGCTAATGGGATGCTCACAGAATTTCCATAACTCTAAAAACAGGCTTTTTCGGCAAAGATAAAATCCACTGACATGTAGACAGTCAGCATCATTTAAGGTATTTATGACTTCAGTAATAGTTTTTCAATAATAGTCTTCAGGAGTTTCTTCAGAATCATATACATTAAGGATACTTTTAATTCTCATGTACAATCCAACGATAGTTTCTTCAGACTCAGAGTGAATTGTTTGTTGGAAACACCAGATAAGCTTTATGACAAAGGATGCAACGTTACTTTTCTTAACATTTGTGCAACTGTTTAAATCAAGAGTCATCAGAGTTGTGCAAGGCTATGCCAAGGGCCATCCTTGGCCAGAGCACCTGATAGAAATACCTGTTGGCAATGTGTACATACATTTTCACCTTTTCCATCCCATACATTTCCATCGTCTGTCATGAAACTGCACTGCAGGACTCACACTAAGCAATATATTCTAGGGGCTTATTGATTTTTGCCAGCTAACCTTCTACTGGCAATAAAGGAAACTGAGTGAATTATCATATCTTTACATTCAACAACATATGTGATTTTCTTTAATTGCATGTTATTTTACCCTTTTCGTCAATTTTGCCCTAGAAGCACAAGGCATGAACTAAGATCCAGTCTGGACAGAGCTATGCTTCTAATTTTGGTTCCATCACTGACTCACATACAAAGTAGCCGTGAAAGTGTTTTCCTCCTTCAGCAGGTGCTAGCAGGTGGAGCTATGCAGGACTACATTGTGGTCAGCTTCTACTTGAGTAAATGGGAAGGAGAGCACAAACATTAAAATCTGCCCACAGACATGCCAAAAGATGCTCCCACCATCACTGCAGCCTTTGACAATCAGAGCTACAAAAAACCTGGCCCATGGTGGTTTGGCCTTTCATGGAGAGAGAGTAAAGGGTCAGAAAGGTGCAATTTAACTCAATCTTTTTTATACCATATAGGTGCATATAAACAAATGGTTATAAGCAGCATCTTTCTGTTTGTATTCTTGTATAACAGGTCTGTAGCTGTATTGTAAAGTCTCTAAGAGGCCTCCATTAGCCTGATTACACCAGAGAGCTGCAGGGACTCAGTGGAGAGTCTCACGCACCCAAGGCTGGCACCAGGGCTCTGTGCTTAGGGACAAGGAAACAGCATCTCTGAAACACACATTCTGTTTCTCTATGCCTTTATCAGTGTTCGTAATGCACACTCCTCCTGTGTTTTCTCGTGCTGCCTGTGGGCACATCTGCAGACAGGGCAGCACTGGTGAAAGCTGACTGGCAAGGCTGCGTTCCTGCTGCCAGACATCTAGTGAATTGCTTTTCAGAGCTCCCTTGGCTAAGCTAATCTAACTCAGATAGTTAGAAGCAATTTCTGGAGATTCTTGAGCAAAGATGGAGCAGGCTAGTGTTTCCTCTGGAGCAAAAAGTCACTTGCTGACTTGCGGATCTCCATTTGTGTCTGGATTCACATATTGCTTTGAGCTGAAGGGCTTGTTGTAATGTAGGAGTTACAGGCTACAACCCGGCAGTGTCTTATGTGCATGTTTGTTGGAAGAAGGGTTCGCCGGAGTCAAGAAGACGCTCAATATGAGTTATGCATCTTGCTCAACTTTATTAGTTGCTAACGCTACTTATATAGAACCGATACACATGCATATTCGTAAAGCAGAAATATAATTGGTTAGTAGTCTCTAAAGGCGCGCGGTTCTCACACCCCTAATTATCATGACTAAAATAAGCATTCTATCCATGTAGCTAATTGTGTTGCTGTGCTTCAGCCTTGCAGTTTGTTACTCCCTATTTTCCCATACCGCTCCCTATCTTTCTTGGCCCTGCACCTGCTTTCCCAGCAGCTGCAGCTTGTTACAGCCACGGCCTGTTGGCACAACATAATTACTCGGTCTCAGGATTCAAGAATAGCTCAAGGCTACCTTTCTTGTTAACTTCAGCACAGCAACTTCAGCACAATTCTGATTACAGGCCTATTCTAATACCAGGCCTGGACTGTGCAGATCTTTAGAGATTCTAAGGCCACGCTTCTGCAGCCATTCTTCTACACATGTTTACTCTTGAGTGTGTGACGACAGCCTGAATCCCCACCCTCTTACGTCTTGACACCATCAAGCACATGGTGACTAAAGGAAATGATTGGTGCATATCCATTTTATCAACTAGTTTCTCCTTCAGTCCTCTTAATTTTTTCTGAGGCGAGCGGCTGCAGAGCCGGCAGGGTCGGCAGCGGAGCACACCAGTGCATTGCACAGCGGGTTTCCCGCACTGAGGGAACCTCGGAGGAGCCGAGAGCTGCCAGGAGCCCACAGCTGAGGCTACAGCAGCTGATGGACCCCGTGCGTGGCCAGGAGCAATGGCAGCCCAGCCTCCCCCGCCCACACAAGAAGCCCTGGGGAGCACCAGCGACCAGCAGCGCTGGCAGCGGGGCGGGCAGACGGGCCTGGCACGGCAGCTGGTGCGGGAGGGGCGCCGGAGCTCTGCCGGCTCCCCGGGGAGCAGCGGTGTCCCCCCGGCAGAAGGCCGCGGCCTCTCCGAGCTCTGCGCCCAGCGGGCCCGGGCAGCTGCCCCGGCTGGGCTCCGGTGGGAACACGCAGCCACCCCGGTGCCGGGCTGCCGGCCGTGCCCTGCTCCGTGCCAGGCCCGGGCGGCTCGGGGCAGCGCCGGGGCGGGGAACTGCTCCGCCTCGGGACGGAGCTCCGGGGGAGGTGGGTGGGCTGGGGGGGTCGCGGGGCGGGGGTTCCCCATCCTCTCTGTGCCTGACAGACCTGTTGTTTGTGCACAGAGAAAGACTTGTGGGTGAGGTGATGGTTGGAGGCTCTTGGGCACAGCGATCATGAAATTGATAGAGTTGTAGGTTCTCAGAGAAGTAAGGAGGGGGGATCAGCAGAACTGCTACCTTGGCCTTCTGGAGGGCAGACTCTGGCCTGTTTAGGAGCCTGGTTGAGAGAGTCCCTTGGGGGGCAGCCCTGAAGGGCCAAGGAGCCCAGGAAGACTGGGCGTGCTTCAAGAAGGAAACCCTAAAGGCACAGAGGCAGGCTGTCCCCATGTGCTGAAAGAGGAGCCAGCGGGGCAGAAGACCGGCCCGGCTGAACAGGGAGCTTTGCCTGGCACTCAGGGAAAAAAGGAGAGGTTTTGACCTCTGGAGGAAGGGGCAAGCCACTCAGGAGGACTACAAGGATGTCGTGAGGTGTCATACAAGGTACAAGGTATCGTGGTGGATAGTGTGGCCAGCAGGACAAGGGCAGTGATTGTCCCCCTGTACTCAGCACTGTGGAGGCTGCACCTCAAATGCTGAGTTCAGTTGTGGGTCCCTCACTACAAGAAGAACAATGTGGTGCTGGAGCGTGTCCAGAGAAAGGCAGCGAAGCTGGTGAAGGGTCTGGAGCACAAGTCTGATGAGAAGCAGCTGAGGGAACTGGTTTTTTTTAGCCTGGAGGAAGGGAGGCTGAGGGAAGACCTTAACACTCTCTACAGCTGCCTGAAAGGGGCTGTAGCAAGGTGGCTGTTGGTCTCTTCTCCCAAGTAACGAGTGACAGGACAAGAGGAAATGGACTCAAGTTGTGCCAGAAGAGGTTTAGTCTGGCTGTTAGGAAATATATCTTCACTGAAAGGGTTGTCAAGCCCTGGAACAGGCTGACCAGGGAGGTGGTTGAACCACCATGCCTGGAGGTATTTAAAATATGTGTAGATGTGTTGCTTAGGGACATGATTTAGTGGTGGACTTGGTATTGCTGGGTCAATGGTTTGACTCAATCGTCTTAAAAGTCTTTTCCAACCTAAACAATTCTATGATTCTATATAAGCATTCCTTTTCTTGACTTTCCCTATAGCATCACAGATCAGGTTTGTCTGAGGACAGATCAGGGATATACAAAGCGCAGGACCTAATTTGCCAAGCTGTTTTTCAAAGTTTTTAAAAATGTCTAAATTTCATGTGCTTTCCTTTCCAGGCACATTCAAAGTGGTTTGCAGGACTTTTGATCACTTTGTTGGTGGAATGAAACATCTCTATGAGGTCAGTAGCTGCCGTAACACCACCCGAGCCCAGCAGCAGCACGGAGCCATGAGGATCTATTATGTCGCTGCGGAGGAGGTGGAGTGGGACTATGCCTCAAATAAGAGCTTGGCACCAAAGATTTACAATGTCAGCAGCAATGAAGAAAGGTACCCAAAGCAAAAAACTGCTTGTGGGCATGAAGCATACTTATAATGGAGGGGAAACTGGAGCATCCTTCCATGAAGCCAGTCTGGTACTTCTTAGGAGGCACTTTCTAACAACAACAACAAAAAAGTGTTTACAAAGCGACAGCCTCTCAGACTAAAGTAGCTCATAGGCATCATTCTGGAATGTTTTCATCTCAGAGTGTACTGTAATGCTGTTGAACCCAAGAAGCCTTCCAAGTCCCTAAATACATGTGTGGCTTCCAGCCCTGGCTCAACCCTACAATGATGTCCTCCAACCCCCTCTTCTTCCTTCCTCACTCTCCCCAGTCTCCCCATCCCAGTGTTGTGGTTTTCCTAGAGAAGAAACCTATGTACCTGTCCCAGACGTGAGCCCCTGCAAGCAGTGCAGGTGTGCTAGGGAGGTGCTGAGCCTGCTTCACTGCAATGCAGTAGCACCTGGCTCCCCTAGAAAAGTCAGAACATAGTAACCACTGCAAGTGAATCACATCTATGTTGCGCTGTGCTAAGAAGTAAAAAGAATGTGCAAAAGATACACGTTCCAGATCATATTGGGTAAGGAGGTCTCTGAGACCCCTTTGGTGGAAACAAAAAGGACCAAGGAACATATTTTAAAAATAAACTTTAGAAAAGTGGCTGGGAAACTGCAGCCTGTAAAGAGGAAGAGTATGGTGGAGTCAGTAGATAATGTACCTGAAGAGTCACAAGTGGTGAAGCATGTTTAAAGAAAATACTAACTCCAGTATTGTCAAAGGCTTCTGTTGCACACACAGTATATTATTACAGTAAGCAGTATTCCTGGGGCAATTTTTTGCTTTTATTTAGTATGTTGTCAGCCAGCCTTGCGGTTTCCCTGCCAAGGGCACCTTGGGAATGAACTGCCAGAAGACTGAGCTGCTCTCAGAAGAGGGTGAACACTCTCCTATGTAGCTGGTGGTGAGTGTCCTCTGCTGGCGAGTCAATCCTCCGGGTTCCCACAAGAGTAGCAACAAATTGTGGGTGACTGCACAAACCTGGAGGGCACAAAAAAGCATCCTGTGCCAGATGCAGAAGTGACAATCAATTTCTCACTTTATCTTCACACGGGGAGAGCATCCAGCCCTGCGCAGTACATAGCAGCAGGAGGACAGGGTAAAGCAGGCCCCTCTTATCTCAGATGATGGCATTTCCTTTCACAGGGCTAGGCTTTGGTTATCATCTTCCTGTGACTAATAACCAAGATAGGGAAGCAGCCATCATGATAAGAGGATTCAGGTTTACAGAGAAAGGCAGTATTTTTTATGGGAGTGGAGGATGCAGCTGGAGAGAGTGGTCAAACCATCAAACCCACTCATAGCTTGAACTTTACCTGTGCTCTGACAGGTCTGGTGAAGGATTTGTGTTCCCAAAGGTTTGTGGTGAGTGCAACATATCCTCAACTTTACCTCTTTGAAGAAGGTGTTCATTTAGTGAGGATTATCACGTTTATTGCTGGTTTAAATCTCTTGCAGCATCCAGGTCTTCACATGAACCAGCACATCAGACCAAGACATATATTCTTATTATGTCTATTGTGAATAACAAAACAGTTACTAGCCTTTAGACCTATAAAGTTTAGTGCTTTTAATTTTTTCCCTTTTATTTTGCAGCTATGGGCACGTTTTCCTGAGCCAAGCAGAAGATCTGATTGGTTCAAAATACAAGAAGGTGGTTTACAGGGAGTACACAAATGGCAACTTCACGCAGCGCAAAGTGAGGGCAGAGGAGGAGGAGCACCTGGAAATCCTGGGCAAGTAGCTCTCAGCTCACAGATTAAGCCTGATAAGTGAGAGGATTGCTTTCCAAGAACTAAGTTTTTCCAGCTTTGTTAACATGGAAAACAAGGAATACGAATTCCAGGTTATCGGTGACTTTACAACCAATTTGTATAATTTCTGAGTGTAAAGATGTTTTCCAAGTTAGAGAATTCATTCTCAAACATGTATAAGGAATTTCCAAAGAGTACTATCAGAAAGGATGCCAAAAGGGCAATTCCAGGATTCACCTTAAATTCAGAACATGCAATGTGCAGGAGACTCTTATGGGCAGATTAAGTCAATATTAAGGGCTGGATTTGTGTCTGAAACTGGGCAAGACAAAATTTTATGTGTGTCATAAAATAACCATCAGCTTATGTTTTTTTTATGGGGTGAGAAGCAGGCAACAACTGGTCATAAAGTAGCCACCACTCTCTAGGAATATATTTGTCATTTCCTTTTTTGCAGTACAAAAGTAAAAAAAATAGTTAAGAAATAGAATTTTCAAAGATGCAAAAATCATCCACAAGGGGTTTCCCTAAAACCAAGCTGTCCAAGACCTGTCTCCGGAGAGAACAATTATTGACTGAAAAGAAAAAAGATTATTTATATATATATGGAACTTTTTCATCAGCCAAGATAACAAACCAGTTTTGATTCCTTTGCTGGAAGAACAATGAAAGCCCAAGGGTTTTGAGAAAGACCTTGGCTCCTCTCTTAGGCCAAGCTATTGAGAGTCTGTTAAATTCAGAAAAGCAGCATTAATCACCAGCATCTTCCATTTTAATTTAGGGCCATTACTCCATGCTGAGGTTGGTGACTCTGTACTGATCGTATTTAAGAACAAAGCCAGCAGGCCTTATTCCATAAGCGCACATGGTATAGAAGAAGTGGGTTGTGAAGAACAACCTGAGACACCACTTACTCTCCCCGGTAAGGCTCTTTGTTTGTTTTTTTTTGGTTTTTTTTCTTGAGCTACAAAGGCTGTATATAAAAGCGTATTAACATATGAATGATAATCCCTTTGTCGAGTTTACACATACCTGTATGTTCTTACTGGCATAATAAGCTCAACGTTTATTCAGATACAATTCTGTGTTGTTTATACAAGTAGGTTCTTGAACAAGTGAGCATGTTTGGGCAGAGAATGAGCCTTTGTTCCTATCAGGCATAGAAAGAGGAATGTAGTATCACTGGACAATCTCCAAAAAAGGCCGAAGCAGGTCCCTAACCATGGCGAGGGAAGTGTAAGCCAGCACTGCATTTGGCTCCAGACTGAAACTCTCACAATGTTTTAAAAACTGAGAAACCCAGTGGTAGAGTTGCAGTTGGCAATATTAACTCTGACTCTCTTTCAATCTACACAGAACTGGCATTTGCATTCAGAGCCGATGCATTAAATGCAAAAGGTAGATGTCGTGTGAATTAAAAGTCTTTGGAAAAGTTTACCCAGTATGCCTCAGTTTCCAGTAAGGAAAACAGTGGAAAATAGTTCTCAAAGCACTGAAATTTTTCATATAGAAAAATACCTGTCAAAATGTTTGTACTTCAATTTTTATGTTGTGTTTTATATTTTAGTAGGAAGTCAGACTCAAATCCTGGCATTATAGTAAATATAAAATGTACATGCCTTTCTTTTCCACCACCCATGCAACTTTTTTCACAGTTTTTGTGAGCTTCAGTGAAAAACTAAATGAAAAGAAAATCTGATGCACTAAATCTTTTTTTTGCAAGAGACATTTGCAAGATGAAATGTTTTTCCTGTAACACAGGATTCACACAGAAATTAATGGCCAAATGTGAGCCAGCATCTGCTTTGCTGGAGTTTGACCTGTGGTTAATATATGGAAAAAAAAAAAAAAAAGGTGATTTATATGATTCCCTTGGGGTTTTTTATTTGCTCCATGATGTTGATGCTGTTTTGTTAACAGTTGAGGTGTAGCACTGGAAACACTACTGTCATGTTTCCTGTGTCCACATGGGAGCAGGCTTGGAATGAGTTAGACAAGGAAAGGTTTCTGCGTTTGACAGTAAGACAAAGGCAAGTACTCTTCAGCAAGATCTAAGGACAAACTTTTCCTTAGGATTTTGGAAGCAGCAGTTAACACAGAACACGAGTCTTTCAAATCAAGCATCATTCTGGGACACTTCAGTCCCCATCACCATCATCTAGAAATCCTTGCTGCCTGATCCTGGATCAGGCTGGACTACTCTCCCCAAGCTTCCCAGAGCCCGTCTAGTTCTACTAAATCCTGAACAAGTCATCAATCTGATTTATGTCCTGCTAAATTGTGCTCCTGATAGCACTGCCAGCTCCTGAAGGGACTGTGGGTGGGTGGCATGGTAAAGAGATGCAGAGAGCAGATCCATAGAAGCCTAACCCAAAACAGCTCTCAGCTACCACAGCTTTGTCCTTTCCCTGTCCATTCCTCCATTTACCCAGCAGCAAAAAGGGAGAAAATATCCATTTTCCTCTTGTTTATCAGTCTTTTCAGGGCTTATGCTTCATTTGCATTTCAAAGATATTTCTTTGATGCCATTTGAAGTGTCTCAGATTTTAAGTAGAGTGGAGATTTTTCCATCTAAAGCTTCCAAATGCGCTGAAGTGATGAGTAAAAAGCAAGGAAGTGGTGAAGGATCATGGCCAGACTCTCTTCTCACATCACACCCTCTAAAAAGGAGTGATGATGCGAAGGTTAGATACAGGTAGATAACAAACTCTTCCCTAGTGTATGTCTCCATGGCATGAATGCCTCTGAGATTTCTTGTTAGTGTTTTCTGTCGTATTAGTGTAGTATTGTGCCTTGAAAGCCTTTCTGATCTCTGCTAAAGTGTGTAAATCCATGCTGTAATGAACAGAACATGCTTGTCCTGTTGCAATACTACAACGTTCATGAGACTCATCTCATATAGCATGATATTTGAGAGTCACCATTTCTTTTTTTGGAGTTATTGTTATACAATAAAACCCACTATTGCATGATCCAGCAAAATAGTGTAGTGGCTCAGTGACATAAAACTATGCTCGGTCACTTCACAACCATTTTAAGATTGAAAACTCTCCTTTGCTCTGATGCCAGCTGCTGTTGGCAGCTGTTGGGTTGTGTCTGTACTAAGAGCACGACCAAGAGTTCTGTGATTTCCTTGTTTTCTCCTGACTTGTAACATGCCCCCAGCTGTTCTTGGCTTTTGTCACCCTGAAAGACTTTTGGGCCAGGGACTGCCTGGCTCAACACTTCTTCACCGCTTAAAAGGGCAAGGTGTTGACCACATCTTGGTCTCCTACCTTCCCCTGAAATACTAACAAAAAAAACACCCCCAAAACAACAAAGCAGGGAAACACAGCATAGGCAGTTAATCTGAACATAGATGTGTTTGTGTTCAGTGCAGAGAACTGACCCTCACCCAAATAGATAATTTCTCCATCAGATTGTTCCAGTTTTTTAAATCAGAGGTCAGGGAATCTCTGCTCAGGGAGGACATGGCAGAGGTGATAGCTTTTGGGATGGGCAGGGGTCCTCTGGTAGTTGCTGAGAGAAGTGGCTTAGTGGAAGATGAAAGGACCCTCCTGTTGCTCCCAGTCCACAGGCTGGTATGTACTCAGCTCTCCTCTCCTGGCCCAGAGCTGATCCACTGCTGCAGCACTGTGCAAAATCCCAGTGGCAACTGCCTCATCTTTGTGCCCTTTTCAGCTGAGAAAGTCCAAGAAACATTTTCTGGAGCTTGACTCCCAGCATCTTCAACTGACCTTAAACATCAGCATCCAAGATCATTGATCTGCTACAAGTTTTGCCCAAAGAGAAAGATGAAGAGTCCTGTCTCCAAACTTCCATCTGTGGGATGCCGCTCTTGGTAAAATTGTTCTCTCTGTTTCAGGGGAAATAAACACCTACAGATGGAATGTCCCAGAACGTTCCGGCCCTGGTAAAACAGATCCAAACTGTATCACTTGGGTTTATTATTCAACAGTGAATTTTGTAAAGGTAACCAAGAAATGGTCATTAAAGATTGCATTGCTCTGGCTAAAGCATCCTGCCTTGCATAATGTTTCTGAAAGGATCCTCCTTCACATTTGTGTGAGGATCACAAGTTAGGGGAACAATTTATAGATGCTTTGTCTTCTTTGATTACAGTTGCACATGCCTGCGTAACTTAATCTACTGAAATCCCTAGGGATACATCATAGTAATGTGATTTCCTCCATAAAGAATAGTTGAAGGGGTTTTGAGTGAAGGCAAAACATTGCTTTGGTACATTAACATAGGTGCTTGTAGTGAAAAAAAAAGATATCTCTAATCAGACAGTAATTTTTTTTCTCATCTGATAGGAAAATAGAATTTCATCTTTATTTAATCTGTAGTTAATTTGTATCTATTTCATAACTGAGTGAAGTGAAAATCTGTAACACATATATTTATTTTATTTCAGGACACATACAGTGGTCTGATTGGGCCTCTTGTAGTTTGCAGAAAAGGAATTCTAGATGAGAGAGGCCTAAGGAAAGACATTGATCGTGAATTTACTCTTCTGTTTATGGTGTTCGATGAAAATGAATCCTGGTACTTGAAAGAAAATATTGAAACATACCTTCATAAGAATCCTGATGATTTTAATTTCACTGAGAACTTCGTAGAAGGCAACTGCATGCATGGTATGTAGGACTCAAGTGACAGCAGCCAAGGGGACGGTAGTTTATTTTTCAAAGCCCTTTTAGGAAGACTCAGCCTGCAATTACCCAACCATGTGACAGCTTCATAAACTGCAACTCTGGAAACAAAAAGATTTCATGACACCCAGCCAAGATATATATTTTTCTAACTAGATCATTTAATCTTTTACTCTTGGGAAGAGGCTGCCCTGCCAGAATTCCCTTGTCATTCGTGAGCTGTGTTCCTTGCAGGTTTGTTCTGTAGGAGCGTTAAGGATGATATTTCAAAACTGTGGCTGTAGTAGCAACCAGCCCAGGAGCCAAACAGAAAAGACTGGATAGGGGCAGGAACAGCCCTGGTAAAGCAAACATCTCTTTCTACAGATGGTACCCATTTTAGGCAACTCTATTCCCTCTTTTTCCATGCAGCTTCTCGGCATTCAGGAGTTTGATCTCAACCAGTAAAAAAACTACCTGATGCTTTTTTAAGACAGAAAACTAAGTGCTGCTATTCACTTACGTGATTTGTAGACTGAAACAAAAATGGGACAGTCTCCCTGCAATGGCAGTGGTCGCTATGGAGAGCCCTTGCCCTGGCCACACATGCCTGTCCCCTTTCTGCCTGGGCACCCCCTTCTCCCCAGAGAGACAAGGTGCCTGAAGTAGAAGTTATCATCACCCATACCATGTCCAGTTATCAATTAGTCCTATTTTGTCATTCTTCCAGCTATCAACGGGAAGATTTATAACAGTCTCCTGGGCCTAACAATGAATGAAGGTGATAGGACAAACTGGTATTTGATAGGAATGGGCAATGAAGTGGATATACATACAGTTCACTTCCATGCGCAGACCTTCATCTTCAAGGTTGGTAAAATTAGTGAAAGTAAAACCTTTGTTGTGTGATGAAAAATTTCTGCAAAGTAGTCTGGGTTCTGTCCTGGTTTTTCAGCTTGGGCTTGGAGCTCTGGACTGATGCTGGGGTAGTGGGAGTTTTGCATACGAAGGAAATACAAAATGAGATCCTTGCAAAGCTTCTGTTGTTCTGAGCCTGTTATGAACCTGAACAAATGTCACTATTAGGGGACATGGTTAGGTGGGTTAAAGTACATGTTTACCCTGGGGTATAAGGGAAGATACAGGGAGGAAATCAGAGAGAGTTATGTCTGCTTAGAGTATGCTTTTATGTTGTGACAGCTTGCTACTGGCAGGACTGTTTAAAAAATCTGTCTTTCAAAGAAACACCTGCGCTTAACCAGCACTTGAAGTCCTCAGGAGGGGTCTTCTGTTGTTAATTAATTGGTTGATTAAATGACGAGTGCCCACAGACTTTAGTTTCCTTGGATGAGGCTCACTAGAAATGTGTAACAAGAAGCATTTGATCTGCCTTGAGGAGCTGAAAGTCTAACTGGAATATTTCAGTGCCTGTAGGGGGGTATTTGAGGCACAACTCTCATGATGCTGGTTTTGTCTTGCCACAGACAGATAAGGACCACAGAGGAGACGTATATGACCTTTTTCCTGGGACTTTCCAGACAGTTGAACTGGTAGCAGAAAACCCTGGAACATGGCTTCTGCATTGCCACGTAGCTGATCATATCCATGCTGGCATGGAGACAACCTACACCATCAATAAATCAGGTGCAGTATCAGAAACATGTCTGAGGCCTCCGAGGTGTTATCACAGCAGATCGGATGGAAGGCAGGGAGGAAAGGAAGAGAGCTAACATCACCACTGCACCCTGCATGCCGGTGGGAAGTACCTGTGCATTACTGCCGTGGCCAGTTAGCATCATCTAGGGACAGGACAAACACCCCTAATTATATGGCAAAGTCGGTAATCTTTGCTGTGCTCTGCAACTTAAAAATAGCTGATGTTTGCAAGAGCCCATCTAAGAGAGCAGCAGCCTGTGGCCTGTGGACCATTAGTCATCTGCAGGTGGAGCAGAAAACAACTGCAAAGCTATTTTTCTGCCTTGCTGCCACGTGATGTGAGGGAGGGCCTGCAGCCTGGCATGGTGCTGGTTCCACCCTGCAATCACTGCCAGCTGCCAGATCTATTTGAGTTCCTTCCTGCACAGGCAGAGACCAGCTGAGATACAAGAAGCTCCAAAAATTATTGTTCATCCTGTCCAAGATATAGGCGATCCTTTGACTAAGAAAAGTTGGCAAACTTTTTGAGTGGTGCTGGTCCCTTCCACCACTTGTGAGTGAAGCCAAAAATGCTTTGGGAGCCTCTCCACATGACATAATTTCACTAAACATCTGGATCCAGCATCTCCTTCCTGGGTCCCCACTGTGCTTGCTACACTCTTCTACAGGGGTTGCAACGGTGCCAGAAAGCACGTCTCTTACCTGTAACCCTGTAGCAGCAGGATGAGAAAAGTAATGCCTAATGTAGCCAAAATACTCCTTCCTTGGATAAGGGGAATTTATTTTTACCACATATTCATGCAGGCTGTGAAACTTCCAAGGAACAAGCAAATGCATAACTGAATCATAGATTCACAGAATGGTTTGTGTTGGAAGGGAACGCTGAAGATGACATAGTTCCAACACCTCTGCCATGGGCAGGGACACCTTCCACTAGACCAGGTTGCTCAAAGCCTTATCCAACCCGGCCTTGAACACTTCCAGGGATGGGTTGTAAAATTTCTCTGGGCAACCTGCTCCACTTCTCAGCACCCTCACAGTAAAGAATTTCTTCCCAATATCTAATCTAGATCTACCCTTTTTCAGTTTAAAACTGTTGCCCCCTGTCCCATTACTACAGTGAGCAGTGAAGTAACAGAGATGCCTATAGAGAAGGGGGATGTTGCCCACAGAACAGTAGCTGTGCTGATCTAATCGAGATTTCTGTTTAGATCAACAAGGTAGAAATAATCAAATAAAATCAACATGACTTTTGCAGAAAAGAAAAAAGTATTTATTAAGGCTTTCAACTTCATTATGCTTTTTCTCTCTCTGCAGAGTGGGAAGCTCCTTCAGAAGGAGAACTCACAACTGGAGCATATGATACAAGTACTGCAAAAAACAGAACCACTGCAAAGGGTAAGGATTTTTTAAAATGTCATTTAAAAATCTCGATGCATGCATAGATTTCTCATGAACTACTTATCTTTTAACAGATTACAACAGCAAATGGGGCAATTTTTGGGGCAAACCTCTGAGTCCTGGAGAAGCCAGCCTGATACTTGCAGCCTTTTTTTTCATTGGACTTGTTCTTCTATCAACAGTATTAATTGTCTTCTGCCTCATCACTCGCCAAGGAAACAGGATCCGTTACATGGCGCTGCATGACAAAAGTGCATTTCTTACAGGTCCCCTGTAAAACCTCACTTTTAGCATCATGTACAGAGCTGCACTGGATTTCATGACATGCTGCTAATAAAACTGGAACAAGATATATGCTGATAGTCCTACCCCATAGCCAGAGCTCACAAGAGTGAATATGAGCTCTAAGGTTCGTCTCCAAGAGTCACATACCACCCATCACCATTTCCACTTCTCTGGAGTTCAGTTGAGCTTTACCCAAGATCAAATTTGGCAGCCAAGCAGAGCAGCACACCTCATGGCATCCACACTGGCTGCACAGGATATCCATGGGAGTGAGGAGCGGGCAGCACGGCATCCATGTGCTCTGGGCAGAAACACGGGACTCACGCTAGGGAATAAATACGACCAGGGAATTTTAAAGCATGCTGGCTTCTGAAGGAACAGGTCTTAATCTGGAAGTCCTCACAGTTTCCCAAAGTCAGGCTCAATGAATTCACCAATATTTAAGCAATTCTCCTTTTTTTTTTGCCCTGTTAAAGGAGGAAACTGTGCACTGGGGACAGATTTTTAAAGGCATTTAGGGACCTACCAGTATATTTTAGCACCTGATGGACTTCAGCAGTCCCCTGATGTTAGTTTCTAAAAGCTTTTGTTAATCCCTTTAAAAATCTAGCCCTGAGCACCCTCTTAGAACATTAGTTACCTTTGTAATTGCTGTTCCTTGTGGTCCTGATTCTTTGCACTGAGTAGCACCTCACTCCCTACCTGTAATGAAGCCACCAGGAGGCTGATCTTTGTGCTCTGCGAGGAAGACAGGCAGAATCAGGCCATGTTTATCGATGCTTGAATGTTTCTAGCTCATTTTTAATTAGATAGCACTCATTCTTGCCTGCTCACATCAGCTACAGCTCTGGCAGAGGAACTCCAGAACAAACACATCTGTGAGACTATTTATCCAAATTTGGTTTTGAATGTAAATTCAAGTTGCTGGGATTTTTTTTTTTTCCACTTCTGTGTTTGGAATTATGTTCAACTCTAGGAAACTTTACTGCTCATCACTCTTATTGTAGCTTAATGGTGTCCTGGATTGATGTCCGGTTAACCAGTATGTTCAAGTTTCTTGGATGTTTCTCAGTTATTTATCAGTTCTTTGTTTTCCCCAGACATTTAAGAGCCACCACACAAGTGCGGCAGAACTGCAGGACTGAGCCCAAAGAGGAGTTATACCATAGCAATAAACACTTTCAGACTCCTCCTCTAAATCTTCCCTTTGAGCTGACAAAAACAGATACTCTAAGCCCTTTCATCATTCTGGTTTGTAAACCTTAAAATTGTGGTCTCCTGTTCTGTGTAAAACCACTATCTGTCTCTGTGCAGGACATTTGCTCTCTGTATACATACAAAATTAAAGCCTTTCACTTTAACATACACTGTTAATAAAGGAAATTGTTTGGTACTTTCCTTTGAGAGCTAATGTCTTTGACTTTTTAGAAGCAGAATCATAGATAACTTTTGACCATAGAACCTAGCCAGCCAAAGCAATTACAATGGTAATAAAAATGTGGTTATTTCTATGAACCTTCTGGAACAGTTCAGTTCATCTGGCATGCTTCTCAGCTGGATGGCAGCTGTGAAACAAGAATGAAGCCTCCAAAGGTCCTCAGGGCCTCAGGACATCACCACTGCTTGCCCAGTTGACACAGCCTGCCACAGAGAGCATGAAGCATCACAGCAAGCATCAAGCATTGATTTTATCATTTCCTGCCTGGTTCAGGACACGGTGCTGTGGTCAGCTGTGCCCCGACACCTGTATTGAAGGACAGCAACTGTGTTGGCCTGAAGCACTGATGAGAACAGACTAAAGCAACAAAATGAACACAAGAATAAAATGAACGAGTCACCAGGGCAGCCGTGCTGTCCACGGAGTGCTACAGGCTCTCGAGTGTGAAAAGTCTGGATTAGGAGCTTGGGTAGCAGTTGGGAACTGTACAAGTGACAAAATCTTGGAAGGGGACAAATGCAAAAACAACCTTTAAAAACTTTCTGGAGGAATAAGCAGCTCTGATACCCACACAACGCAAGCTGGCTGAAACTGTTCTAAAAAAAAACCCAGAAAAGTGGCCAAAGGAACAAAACAGATTTTTTTTTTTATTTTCTTCTTAAAGAAAATTGTGCCTCAGCAAGGTTTTTGAAGGACTCAATGTATAGACTAGAGGTCTGGATGAACAGAGCCTGCTTACATTTCCATAAGACATTTGAGAAAGTCCTTAGTTAAAGCTTCTTAGGGAAATGAAATCACCATGGGATGAGAGGAAGGGCCCACGGTGGTTAAATAGCTGGTTAAAAGATAGGAAAAAGTATCCAGGTTTCATGTTGAAAGTCACTCATGGTGTGCTGCAAGGACCCCTGCTCTTCACTGTTTTCTGTAAGTGGTGTGAAGAAGGGTGACCAAGTTGAGTGACAATCGTAAGTACGTGTATCATGAAAAACTGGTGAAAAATAAAAGATAAAATTTAGTACTGATACTTTTACAGTAGTACTTGTGGAAAAAAAGCAATCCTAGATGTATGCGCTTCATACTGTCTAAGCATCTTGGAAGTGGGATCTTATTTGTAATATTTTAATGACAACATTATCTCCAGTGCTTTTTAGTGGGCAGAAAGGCAACAGAATATTAGGAATCAGTAGGAATTAAGAACAGAGCAAACCAGAAAACAGCTTCATACCATTACGTAAATGTCTGGGGCACCTGCATCTCGAATGTGGCATGAGTCACATCCCCTGGCGCCATATGCAGGAGAGGACGCAGCAGCAGCAGAACAGCACAGAAAGAACAAGAAAGGGAATCGGTGTTGTAGAACAGTTTCCATATGAGGAATGATTTCAGCTTGGAAAAACAGAAAGAACAACTGAAAGCAGGTAGCATAGTGGTTTTATAAAAAGAGAGTTGGGTGGAGAAGGGAGTGATTTGTCCCTTTTGGCAGAAGTAGTATGAGCTAGGGGAGTGCTACATGCAAAGCACAGCACAGGAGTTGGCTCTTTAGGGGGTGGACAGGCACCTGTGTAACTCCTGGTCTGAGGGGGCTGAGGATGCTCCAGGCTTACAGATGTTCAGGAAGCAACTGGAAGAATATAAGGGTGCAAACGAATTAAGGGTTACTAAAGATGAAGGCACCCCACTGACTCCCACAAAAAAGTGATTTGGGATATGGCAGTGGTGACCAAACACTTTGGGTGGGGAAAATGCCACCGCACATGGCGCTAGGTAGATTAAGGGCTTGGAGTGTCTGTCTGACAGGGTGGGGACATATGTGCTGAGAGCTGGGACTGGTCAGCCTGGGGAAGAGGTAGCTCAGGGGGATCCTAAGAGTGTGTGCAAACAACATAGTGCAGATGGAGCCAGTCTCTTCTCAGCGGTGCCCCGTAAGAGGACCAGAGGCGATGGGTGCAAGCTGCAATACGAGCCTCCATTCCTGGGGGACACCTGAAGGTGCCTGGCACGGCTCAGAGCCCCCTGCTCTGAGCAGGGGTTGCATAACCCCACCTGTGCAAGGATGGCATACAAATTGGTGAAACATTCCATATTTTTTGCCCAGGTGGCCAAGAAGGCAAATAACATCCTGGCTTGTACCAGAAACAGTGTGGCCAGCAGGACAAGGGCAGTGATTGTCCCCTGTACTGGGCCCTGGTGCGGCCGCACCGAATGCTGGGTTCAGCTCTGGGCCCCTCACTGCAAGAGGGACACTGAGGTGCTGGAGCGTGTCCAGAGACGGGCAACGGGGCTGGGGAAGGGGCTGGAGCACAAGTCTGATGGGGAGCGGCTGCGGGAACGGGGGGTGCTCAGCCTGGAGAGGAGGGGGCTGAGGGGGGACCTTATCGCTCTCTACAGCTGCCTGACAGGAGGCTGCAGGCAGGTGGGGGTCGGTCTTTTCGCCCAGGTAACAAGTGACAGGACAAGAGGAAAAGGCCTCTACCTGTGCCAGGGGAGGTTGGATTGGAGATGAGGAAAAATGTCCGCTCTGAGAGGGTGGTGAAGGATTGGAACGGGCTGCCAGGGAGGTGGCGGAAGCACCAGCCCTGGAAGCGTTTAAGACAACCTCGATGCGGTGCTTAGGGACAGGGTTCGGCGGTGGCCTTGGCTGCTCTGGGCGGACGGCTGGCCTCGGCGCTCCTGCGTGCTGCCACGGCCCCACGGCCGCCCCTCGGCCCCAGGCGGGGGGGTCGGGCCGCGCCGGGCTGAGCCCCCCCCCCCCCGCCGGGCGGAGCTGCGCGGGGCCGGGCCGGGCCGGGCTGCGGGGGCGCTGCCGAGCCGCGCCGGGCGGGGCCGAGGTGTGCATGGCCGTGCCGTGCCGTGCCGTGCCGAGCCGGGCCCGCCATGGCCATCGCGCACATCGCCACCGAGTACGTCTTCTCCGACTTCTTGCTGAAGGAGCCGCCCGAGACGCGCTACAAGGGGCTGCGGCTGGAGCTGGCGCTGGACAAGATCGTCACCTGCATCGCCGTGGGGCTGCCGCTGCTCCTCATCTCCCTCGCCTTCGCCCAGGAGGTTTCCATCGGTAACGGGCCTCCCCGACGGGCCCCCCGCGGCCGACAAAGGGCTCGGCGGGGCGGCGGGCGGTGCCGAGCCCCGGGGCCGGGGCCGCGGCGGGGGCGGGGTGGCGGCGCTCCGCGGGGCTCAGCCGGCAGCGGAGGAGCAGGGAGCCGGGCAGAAGGCACCCCTGGGCCGCGGGAGGGCGCGGGGGGAGGCAGCTCCCGTGGCGAGCATCCCTAGCAGCGGGCGGCGCCTCCCCGCAGCCTTACCCAGGTACGCCGGGCATCCCGGGCGGCGGCCTTTCCCGCTCTTCCCCATGCCCTCCTCCTTGGGGATTCCGCGTTCTGGCATCCTCTCACAGCTGCTGGGCGTCCCGCTGCCCTCGGCAGCTGTCGGGGGGAGCTGCCACTGCTGGGGGGAGCTGCCAAGGGAGGGGGTCCCGGAGCGCTGCGCTGGGCCGCGGGTGGCGCGCCTGGGGCTGGGGCTGCGCCACCGGCTCCGGGGACGAGGACGGGGGGGCGGGGGGCTTCCCCCGGCTCTGCTGCGCTCTGCCGGCTGCTCAGTTCAGCTTCTGCTGTGAAGCTGTGCCTTACGGGAGAAAGGCCGAGGTTCTTTGTTATTTTGCCATCTGTTCCCGCCCCCCCCCCAATCTCCAAGTTCCAGAAGTCCTTGTCTGGCAGCCTCCTAGCCAGAGCTTTTCAGAGTCTGAAATGGGGAGGAGACTGTTAAATCCAAATGACAAGGACTTGTAACTTGGGGGGTCGCTTATAAAAGCTATTTGCTTGTAAGAATCGCTCTGCGTTTAAATAGCACTATATGAATAAAGATTTTAAAGGTGAATAAGCAGTACTGGCCATTTTGAGACAGGGGTGAATCATAGGTCTTCTGCCCTCTCAGAAATAGTTTGATTTACTGCGTATACCTGTTTGTTGCCGTTCAGCATTGTATACCTGAGGTACATCATCTATAGGTTTGAGTCAAGTGAATGCCGAGAGAGTGGAAGATGGAATGAGACTGTGCATTGGTGGTGAATCTGTTCAAAACCCTCATGAATAGCATTAATCAGATACTGGGCTGCTTAAGAGATAAGATGCCCCAGATGTAAACACTATTTACATCTAGCTACATACCTATTGCAATAGATGCGGTTTCGACCCAAAGTGCTGTGGCCTGCAATAACTGTGGAGAGGAGCTAAGGACAACCAGGCCGGGAATACCGAGGCCAGATCTGAGCCCCAGCAGCTCTGGTCAATCAGAGAAGGGATGGATACAACTGTTACTTCTGTAGTGTAACCGGCTGCTTTTAGTTTTAGATCTGCTACTGATAGGTGCACATTTCATCTTAAAGCAACGAAAAGGAGGGCTTGCATTTCCATATACTAGCTCGTGTATGGGCCCCTTAATTCTTCTACCTTCTGCTTCTCTAAGACCATTGGATCCAGTTTGAAACTGTGCCTGCATGTCAAGGTCTCTTTCATGAGTTCTACAGAAGTATTTCTTTCCTTCTCCTTCCTTATGTACAGCTCGAACATGCAGTTGAATTGCAGAGTTTGGTAAAGTCTGCCTTTCTTTTGGATGACTTAAGTTCTCATCTTTGCTAATCAAACATTTGGGCCTCAGTACACGCTATATATAACATATTTCAATATTACACTAATTCAGATTAAAACTGTGACTGCAGTAGATTCATAAAGGAAATATTAAAATGCACGCTATGTCTTGCATGTGCTTTATTTTGCTTATAATCCTGAGAACCTGTTAGCAGAAAGCATGGGGTTTAAAGCTGAGCACCTCTGAAAAATAAATACGAAAGTAAGTATGAGGAATGGGTCACGCCCCCAGCATAAGTGAAACTGCACCACATGGTTTCCATACAGAAAGTGATACTGTATCAGCTGCGCTGCTCTTACAGCTGTTGCTTCTTTCCCGCATGGTCCTTGCGGCTCAGCAGGCTGGCTGCCTACGGGAGATGCTTCCTTTGAAACTTTTTTTTGGGGAGAGAGAGGCTCTGGGGGACTGGATATGCCTGCTTCTGCAAGCACTAGTGTTCAGCCAGCGATAACATAGAAAGCAAGGATTGGTTTCAAATGCTTCCTGATGTAATTGTGCTTTGAAAAAGCTCAGGAGTGCTAAACTGAGAGAAAATGGTAGGGTGCATTTTAGGTCTGAAGGAAGGCAACTCAGAATCAGAAGGGATTGTGAAAGTGGTGTGTGAGTGCATGAAAATACCTCTGCCTCTGGGTACAAAAATTAAACATCCTTTCCAAAAATGAATGCTCCGCTCCTATTTCTGTTGGGATAATTGCATTCTTCCCACCTAAAATTCTCTTGGCACATCGAGCTGTCACCTTCCCTTCCCGCTCTGCTTTCCTGTATCGTTGCAGTGCAGTGTCAGGTAACTGCAATTTTCCTCCTACATGTGGTTGCTGTTACTTCTGCAAAATACTTAAAATATTTATGAAGGCTGCAGAGGTTTTCTGAAGCTGCTGGGTAACTTCTCGTTTTGATAGACGTTTCAGCGAATAAATGAGATTCCAGGTGAGTATTGCAGAGGATTTCTTTGCCAGAGGCATGGAAAACCCAGCTGCCATGCTCAGTCAGTGAGCACTACCAAAACTCCTGGAGTCAGTGCCTGCGCTGCACTTCAGCATCCTTCAGGGGCAGGAGGAGAACTGTTCTAAGTTTATTCTTGGTTATATTTTAGAAACCCATGATCAAGCTGCAGGTCTGTGATGATTTTAAGCTGGTTCTGGTTGTGCTTAGCTGTGATTGAGCTGTTCTTGACCAGTCCTGGGAGACTTTGCTGCTTGAAATCCTGCACCTCTTTGCAGCTAGACCTTGTTTTATACAATTTTATGTATTTTTATACTGGGATCTTGAAAATGGAAATAACGATATGATTGTGAGGATTATGTTGTGTATGCTTATACTTCTTATGGCCCAATACCATTTCCTTGTGTTATTTGGCAGTTCTTAGGGTAAATACAGTATAGGTGATCAGTAGTATGGTAATAAACCCCATAAAAATATAGCTAAATCACCCATTCCTCTTATAAGGTGTGGGGGGGGGAGGGAAGATAGGGGCACCCTCAGCAATGTATGCGCCACAAATCGTGAGGATTTCATCTGTGTCATTTTTTCCGTGACCATGTATTTAATAAGAATAGCTTTGAGCCAGGATTGAGATTCCATTTTTTAAACTCTATGTGTGTGTATATTATGAGATACGCTTTCTTACTGTAAACAATGTAGCTGAAAATAAAGATATTTATTACCAAGGCACTGCTTGTAGCAGGATACTGCAGCCCTAAGTGGGTACAGCCAGTTGAGCAGAAAGGAAATCAAAACAAGCTGCTTAATTTTGGCAGAGGCTTGTTTCCGAGTTCTGGGGAAAATATCAGTGGCTGGCTTGGGTTACAGCCAAAAGAAAAGCAGATGTGGGAGTTGTCCATTTGATATCAACCATTTGTGTCTTCCCTTATGAAGGCAATTGGGAATTTCTCGTACATGCTTAAGCCCAGTGGCTGCTTGTCACCAAATGATGTTGTTGGACCTTCTGTATACAGCAGCTTTGGGGCACTGCTGTGCAGCGGGCAGCATGGGCTGGCTGCATTCACTGCGGCTTCGCTTCAGTGGTGATGGCTGGGAAGGGAGACAAGGAGGGAGGGAGAGAGCTGGGAAGGGGAGAAGAAGGGAATCTCATGGTGGCCGCCAGCACTCCTTACTGCATGTTCAGTTTGGGTGTTGGTTGTGCATGGCTCATACGTTGCTGGTATTAATTAATCTTCTTGGCTTAGCATCTCTGTTTGTTTTAGAATATAAGAAAACACTCTGGAAACCTTCCCAGGACACAGAAACCATCATGTGTTGAGTAAAGACACCTAAGAAGCTTGGGTATAATAAGCATGAAGGCCTGGCTAGCGCTACTGGCCTATCAGTTGTGGCAGAATGCTGGGTTGGGAAGTGCCTGGCTACGGACCAACCCACAGCATCTGTATGAATCCATCAAAATGAACATTTGCTGCGCTAACGAAGTCTCATTTCCTACTGATGCTCTCTGATGCATTTTATGCTGGAGGGTGTGCAAACATGGCAAAGCAGAGCCTTGTGCTGTGCTCTACACACCGCAGGGTTTATGTCCCCATTGACCACTCTGGGCTTTCCCAGTGGTGACAATCCTTGCTTGCCCTGCTCAGTTTCCACCTAATTTCCAGAAAGTTTTTTTTCTCCAGTTTGTTTGCTTTAGCTGCCATCCCCCCAGTTGGCTGCCTGTGGGATCTGAGGTGCTTTGGCCAGCAGAAAACACAGGGAGAAGGGTGTTAGCTGGGTGCCACATCCCAACAGCTCCTGTGGATGCCATGGGGGCAGCAGTGCCCACCATCTGCAGCATCCCTTATTGCATGCCCGGCTGAGCCTGTATCCCTCTGTACATGTTAATCACGTTTCTTAAACAAGTCATGAGAATCTAATGGATAAAAAAGAGAAAACGGCACAATTGTGAGACTATATCACAACAAATATATAGGAAAAAATAGGCTTAACTCTTGAATTAGGCTCCTTTCCTCTCCCTCTGCCCCCTCTCTGGCCCTCCCTGCTGATGTTCCTCTCCCTTCACATTCACAAGTTGCTGGGGAGGCTTTTGGGAAATAATCTTGTGACTTCCGTAGGAGCTGGGGGCTAATGTTAAGTTGGGTGTAACTAGGCCAAAGACTATTACTATGGCAGCTGCTGGCAGAGAGCCTGAAAAACATCTCCAAGTGCTGCTGAAGCAGGCTGTGTGCTAATAGTTGGCATTTGCACACCTTGCATTTAGTTCTGCAGGATGCTCTGAAACCCAAGGCATTAATGACAGGACTGAGTCAACGGATGTGTGAGTGGCATCAGTCTGGAGCAGCCAGACAGACTGTGAGCTCCAGAGCATCTTTCATTGGAGGTGCAGACCCCCGAGAACAGCAGCATACACTGTGCTGCTTTTTGGCATATGAGGAGCACTCAGTAAAGAGCAGAAGCTACAATCATCAGGAGCAGGCCTGCCTGGGGAGCCAGGACAAACTTGTAAAGGCATTTACTTTAATATAGAGTCTAAATTGTCTTTGGGTGAACATCTTCAGCTGTTGGGGGAGGAGATTTTTTTTTCTATTTAACTTCTACAGAGCCAGGTTTACATTTCCTCCAGAAATGATGGTGAGCTGCTTTTGGAGCCAGAATTAGTTTAAAAAGCATCATGGCCCTCTGGTGTTGCCTGAGATTTGGGGTGCCACCAATGTTGTCAGTGGAGCCAGATGGTCAGCGCCACTGTTTTCAGATGCTTCTCCTTCAGACGAAGGGAAACTTTTTGAAAGAGAAGCTTTTTTGGTTTTTGTTTTTCTTAAATCTCCCTGGTGGGAATTTCATTCACAACGTTTTTTTTTCCTATAAATCAAAAAACCTATTGCTCCAGAGGCAATGCTTGATAAACACCCAGCTCTTTTCCCACTACATGATTTTGAGACTGCTCTGAGGGATAACAGGCAGCCCCATGGAAGGAAAGATCCTTGCTGGCTCCTCTGACCCACTCAAACACTGCATGACCTGAGCTTTACGTTCTGCTACTACTTCATTTCCAAAGTAAACCTCAGGGAACAGCTGCTTCTCTCCAGGGCACCCATTTGTGTCTCTCCATACTTCCTTCTTAAACATAGTGTCTATTCTGTTTCACCCGACCTGCCACTTCGGTCTGTGAGAAGCATCTATAAATCTAATAAAATTATTCCTGCTGGTGCACTCTTAATGTATGCATGTACACCCACACATACAGTTCCTTCTTCTTTGGCCTGCATGGGGACATCTTTTTTCATATTTTAAAATCTTTTTTGATGTTGGGGTGAAGGATGTGTGTTGGATGGTGCCTGGCAGTCTGTACATTGCATACTTGTGCCTTGATTTTCTTGTTTGTGGGTTTTTCCTTAGTGGCTGCTAAAGTGCATAATTCTTTCTAGATAAATCAGGTGTTTGGGTATTGTGGCTAGTCCATTTTGCCATGTGGAAAATTATAGTAGTAATGAATGGCTAGGTTTTCATCCAAGTTTATGCAAATCTTTTTCCAGTGATTGCAGTGTATTAGAAACCAAATAATTGCTTACTGAAGGTTTAATCCTGTCAACCACAACCACCTACCTGATCCTGGTTTAGGAAAAATAGTTCAGCATATGATTAACATTGATTCTTGGAAGTACGCTCTATTAGTTGTAGTTTCTTAATTAGATGTTTAAGTCAGAAGAGGGTTGATGAGCCACTCAGGAGGAAACCAGTCCAGCTTGCTGGCTTTGCACTCTGGTGAGGGATGCAGCCAGAGGGTGCTGAGCCCTTTGCTCATCCTGCCTTGCACCCCAGAAAAGCAGTTGGATACTGAACATGGAGGCTCCTTCAGATCTGAGATTTTCCTTAGGATTCTGAGAGCTTCTTTTTGTAGGTAAGTTTCTTTTTTTGGGAAGCATCTGCAGGGCCAGTAAGGTGGGAATCACAGAAGTGCTTTGCATCTTGCTCATTTAGCATCAACAGCAAAATTTCCACCTCCATTTGGACGAAAGGAGCTGGAGTAAGCCCACTGCTAGCATCTCAACTCTGAGAAGTTGCAGCTGGGTTTGGAACATCTTCTTTCAGGCACCTGATGAGACATCCTTCCCAAATGAGCTTGCAAGACTTAGGCAAAATGGATGAAAAGGTATTACCAGGGCACAGGACCTCCACCTGTAGGCTGCCCCGTGCTGGTTTTTACAGTGCTTTGTAGGAGCTGAAGAGGAGCCAGCTGCAAAAAGAGAAGGGTTTTCCTGGTACAGACAGGGAGGAAATCGCTGGGGGCTTGTTGGCAGAGCACACATGAAGACATGCTGCAGCTGGGTGGGGTGACAGCTCGGCCTTGCTGCTCGCTGGCTGCAGTGATTCGGGCTTGTACTCTGCGCTCAGCACTTGCATGCCTGCAAGTAATTCCTGCTGCCAGCGAGCTGCTCCATCTGATAATCTCAGCATACTTGTAAAAGCCACGTTTTATCATGCACGGCTGCACACCTGTTGCTGCCTTAAGTTTCTGCAGCTCTTTCGGGTGGTCTCTCCTTAGGGCAACCACAGTAAGTGGCATTTTTATATCCTCATTTGTTTGCAAAAGTGTAAGTGAAACCCCCATCGCTCCCTTTCAAAGTTGATTTTAGTACCAGGGAATGATTACAATATAAGTGCGTTGCCAAGTGTAATGATAACTCAGGCAAAGACTGTTGTGGCAACTGCTTAACAAATGCAGTCATTTATTATTCCTCATCCTTCTTGCTGTGTGTTTTATCTCCCTGTTGTTGTTATGGGCTTGGCTGCTGCTTTTCTTCTTTCCCTTCTTATGAAAGCGAAGGATGGGGGATGGCTTCCTGTCACCAAGCCAGGAGGCTGTTCCTTTGACAGCAGAGGACTATCGGCCTTTCATAAACCAGCCCAGTGCATGCTTGTGTGCAAAGTGCATCTGTGGAAGGTGTTTGGCCCTTTGGGTAATTTCTCCTCTAATAAAAACCACAGGTCTTCCCTTCCTCCAGAACAACCCACCATAAAGTTAATTATCTGTATAGATTTATTGCTATTACTCCTTTGGAGAGGAGAAGGAAGGAAAAAATGATGGAAAATTGTGACCATTTTCAGAGGCATTTAATAGTCTGTGTTCTGTGTAGATGATCCACAAAAACATCCTGTTTAAGTCTTAACATTACTGCTGTCAGTGCAAAGTTGTAATTTGCAGTAACAAGTGTTTAGAATCAAGACTGCAGGAAGTTAATTAAAAACCAGTGCAATAACCAGGGTGTCCCCAGCTTCTGCTTGATGTCAAGGTTTACCTGCTCAGCAACTTGCTCCCAAGTCAAGTTGCTAAAGGTTTCCTTCATCCCTGCTGAAACCGTGGGGACCAGAAGAGTGAGGGTCACTGCTCTGCTGCAGCCTGTAGGTGTTCTGGTATGAAGTTGTGCACGTAACCCTTTGGAGAAGGAGATTGGCTGCATTTTTCATCACTAATTTTGGAGAAGGAGGCTGGCTGCCTTTTTCCTCACCAATTTAAACACTCCATCACTTTCAGGGTTTTCCCACCCATTGACAAGAATGAACACATGGAATGTGTCTCTTGTTGCAGGGAGACGTGAATAAGACAAAGCATCTTTCTGAACATTGCTATTGCACGCCCTTTGAAAGGGTCTCTTGTTTGCTGCTTCACGCCAGGCACAGTCAGCAGCAGGAGGTTCGTTAAGTGATGAGAGCAGAGCATAAATGGTCCCTATCCAGTGGAGAATAGATGCTCCAATTGCCTGCTTTTTTCTTTTCCTTTTTTTTTCTTTTCCTTTTTTTCTTTTTCCCCTGCAGCGTATTATTTCTTGAGCTTCTACAGCTAATGGAAATTGGAAAGCAGAAACTCCCCAAGCTTTGGGACAGTGCAAGGGTTTGTCTGGTGCCAACTTTGCTAAACCACATGAGCTCCGATCTGATAAACAGTAACTTGTTTTCCATGAAGGGAGGCTTGTGACACGTCAGACCATGTCCTTACGATAGATACTACAGCCATAGAAATAATTGTGATTCATAAGGAAAGGCTTTTATTCGTAATGCTTCTTGACTACACTACGTTGTAAAAAGGCTGTGCAAGTTACAAGGCGAAAGTGGTTGGCTGCTGTTACAAAAGAAGTTCTTATTCTCTAAAGGCTAAACTAGCAAAAAGGCACAATGAATGATACAATCTTATATGAAGTGTATATTCCCATAAAGCACACAGCAACGCCATTAGCACTTACTGATGAATATATTAAGAAAATAAAGCTAGCAATATTTCCCCCTGTTTGTCTTTTGATACTGGTGGTATGTTGGAGGAAGCACTGGGAGTTGCTTTTGGAAGAGGGGTGTTCATGGAAGAGCCATCTCCACTTTGTGTAATCATTTGGTGAAACAGCTATCCTCTCTCAACATTTATGAAAGTGCTGAAAATACGTGGATTTTTTTTGCTTTCACTATCAAAGCTTCAGAAGCAAAACCAGAACCCCTCATCCTGTTTTACTAGCTTTATCCAAGGAACCGCTGATACTCCATTTCCAATAACCACTCTTCCTTGTTGAGATACGCTGTGGGAAGACTTAGTTGGTGACTGTATCTGGTCAGAGCAGAATTTGACCCTAAGGGTGAGGCTGGCTAGATAGCTGCTCTTGCTGTCAGTTAGTGCCCTGATCTTAATTTGAAGCGCCCAAGCAGCTGGAGAGGTACTGGGAACGTGTGGGGATGATGGTGGTACACCTGTTCTTGGGCACAGCATGTCACTGCACTGGTGAGGAGGGACCTTGTGCCCTTTGGAGGTGTCTGAGGGCCACTATTGCTCTGCCAGAAGTTGCAAGTGGAAATCCCTGTTTTCACATGTATAACTTGAACCCTTCAAAAGTCATGTGCAGTCTCAGAGGCAGAAGAAGTGGCAGCACCCTGAACCAAACTTGCCCTTGCATCACTGCAAGGACTGCCGGGCAGCAGGAATGCTGTTTGAGGTCTTGCTTCAATAAGCGTGTAAGCTGTAGGCTGTGTGTTTGGGAACTGCAGTGGCATGATGGTAGGTGATGGTAGCCGTTTCCTCGGGAAAGCAGCCTTTCCTGGTCACACGTCATATCTGCTGGTTCCCCTCTGGCCAACCTGTGTCGAATGCAAGTGAGGTAGTTCTTGGAGGGCACGTTTCCCCCTAAAACTTACGAAAATCAGCCTAAAAGGCAGGTGCTTCTAATATGCTGTCTCAACCCTTAGGAGACATCTGAGATTCCCTGTGGGAGTTTAACCCTTTGAGTGCAGTGGGAACTCGGTGACTTTCCTCCCTACAGAGCCGCTGTGTTTCATTCCATCACTTAACCTAATAGCTTTGGATACCACGAAATCTTGAGTGTGAGCTTTTCTTCCTAAACTTGATCTATTATTATTTTTTTTTAATCTTCTGAGGGTGTGATGACTTTAGCTTTGTTTTCCCAGGTGCTCAGATAAGCTGTTTTGCACCCAGCTCCTTCACCTGGCGACAAGCTGCTTACGTGGACTCCTACTGCTGGGCAGCTGTGCAACAGAGGCAACCATCCCAGAACAACTTAGAAAACATTCCCCTGTGGCTGCATAAAGTACGTACAGATCTCCTTCTCCTGGAAAAGTTGTCCCCACTTGGAAGCCTGCCTTTGCCTCACTTTCCTTGCTTCTCTTCTGTGCTGTAGTCCTTGGCTTTGACTTGACTTTATTTTTAGAATGTTTTCTTTCCCTTACTTCCAAAGAAGGTAGTACTAGAAAAGGTATTTTCTGTTTTTAACTAAAGCGTCACCAGTTATCTGACACAAGAGTAATGTTAATGTTGCTGTGTGGCCCCGGAGCCGAGTGCTTTACCTGGCTTTAGCCAGAAACTATTTTAAAACCAGGATACAGGATACAACAACTGCCCTAATGCTTGTGTCAAAAGCTTGGGAAAACAGAGTAGTAAAAACATTTTGTATTTTTATTCTGTTACACTTGGCCAATTGTGCATGGAGAGGAACTCAGGGAAGACAGGCATTTTGGGAGAGATTAAATACATCCCTTGTACCAACAAGTTTAACCTCTGTCTTCAGTGTGCTCTTCTGTGCTTCCTCAGGGCTGTTCCCTTGCAAACCATGCTTTCACTGCTCCAGGTAAAGCAGTGTCATACTGAATGCACAGTAAGAGACTTAATTTAGGGGTAAAAACTGCAGTAGATACTAAGATACTTGAGCTGGCTTGAAGCAGTTAACCAGGTTTTGCAAGGAGTTACAAACTGAGTAAATGCCATACCAATGCCTGGAGCTGACTGAGCTCACGAGGCAGCATCGCCCTGCTCGGGCAGGGCTGATGCCAAAGTAAGAAATGCTGTGAGGACTCTGCAGATTTGGGGTGCTGTGTGCTGCCCTCCCCAGCCCCTTTATTACTTGCCCCAGCAAATAACCACCCTTGCACCTGGGAGCGGAGAACCTGGTGTTAGAGGGAGCTCAGGTCGGGGACCTGCAGCACCCGTATTTCTGGGTTTTGCTGGTGTATCCTGTACCTCAGCTTTTATTATCCAGTCAGCTGGTGGTATCTCCTCCAAAAGACTATTCAGGGCTGCCTCTGATTTGTTTGCTGACTCAAATCCCTAGCTGTAAGGGTTTACTACTGCCTTCTCCAGCTAGCTCCACTCATAATCTTGACCTGACAGTCTTGCGTTTCATGAATATTAAAGCCAGACTTGTTGGTTTCTAGCAAAAACTCTTCCTTGCTCACTTGCTGTTCCACTTCACTTCAGCTAGGCCTTCTACAGAGGCCAGTTGAAGCTGCTGGGACATCTTGCAATGCAGGCACCTTGCATGGGTGGAAACTCCACCTGCAAGCCTGGATACGCTGTTGCCCCTTTCTCTTGAAGGAATGAGTTCTTGTTACCCTATTTCTTTATGTTGAATTTTATGCCTTAGTCACCTGCTGATCGCTGCAAGTCTCCTATTTTCCAGCTCTTAACTAATAGCTTAAGTAGTCATACATTTATGATGCAACCCATGTTAACTTGCTGAATAGTGCTGTCTCAGGAATTGGTGCTAGGGCCCTTCTTCCCACAGTTCCTCCATGATAAATTAAGGGTATGTGACATTTCCTTGTAAATACCCTGCAGACTGGGTGCAAGCAGTACACCTGAAAAGCTGAATCAGATGCGGTAACAGAGGCTGGGTGCCTTAATCTCCTAAATCCATGCTTAGCCACCTACCCTTCCGAGCTGGGCACTGGGAGCAGGAGAAGCTGTTTGGAGGCCAGTGTTAATATCCTTCTACCGTTTGTTCATCAGCTTCCACACTTTACAAGTTTCCAGGGGAGGAGGAGTGTTACAGCTATTAACACTGACCTTTGGTTTCCACTGTGGTGTCTGAAAGTGTTTGGCTGTTGTTTGCATCCAGGGCCAGCAGCTGCTGGCTGCACTGCTGGCTGGCTTGTCGTGGGGGCTGGTCACTTCAGCAGGAAAACAGGGTTCGGGTTGTCCCCCCTGACCTTGTGCTGTGAGGTACGTACAGGTGCATTGCTCTGCAGATTTTGGTTAGATAACCGTTTTTAAAACGGGCAGAGCGGAACCTTTGTGGGAGCACAGTGATGTTAATGAGAAAAGAGGGCCTTCCTAAGCCCAGGTGGGAAGAGCCTTGGCTCCACAATGCAAGGGCAGGGATGCACACAGAGGGGTAGCAGGGATCATTAGGCCTAGTTTTTCTTCGGACAACACTTAAAACTTTTTTTCTGCTTTCTGGGCAGCAGTGCTTTTGTTTGCAAAGCATCTCAGTTTCTTTCTAATACCCTGGCTCACTTAGCATCTCACTGTATTGGCATGCTGGAAGACTGTAAAAAATGCTGAAGGAGGCATTATATTACAGTTTGGGAGGGATGAGGTTGTAGGGCCCAGTTCCTGATTGAAACAGGTGGATTTCCTTATGGCACACTCTTTGTGCTCTGTCAGAAGTGCTGTCAAAGGTTTGCATCCTGGGACAGTGCTCAGTGTGGTGTACAGAGGCAGCAGGACAGTGTAGCTCTTTGGTGAAGAAGCCAACCTGCAGCAGCTTGCCCTGCTTTTGTTCTAGGCAGCTAGTTGCTCTGAAGGATTATCAAAACCAGGTTGCATTACAGAAAAGCTGAGTACAAGTTTGAGTTGGAGTTTTTAGTTTATTATTCAGTAAAATATACGTTTCAATTTTGGGCAGTCACCACAGCTTGGGCACCTTTACCTGCTGTAGTTTCTGCTCCAGGAGATCTCTCCCAACACTTGGATTTACCAGTTTGGAAACTTGTTTTGGAGTGGAGGAGCATAGTGCAACTTTCTGGGCTCCCTGACTCTAGAGTTCCGTGCATTTCTAGAGGGTGCCCAGGACCTCTTTGCTTGGAGAACAGGAGTTCTGAAATTTCCAGTGATCCTGGAATAGCTCTTCACACTGGATAACCCTTAGCCGAAAGCAAAATGAGTTCTGTACTCACAATTCAAGAAACAAACTGTCTGCAGATAGATAAATGGAAAGAAGGGACTATGGTATGTCCTGCATATATTCTTAGATTAACGCTCAGATTTCCTCTCTTCATCAGTGAAAAAGCTGACAAAATTATTCTATGGTTGAGTCCTCTGACAAGACTCATCTTCGGCTTTGTCCCTGATGAAACTTAGTCTGGTTGGGCTTCACTCTTCTGTTGTCTCTTTTCTTCTGGGGTTTTCCGTTCAGGTTTAATTTCCTCAAAAGATTTCTTGAGGGAATATGTCTGAAGTGTCAGAATGGAGATACTGGTTTCTAAAGATGAGTGGTAAAGAGAGACAGACAGTGGTGATCTGGGGTGGAAGAGTCATGTATTTGCTCCCTCTATTTGCTTTCTGGCTCTGAAGACAAGTGTTCCACCTGACAACTTATTTTGATAAAACTTAGCTTGATCCTAAACTGGAATAGAAACAAGCTTTTGGCCAGTGTGAGAGGGCACTCCTTGCAGACTAGCGGAGAAGGCAATTACACTGTGAAGCTTTTTTAATCTGTAGGGCACAGAAGAATGTATACGGACACATGCAGGAGAACAGTGAGTATCACCTTTACTGGCTGTTGATACCCACCAGACATGATAGCAAGCAAGTTGAGGGGCAGTTGGACATTGAGTGATGACATCTCTAATAGCCCTGAAATCTAGATTGCTGGCATGGAGGTGCCTATGATCAAGAAGCTTCTGGGGATTTTAAAAATTATTTTCTAGTCTATTATTAATTGGGAAGAATCAAGGAGGAAGACAAAGGTAAGCAAAGCAGAGGGAAAGGGAGTAGATGGTTCCTCAGAGGAAGGGGGTTCATACCAGTGTGAAACGCAGGCAAACAGTTCATCTGACTGACAGCAGAAAGAAGAGGTTTTCACACGTGGCACAGCCAGGAGAGTTCAGTTGTCTGACTCAGGTCTTTGTAAAAGCGCAGGACAAGTGCCGTGGGACCCGCTCAAAGCATTGCATACAAAGAGTGGGTCTGAAGTCTTTGTATGCACAGAGTGAAGCTTATCTCATTGAAAATACTCCCTTTTTGTAGCAGAAGTAAGATTTACTGTGGACCTGTGGGTTGTTCTTTGAATTGCTTGTCTGTAAATACACAAAATAATCCCAAGGTTCTTTATTATTTTGTTAATATGATTACAATCGTGATTGTAACCTGGTTCTCTTTATCCCCTGTTTGTATAACTTCTTAGCTGACTGAGGACTGCCCTCGTGTTTCACCTATAAAGCCCCACCCAGAGGGATTAAGCGCTTTCAGAGCAAGGAAACCTGGATGCAGATGGATTTGTAAACCATTGTTTGAGAGCATAGTGTTAGAGCTACTTCAGTCACCTTCATCTTACCAACTGAAACCAGAGAAATACAGTTTTTAAGCTGTATCGAAACAGGAATTAAGTCACAGGTCAGGTAAAAAAGGTCATGTATGGTTTGAGATTCACTTGCAGGTCTGCAGGCAGGATAGTTTCTCAACCAGAATGATGAGTCATTTGTAGCTCAAGTTTCAGCCCTGAACACCAATGGAACATCTCCCATCTACTCAAGCAGGGATAGTGTCATATCCAGAGGGAGCTTAATACCTTTGTTTCTGGAAACATGCCATCGCTGTCATTAGCCTGTCTGGGGGCTGGTGCCTTTGCTTAGGCTCTTCCTGGTGGTAAATAGAAATTTGGAACTGAAGAAGCAGGTGCCTTACCATGATACTACATTTTAATGAGAAAAATTTTCATCTCAAGTGAGTGAAGACACTTCAGTGCTTCTTCTTTGTTGAGTACTTATGCCAATGAATTTTCTTGAGGCTGTAATCCAGACCTGTGCAGTTTAACAGCTTTGTGCTATTGTAGTTAAAGTTACTTTTTGATCACTATTGGGTATGGTAGAAGTCATACAAAGAATGCTTTAGTAATGCTTTAGTAATGTTTGACCGGGGGGGGAAAAAGGAGTGAAGATGCAGTAGAATTAGAAAACTGTTGCTTTCTAAGTGCCACTGAAGTGGTTCTCATCTTCTGCCAGATATCTATCCAGACCTTGGCAAGTTTTCTGTAGATGACGTCCTTGAAAATGCCTTTTGGGTCACACCACGCTTGGTGGCTGTATTTTCTTCGGATGATAAAAGCATATTTGAGCTGATGAAGTTTTTAAATGTCCTTTTAAATTATTTGCTGTGTGTTTACTGTATCTTAGCACAGTTGAAGCTGGAGATGTTATATCATAGAATGGTGTGGGTGGGAAAGGACTTAAAGATCATCTAGTTCCAACCCCCCTGCCATGGGCAGAGACAACTTCCACTAACCAGGTTGCTAAAAACTCCATCCAACTTGGTGTTGAACACTTCCAGGGCATCCACAACACCTCTGGGCAACCTGTGCCTACCTCATCATACTCACAGTACAGAATTTCTTCCTAATATCTAATCTAAATCTACCCTCTTGCTTAAAACATTACTCCCCATCCTATTGCTACATGCCCTTGTAAGAAGTCCCTCTCCAGCTTTCCTGTAGGCCCCCTTTAGGTACTGGCAGGCTGCTATAAGGTGTTTCCAGCATCTCCTTTTCTCCAGGTTGAATAACCCCAGCTCCCTCAGCCTGGCTTCATAGGAGAGGTGCTCCAGCCCTCTGATCATCTTCGTGGACTCCTCCTGTGGACTTGCTCCAAGAGGTCCATGTCCTTCTTACATTGGGGCTTCCAGAGCTGAATGCAGCGCTGCAAATGGGGTCTCGCAAGAGCGGAGTAGAGGGGGAGAATCACTTCTCTCAATCTCCTGGCCATGCTTCTTTTGATGCAGCTCAGGATGCAGTTGGCTTTTTGGGCTGCAAGCACACATTGTCGGGTCACGTTGAGCTTCTTGCCTATCAGCCCCACCGAGTTTGTCTCGTCAAGGCTGCTCTCAACCCATTCTCTGCCCAACCTGTATTTGTGCTTGGGGTTGCCCCAACCCACATGCAAGACCTTGCACTTGGCATTGTTGTACTTCATGAGGTTCACATGAGCTGACCTCTCCAGCCTGTCAAGGTCCCAGTAGTCTGTAGAGCAGACTATAGAAAGTCTGTTGAATAGTCTATAAATATCTACATTGAATAAAATAGTCTATATAATAGACTATTTTGTGTTTTAGTCTGTTTTTTCCTTTCATCTTCAGGAGAGTGTGATGGTAATGCATCTTTAAAAGATAGTTTGGGGGATTCCAGTGTCCTATGTGCAAACCAGATTACTCAAACACTTTGTCTTTACCCATGCATGAAAGATCATGCATTGCCTGTTGCAGGGCTTGGTGGAGTGTTGTGCCACAGGCTACCAAAAGCCAGTGTCAGATCTGGTGCTCTTTTTGTCTTTGACTGCCCTGTGGGATGTGTTACTCTCAGAGTATGGCCATGAGAGAGAGAGAGAGACTAGTTCTGCAGTTGCAATCTGGGTTACTTGTTGCGGAGTAGTGATGCTGAGCACACACGTCTTTAGCCTGGAGGGAGGAATCTTTCTCTGCACAGATTCCTACTCAGGCATGGCTTGGATTTCAGTGCCACATCAGTACCAGTTAACATGGGCTTTGGCGGTCTCTGGTGCTGAACTGTCAGATGCATCCTGCTCAGGTGTGATGTACTCTCAGCTTTCAGGAGGAGTAAGGGTACATAGCCTGTAATGTATACAGAGCTCACAGGTCTGTCAAGGGAAATGAACTGCAGCAGTACAGAACAAGGGACAGTTGTCTTCTTGGCTTCCTAGTGCTCTGCTTCCTCAGGAGCTTGCTGTCCCACCCAGCGTGCCATCAGACTAAGGGACAAGCAGGGCAGGTGAACCTGATTCCATCATCTTTAGCTTTCGGGAACTCACCAATAATTAGCAGAAAACTTACAGGGGACTCTAGTTTGAGTCCCTGGTGCATGCACTACTTGTTTTGTCTGTCTCATGCTGAGTATTAATTGCACAGTACCTATAGCTAGTACCTTCCAGCAACTTGGATTAGCCTAGCTGAAGCTCTGCTACTCTGTTTTTGAGTGCCAAACTCGATGGGCTTTTGCCTGTCCTTTCCTCCTTGCAGCTGGGTGGAAATGAAGACTCAGGGCATCCAGGTTGAAGCACAATGTTGTAGCCCTCCACACACTTTCACTAACAAGGTTCAGAAAGGAGCATTCTGAACCATAAGGTATTCTGTCCATTCCAATGTATCCGCTTTCAGAGGACCTTTCTTCAGTTATGCAGTCCCATACCATCTGACATCCAGCATTGTGAACTTGTTGTTGAAAAGGAACTTGATAACTAGACAGCAAAGGAAAACCTGAGTTTTACTTTTAGGCCAGTATCTTTCTTTGGCGTATCTTTGACCGTACAGTTCTTGAGGTTGGTGACACTTCCCGTTTAACATAAATGCTACAAACTATCCACGACTGAAGTAGCATTTCCTCTTTGTGTGTTCGGTGCCTTAGAAGTAAATACATAAACCATAAAAGAAAAGCGTATGACACGTGAACATCTGCTTACGAATACCATGGAGTCCTCTTCTTAAAATGGGAAGTCATTATGTGTGACTGTTAAATGTGGTCAGATGAGCTGGGTAATCCGAGTCTGTTGCTCTGAAACCTAGGATTTGTGCCAGATGACTTTGCATTTTCACTTCTGCTTGTTGGTTCAAGGCCTTAAATTTAATGGTTCAAAACAATTAGCTATTATGTAAGCCTACTGTGAACAAATAGAACAAGCATATCTTTCATTTTTAAAAAAGCCAGAATCCGAGAAGGATGGAGTCGTTCATTAAGTGCTGTGGAAGGGCTGACAAATACAGGCTTTTGTCTCCAAACAAAAAGAGCTGGACTGATGGTCACGCTGCTGCTCTGGTTCCGAGATCATTCAGAAAAGAGCTGCATAGTGTTTTGTCATGCTGCCATAAGCTACAGCTTTGCGAGTGGTGAGAGCCTGGTGTGGGGAAGCCCAGTAAACACATGACAGATGTGCCTTTGTCCCAGTGGTGCGATGCTTCTAGGTGAAGTGGCAGTGGTGAAGGAGTTGGGAGAGGAGGAGGTACAAGGGAAGATGGCAGAAGCTGTTTTTTGTAAGACAGGAGTCTGTAATGAGGCAGAGGAGGTGGTGGGGATTGGAGCAGGTCTGGGGCAGAGCAACAGGGCTGATACCAATGTACTACGCAAGTGCAGAACGTGCCCACAGAGTCTTTTTCTAGGTATAAAGGAAGAGGTGGGGACTGGGACAGTGAAGGTTTGGGGCTGTGACTTCAGTGTGTCAACTAATCTTGCCTCTTGCCACATGTCTTGTAGGCCTCGGGGTAAAGAGATCTCAAGGAATTAATCGAATACTGCTGGTGGCTTGTCCAGTTTGAACATCAGAAAGGGAATTCATAAATCATCTGATGCCTGTAAAATTTCCCGTGTGCAAGTAGTAAAGCCAAGTGGTATAAACCAATGTAAGAAGCTTTGGACACTCCTTACTAAATCAGACGTTTCTTTGTTGTTTCTTTCGCCACCTGGCACCAGTGGAAGGGTGCTAAGAGGTATGTGACACAGGAGTAAGTGAAGTCAAACAAGCTTTGCAGCAATCTTGTACAAGCTGGCATTTGCCAAGGCCTATGGAAAAGGTGTTGCAGCAGCTTAGAGGAGCTTAGATAAGGCTAAGCTGCGTTCGTAGATGGATCATTTCTATTTCTACATAATACAGAATCCAGAGGCCTGAAAGAGCCTGGACATGAAACCATAAAGCTTTGGGTAGACCAAAGGCATCCAGGACTTAGACCTGTGACACCTGGTGGCATCGTCCACAGCGATAAATATGAAGGGCAGATTCTTGAGCTGTTGCCTTTGAGTTAGTGAGATGTCTACAAAAGCATGCCGGACATGCCAGAACTTTACAAATGAATCAGAAAGGACAAACCCGGAAAAAAGCAGGTGACCTGAGGTTATCTGCTTTGTAAAAAGAGGGGAGGGAGGCAGTAGTGAGGGCGGAGCTCTGCGGAGTTATAGGGGCTGCTGGGGATAGGAGAGGGGTCCTGCCACGGGTGCAGAAAGTATTGCTGAGAGGCGACCACCAGTAAGGACATGATTGAAGAGCAGCACCCACACCCAAGGGCTGTCTTGGCTGCTGGCATAGGTCAGAGCTCTGGACGGACGAAATTCCTGATGGTGACTATAGGCAATCCATTCAGTGAGTGTGGTTTAGCGGTGCAGAAAATAGTATGGATTCCGTGTGAGTACTGGGCAGATTAGCAGTCTATAGCAATTCCAGGATGTCAGAAGGAATCCCCTAGGTCCATCCATCCTGTGAGGGCAAGCCCATGAGGCGGAGAGGGGACAGACCACAGCTATGATAAGCAGTAAAGGGTTGATGCTTGTTCCATGCTTCTGAGGAAGAGCTACCTCCAATGGGATGTACAGTATAATTACAGTCAGCTCTGCTTTGCTAACTTCACTAGGGTTTTGAAACAATCTTGGCACTGGGTTAGCCCATCCCTGCAAGGTTTCCATTTCAGTTTTAAGGGTAAGCCTCTCCTGAAGTTTTCCTTCTCAAGACTGAAGTAGCAATTTGGGCCAACTTCAGTTACGTAGCTATTGAGCAGAAAGAGTGACATTATGAATTCATAAGAAGGGTGCAAGGAAAATCTGACCTTTGGTACAGTATCCTCAGTTTTCTGTGGCTATTTAGTGCTTTTCGTGGGTTTGTCTTCCTGTTTGTTACAAATCTCCAGCCTTACTGCTATGTAGAGAACGTGCACATCCAGAATGATGGTTTGTATTATGGTCTCCAGTTGCTGATGCAGTTATTTTAAGAAGTCATTTTTTATTTATGTGCTAATGTATTGTATGCATCCATAGTATTAATAAAAACATAGGCTTTTGCTTTAATGGTAGGCAATATTAGAAGTAGCTTTCCCAGGTAAAATACTCAATAACATCAATTTTTTCTTTTGTGCGGACAAAACTTTACTCTCTCTTGATTAATGCAGACATAAGTTGACATATTAGTATTAGTTCCAAATTCTAATCTTGTTAAATCTACAAATCTAAGTCGAGCTGTTCCACTTGCACTGATTAATAACTTCAGTCCAAGTTTCCTCTCAAATTCTCTGTTGGCTTTTTCAATGAATGTGCATGTGTGCATGGCTGTAACACTTAAGATGCCTTAAATCTGTTTCAGATTTGTTCACCACAGCTAATTTAAAACTCCTTAGGGATTGGTTTGATTTAAGTGTGATTACTAGCAAAAGTGGAATGTGATGAATTAAAGATTATCCAAATCTGCAGTACATGTTGTTAACTGCTTGCCTAACTAGGTCTTACATCATGTCTCTGTAAAGGTAATATTATCTATGAATGTACACCTTGAATATAATGTCACAGTAGGTAGAAAATACCATCTTTCCAGCATCTGGAGGGAATTAGAAATTAAATCTCATGGCAAAAAAGCTCTACTTGATGACTAGAAGGAGGACAGAAAGACATCAAGCTGTTGTACTTTATAACTGCTTCAGCCCTTTCCCTAAGCAATAGGGACTGTGTAGGGGCTGACTTCTTAGCGCTGCATTAGCATCAGACCATTCTGATGCCCTGTGTTGGTTTCCATTTAGGAGTTATCTAAAAATATTTAAATACCCTTAAATTTTACAGCCACACTTACATCTTTCACAGTTACCGTATGTCATGCACTCTGAACAGATTTTGTGTGTTTGCAGACAGATGCAGCACTATAAAGGGTCTATTCATCAACCTCCTGACAGCTAATGGAGAGCAGGAGAGATTTTGCTGGTGGTTGGAGCATTTTAGTTGGTATTAACAGTAGTGACACATCTGGGAGGGAGAGTTATGTGACACTATCCTCTTCTTCCAGTCAGCCTCTCTGATAGCTGCTTTGGTTGCCTTTGCAATTTGTTGTTTCCCAGGTTAATGCTGCCTCTCTCGATTTCAGTTCCAACAGTGCAGTTCTGAATATGCAATGAAAATATTATCAGGATCATGGTAACTTTATTCTGCTGCTCCCCACCCCCACGTCTTTTTTTTTTTTTTTTTTTAGCAAAGCTCTAAGCAGCAGCAAGGTCACTGGAGCTGTCTGAAAAGATATTTTGCTTCCCTGCATATCCCGATAACCACAGAAGTGGGTTTTACTAAAAGCATTTAAATAAAATTATAAGGAATTTAATAGACTTTTAGGGGTGATGGCTGACTTATTTTATATACAGGTGGAGCCTAATCAGATTTTTTTTTTCTCCCTTCAGTTCTTTCCATACATCCTTCTGCTCGTTGCTATCCTGCTGTATCTACCATGTTTGTTCTGGCGCTTCACCGCAGCACCTCACCTTTCTTCAGACCTGAAATTTATTATGGAAGAACTTGACAAAGCCTATAACAGGGCAATCAAAGCTGCTAATAGCATTCGCGGTGGGGACCCCAGGGACCCTACCGACTTGGTTCCAGCTGTTAATGAGAACTTGACACAGAGGTAAGATGTTTGGGCTTGGCTTTCTTTGGTCTTTTCCTTAAGTTCTTAAGAGATGTGAAACCTGCACTGTCTTAGAAATTCATTGCAAAGGTTTGAATGGTGACCTGGTATTTTTAAATTTGGTTAAAAATAAAGAAGATACCTGAAATCATTATTGTGGGCACTTGGAGCTGGAACTTATAACTTTCTTTTTTCAAAGAAAACTCATTATGAGCTCTTCAGATCACTAAGTACCTAAGCTGTCATGATTTCTTCAGTTGTAGTAGGTGTGAATTAGTTTTACCCACCACAGCATAAGAAAATGGGGATGGCTGCAGTCTTCAGTTCTCAATGTTCTTGACAGTCACTTGCACGCTGTGAGCAAAGTCTGTTACTTATCATCTCCTGTCCTTTCAGATCTAGGTATGCAAAGCTTCTGTTTAAAGAAAAAAAAACAACAAAACAATAAAAAAACCTCCTCAAACACCAACCCCAAAAAAAGCAAAACTCCCCTCTCTGATCAGATTGGTGCATGGTTCTAACCAGATCCAGTTTTGTTTCATCCTAGGTCAGGGAACCTGTTTCTCTTTGTATGTGAGGCAGTGATTGCAAGCAATGCAATGGGGACTTAGGTCAGTTCTTTAAAATGTGGACTTAGGGCTTGACAAGTAAAAAGCTTCCAGTGTGCTATTGTTGAACAAGTGCTTGGGAAGTCTGCTTTTCCTCATGGATTTGCTTACTGTACCTGCTTCATATGGGAAAAGAACAAAAATATTTTTTCACTGTGAGAGCTATACTTTTTTTTCCATTTTCCAGTTTCAGGTCTTTTGTCTCTTCAGTGGCTTTTCTGTATTAGTGTCAATATTCTTCCTTTATCTGCTGTTCTGTTGTTTTTCTGTTGACTTCAATAAAACTACCCTTGATTTACCCTAATAAGAGGGATTCCAATCTCGTGTCTATTTTAGAGTACTGATTTCTTTGAAATTTGGGGTAGGTGAATGCTGCAGCATCTGATCTATGTGATTTGTTGGGTTTTTTTCTCTCTTTCAGTTTGTGGGAAATATCTGAAAGCCACTTTAAATACCCAATTGTGGAGCAGTACCTGAAGACAAAGAAGAATTCCAAATGCTTAATAATTAAATACATTATCTGCCGTGTACTCACGCTAGTAATTATTTTCATTGCATGCCTCTACCTGAGCTACTACATTAGCCTCTCCTCTTTGAGTGATGAGTTTCTCTGCACTATCAAAACCGGGATCTTAAAAAATGACACAACTGTTCCAGAAGTGGTTCAATGCAAGCTTATTGCTGTTGGTGTCTTCAAGGTACTCAGCTATATTAACCTGATAGTCTATCTACTAGTGATGCCACTGGTAGTGTATGCAATGTTTGTTCCATGGAGGTGGAATCTGAGTATTCTCAAAGTGTATGAAATCCTGCCAACTTTCGATGTTCTGAAACTGAAGTCAAAGTGTTTTGATGACTTAAGCCTTTACCTCCTCTTTCTTGAGGAAAATGTGAGTGAACTTAAATCATTTAAATGCCTCAAAGTGCTGGAGAACATTGCAGTTTCTGAAAAGTTTGATGTCATGCAACTTTTGGTAAACCTTGGTACTATTAAGACAGATACCATAGATGGGAAGCCAGGAACAGCTGTGTTGGAGAAGCCTGAAGAAACAACTGCAGAAGAGCTGGAAAGAAATGCAACAGAGCTACAAGGTAAGGTGACCTGCTCTTTCTTTAAAAGAAAAATCAAAGAAAAAAAAACACCACAAAAAACGCTACACCCAAACCTGCCTGTATAGAGAAATGAATAAGAAATCCATTAAACCAGAAATCCATTCATACAAAAGAAAGCAGGTTTCATCTAGATGTGTATTCCATCCATGTGTATACCAAAACATTTTCATATATTCTACAAGCAAACAGACCTGCTTGGACCTTGCTCTGTTGTCTGCAGTATAACTTCTATAACTTCTTGTAAGTGCCAGAAGATTGTGGTGCTGCAAGTCAGCGGCACAGGCTAGACGCTGAAGTGCCTGTTAAGTTGATGGTCCTTGCTGACCTCTCTGCTAGAGCAGCAAGAGGCTTCAGCTGTCTGAACGTGAACTCCTTAAACCCACCTGCATGGTAGAAGAGCACTAGACTGGTCTACAGTAGGTTGTGCTTGAAGAAGCTCCAGTGAGAAAGCTGGTGGTTTCAGGACATTTGATTTTCAGAGATTAGCTCAAAAGAAGAGTAACTGCTGCTTTTGCTTTAAGCTTTTCATTCAGGCTTTGGCAGAAGTCTTAGATGAATGTAGAAATAAGTCTGATGGTCAGAAATGCTGCTGGTGGAGGAACAGAAAATGGCAAAAGAAGGGAAGTAGGGCTGCAGCCAGCAAACATGCTCCTGTTCCTTCTTACATGGAAAGGAAGATTGACTGTAAAGTGATTTTTGCCAGAATGGTCTGAGTCGATCGGGATTGGTACAGCTGTTCTCTGAATATTCCCACCAGTTCCTAGACATCTCTGCTCAGACAGCTCTGAGCAATCGCTGTTACATGAGATATATATAATCTTAGATTCTGTGCTAAAAAATGTGGCATATCTTAAATGTGATTCCAATTCCTTCTTCAAGTGCAGAATTAGAGACGATAGGCCAAGTATCCAGGGAGGGGCATAAAGGGATGGAAGAGCTTTCTTCCTATTTGATGTGAGCGTGGCCACTGTTGTAGCCATCCCCACAGAGGCAGCAGGACGCAAGTGGCTGCATCCCCTGAATGAAGTAGACCAGATTCTGTGGGCTATCACTTCACAAAGTCCTTCACTCATGGAAGTGAAGATGCTGCAAAACGTTAAGCAGCTGACCTGGGTAGGGGAGCACAATGCTGAGGGCAAGTTAAACAACTGTTTCAAAGGCAGGAAAAAACACTTACTTTCTCTTCAGAAGGCTATGCCCTGTGCTTAATAAAAAAGAAGCAGCAGCACGCAGAGGGTAACTGTTCCTCTGTGCGTTGGTCAGGTAGTCCTGGTAGGCTGAGGTTTGGATGAGAAGCCAATTTATGTAAAAGGGGAACTCAGGACAAACAAGTAGAATTATTTTCAAATTTGAAGAAGCAGTTCTGGCAGCCAGCTCTAGTACAGCAGTTTGGAGTGATACTGACAGAAAATAGCTTTCCTCTTAAATGTGTCCGGTTTTGAAATGACAGGTGGGTGGGTTTTGATAGGGAGAATTTAAAAGCCCAAGTTGGAGGTCTCCGCTCCGGGAGCTGAGAAAGCTAATAGAAAATCTGACTCATTTTCATCTGAAAGCAGAACTTATGAGACTGTTTTCTTCTCACAAAACCACTTCAAAGACTTGTCATCCTCCGGAGCAGGACAAACTCATGCTTGAAGCTCTCGTTAAAATGCGTTGCAGAAAGAAGCTGCATTTTGTGACCAGCTCCGGCTGGTGCAGCCCACTCCTTCTGCCGGGGTGCTGCTGCAGACCTCACCACCCACCAGCAAAGCTTCGCCTGCTTGTGGCTGGTTGCCTTGTCTTCCGTCACTTGTGGCACAGGATGTTTTAATTAGTGACGGTGTTAACAGACCAGTGGTAGGTGCTGATTCTGGACCACAAGGGCAGGAGAGGCTGCGGGGCATCCTGCCGCTGGGTGCCACATCCAGGCTGCGCGGGGACAGCTGGAGGCTGCTCGGCAGCTCCAGCCCAGTGCAGGACAGCCAGCCTGGCAGCACTGGCTTGGTGGCAGTTCCTCTTCAGACCAGAACGTGTCAAGTGGTTTGATGGCCCTTTCACTTCTAAAGGTTTACTTTCTCTTTAGTTTTGACAGACCATGATGCAGGTGGCAGCGTGAGTCTGAGAGAAGATAAAAAACTTCGCCAGAGACTTACAGATTCTTCATGCTGATGCGTCCCCACCGCAGCAGGCAGGAGCTTCGTACTGCAGGAGGGCTTCTCCTCCACCTTTGCTGCGCTCAACACAAGGTGCTGCTCTGAATGCAACTGTCTTAATTCCTCAGAGGCCAAACTGGTTTACAGACTACTTGTTGTATAATAATCAGCAATCATGTACCTGAAAAAGCGTGTGGTAGACTTTCATTATTTATTAAAACAAAAACACACACACAAGGAACAACAAGAACAAAAGATTTCTACCATGAGTATAAAGTGACATACATTGAATGCAATTGAAGCTGCCAGCAGCAAAGAGCTAGTAGTACTCTGCGGTACAGGGATGGGAAACACAACCCTGTAGGTAACAAGAAGAGATGGCCACGTTGCATTCTGAAGTGTTGCTCTGCTGAGAGTGGTCCTCTCAGTTCTGGGGTTTAAGTGAGGCCCTGGAAAAGGTGGGGTTTTTTTGGTTTTGGGGTTTTTTTTTGTTTGTTTGGTTGTTTTTTTATGAGTCTGGTTAATCTGTACCAGGTGGTGGCTGGCCACTGATATTGACTGTGTCTTCACAGGAAAAATAGAGATTGCTCTGTTCAGCCTGAGATGTCTTGGTTAGCCATCTCAGCATTGATGTCTGAGATTAATTACTTGGCACTGATAGAAACGAAACTACAAACAGGCTTACTATAAGGGGGTACTATAAATGTTAGGGATTTTGATTTTTCTATGCATTCATAAATTAATAATGTCTTAACAGGTTTTTTTTCTACAAAATGTAATGCTATGTAAGTTAAATGTTAGTTTAATTTCTATTTCTCGGTTATTTTGGTTTAGTGACTAACAAACCCACCTTGGAGTTTGGATTGAAAATCAGTGAATTTTGTAATGGTTTGTACAAGTTGTTTTGTAATGTTTGTATGTGGAATTTGTTTCAATGTGTTTGTAGTATCAATCACAATATTAGTTGTGCTGTTTTCCAAATTCCACTTGAGAAGACAGTCTTATTTGTATTACAGTAGCACCTGAGTGCCTCAGCAGAGCTAAGCACCGGATAGCCGAAGTGAGGTAGATGTAAATACAAGGAAAGTTTGTTCTACACACACACACTGTGACTTAATTTTAATTCAAGGTAAGATGCTGAACAGACAAAAGAAGGGGGAGCATTTTTAAATTGGAAAACTGTCCTGGTTTGTTATTTGACTGTTTTGGCAAAGTAGCATTCAGCTTTGATGTGATTCCCCCTACCCAGGACCTCTACCTTCAATGAACATTAAAATGTCCTTTGTCTTGAATTTTAGATACAAGGTGGGGGGGGGGGTTTAGCACCACAATAGCAGCGTGTCTCTTTCACAAATGTTATATGCTCACTTGTTTTTCTGTACTGTCCATGTAATTGAAATGTTTTGCCTGTCACCTCTTCCAAGTTGTCTTTATAGACAAAGTAGGACCTCTTTTATAGCTAGGTAGGACTTCCATTTTCTGGCTCACAGGAAAACAGAACAACATGCTGTTTTGTTCTCAACTGTTAGCCTTCTCCATGTGGCTGAGGATGAGGGGGAAAAGAAGTAATTGGTGTTACCATCTGCACAGAACTGTTTATGTGCTGCATTCAGAGAGGTAGTGCACTTGCTTGAATTTTGGCAGCTGTTGTTAAACAAGTGGCTCCCAAAGTGCTGCCATGCTATACCTTGGGCTAGTATTACAAGAACTCTTCAGTTATTACATGGCTTTCAGCTAAGAAAAACCTTATTTCAAAGAAAGTTTTAAAAGCCATAGTATTATGCTACCTCAGCGTAGGACAGTAGCACAGCTGCAGTCCTAATGGCTGTTGCATTACCAGCCAGAAACAGCTTGTGTTGGATACTGGTGGTCCAGTACTGCCGTATTTCTCCCAGCAAACCTACAGCCCCTCTGACCTTTCCTACATTGCTCTGTCTGTGCTGATCGTTCTTTATACGTGGTTAATGCAGATGCACATTGTGCATTGTGTGTTTTGAACAAGGAGCTATAGTGCAATACTAAGGTTTTGTGATGTGGATGTGTTTGAGCTGTTTGATTTAAGTAGAGTTCTGTCTTGAAAACTTGAAGCTCCTGAAAGCAACATATTCGTGTTTCCTGTTGGCTATGAACCTAACTTTTTACTAATTCCCCTTTCGTATTTAAAAATATGACTTGCTGCAGTGAATCTCTCATTGTCATCTAATGTGCTCAATAAAATATGTATCAATTCTTCTTGGTTATTTAAACAAAATCAATTTTATGAACTACAGTAGCATAAGTGACTGAAGGTTCCAGGAACAGTCGCGGGTCACCATCTAAAAGCCTGTAGTGCAACACATGTGGTCTGATGCTAAAACCTGTCAAACTTTTTGGACAGTAGTTATAATAGTGTTCTTTTAATTTTTATTCTCAGAAAATTGCCAGAGTAACATGGAAGCTCTGGAAGAGCGTTGCAAAAGAACCGAGACCCCCCGTCTTCCACTTCAAAGCGTTCCTAAAAGTTTAATTTCATTTCTTTGGTTACAAGAACTAGGAAAATCTTGTACTGCCCATCCTGACCCTGCCCTTTTATGAGGATTGATACACAGCAGGACTTGCCAGTTCATAAAACCAGCCCTTGTAGTACATGGCAAGTATTGACAAGTAACATGCTGAATTGAGACTTGGCTGGTGAAAGTGCCTACCTCCAGAGTCTGTACCCTATTGCTGGCTCACTCACAGGTGCAGTGCCTCTCTGAGCCTTTCCCAGGTCCTACATCTGTCCCCTCAGGCTCATACCGTGCTCTCCATATGGCTCAGGAGGAGCATCTGAGAAACGATGGTCATTCCAGTAAGTCTTTCCTCCAGCATGGCTGGGGCTGTTTCCCTGCAGAGGACAGCTCTGTGTCCCCACACCCCTGGGCTGGGCAAAGGAGCAGGTTTTAGACAGTACAGAACAGGACTCCCGTTGCTCACTGCAGTATTCAAACACCTCTCAAGTGTTTTATAATAAAAAAGAGCAAGGATTTTCCTTCCCTCCGCAGTTCTTTCTCAGAATTTTCTCAATCAAGCCCCGTTCTGAAGCTTGGGCAGGATAAAAAAACAGCCAGAGCACCAGAAGTGGCCTGAGGGTACCGCTGCAGGCTTTAGAAAGTGAATCCTCACTTTTCTAGAAAGCAAAACCCACAGTGTGCTTGGAGGAGCTCAGGAATGTAATAAATATCAAACCAATGAGGTTTCTTCTCTTCATCTCCACTGGCTATGAAAAAATACAGGAGGCAGAGGTGCAGATGCAGTAACCTACAGTGCAGTGAGATGACTCCTTCCTTAGTGTCCTGGCTTTCTTCAGCACTTTCCAGCTGGCATCCAAAGATGAATACCTGTCTGAGACTGAGGATCAGAGGAGATCACCCCCAGTCTTCCCATATTCTCTTTGGTCTTTTCCATAGAAGAAGTATCGTCTCTGAACCCGAAATATCCTCATCTGCACCTGCTTATAACACATTTTTCAGATGAACTTTACAAACATCATTGAAACAGGAGTTAGGTCATATTGCTCACTCACATCATCAAAGAAAATCTCAATTATATTTTTCAGAGTGGATCCATTGAACTCCTTCAGCTCCTCCAGAATTTTTGCCAGGGTTGCCATATTGGTACCAGGAATTCCATGTTGGAAGAGAGCTTACTCACCCAGAAAACCAGAGGGAGTGGGTGGAAGTCTCACTGTCTTAGGCCTCCATGCTTTTCTATCCTGCTGCCCAAAAACCACAGAAAGCCTTAGACTTACCCTCACCTGTATGCACACATCTAGGCGTCTTCAGGTCAACAGCTTTTCCAGGAGCTCCCCCAAGTCTGATACCTGCTGACACAGAGACCCATATAGCCACAGGGCATCCAGAGGAGCACCTCAAATTGGTCATTTGGGAAGTGTGTTGGACCTCCTCATGTTGACCTAAGACCCAGAAGTGCTGGTCAAACACTTCATTGCTTTTGGAGGAGGTCCATCACGACGGCCATAGCCACAGTGGTCCGAGTTGCAGAGAAGAAAGGGACAACTTCTTTTGGTCAGACTGAAGTTCCTTGTTCATACACAGCATCCTGTAGAGACAAGTTCCTGAAGAGAGATTTCCCTTCTTCCTCTGGAGGAAAGGTCATTCTTTAGGGGAGAGAGAACAGCTCCCTGCTCTCACAGCCTGGCATTGAGCTGCACTTCAGCACGAATTTCCCAGACCCTGTCTGGGCTCACGGGCTCACGAGAGGGATGGAAAGCTGGAATCCAGGCACACTGTCTACCAACCCAGAGGATTCTGATACTCCCGTAGCAGCAGCAACAGTTTTCCTCCACCTTTAGCTACTTTCTTAGACAAACTGCTTCCTGCTGAAGCACGTCTCCTCACATGCCGTTACTCTGTAGAAGGACCGATGAGCTCTGACATCTCAGAGCTGCTGCCAAAGGCCCACAACATCAGCAGTTCTCACCTCTTCCTCTTCACAGATCAGACAGCAAAGTGCTGCAAAACCCGGCTGCCCTCATTCGAGGGAAGGAGCATCACTCCCACACTCTGAACAAGATACTTGTGTCTTCAGAACGGCATCAAAAGATGAGGGGAAAGATAATGTCAAAAGTATATGTCAGGGAGGCTATCTGGCGTTAGCAACCAATGTAGTCGTCCCAAGCTACAGCACTGTGCTCCTTAGGGTTTAATCACAGGTCAGTTTTTAATTCAAGGATAAGGTACGAAATGTCCTGAAATACCTTCATTGAAATGCTGAGCTGTTTCTTTCCTCCTCCTCTTCCTCCTTACTACACCTTCTCCTCTGCCAAGGCTTGTTGCAGGAGGCTGAGTGGTCGGCGGCCACTGATGTCCTTCCAGACCACAGTGGCCTCCCAGGCTTCAGGCATTGTCTCTGTGTTCCCAAGACAGTTCAGTGCGGCAAATGATGAGGCAACCCTGAGCTCACAGCCCTCTGATTCAGCACTGAGCACCTCGGGGGGCAGGGAGGAGTGCCTTCTCCTGGTTCTCAGAGAGTGCAACAGCAAAGCAGGAGGTGGAGGTTGCTGGACCATTGCTGGTAGCAAGTTTGCTGAAGGTCATGAAGACCTACCTAGAGATTTCCTCTGGGGGCTTCATGTGAGACCTTGCAGCTCACAAATGATGTATTTGAAGCGACAGTGGGCCAGACACGGCAGAATGTCACTAGAAGCTCGTCTCAGTTCTTCCCCTACAACGTAAAAAGAACCATGAAAGAAAACAGTAAGCAGGAGAAAGCCTGAGGCAGCAGGTCAGGTGGAACTAGCCATCAGTGATTGCTTGACTTCAGCTCTTCATCTCCGTGTGTGAGGTAACAGTGAGACAAGTCCCATCTCTCCTGAGAGACCTGCCAGTTACAGATACTCCCTGTATCTGTGCTTTTAACTGTCACCACTTTGACCCTTTGGTGAGGGTAAGCACTTCAGCAGACGTTAAATTGCCAGTTAATTTGCCCCATTTGCAGTTCTGTGGTATTCTTTTCCAAGAAGGTTCAACCAACAAGCCCTGTCTAGAGGAGAGGCCAGCTGGGACATTCAGTGCAGCAAGGGAGGCACTGCCAGTTTACAGGTAGGTAAAAAAAAAAAGGAATGTAATGCAATTGTCCATCATTTAGGAGCAACTAGAATGCCTTCCCCCTGCATGGGCCTTGAGTACCATTCAAGCAGGACTTGTTCACTGCAGGAACTTTGAGCCTGCCTGTCCCTGTCGCAGCAGAAGTCTTGGGCACGTTCTGCACTTGTGCAAGGACTGTGCAGGATGCGGCACTTTTTCTTTAAGGAGAAAGCTCCACTGGGGAAGAGTTAAGAGCAGGATCTGGGAGCCACTCTCAGCTAGAAACCTTTGAAGACCTTTCATATTTTGCAAAAAACCCTGCCCCAAACCAGGGCTTTTTAAATTCAAAGGACAGCCAGATCATTCTCCTGCCCCTTGAGATTAATATTATTAAGTTGACGATAGAAGCAGCCTCTGCAGGGAAATGACAACCATTTGGAGAACAATAAAGGAGGATGCCTGAGAGATATTCCAGCACATTTCTATTCAAAAAGCTCAAATTGTTCTCCCCATTATTTTGAAGATGAAATTTGGTATAGACTTAGCAACGGGCTCTGTGCAAGGGCTGTGTTTTTAAGCCTTTAAAAAAATAATACTTTTCTTGTGCACAGGAAGGTCAGGGAAGCAGACAAAGAAATTCTATGGGGCAAAAAGCAGCCTTTGCTGCATTAGGGCAAAATGACTGCAAGAGTTGAAGGAATGGAGTACTGCCTTGGAATGAGAAGCCAAAATTTGGGAGAAGACAACACCTCCAGAAGAAGAAGATGGAAAAGGTGTGACCCCTTCCAAGTACTGGGGGAGTCCTAGGTCTCATCATTTCTCTGCTGTTAGCAAACATTCAAATCCCTAGGCAAAACTTCCCATTTTTGCCCTGTTTGTTAACTATGCATGAAGGACAGCATCCTACCATTGCTGTCAGATAGATGGATTAGAAGAAGTTATTACATTTCCAGCCTTTCTGAGAATATATCCAGGCATCAATAAAATGACACACAAAAGACTTTTCCTTTGTTCCTATACATGATTTTGAACCATGTTGCTCTCATAATCTCAGTTCCAGGCATCATGAGTACAAGATGCATTTGCTCTTCTGTTTCTCTCTGTCCCCGTTTTATAAAACAGGGGTGATAACACCACTTCATGAAATGGGGACATTCTAAAAAAATGTTAAGTGTCAGAACAAGCAAAGGTTTCCTCAATGTAACTGAGTGCCACAACAAAGCACTCTAAAGTGCTCTGAAGAAATCAATTCCCTGCAGAGCAGGGTTTGAAAAGGATACCTACCCATAGTTGATAGAGAGGAGAAAGAAAATATTAAATAACTGCTTTTGAACACTGTTCTGTAAATCAGATAAGGCAGAGCATCATGAAAACCTGGCATGTAATCCTGTAACCGAAAGCTGTATCATTCATGCATGCAATGGGAAGCAAACTAAAGAGTGAAATTGTAGTTTCACTTTGTAATATTACTGTTCTTTTAAAATCTTCCTTCACTGAAAGGGTTGTCAAGCACTGGACCAGGCTGCCCAGGGAAGTGGTTGAGCCACCATTCCTGGAGATGTTTAAAAGACACAGTGCTCAGGGACATGGTTTAGTGGTGGACTTAGCAGTGATAATAATAATAACAATAATAACAACAACAATAACAATAATAATAATAAAGACCTTTATTAATAATAATAAAGGTCTTCTCCAACCTAAACAATTCTACAATTCCATAATGTTACACAACACTGACTTTCCATCAGTATCAAAGAAATACTGACTCCAGAGAAACAGAATGAGAGAAACGTTCATTTTTCTCACCTTGTGTTAAAGTAATGGAGAACTGTAACAGAGCATGAGATTTCAGCAGGCTACAATTGCCTAAAACATATTTGATTTTTAAGCTGAGAAACAAGTCCTGCTCTAAGGGTGGATGCTGCATAATGTAATGTGGTGACACCTGAAACTCAGTCTGTGGTTCCTCCAGGAACATTTGCAGCATTGTGGTTTTCGTCCTAAGGGATTTCTTGAAATGTTACGAGGATTGTTATCCTCACACACAAACGTTTTCCTTATTGTTTTATCATTACCTTGTGAAATGACTGACAGTCACCTCTCAGGAGATTATCTGGTCTGACAAGTGTGCAGCCCATAGAGTTATTTGATTTAGCTAGTACAACGATGAGGTACCAAGGCTATAACATCTGGAAATGCAATTGTTGGTGGTACAGCTGTTCAAAAGCTAGTTATTCCTTTTGGATTTTCTCTAGAGGGAGATGCTTTTTGGGAAAGAACTGAGCAAGTTTGCGGGTGAGGCAGAACTCAGGAAACAAAGCATGCTTCTTGGAGGAACATAATAATGCAAACGATAGTAGATAGCTCAAGGAATCAGAGATTTTCTGGACATTGTTGCAATTCTAAGGCAATCACATCAAAGCCAACTGGGTGGCTCAGAGAGAAGTTATCAAAGCGTTAGATTGGAATTTGGTTCGTTTTTCCTCACAATGGAATATTTGACTGAATATATGTGGTGGTTTAACCCCAGCCAGCAACCAAGCACCACGCAGCCACTTGCTCACTCCCCCTCACCCAGAGGGATGGGGAGAAGAATCAGAAAGGAATGTAAAACTCAAGGGTTGAGGTAAGAACAATTTAATAATCTAAACAGAATAAAGAGGTAAGAACAACAATAATAACAATAACAATAATAACAAAATGGAAAGGTGGAGAAAAAAAGGTAAAATAAAAGCCGCGCACCCAAGCAAAGCAAAGCAAGGAATTCATTCCCCACTTCCCTGGGCAGGCAGGGGTTTGGCCATCCCCAGGGCAGCCGGGCTCCGTCACACGTAACGGTTACTCGGGAAGACAAACGCCGTAATGCCAAATGTCCCCCCCTTCCTTCTTCCTCCCCCAGTTTATATACTCAGCATGATGTCATATGGTATGGAATTCCTCTTTGGCTGGCTTGGATCAGCTGTCCCAGCTGTGTCCCCTCCCAATGTCCCATGCCCCCCCAGCCCTCCCGCTGGCAGGGCCCAAGGAACCAAAAAGTCCTTGATTTAGTATAAACATCACCCAGCAACAACTAAAACCATCAGTGTCATATCAACATTGTTCTCACATCAGAGCCAAAACACAGCACTGCACTAACTACTAAGAAGAAAATTAACTCTATTCCAGCTGAAACCAGGACAATATACCAAATTACTAGGATACTTTTTAAAGTAATTACTCTATTAAACATGAAAAATGTATATTTCTTAAGTTACAAACTGTAATGGAAAGATTAAATCTATTATGGCTTTATATCATTAAATATTCACATATTAATTTGCTTCAAAACATTTTCATGTTTTCAACCCTCCCCTGAAGGACTGTGACATACAGCTCACATTGTAACACTTGATTTATTTTTTTGGTAGTAAAATTTGCATCATCTCTTTTGTGTCTCCAGGTTTTTTGATGTGAGCCGCCTCACCTGTTTACAAACTCGTTATAACATTGAGATTAACCAAATACCTTCATGCAAACAAAATCCCTTGCCAATGAATGCCAAGCAATGCCAAGCTCCCACTCAACTCAGCTGCCCGCTGAATTAGTCCTCTAAAGTTGGAGCCTCACTCCCCACGTAGTCCAGGGAAAGTGGTAGGTGCCTTTGAAGGCATTTGAACAGGTACCCAGTCCTGGGATGAAACAGCCTGGGCTTGCTGTGTTTGTACTATGGTTTTAATTGCTTTAGCTCTTGCACACTTAAAAATTTCAGATAACCAAAGCAACAGAAGTGAAATCTCTCAACCAGCAACAAAATAATTGGGGTATTTGTTTGCTTTTTCCCCCTTAGTGGTGCTAAACTGGGATGAGAGAATTTTGTGATGCTGCACAGGTCAGAACAGCCCCTCTGTGCCTGGAGCCTGAGCTGCAGGGTGGGAACAGACCCGAGGGGTACTTGGCTGCTCGACAGTAGGAATGTGCTTGCACTGCCAAACAGGAGTGCCAGGGACCCAGCTGAAGGTTTTGGTCCCTGCTGCCCTCATCGTTCAAATGTTAGCTCATTCCTGAGCCCTGTCTTGGGCTCTCTCCAAGGCAACTTATGGTCAAGCCTCTGGGAACAGTCCACTTCCAGAGCTGCTCCCAAAAGGCAGCAGGGATGAGACCATACCGGTCTGGTTCCCACTACCCTACACGTCCCTCCAACACATCCCATCACGTTGTGTACCTTCAGAGACTCTAATGCCACGTTCTTAGACATCCAATGCATGTCCTTAGCTTCATATTATTAACAACTATTCTGGTGGCCTCTGGCAAACGTGACATTATAGCACTTTCAACTGAAAAGCATTAAAAAATGTAATTATATCTTAATATCCCCATATCCCTGTGACCCTCGGGGCTCAGAGGCAAGGACTGTGTGCCACGACATAGCTGCAGCTAGGCCTACACACTGTGGAAACAAGTGCGTTGACACCTTAAAGCCTGGAATCGGTTGTAGACCTTCGGTTATTTAGTTGGATGGGCACACCTGTCTCGTCCTAAAAAGCCCTGCCTGCCAGACACAGACTGCGGAGAAATGGTACACCTAAGATGTGGCTGAGAGACTGACCTGAAGGGTGTGGAACCCTCCATGCACTTGTTTTGTAGACTAAGGCGATTTTTCTTGTGGTCGGGACAGCTGCAGCGATGACTGGATCCTCCCTGCCTCCTCCCTAAGTGTCGCTAAAAGGCTTTGAGCTTGAGGCAAGAGGTTTGACCCCACCGTGGTCCACAGCAGCTCACAGAAATCCCTTCAAGCCTGCAAACCAGAGGGAAGGCTGGGGGGGAACACGATTCCCAGAAGAAGAAAGGATAGGCCAAAGCATTTCCCTGTTTCTGTCTCTCTAATGCCGGCCCAAACCCGCTCTCCAGCCCACCGTATCACCCTGGAAAGGAGCAGGGGCTGCCATTGCTCTGCAGGGTGGGGAAAGCTGGGGGGAATCCCGTTCTCGTCCCCCTTTGGTGGTATAAGGAAGACCAGGAAAGAGGATTGCAAGCTACCTGGCGATGATGTACCAGACACAGCGGCTGCGGGAGGTGCGAGCTCCCTGGCCAAGCCTCTGGGAGCTGCCGCACCAGGTGGGTGCCTCCGCGGGTGCCGGCTGTCACAGCCCGGTGGCCTTGACACAAGGCTGGCAGACCGCGTCAGCAGCAGAGCTGGCTACACCGTCTCATCAGCACTCAAGAGATTCATGAACACGGCAGTCGTGAATAATAAGTTATTCTCAGTCTCCTGGGAAACTGCTATTCTAAAACTCTTTGTGTCCACATACAGCTTCTAGGCCGGTCTATTTAGAGGGCTGAGACACGCCCAGAGCTCCTGAAACACTTTTCCACTGCCTGACACTTTACAGCAGCCATTCACTACTTCTTTTTAAGACCATGAAGATCTAATTTTAGTGGGAATATCTGCCTGTGATGCCTGTGCTTGCAGCGCACAAGTAGAGACAACAGAGCTGAAACTCACCCAGTTAGTCCACACACGGGTCATGGCTCAGTGCTGGGTAGGTTTACCTACGCATGTCCAAGAGCTGTACAGCTTCATCCAACTGTTGCAGAGCTCACCATGAGCTCCCAGTTCAGCAGCTTCACCCAACAAAGGTAGCTTGCACCTTGGAGCAAGCTGGGGAGTCTCTTCTTCCACAGAGCAGACATCTGTAGCTGGCAAAGATGTTAGGGTATCACACTGTGGTCCATTAATGACTTCTGTGAAGGACATAGCCAGACTATTTTAATTGTGGTCTACCCAAAATAGATCAAAAAACATCTTGAAGTTTCACATGCAATATGCAAATGTTTAAGAATCTCAGTAATTGAATGATGGGGGTGAGTAACTGCTCGCTCTTTGTGGTACTGAAATGTAGACAGTGGCATCAACCTTTGCTAAGTGATTTGAGCTCCAGAGATGAAATTCACATTTGTATTAGCTAGTTGTGGCTAGTTAAATACATTCATTAAGGAAATTAGGAAGAGGTTTATTCTTATCAGAAAACTGTGATTTCTGAAATCTTTGGAACCTCTCAACATTTTCCGCATAAGAACAGTGAAAGTAAAGATAGTGCAGAGATGGCATTAACGTTCCTGAAGCTCCAGGAAATTGCTGTATTTTTAGCAGCCCTCTTCTCATCTCCATCAATCAAGAGGAGAACATACTCATCCCATGCTGACAGGAGAAGGGGTAGGCTGCCCTGCACTCAGAGACAATACCAGAAAAAAACCCACCACTAAAGCTGATGTTAATTTCTTCTGTGTAGGAGAAATCCATCATCTTTTCCTTGGGTGATGATCTCAGCATGCTTCAAGGAGCGCTGGCTTCCTTTCACGTATTACAGCAAGAGGCTCTGACTGTGCTATGCGCTGTCAGTTTCGTCTGTGCTTTATGAAATATCCCTCTGTTGGATGCAGGCAAAATGCTTCAGCTATTTGCTGCTTTCCTTTGGATGAGACAGTCTCTGAGCCAGCTTACTGCTAATTATTGCAGGCATAGAAAAGCGTAGGTGAGGAAAAAAACCCCTCATTTAATAACTTTTTTGGCTGCAACAGAAATTTCTCTATCACAAAAAAACCACATGTAGTGGAATTAAAAAAGTTGTGGATTTTTTCTGCTCAGCACCACAATGTCTAATGGCAGTGGCAGCTCATGCTCTGCCACTAAAGTCTTCGAGACTACAACAGAACTGGCCTGCTTCCCAAGAGACTACTGATAGTGTACGTTAAATATTATGATAAAGAGTCTGGGGAAGGTTTGAATTCAAGGATTTAATTGGGAAGACACTGTAAGTCACATTATCTGTGATGCAGATAAATAAAAAAAAAACCCAATAAAAGAAATAATTAAAATAAACCAAACCAAAATGAAATAAAATGAAATAAAATAAAATCAAATCCCAGCTCCACTGTCCAAATCCCCTTCATCACTCTGGACTACTACAGGAGGAATGCCAAGTGTAAGCATGAGAGATGGCTCTCCTGTTCCACTTGAGATGTGGCAGGGAGTACCTGAAATGTTCTGTTTCAGGCATCATTTTTCAGGAAAAATGCATGCAGGTAGTGGAATCATAGAATCATAGAATGGTTTGCATTGGAAGAGATCTTTAAATACCACCTAGTTCCAAGCCCCCTGCCATGGGCAGGGACCTCCCACCAGCCCAGGTCGCTCCCAGCCCCATCCAGCCTGGCCTTGAGCCCTGCCAGGGATGGGGCACCCACAGCTGCTCTGGGCAACCTGTGCCAGTGTCTCACCACCCTCATCATAAAAAATTGTCTTCCTTAAATCCAGTCTAAACCAACCTTCTTTCAATTTAAAACCATTGCTCTTTGTCCTGTTGCTATAGGGCCTGGTAATATGTAATTAAGTGTTTCTTAAAAGTCCCCTTTAAGTATTGAAAGGCCACAATAAGGTCTCCCTGGAGTCTCTTCTCCAGGGTGAACACCCCCAACTGTCTCAGCCTGGCTTCACAGGAGAGGTGCTCCAGCCTCTGATCATCTTTGTGGCCCCCCTCTGGACCGGCTCCAACAGGTCTTTCTTGTGCTGGGGGCCCCAGGGCTGAAGGCAGAACTCCGGGTGGGGTCTCAGGTGAGTGGAGTGGAGGGGGCAGAATCACCTCCCTTTATTTTTTGCCCACCCTTCTTTTTATATAGCCCAGGATACAACTGGTTTTCTGGGCTGCAAGCACATGTTGCCAGCTTATGTCCAATTTTACATCCACCAGTACCCCTAAGTTCTTCTTGGCAGGGCTGCTCTCCATCCCTTCATCCCCCAGCCTGTATTGATACCAGGGGTTGCTGCAACCCAGGTGCAGGACCTTGCACTTGGCCTTGTTGAACCTCATGAGGTTCACATGGACCCACTCCATATGCCTGTCAAGGTCCGTCTGGATAGCATCCCCTCATCCTTTAGTGCAGGGGTCCTCAAAATATGGCCCGCAGGCCAGGTACGGCCCTCCAGGGTCCTCAATCCACCCCCCGGTATTTACAGAACCCGCCCCCCCCCCCGCCGGGGGTTGGGGGGGGAAACCAAGCAGCCGCAGATGGCTGCCTGCCACTTCATCCGCGCGCCGACCCCCTGTTTAAAGAGTTTGAGGACCCCTGCTTTAGTGAATCAACTGCACCACTCAGCCTGGTGTCATCTGCAAACCTGCCGAGGCTGCACTCGATCCCACTGTCCGTGTCACTGACAAAGATATTCAATAGTATTGGACCCATACCAACTCTTGTGGCATCAGCTGAACGCTGAGAAGATACATGTCAGCATCGTATTATTACCTACTTTTTTCATTCCGTGCTGAAGTGGCTGAAAATTAGAGGCATTTGAGTTTCTAGATCAGTTTTCATGCTTTTGAGAATTCTAGACTTCTCTGCTCTCAAGTGGCAAATCCACAAGGGTGGTTATTACTTAATATAACTGTACCGAACATTTTATTCAGCCTAAACTTTAGGTTTAAAATACCCTGAGAGTCCTTTTTAATATCTGTGTTTGTCTTTTCTGATTCAAACACATACTTATCATATCTCTGCCTTTCTCAGTCTTGAAATGGTGGCAACTAACTCCTCTCCTTTGCATTTTTTAGCTATTTGCCTACTATAACACTTTTTTTAAGAGAGATTTTCCCCAGCTGCTAAGAATCTTTAAGCAAAGTGCTGGTTAAAAAACACAGCACCAGCTGCATCCTCACTGGACCAAGATTTGGAGGAAGGCTGCCTGACAAGAAGCTCAGATGTTCAGCCTGTGGTAGGAGCTGTTTCTGCAGAGGAGAATGATCCATCACAGCAGCTCCACAGGAGGACAACTAGACACCTGCACCCAGTAAATCCATACCTATCGAGCCACATGTTAAAGCAACTACCCAAATCAGAAGTGCCCGTGCACCCCTATCACCACGGCCACAGCCCAGCTGACATCCAGGAGGCTGCTTCTGCTCCATCACTGCTTCACCACACCATGTTTGACCTCTTGTACCAAACAGTCGTTCTACACCAGGGCTGGGACTTCCCTCCTTTCTATTTGTGCATCCAGGTTTATCAGCTATGCAGGCTCCCTGGGCCAGCGTCCTTCACATCTGTGACCCATGGTTTGCCACGGGTCACAGATGCTGTGACCTCTGCTGCTGCTCTGCCAAGGCTGCCTCACAGCCAAGCCCGCTGGCTGACCTGCACCTGCCTTCCAAACGGTGCAGCTGCAGGCAACGCGCCTGGACCCTGGCACAGGGTACACCAGAAGAGGTATAGACGCTGGGTAACAAAGAGAATAGAGTGTCATAGAGATACAAATAATCACAGAAAAGCATAAAAATAAATTAGGTATTATTCTCAATAATAAATCTTTTTCCAATTATCTTGTCGTGTCTCTATAGTTTCACAGCTAACTGTATCTACACTCCGGGGAGGTTGTCTTCAGGGAGACAAACTGGGTTTTTTTCCAGCCCAGGAAAGCCAAAGGCCCCAGACGCTGGTGGTGTGTGCAGCAAAACCCAGCAGAAGGGCACCGCACGGCTAATCCAGCAGCTGCACCAGCCCCAAGGGCTTCCCAGGTTGTTCATAGGTCTTGGTGAGTCACTGCCCCCCTTTGTCCCCTCCAGCAAGACAGAGGGCAAGGGGTCGAGGGGCTGCAGGGAACAGACCTCTGAATAACAGCAGCTGCCAAATACAGCCTGGCACCATCTTCATTCCCTTTCAAAGTCTCTGCATAATTCTACATGGAGAAAATTAATGAAACACTAGGAACAGTGTTAGAAACAGAATTAACATTCATAAATTCCTAGAACTTGTAAATTAATTTTCATAGGTCTGTTATGATATTTTTCAAGGAAATAGAAAAATAAGAACACAGTATTGTCAATACAAATAATTTCACTTTCGAATACAAAAAACATGGCACCCTTTAAGTCATGAAACTTGCAAAGCCAGCCACTCAAGATTTCGGAGATGCTAGCATTAACTTTACCTACGTGCACTTAATCGAGTTCCCTTATTCATACGCCAGATGATGCCTTCTCCAAGTGCAACTAATTTTTCCACAAAACTCCTGTGCTCAGGCTGTGTGGGTCTCGTGCAATGAGCAGCATTTCAGTGCCTCGCGTACTCTTCGTTACCCCGTAGGCACCGCTCTGCCGCGTTTGCAGTCTGCTCCGGAGGCACCTGCGTGAAAGCTCCAGAGGGAACAACTGAGCCAGGTTTAAAAGCCTGACCTACACTGATAGCCGAGGACATGGCTGACAGCAGCCGAACCAGTGAGCTTGGGGGAACACACTGCCCCAGGGCCAGAGAGCCACGCACCCGTAACGCTGTGAGCAGAGGACTGTGGTGCGATGACAGGAGGATGGCCACAAGGTCACAGCATGTCCCCTGCACCACTGCTCTTCCTTCACCCCAACAGGGGGACAGTCTGTGTCTATAAAGACACTGGAAAGGAAGGGAAAAACCAGCAGGCCTTGCCTGAGGTTTATGGAAGCAGAAGCAGGCAAGATTTTGAGGGAAAAGATAACAAAACTAACCGTTAACCCTTGAAGAGTACAAAACACCCGTCCAAAATCCAGTTCGTCGTTGTCAACAACAAGGAACCCAACAGGCATAACGAGGGGTCAGTAGCCAGCAACCCTGAGCTCCGTGTCACACCGGAGTCAGCCTGGCCAGGCCACCTGGACGCACACAGGACTTGGTGCTTCCAAGGATGTGGCTATGAGGGTGAGACCAGGGAGAACTGACTTGCTTAGGAAATTCGGAAAGTCAAAATGACCTCCCCTTTCCATAATGCCTCATGGCTAGCTCTGATTCATTATATTCCCAGAGGGGAAAGAAAAGCCTCCCGACAGCATGATCTGGAGCAGCCAGTCCCTTCTCACGCCGAAGACCCCCCCAGGATTGTTCTTGCAGGTCTGTTTTTCTACGGCTAGTTACTAAATCACCTGTTTCGAAGCACTGCATAACACCAACATTCAAAAGGTCACAAAAAGCCACAGCGAGCAAACACACACAAGAGAGAAAATGGAAGAAGATAACATCCACCCTGTACACATATCTCATTTTATCATCACTCAGACCATCCCTTCATGCTCACCAAGGTGGCATCTGAATGCAGTTAACATACCAATCGCTGTATTCACATTTTAAAAGAACCCTCTGGTCTGCAACAGAGCTGGGGTAGAATGAGAAAATACCTGTGAAGCCTGGACACCCAATTTAGATTACCCAGGACATGATGGTTTTGGAAAAAAATCCGATCATACTGTACTTTGTGTGCTCAGAACACAACCCCCACTGATTTCAGAGGCACCGGTGAATGCAAAATGTTTCTCCAGAATCCCAGATCAGATATGAAGAAAATGAAAAATAGCTAATTAGGAAAGATGCTCATCAGAAACCGCTGTATACCACATTAAGTACGTTGTAGCACAGTGTATTATGTGCAGTTTTCAAGGGCACCGTTTCTAGTGCATTAACCATGTCCTTCTCTTGCAAGCTTCTGTCCTATTCTCTCTAAAATTTGTACTGCTGCTGGCCACTGGCCACTGGTTCATTCCTGGACAGGCTGTAAAGGCTCACTGTCCAATTTGCCTCTTTTTTTCTTTTTACTGGGTCCATCCCTCCTGTGCTCTGTAATTGAGTCAAACAGCTTCAGCACTTCTTATGGCCCCGCTGTGCCCAGCTCCAGGCTTGGGCAGAACCTGGAGGAGGGAGGTTTTCCCCCTGGTGCAGGGGTGCAGGACCCAGAGCTGTAGCTGCAGGAGCCCTGCTCAGAGCCCCTGGAGCATTTGATAGGGAAATTGAGGATTTTGCCTCCTGGAGTTACAGCAAGGTTCTCTTTGAAGAATGACAACTGCACCCAAAAATGGTGAATCTGAAGATGTTACCTTCAGCTTCAGAAAGAACATCTTACTGAGTTCAGACGAGTCCCTGGTCCCAGACAAAGCTAGATCCAAGGATCTAACTGCAGAGTCCATTATAACATAGGTATGTGCTTGGAAACAACTGCATTGTGTTCATTGAAAGGGGAAACAAAAGACGTCCGATGTAAATTATGGCTCATTCCAAAGGGTTCTGGCTTGTCAAAGCTGTATTAAAGCACCGGGTAGGAGACCATTGCCTGAGGCTCACCTCTGCTGCCAGCCTGTCCGTCAGCTCCCATCGACCGTTAACCCGCAACCTCTCTCACACCAAAAGCTCCCTCAGATGGAGCTGCCAGTATATCCAGCAAGGCCAGTAGGACTAAGGTCCATACACCAGTCACAGTGACTTCCCAGGAGTCCCCAGAATGATGGGATGACAGCTGATGCAAGAGCAGTCAAGGCAGCATGTCCTGCTCTGGTAGGGAAACTGAGAGACATTTTGCCCTCAAAATTTTAGGTCCTTTGGTGTCTCATCAGTCTTGTCCCTGTGGGATGTGCAAAGTGTAAACTCCTGCCTGTATTTGATGATGGTTAAGTACTACAAATCAAAGACACCATGCTGACAAAACTGAAAAGCAATGATTTACGGGCAAGAAAGCAACTCTGGACATCTAACGCAACTAGAGTCATCATCAGACAACAAACAATAATGGCAATTGAAGTAAGCCTTTGTGCTTGAGTCTTTTCAGCTACCGATTCATTGGAAAAAAGGAATAAAAGAAGTGACAAAAGAAAATAAAGCCTTAAAACGTAAAGAGATGAATTCAAAATGCAAAAGAAAAATTTTCCCTCCCCTCTTTGATGAGACTGACAGCAGCAGGATCATACTTTGAGAACGCCTTGCTTTAGTTTTCTGAGTTTAGTCCTCCAGCCCCGTGCTCACTCGGCTCCCCGCAGCTGGCAGGGGATGCTGGCAGGACAGAGCCACCATAGTGTTGGTCTGGCAGAAGCCATGAGAGGCATGTGGAGATGCTCTGAAGGATCAAAGCAGAAGGTCAAGCTACCAGCACAATCTAACCTTCAGAAGCAGATTTCCAGGCAGACTTTTTCTCTCCAGTCATTTGTGACCAAGCAGAGAAAAAAATCCTGCAAAATGTTGGATACTATATGAAGATTTGAAACATTGCATTTCCCTAGGGGCAGACCCTCTAAAAAAACCCAAACACACAAGAAGACATTTTCCATTCCTGGGCCAGGTGATTCCATAGGTAAACCCAACTGTAGCCTTGACCATTTGCTTCCCTGGGTGAAGAAACGATGCTTTTGGGAAGGGTCTCTTGATCTGCTTTCAGTCTCCTTCTGCCCCAGACAGGGATGCTCTTCCGTTCATTGCTAGCTTCTAGCTGAGAAAAGCCATTCCAGAAACCCAAGTAAAGAAAGATTTTTATTAATGAATACAAAACTACAAAGACGTAGCCTTCAGAATAGTTTTGTTCGGCATTTACAAAACTTGTGACAAAATTAAGGTGGGAAGAAGAGAGCGTTGGCTCCCTGTATCGCCGTTCCTCACACCAACCCCTGCCCTTGTGTCCTGCCTCTCAGTCCCTTCCTCCCCCTGCTGCCACCACACGCTCCCTCCCCTCTCAGCTTCCTCCTCAGCGCTCTTCTCTCTCCTCTTTGCTACCAATGAGTGAACATTTGCTGCTAGAAACTGCACATAAACAGACCATTTTTCTTTTGACTGAGGGAACCGAATGTAGTATCTAATTTGTCGCTTTATCCCTTGCCCATATGTGCATGCATACACTTTCCGTCTCCTGGAAAATACTTTAGTATCTGGGAGAAATGTTTTAATAGTCAAAAAGTAATAAGATGACTACAAAGGGTTACGAGGGACCCCGAAATTAAATTGGAGTTTGTCATTACAAGAAAGGAAGAGGCAAAGGGAAAAATGAAAGGATAATGTCCGATGAGTGGACTTTGGAGGCAGTGGGCTAACTTCCCAAACTCTCCTGAAGAGGGTTTCCCAACACTACCAGACCTCTCTCTCTCGTGGCGCAGAAATGGGCTGCGGTCCTTGCTTCTCTCATGGCATGTTAATTGAATTCTTCTTATAGTGAACACATAGGTTAGGTCTTGTGCAACCAAAATGGGAAATGGGTCTGATTTAGAGCAGTTCAGAGTATGTCCAGGTTACTATGGTTCTAAAAATACCCCTTCATCACTTTCCTCTTTGAAATTCATAGATTCGTAGGTACTTAGCATTCCCAAAGGCTTATTTTCTGGTAAACAGTAGAATTTCAGTTGGAAGGGACCTGCGATGATCATCTAGTCTGACTGCCTGACCACTTCAGGGCTGACATTGCAAATGTTAAGGGAGGAAAAGGGAGCCGGTTTATGGGGCTGAACAGGCAGCAGGAAAGGTTTGATTCTGCATATCAGTGATACAGAATACTCTGATCCATGGGGCCTTGATAAAGGGGAGTAAAACAGCGCTGGATTCAAAGTGAGAGACTGGTAACACCTTGTGACAGCCTAGCTGCGAGGAGTGGCAGGCATTTCAGTCTCTTTAAATACTCGGTGTGAAAAAGCTGCACAAGGCTTAAAATGATTTCAGAAATGTAAGTGTATTACAGGACATCGGGAAAAACAGGGTTTCTTTTCTTTTTTTTTTTTTTTTTTTTCTCTGCCATTTATAGCCATTTATAAAAAGAAGAGCTTTCTCTCTTCACTGCTGGCTGCTGCAAGTTGAATGTGGAATGGGGCACCCTTGTGTGACATTCAAGCTAATTGAGAATTACTGCTTTCCTGTGCATTACAAGGTACAGCTTTTGGAATGCCCCTATATTTTGTTATTCAAAATCAGCTTTTCTTCTGCTAAGAACATTAAGTTCTGCAAACTACTCCAGGCAGTTGCAGCCACATGAATTTTCTTGCCCACCCTGAGAAGGAGATGGCACGCTTGTCTTTAAATGTACCAGAATTGTGCGATCACTAGAGGCTACCTTGCAGAGAAATGTTCCGCTTGTATTACTGGCTATCAGAGATATCATCTGTTCTCTCAAAGCAATTCATTTATGTACTGATTGTAGAGAGCTAGCATCTTACTTGGGATGAAATGTCCCGAACACCTGATCTGAGAATTTCCCAGGCACTTTATGGGATAAGAGAGCAACGTTCAAAGGCAAATTAAAAAGTTAGAGTGTGGGATCCTTTAGCTGCCACTTGACAATAATGCAAAGATGCTCTGATCGAAAGGTCCTAGCCCAAACTCAGTCTCGTGTGTATTTACCCATTCTCCAACTATGGGTGGTATGTCCAACATTCTCCAAAGTAGCTCTTAGGGGTTTATTTCTCTATTTGAAGAAAAGCTGTCTGAATATTCATTACTTTATCTTAGGAAAGAAAAAATCTGTGTGATTTAGCACGGGCAGCAGATGCCAAGCGGACAGGTTGGTGTTCACCATCTCCTTACACAAAGAAGAGGCATCCATTTTTCTTCTACCCTACCTAGAAAAAGTGCCTGCAATGTAAGGGACTTTTCTATTTATCAACGCCCATCTTACCTCCCACTTCTCTGAGGTTGTTTCCACAAAACCCCAGGATTTGTGAAGCATATCAGTTCATTCATTCTGAACAGATCTGGACTCTTCAGACGCCAGTTGAGAAAGGATACCTTCCTAACCAGTTGCACTGGATCTAAGCCAGCAGCCTAAAGGTCTACATCTCCATCATTGCCATGTTGCTACAAAAAGACTTGGAAAAGGGGAAGGGAGGCCTGACGTGATTAGATTCTTGCTTTAGTGTTTTAAGTACCAGCAAAACACACACACAGCCCCAGCGGTGAAAAGGCTTACTCATGCAGATAACAGCGACATACATGCAGAGTCCCACCCTGCAAGCTGGCCCAAAGTCAAGTTGACAAAGAGAGTTCCCTCCCTCCCGGGAAGAGTTTGCTTTTACCCCTTTAGGGACTTCATGCCACTATCATCAGCCTGCATCAAACATGCCGCTCTTCCATACTACCTCCTGCAGAACCTCCTGCTTGGTTTTATCCCGTGTGGTTGCACAGATTTTACAGGGCCACTGTTCAGCTTGCAGCTACTATCGGCTTAACCGCAGAGATGTCTGTCTTTCCTGACTGGATGTTGGAGGCTGGTGGAAGGACATGGGGGGCCTGTAACCTCCTGAAGTTGGCGTTTTCTGGCCAAGCCAGTTGGTAGGACAGGACTGTGGAGGGAAGCCGCTGTTCTGTGGGCCTGGGAGGTTTTCTGCACATGTTGAGCAAAGCCTTCAGTTCTGATCGGAAGCTGTCATTGAGCCAGCAGTAGATGAAGGGGTTGTAGCAGGTGCTGCTCATTGCGAACCAGTGGAAGGCGAAGTACAGGGCATTATTGGTGTGGATGGTCTGGCTGGAGAGAAGGACAACGTAGCAATTCAAGGGGAACCAGCAGACTGCGAAGAGGATGACAACAAGCATCAGCATCTTTATGGTCTTCTTATTCTTTTTGCGAAGGGCGAAGTACTGCTCAGTGGTGACATCCCCGATGACATTGCGCAGCCAGAGTTTCTTGGCCACCGTCATGTAGGCAGCAGAAATGATCAGAAGGGGCAGGACATAAAGCAAAATGAAGGTTGTTAAGTCGAGGTACTTCCAAAAGAGGTCAGCAGGCTCGGGGAAATCCGGCAGGCACAGGCACCGGGTAACCTCCTCGCTGCAAGTGAAGATACCAGACAGGAGGTGAGAGAGCATGGGGCTGGCCACTGCGGGAGAAATACGTCAGGAACGAGGAGGCAGATGCATGAGGGCTCCAGCCATGAAGCCTGGAGGCAGACAGCTCGTTTAAGCACGTGTCACAGTCAAGCAGAACTCTGCTGTCCAAGGACTTCAGCCTGTGAGCAGCCTATGAGCAATATGGTGATAATTTCTCATAGGCATTCATGACCTTATGATAATTTTATGAATTTCATCAGTTACAAAATTTCCAGCTGCACAGAAGCAGGTTTTTATTGTCTGTGCTTTGGCAAACACAAACGCAGTATCTGCACACATTAAAGATCTTTCCCTCATTAAAGCACTTTCCAAATATCAAGGCTCATAACAGCATTTTATGGAACAATTACGGGACAAGCAGCTGAGGCAGGTTTTTTCACTTTCCCAGGGCTAAAGAGTAGATTAAAACCTGTTAGGTTTTAGTTTTTTTCCCCATTCCTGGTCTGCCCAAACAGGTCAAATTGGTACATCGTGTAAAACACCAGTGTCTAGAGGGGCCAGGCCAGACCCTCTAACTCCTTAGCCTATTTCATGGGATTAGTGTGACAGAATAAAGATAAAATAATTATAAGTAGAAGCAAGGACAGGATATCAGCCATTGCAAAAGGAATCTGATGAAACTTATAGACTAGATCCATATTTGGCTAACCTCAACATAAGCTCAGGGCTTTCAATAGAAGATGCCAAAGTACAACCACCGAGAGTTTGGCCTCCAGGGAGGCTGTGGAGGAAATCAAGGCACAAACTTACCTGTATTCAAAGGTAAAGAGTTTCTGGTAGATAGCATGTGGTAGGGAAAAACAAGTTGCCATGATCCAGATTACTGAGATGTAGATAACACCTTTTGCAGTAGATATGCGAGGTTTCAGAGGGTGCATTATAACCTGTGCAAAATAAACAAATATTCAGGCTTATTGATATTTAAGGAAATGATTATATCATTTTTTCATGTGGTCTTTCAGCCTTAAATCTATTACTTAATGTGGAAATTTAGCATGCAAGCAGTACAGTCTTCACCCAGCTCCCATTGACTGTAAACTGTACATGAAAGCCTGAATTTTTGCTCCATGGAAACAGGTAAAGATGACAGCCCTACCCTCACATTTCAGTATTTGTGTCTAGGTGGGGAAAACTGGGTACTGGGGGGTCTTTCACACATGTTAATTTCCAGGTTCAATTTACTTAATAGCAGAAGAATGGCGGGGAGGGGGGGAGAAAAAAAAAAAAAAAAGAGAGGAGAAAATAGTCTCAGACTCTTCAGTATTGGTGACCCAAAGAACCACAGGTTTGTGATTTAGCCAGATCTCCCTGGGGATGCTTCTGACAGCCAGTGTATTTTCTGGAAATGAGAAGCTTTCTAGAGGAAAATGTCAACTGTTTTGTGTGGTTGTTGGGTGACTCCAAACTGATAGTGCCTGACTGTCCGCAGTTTTGAGTCCATTATCAACAGCAAGCCACAGCTCTGCTAATGACCAACACCAGTGCGCTACAGCCAGCTCTGCAGTGTCTGGGGTAACAAGGGGTGAGACATCCCAGAGCAAAGGGAGACAGAGCTGCAGAAGCTAACCGGGATGTCCCGACATCCATGGTGCTGGGCAAATCACCCCAGAGGAGAGCCGCCCGCGTGAATTCCAGTCAGGATCTTGAACTTTCTCCTTGTCTGAGAGCTCCTGGACTATCTACCGCAGAAAAGCTCCTGTTCCCCAGCTGGAAGCAGTCACAAGGCAATGGACATCTCCCATCTCCCACTTTGATGCAAGGCATCATAAACCCGGATACATTAAACCAGGAGCTGAGAAGGAAAGGACACAGGATCATCCTTTCCCATTTTAATTACACCCTCCCAAGCTTTCCATCTGTCCTTCAGAGAGCTCTCACCTGGTGCCTGTCCAGGGCAATGGCTGTGAGGGTCAAGGCAGAGACGTGGAGGGAGCAGTACTGTGCAAACCTACTGACATGGCACATCCCCTTCCCAAAGATCCAGGTACTGTTCACAAAACGAGCCTAAAACCAGAACACCGTTAGGTTTGTGCACCCCACGCACCATCTCCACATGCTTATAGATACCTGAGACACCTCTGGCACATAATTCCTTGTGCTATGTAAAAGGTATGTTTAAAATAGCAGGTATTTTGTATAATTGTTTCTTTTTCTGGCTTCTGAACCCTGAAGAGGTACGTTAGTGCTGCTCAGTGGCCCAGCAATGCCCTCCAGGACAGTTCCGCAGCACGGTACCAAAGCTCTGTTCCGTTTCATCCACAGCGTGTCCTTCTGCAGTCTAACTATCGAGTCAAATCATTTGGGTTTCCCTTTTAAGACCTCCTTACAGGATAGGGCTGACCTATACATCTTATCTCACTTTAAAGGAAACTACAGCTTTTCAACACAGCTTGTCAAACGATGGTGAGCATTAATTTTTTTGTCGAGAGGCTCACAGTACTACCTTAGAAATACTTCAGAGAGGGGAGGGAAAAAAACAGACCAGATACTACAAAGCACTAAGTAATCACTGTGAGGTGATTATTATTCAAGTACTATCTTGAAAGGACCACTTTTAACAAATGGATAATTTCAAATCTTCAACTAGATGACAGGGATTAGAGAAGAAAAAGACACATTGAGTTTCCCATAACTCAGATCTCTGTGATTTGGACTGGACAGGTATCTGCAGAACATCCATGCACTGCCTATAGTGGCGTAAAAAAGAAAAGGTCACTGAAGTAACTGATGCCTTTACAGCATCTGTGCCCCAGTCTTACCAGCGTAAAAGGCGTGTTGAGGAGCGTGATCATGATATCGGCTACAGCCAGGTTCACAATAAACAAGCTAGTGGCAGAGTGCATGCGTTTGGTCTTGATGACAACGTGACAGACCAGGACATTGCCGAAGAGGGAGAAGACAATGATGAAGGAGTACGCCACGATGAGCAGGACTTTCACTGTGACGCTCTGGGACTCCGCTCCGTACCGGCTCCTGCCCACAAAGCTCTGCCAGTCAGCCAGGCTGTCATTATCCCAGGAAAAGAAACCTGAGATGTTCGGGATTACAAAAGTCTTCTCCAGGCTCCCGTTGAGGGGCAGCTTTCCCAGCATTGCAAAGGCGTTAACCGCGTCAGGGAGGAAGAGCCACACAAAACGGGACAACATCTCCGAAGCACCGCTCTGCTCCTCCAGTTTGGAAATAACTCATCGGCAAGAGCAGCGCTCACGCCGTCTCGCTCAGCCCAGGGGCTGCAAGCACAGCATGCAAGCAGCAGGAGCGGGTGGATGCTCCTGTCCTCCACAGCCCGTGCTTCTCTCCTGCTCAGCTCGCTGCTACTTTTGCTCTGTCTGCCGGCTTTATACCCCGAGGCGAGCTCCGGGCTGGGATCTTCTGCAGTCATTGGGCTGCATGACATTATTTCTGCTCTGACGTGCTGCTTTTCCACACAGTCACGCTCCCCCAGGCACTACTCCAAGACAAGCACATCTGTGAGAAAGGCAAATCAATCTCTCCAGTCATCAGCATCCTTTTTCGCTACAAGCAGCCCAGCTTAAGCAAATTCTGTGCCGTTTATAAACCAGCAGCATGTGTGGCAGCTCTGCTCTTTTCCAGGACACCATTCAAATTTTAAGCTGTTTTAAATACCTGGCAGGCAAGCTTCAGCCTATTTCACAGCGTGACATTAGGGCGTAAAAGATGAACTGTGAATAACAAGCCAGCTTACTGTACTTAACGGTATTTTTCCAAAGACCTTTTTTCCCCTCAGAGAAATACTTCAGCTTTCCCTTGGCAGGGATTTCCTCTTGGCCGAGGGAATAAAAAGTTTGATGCAAAACTGTGCTTTCTAGCTTTTGTAGCAATACAGAGGTGGTTACAAAGAAGCGACTATACAGGACAGAGGACAGGAAGGGATGTCCCACCCCAGTGAGTCCAGTATCCAAAGCAACAGGCAGCATGCGCTGGACCCAAGCATTGACGAGACAGCAGCATGGGTTCCCCGTGCCTTCGCCCAAAAACCAGTAGGAAATCTAAAATGAGTATCAGGAGACAGAGCCACAAAACATACACAGCACAGAAAGACACGCCCCTCCTCCACAAGCGTACATGTAAGGTGCTGCCCCTCTGCTGGGGAGATTTGCTTGGGTGGCAGAGCGGGTTTTGATGGTTAAAGACTCTTATGTACGATTAAAAGGCTATTATCTGAAGAGCTTATAAGCTGGTCACTTACTGGTGAAAATAACACTTCCAGAAGACGGTTGTAACTCCTCCCAGTGAACCACTCAGGCTGCTTTCCCCTCACC